>NC_090450.1:698374144-698982686 GCF_031143425.1 Pleurodeles waltl
TTTGTCAGTATGTATGTCACTTGCATGTGAGAACAATGTTGTTGTGTATCCTGTATTGCCATGTGACACATTCAGGTGAGTGTTGTGTGGCAGACGGTATCATGATGTGTGTAGTTGTGCTTGTGTGTGTTTTTGTAGAATTGAGTGTGCAGTTTTGTTGGTTGTTGTGGCTGTGTCGTGTGTGGGAGCAGTGTAAATGGTGTGTGTGTTGGAATATGGATGGGTGTCAATGTCTGTTTTCGGCATGTACGGGTTGTGTTGTAATAAAAACAGATGATGGTGTGTATTTAGTGTGTTGTGTAGTGTGTAATGCAAAGGGACACATATGGCAAAGGTACAGTGTGTGTGTGTCACTTACCTCTGTTCCATAGCAAGTGCCATTGTATGAAGTCCATTGGGTGCCGCTGCCATCTCTCTCGGTCAGCAATCCATCGTCAGCCCTCTGCGTGAAGAGCTGTAACACCTAAATACGACAGGCAGAACACTGTTGACTTGACTGTCTTTTCGGGTCCACTGCGATGCAGCTTCGCGGTAACATCGCCAATATCTAAATCAGGCCCTAAGGCCTAACGTAGAAATCTTCACCACAGCTCTGACCCAAGGCTTTCCAGTGGTGACGCTTCCTCCTCAGACAGGCCTGCAGCCTTCCCCACTGAAATTTACTTTCTCAGAACAGTCTTTTAATTCTGTAGGTAAAAATTTATTTTAAGTCCGTAGGTAAGTGCTGACCGGGCTTAATGCACTTCATGTATCTGAACTGCGTTCTATCGCGGTCCATATTTGTCAACTGTGACCCGGTCTTGTGTGACTAGATGTCCACAGTTGGTGGTTTGATGTTTTAAGTGTTAGTTTTTACTAAACACCTTTTAAAAATCATAACTCCGGTTCGACTGATTGGAGTTTTGTTGTTTTTGTGTCAAACAATTTATTACAATGTACTCTATTTTTCTAAATTGGTGTGAGATATTTTTTGTTGTGTTTTCACTTGACTACTGTTTGTGTTCTGCATAAATACTTTACACATTGCCTCCAAGTTAAGCCTGACTGCTTCTGGTGCTAAGCTACCATGGGTTAAGCACAGGTTAATTTGGTGACTTTTTGTGGTTCCCCGTGCAAGAGGCTGTTGCTTGACAAGGGATCACACCCCAGTCAACCAACAACCCAATTTCTCACAAAAAGTTTTTATGTATGGTTTTATAATTACATTTTTCTGGCTGCTTCTAACAGTGATGTTTGTCTTGAGACTGAAAGTATTTACACCGTAACCAAGAATAAGTGCATTGCTATGTTCAGTCCAAATATTCTTTATTTATTCAGCTTTGTATGATTGTGTTAAATGTTCAGGTGTATCCATAAAAATGACCCCTTGTTCAGAACTGTTGTTAGTAAATTTGACCCTTTGACTGCCCAGAATTTCACTCCATGACAGTTGATCATCCTTTCTTTTTTACTTGACAATGGAGGAAACATCAAAGTAGAGGGTATTTAAATAGGCTTAGGCAGCAGCTGTGCTGTTTTTGAATACAAATAATTGTGAACTGCTGGTCAGATCTTTTTGAGAGAGTCCATCCAGCACTTCACACTTAGGTGAATATGTACAAGCAGCTTGCCCTGTCGTTGCGTCTTTATTTTTGATGCACCAGAGGTGCAGTAAGTACACCATATTTACAGTGCGAAGCATTTACACCAATGCGTCAATTTCTGGAGGCCTGCTTCAGAAAATACCTGTGCTAGATCTGGCTGTGCCCCTCAGATCTCAAAATATGCAAGGTAGGCGTTCCCCTCTTAAATTCTAATGTAAAAGTGACAAAGTGATATTTATGAGTTTTGGCAAAAGTGACGCATCTGCAAGGGGCATGCAGAACACGAAATGCATCAAAATCTTTGTGCATCGGCAACCCAAAGTAAGAAATGACACACTGGCTCTGGTACATAAACAGAACACACACAAAGCACCTTTGAAAGCTCAACTATGCTATGGAGGTGCTAATTTTTCAGCTCAGGGTAGTGAGGAGACCATGACCACCCTCACCACCACCACGTACGCAGCACAGGAGAAGGGAGCATGTGTACTGCCCGAGAATTACCCCCATTGACCTCAGGAGGATAAGGTCATCACCTATTATAGACTCCAGAGGGAGTCCATCATATGCCTGATGAACAACAGCTGGACACTAAGCAAGACTTTGCTGACTTTCCACATTTCTTGGGGGCAATGGACTGCACACATGTACAACTGGTGCCTCCTGCTATAACATCACATATGTACAGGAACCAGAGCGACACATAATCAATGTGCAGGCCATTGTGGACCATTGGGAGATCGTCACAAATGTGCTGGCAAGATACCCACGGAGTTCACTTGATGCTTACATCTTCCGGCACGCCATCAAAAATGACCATTTCTAGAATGGGCAATATGGGAAGGGCCTGCTTGTTGGTAAGCAAAACTGAAGTGCATTACAGATCAACTAGCAGTAACAAATGTATTACATAATACCCATCTCTGTGTCTGTTGACGAACATAGGGACATATCTCTGACAAGTGTGCCTCATACATGCACCATGCATCATGCTACACGAGTAATGCAAAACCATAGGTCACACAGGTTAAGATACGCAAAGCAACTTTCTGTGCCTTTGAATGGCATAAAGTTACAGAGCAATGCAACGCTGTTCCATATCTGTTCTAGGGGTGTCTACATGCAACTCACATGGAATGTGACACATAATTTGGGTTCTTCAGGTGATGTGTAACAAGGAAACTAAAATGAAGTCAGCCAAGTCACTAAAACCTCCTATTTGTGCTGCAGCTAGTGGCAAACATACATAGACAATCATGGCTTTGAGGGTACATCATGTGCAGGAAGGTACACCCAACTGCACAAAGACAATCCTGCATGCCATGCAGGCACCCAAGTGCTTTGGTGCAAATGTGTATGTGTCCATGCTAGGCAGCACATTGTTCCATATATATTGGGAATTGGCATAGAACAGTGTAGCATGTCTTCTTGCTACGCTGTCCCACACCAATATGAAAGAGCAGGAATGCATCAAACTACTGAAATACAGTGCATTCCTCTCCTTTCCTCCTGTGCTGGCACACAATTGGCTGTCTTGTACCAATGCAGGCACTCTTAGGCCATGGTGCAAAGGTGATTGTGTGACAATAGGAATTTATTTGCACGTGAAGGGGCAGCTTCCCTCAAATAAAAAATCCCCAGAGGCATATTCCTCCTGCTATCTGTGCTGCACAATGCAACACACATGGAAAGATAAATAAAAGACGAAAAAGGAAAAACTATTTCCTTATTATGCTTGTTCTGGAGAGGTGGAAGTGTTTGGCACTCTCCCAGGTTTATGTGTTTAAGTGAATCTGGGGCTGGGTAAAAGCTCCATGTGTGTTGTGTGTGAACACCCACCACAATGCACATTGAACACCTCCCTGGGGCAGAGTAAGGCAACGGAGCAACTTCTAATCTTTTGTCTCACACCATATTTGTGAGGCCATGCAAAGCAATACAAAGAGGCTTTGCATAGTCTCATACATAAGGTTGAGAGACTTGGGCTTCCGGAGCCTCAAAAAAAGTGACTCCACGGTGGGGCAAGCCTCTCATAAATATGCCCCATTGTCTACCTGTGTAGGGGAAGAGCACAGAGGTGTCATGTATGGGCAAAATACTGTGTACTAATGCCCTTTCTCTGAGCCACTTTGCTGAGCAGACAGATGACATGCACCATTGAATAGTGCCACTTATCCAAATATCTGGGCCCCTGTGTCCTGTGCACATATTGGGATCAATGGACTGCACTGTGTAGACAATGATGTGCCACAATGACATGCACTCACTAATCTGTCAATGGCAATAGTGGTTGATTGTCAGTGTGTATCAATGTGTCATTTCACTTTGTGTGAATGGATGGACCCATATCAACCACACTGGGAAATGAAGCATACATTAAATCATGTGGCATTACAGACAAGACAATTATGAGTGCAAAGGCAACACCAGACAAAGGTCTGAGGTGAGTGTCCCCACAATGGTGTACTAACTCTTGGTATCAGTCACAGGTCAACAAGCTCAGTGTTGTGTAAAAAAGTACTGTGGAAATCAGCAAGTGTGTTACACATGGCAGTATACTTGTATGCTGCCCAAAGCTGTAGGAGCAACACAGGAAGAAGTATGTGTAAAGCCCATGTGTGGCAAGCCATGTCAATGTAAGGCCTATACAAATGTAAATGTCAATCCTGGAAGACATTGTGCCCAACAGTACAAAACACACATGTCTTGGCGATACTATGTACACACATACATGTAGGCAGTCAGCCGCATTGATGGATGTAACCATTGTGATGGTTCACCTGTTGTGTGTAGTATGTTGCCCAAATGATACGAATACAGCAATGTGAAACTCACAAAGTCTAACACAATGCTGACAAACATTCAGGATACCAATCTCAACATGCATTTGCCACAGCAGTGTTGAAAAATACAAGCTATAGAAGTACATAGTCCTCTACAAGTTAGACACATACACATATGTTAAAAAAATCATTGTATTGCATCTACGTTTGTTGTACCCAGCTTCTTATAACAACATCACTGTGTCCCACATGAAGTTGGCCCACATTGCAATATATTAGTGCAAATCCAAGTGCACCATTACAACTTCTATGCCAAAAATGATAGCTCAAGCCTGACAATGAACAGCATAACAATCCATGTAACATGTGTGAACTGCACTACATGTATGCTCCGAAGTCAAATGAACAAGTAAGTGTACTATGAAACAGCTGTGCCAAACTCATTTAGGTCAACAATGACATGTGTGGTTTACCATGGACCTATGTATGTGTAAGCGTTATATATGTTCACAATGTGACTACCTACCCAGGGCGGGCCAACAAGCCAAATATTGGGTCATCAATCTGTCACTTCACACATGTGGTGAGTGCACCTAACATAGAGTGGTCAGAAACATCTCCAAAAAGCCAGCACAGAAAACTAGTGGATCATCATGAAAGTCAGGATGTAGAACTGTACAGTGTACCAGGCCATGCTCATTATGTGCTATTACACAGAGAAATTGATGGGACATGTGTAAACCTATGGTTAACTGTGTAAGTAACAGGTATTGTGATATATTGTAAAAACTGTGTCTGTTTGTTGGTGTACAGATAACACACATGGATGGGAATGTAGCTTTAACAGAGATCGAAGGCATTGACAGTTGCTATTTCTCCTCCACTTCCAGCTGACCAAGGATATGGTCTCCAGCCATGGGTCATGATCCCCATACCACATCCCAAGACTGAGCCGGAGAGAAACTACGATAATGCACTTATCAAGGCACATAAGATTGTGGAGTGGACCTTCAGTGAGTTCAAGTCCCGCGTTAGGTGTATGGACATGTCAGGGGACAGATTGCTCCCTCTTGTCCGAAAGATAATAGTAGAATGTGCCATCCTCCTCAATAACTGTGTCAGGACAAATGTCCAGTGGAACGGGGACCATCAAGAGCAGGACCCTGTAGAGGATGCGGAGGATGCTGCTGCCAAAATCCAGAAAACAGTGGCTGGAAATAGGTGATGCACACACATTGTGCAACATTTCTTTTCATGTCTACTTTTGTCTACTAGAAGCAGGCCTCAAATTTAACAACCCTGTCATCAGACCTGTCAAGCAACGTGCAGCCATGCCTCACATCAATCAATTGCACATATACAGAAGTGAGATGTGAAGCTGTGTACTGCATTTAAGGGACAGGCCAGCTATGCAACATTACAAATTACAAATTGATCAGCACTTTCCACTTGCACTTAAGCGGTGCACAGATGCACAACTAGCACTCTTGCTATGCTGTGCAGCAGAAATGTGTACAATAGATGGCACACACTGAAGTGTTTAATAAAACCCAACAACTTCCATACCAGAGAATAACTTCACAATGTAGTGTGTCTCAAAATGTGTGAGCATGCGTAATCACAGCATCTTCCTGGAACTAATGTTGGTGCTGATACCATCAGTGATAATGAGTGACAGTTGTCATGAACTAATGCCTAGTCTCATGGAAACATGTAAAAGATGTCACTTGCAACAAACTCATGCATGTGTCGATTTTCACAAAACACAGCACATGTAAACATTTTGCTGGCAGTGTCATCACATATCCCACATCATGCTACAATAGATAAATGACACATTTCTCATGCATTTCACAGCCTCGCAATAAGTCAATCAATCAAAAAATTTATAAAGTGCGCTACTCACCCATGTGGGTCTCAAGGCGCTTGGTGGGGGCAGGAGGATCACTGTTCGAACAGCCATGTTTTGAGGTTTTTTCTGAAGAACAGGAGGTCTTTGGTTTTGCGGAGGTTGGTGGGGAGGGAGTTCCAGGTTTTGGGGGCGAGGTAGGAGAAGGACCAGCCTCCTGTGGTGGTGTGTTGGATGCGGGGGGCTGTGGCTAGGGCGAGGATGGCTGATCAGAGGTTGCGGGTGGGAGTGTGAAAGTTCACTCTTTCGTTGAGGTGTCGGGCCGGTGTTGTGGAGGGATTTGTGTGCGTGGATGAGGATCTTGAATGTGATTCTCTTGTTTATGGGGAGCCAGTGAAGGGTTTTGAGGTGTGGTGAGATTCGTTCGTGGCGGGGGAGGCCAAGGACGAGGCGCGCGGCTGTGTTCTGGATTCTCTGGAGTTTGCGTGTAAGTTTGAGTGTGGTGCCGGCGTAGAGGGAGTTACCGTGGTGTAGTCTGCTGCTGATGAGTGCATGGGTGACTGTCTTCCTGGTCTCTGGGGTAATCCATTTGAAGGATTCTTTTAGAGTGCGGAGTGTGAAGAAGCAGGAGTAAGTAAGAGCATTGATTTGCTGTGTCATGGAGAGGGAGGGGTCCAGGATGATGCCGAGGTTGCGTGCGTGGTTTGCTGGGGTGGGTGTGGGTCCTAGGGCGGTGGGCCACCAGGAGTCGTCCCATATGGTTTTGTTGGGGCCGAAGATGATGATCTCGGTTTTTTTGGAGTTAAGCTTGAGGTGGTTAGTTGTCATCCAGTTGGCGGTGTCGAGGAGAGCTGCGTGTAGGTTGGTTTTGGCGGTGGTGGGGTTGCGGGTGAGGAAGAGGATGAGTTGGGTGTCATCTGCGTAGGAGAGGATAGTGATTCGGTGTGATCGGAGGATGTTGGCTAGGGGGATCATGTAAATGTTGAAGAGTGTGGGGCTGAGAGAGGACCCTTGGGGGACTCCGCAGATGATCTTGGTGGTGGTGGAGTGGAAAGGTGGGAGGCGGACTCTCTGGGTCCGGTCAATGAGGAAGGAGGTGAGCAAGTCTAAGGCTTTGTAGTGAATTCCTATGTTGTGGAGGCGTGTGCGGAGTGTGTGGTGGCAGACAGTGTCAAAGGCTGCGGAGAGGTCTAGAAAGATGAGTGCGACGGTCTCGCCTTTGTCGACTTTGGTCCTAATGTCGTCAGTGCATGCGATGAGGGCGGTTTCCATGCTGTGGTTCTTGCGGAACCCAGATTGTGAGGGGTCGAGAGTGTTGTTTTCTTCGAGGTAGTGGGATAGGCGGGTGTTGACTAGTTTCTCGGCGACCTTGGCGGGGAAGGGGAGGAGGGAGATGGGGCGATAGTTGGAGAGGATCTCTGGGTCGGCTTTGTTTTTTTTTTAGGAGAGCGGTGATTTCCGTGTGCTTCCTGGGGTCTGGGTAGGTGGCGTCGTCGAAGGAGGAGTTGATTATGTCACGGAGTATGGGGGCGATGGTTGGGCTAGCTTTGTTGTAGATGCGATGTGGGCAGGGGTTGGAGGGGGATCCGGAGCGGATGGAGTTCATGGTTTGTTCGGTTTCTTCGTGTGTGGTGGGGGCCCAGGTGGTGAGTGTGGTGGGGGGATCATGAGTGGGGGTTGAGTTGAGTGAGTGAGGGGTGTGTATGGTGGGTGTGTGTGGTATGAAGCTGTTGTGGATGTCCAGGATTTTGTGGTGAAAGTGGTTGGAGAGGGAGTCACATAGGGGCTGTGTGTGTGAAGGGTCTATGTTGCTGGCTTTGGGTTTGGCTAGTTCATTAATGATGGTGAAGAGTTCTTTGCTGTTTTGAGAGTTGTTGCCAAGGCGTGTCTTGTAGTGGTCTCTTTTGGCGGTGCGTATGAGTTGGTGATGGGTGCAAATGGTGGCTTTCAGGGTGGAGAAGTTGGTTTTAGAGGGCTCTTGTTGCCATATTTTCTCCGCTTGGCGGCATTTGCGCTTGGAGTCTTGGAGTTCGGGGTGAACCATGGGGCGTTCTTGATGTTGCGGGTGGCGATCTGTTTTCTGAGGCGGGCCAGTGTGTCTGCGCAGGTGGTGATCCATTTTGAGAGGTTGTGGGCTCCTGCGTTGGGGTCGTTGGTGTGGAGGGGGTGGTTGAGCCAGTTGGCCAAAGGCAAGTAAAATTAAATTATGAGCAGATGAAATTGTAGACGGTAACTAGGTAGAGCAGTATGGCAATGGATAGTTGATATGGAAACATCTGAACATTTGAAGAATACTGGAATGTCAATAGTGGAATTACACTTGGATTTAAAGGCAGAAAACTGTATGTGGTAGAGCCATGTTGGGGAAGGACAGAGCTAAGAACCTGTCCAAGGGAGAGTTTGGGGGCCTACTTTGGCTGCTGGTCCATTATGTGGCAAACATGATACCTATGGGGGGTAGGTTCAGCCAAGGCTACCCCACAAAGGTGCGCAAGAATGGCTGGGAGAAAGTGCGCTACCATATTAGCTGGGTGTTTGTACACCAGCTGAAGCACAGATGGGTGAGTGTTGTGAGCCGGGAAGCTGATCTATTGAATCACCTTGACATACAAGTTGGTGACCCCGTTGGTAAGTACATATTTTCCATACTCTTGCAGTTGTGTGTCTTTTGCAAAATTATGGAATAGATTTATCAACCAGCAGGGGCAGATATTCAGAGGGGTAGTATTCCATAATACAAGTTACATCTGTCAAATGGTAACACCATGTCCCAGAGTCCTGTTCACAGTGGCCTAACAATAACTGATGCAGACCACGCAGTGCAGGAGAGGATCAGAGGTCCCAAGGCCTCCTCTGGCACTGTACAAGCAGTGATGGCCCCTGGCCTGCTAGCTCATGACTGGATCCAGATCATGAGGGGCGACTGCCATGTATGCAGCAGGGGGCATACTCACATTTCATCACAACACTGGCTAGACATGGTGTTTTGTTCACACCAGATAAATTCACATGCATGTATTTGTATACATAACCTCAAATCACAAATGAGCCTGTACAAAGCAGGAGTGTTTAATGTTGAACTACCCTGCACTTATACCATGTAAGTAGTAAAGTAATGAAAATAACATATCATGTTGACTATCGGATGTGTGTTGTAATGTTCGGACCACGCATAGAGTTGGACATGCACTAGCCAAATTGATAACTTGCAGAGTGTGGTCTGTCAAATATGACTGTCACCATGTAGCAAGGAAGGATGTTTTGGGCATAGTACGCACTTTGTTCACCAGAGACATGACTTGTTTGATATTGTCCTTAAATACTTCATTATGGCATAGCAATGTCCCTAATTAAGCCATGTCAGTTTTGTCACATTCTATGTGTCCAACATGCAGACAATACCAGACACTTGTGAAGTCATTGTATTGTGCTTCATATGTACACAGTGTACATATTCAATATTCACAAAGCAATGTACCATGTTTTTGTCGTGTAGGTGGACCTGCACCATACACCCGTGCCGAGGGGGAGTCCTTCCGGGATCCCAATGCTACCACTAAGTGTCTCAGTAAGGATTGTGTGTGATCTGTGATGTTACTAACATTGTGCTGTATAAGGAGTAGCATCATTCACGGTGCACATCTTTTCAAATATAATACTTCTACTAGTGTTTAGCATCATGCCACGACCATACATGCAAAAGACCTTTAACATCGCTACCAAAATTAGTACAGTGTGAAAGACTCTAGGCATGTTCAAACATTCATGCTGTTCAAATACTTAAATGTTTTTTTATCCATACGTGCACCAATAGCTAGGAGTGTTGTCAAATTTCACAATCAGATAAACTCGGATGGCCTTGTGAGCCGGCTAGGCATCACGAAAGAACACTCCTTCCTATGATAAATATGTAGTTGTGAGGGGGCAAATTTAAACATAATCATTTATTAGAGTAATCACAGTGGCAAAATGGCATATCACTGTGTGTTGCTGTGAGGGTGTAAGTACATTGTCTGTAGGAATCATTCACTTTATTTCACCACTCAGGCCAAAATTATCATGATGTATGGCAACTGTAATCCGACCTCATGGGGTACCAGAGCATCCCTTAGAGTACTCCATATCATTAACATGTGAGATTGAGTGACAGCGGGCCATTTTCAAAGATTTCATGGGTGTTTTAAGGATGTAGGAGATAAACTCTGTTTGACCATTGAATTGAACATTTCATCCTCAGACTGCCTGTCTGATGTGCATTACTAGTGTAGGTGTCCACATGGCAAGGTATGGATATATGGCCTGGCATGTCCTGCAGGATGTGAGGAATCCTATTTCAGTGCAGACAGAATAGGTATGTGTCACATGTCACTAGTTTTCACATAGAAATACAGTTAAATGCCTGACTCGTGGTCTCATAATCCTTGTAGGGAGTTTTTCAAATTAGATGCAATGTGGAAAGGACCAAATGTAGGTCTGCAGCATACAGCCCATTACACAGTTCGCCTACTGGTGGTGTTACCCCTACTGGCTAGCAACAAACCTGTCACCCTTGAATCATAGTGGAAGATTACCTGCGAAATACAGCACAAAGTAGTTATAAACATGTGATCTACAGCATGCATGCGCACACACATGATCCACAGCATGTATCCACACACGCATTACATAGAGATGTTTTTTGGTAATGAACATTAAGGAAAGAAGCCTTGCTGACATGTGTGGACAGACACTAGGATATGTAAATGTCCCCATGGTATTGTAGGAAATGTATTACAAAAGTTATGTGTTAGGGTTCCTTGTATTTCCATGAGTCAATATTGGAAAAGTGTCTAACAGGTCTGTTTTATGGGAGGTAACTAGACACCCTTCATTTATGCTTTAAAGACCTGGCACAGAGTCAGTCAATGCAGCAATGTGTGTGGCCTTATGTATTTACCATACAAGTTAACCAATGTTGAGGCACACTACCTGCAGTTGCCTGACATAACTCATTTCACATAGACTGTTGACCATAAAACATACCCTGTTGCATGCTGCATAACAAACACCAGTGAATCCCTATGTTGACAATGTGTTCAATTCCATGTCTACACCACATCATAGTTACAACTCAGTCTCTTGAGTGACATGATTATAGGTTTATTTGTGTGGACACTGCCATTTTATATGCCTACAATGCCAGCACTTGAGTATGTTTGTTTTGTTACATTAGGAGAAGTATATGTTTAAAAAAAACATTGGTCATTTCTCTTTCACTATATGTTGTTTTGGCTGGACATGCCACATGTGATGTTTCAAAAAAGTAAGCCTATTATTGATGTCAACATGTACAAGTTCAGCTTTGTCTGATTCATATTTCCTTTCTTTCCACCACGGAACATTATGGCAGAAGAGGAAAAGGCCCATATAATTTGTCTTGAGGCTACCACAACATCAGGCATGTTACCAAGGCCTACAAATGTCTGTGGGCATGAACCATACCGGAGTCCCAGAGGCGGTTCCTGGCACATCAGCTGCACTGCCAGACCAAGGACCACAGACCATGACCACGACTCCTGCATTGAGGTCATCGTTTGAGACACAGGCCCTGAAAGACCTCATGGAACTTACGCAGAGGATGGCTGCAATGGAGGGTGAACTATCTAGCCTGCGAGCCATGATGCAGGCCTTGCAGCAGGCAGTGGACCGAATAAGTGCCCAAATTTAGATCTCCATCAGGCTTTTCCCTTTCCCCTGTTGTTTCTCTGTTGCTTTTATAGTTTAGTATTTTTAACATAGGTTAGAATAGGTTTTAGCATAGGTATTGATTAGGGTAGTATTCATTATTTTAAGATCTTATTAGTGAGTAGTTTTTAGGTGGAGTATGGTTGGGTATGTTTTTTAGAGGGTGGGGGATTGATGTATAATGTGTGTTGTATAAAACAAAAAATATATATGTAATAAAAAAATTGAACAAATATATATTTGTTTAGATTTATATGTTAAGTTGTGTATGTTTAGGATGTTTTTTGTCTTTTGTGTTGTGTTGTGTTGTGATATGTGTCTTAAGGGGAGTAGGGGTTGATGTTTAACATGTCTGTTGTGTTACATGTGTAGCATAGGTTAGGCTACGTTTAGGTACGTTAAGGTAGTATTAAGATAAGTTAGTGTAGGATAGTTATGTTAGGTTAGTTTAGGCTTAGGTAAGATAGTGTTAGGTAGTGTAGGTTAGTTAATTTTAGGTAGTGATAATTAAGATTTTCATATATTAACAATCTTTATACTTTCACAAAAGTATCTCCTGCATAAGTTGTCAGGATTGTTAACATTGTTTTGAGTACATGATATGAGATTTGCCTGCAGTGTTTGTAGATATTTGTAACTTAGTGAGAGGCCTATGAACAAGAGTCAGTTAATGTTACAGTGGAGTTACTTAGGGAATCTTCAACATTCTTTGGGCACTGTAACTGGCCCTCATTGTGTGACTGAACACACATCCCAACACAGATAGTCACCTACTGTAGGACTGTGTGTTTGTCTATATACATGTCCTGGATGGATTGATCTGTCACCCCATGGTACCTAATCATGCCTGTGTTGGTACACGCACTGGTGCCTGGCACCTACGCAGTCACCCTAGCAGCAGTGTAATAGTACGTCATTGTGGTTTGCTGGTTTGTATCCATGACAGTGGCTCCCACCTAACTGCAAACATAGATCATCCTTGCCAATGAGTACTTGCTAGGTTTGGCACTTCCTGCATGGGAATTAGTGCACCTACTTGCTAATTTAGAATACACAATTGTATGAGATTTCCTCTCAGCCTAGGAATGTGTAGCTTGTTTCAAAGGTCTGTGATCTGGTTCCCCTATGGTGTCATGTGTGTATATAGTACAAACCATGTCATGTATGCTTACATTCAATGCATGTGAGAGCAGTCACTGCCAAAGACACACATTGTCCCTATGTATCCCATTGAGCCATGATACACCATTTTTCATTTTACACAGGTCCAAATTTACTTAGTAATTGCAGTTCCTGCTTAATGACATCCGAGGGGTAGCACTGAACTTCTTCATCATTGATTCACATAGAAATTATGCTATACTGAAGGAGTCTGGACATTATTATGGATATAATGTCAGTGCTTGCATTATGATAGTACTAATAGGATATGTTCAATGTAAGCATTGAGGCTGACATATCTGCATGATGGCATTGTCCCTCATTATGACATTGGTGCTAAGTCCCGCTTACTGCCATGCCGCCCGCCGCCAACATACCGTCGCAGCGCTTTACCGCTACCCATATTAAGAAACACACATAGCAATCCGTCACTATACAGACACACACAAGTCCGCCAGCCCAAAGGTCAGTGATAAACTGGTGGTACCAAAACCCACACTGTTACGCCAACAGAACTACGACCACAGCATTATGACCCACAAATCACAGTGGCGGACATTGAACCGCAGTAAACCATTGGCGGTACATACCACTGAGCTCAAAATACACACACACATACAAAACACCACCATATTGGACAATTCAAACTACACACACCACACCCACACACCCACACCACTATAAAACACACACCCACAATACCCACAACCCCTTACGACGAAAACATATTGCCAACTGAGAGAGACAGACTAATGAGCACCCACAGAACCAGAGCTACAAAACACCATCACCTATACACCATCCAGGTACCTTACAGCACACACCCTAATACATCACCCCACACACCCTCACACACACCACTCACACTACACCCATGGCACCACAAAGACACCTCAGTTTCTCAGAGGAGAAGCTAAGGGTCATGGTGGAGGAAATCATCCTGGTAGAGCCACAGCTATTCGGATCACAGGTGCAGCAGACATCCATTGTTAGGAAGACAGAGCTATGGCGGAGGATCGTGGACAGGGTCAACGCCGTGGGACAGCACCCCAGAACAAGGGATGACATCAGGAAGAGGTGGAACGACCTACGGGGGAAGGTGCGTTCCGTGGTAGCAAGACACCAAATAGCAGTACAGAGGACTGGGGGTCGACCCCCACCTCCTCCCCTACAACTAACAACATGGGAGGAGCAAGTCTTGGCAATCATGCATCCTGAGTGCCTGGCAGGAGTAGCAGGAGGACTGGTCTCTGGTAAGTAAAATCTTTACTACTATCACCCACTACCTGCATGCCATCACAAACCCCCGCCGTACCCTCACCCCATTACTCCACCACCTCTCACACACCCCACCCATCCCAATACCAAGCCCTGCATGTAACACCAATGCACGGACCCCCATCACAGACCTGCATGGACTCACATCACTAAAGCATGCACACTTGAGACAATCACCTAGCCCACCAAATCACTACTCACACAAGGCCAAGCTGCCAGGGCAATAACAACCATAGAGGGCAACACACCCATGCACAAGATGGCACACAGAAACAATAACAATGCATTTACATCCGCCACAGGTCCCCCATCCAATGTAACCGGAGAGGAGTTGCCAGGTACATCCAGCACCCCCCTTCCCTCCCCCCCCCCCCCCCCCCCCTAGAAGAGGCCCACAGTGATGACAGCAGCTCTGGGTGCCTGGATCTGGATGACCAACCTGGCCCATCAGGGACCTCCGGACAGTCGGTTACCCAGGTACAGTCCCATACCACCACAGAGCCTCCCCCCTCAGGAAATACCAGCACAGTACCCACCCAGCAGACACATACCACTGTCCACAGGACACGTCAATCAGCAGTGTGTCCACCACTACAGGGACCCCAGGGCACCCCACAAGAACAGGACGATCAGGGACCTGGGGTCAGTGGCAGTGGGCACATGGTTCAGGGGACAGAGGCACAGGAGAACAGGGAAGCTGGGAGGACTGCTGTGCGACAGGGAGAGGACAGGCCCAGGGAACCGACTCTCCAGGAGGCACTCACCAACATCCAGGGAGCATGCCACCATTCCCAGGAGACGATGGGCCAGATACTGTACATGTTGCAGGAGACCCAGCGGCTGAAGGAGGGACAGTACCTGGGGATCAGGGAGGACCTCAGGGACATCCACACCACTCTGGTCACCACTGCAGGGGTGCTGGCAGACATGGCCAACACCATGAGGGAGGCAGTAGCACACCAACGGCCCCCTGACACTAGCCACACCGATGAACAGCCCTCCACCTCTGCTGCCGCTAGTGGACAGGAGGCCCTGCCACAGGAACAACAGGCCACCAGCACCCCTCCCCCTGCAGAAGGAGAACCACCCCGCAAACGGTCCCTGCAATCCAGGCAGAAGCCAGAGAACATTGCTAAGACCCCCGCCAGGAAATAAGACTCTCCTGCGTGTCACCCTTGTGTCCCACTCTGTCACCCTGTCCACCTTGAACTGTCATTGCTCCACTTCCTATGCCCCTTCGGACAATGCACCTGTGATACAAATAGACTGGACTCTAACCTGGACATTCTTCCATCAGCAACCCAGCCCATTGCAATACCCCCTCCACTTATAAGCACCTAAATAAAGACCCTTGGAAAAAATACAAGTATGGAGTCTGTCAATTGATTGAACTATGTATATGTTTAACAAGCTTTAAACATTGCTATTCAACTGTATAGTAATGTATACATAAGTATGACCTGTAGTTGGCTGCAGTCAACACACCAGGAGCCAGAGTGGGGCACAGATATCTGGAAATAGAGATGCCAAAGGGTACAGTAAGTGGCCATAGTAGTGTGAAAATCAGCCTGCCATGTACAATGTCCAACACAAAACTGTCAATGGAAGGTGAAGTTACAGTGTCTTACCTGTGTGTCACTGGAAGTACTGGCGTGTGATTGTTCTGTTGTCCTCATCCTCATCCTCTGCCTCCTCTTTGTCACTGTCCACAGGGTCCATTGCTGCCACACGCCCATCTCCAGCCTCATCCTCCTGCAGAAAAGGCACCTGGCGTCTCAAGGCAAGGTTTTGCAACATACAGCATGCCATGATGATCTGGCAGACCTTCTTGGGTGAGTAGCACAGGGAACCATCTATTAGATGGAGGCAACGAAACCTGGCCTTGAGGAGGCCGAATGTCCTCTCGATTCTTCTTCTTCTTCGCCCATGTGCCTCATTGTAATGTTCCTCTGCCCTTGTCTTGGCATTCCTCACAGGGATCAGTAGTCATGAGAGGTTGGGGTAACCAGAGTCACCTGCAAATATCAAGGGATACCTGTTAGCCAAACACTAACCCTTAGGGCCAACACCATACCCATACACCAACATATACTGGGTGGGAACCATGGGCTCACCTATTAGCCGCACCCGGTGCCTCTGGAGTTCAGCCATGACATATGGGATGCTGCTATTCCTCAGGATACAGGCATCAATCACAGATCCAGGATACTTTGCATTGACATGGAAGATGTACTGGTCCGCCAGGCACACTATCTGCACATTCTTCAAGTGAAAGTTCTTTCGATTTCTGAACACCTGTTCATTTCTAGGGGGGGGGGGGGGCGACAAATGCAATATGTGTACCATCAATAGCCCCAATAATGTTGGGGATGTGTCCCATTGCATAGAGGTCAGCTTTAACCTTGGCCAAATCCTCAATCTGGGGGAAAACAATGTAGCTGTGCATGGTTTTATCAGGGCAGACAACACTCTGGTCAGCACTATTGAGAACATTGGCTGAGACATTCCTGCTGCCAAGACCACTGTCACTTGGAAGAAGCCAGTTGCCAGGAAATGGAGCACTGATAGGACTTGCACAAGAGGGGGGATCCCAGTGGGGTGACGGATATCAGATATCAGGTCTGGCTCCATTTGGGCACACAGCTCTGTGATTGTGGCCCTCTAAAGTCTGTAGGTGAGGATAATGTGCCTATTCTCCATTGTTGCCAAGTCCACCAGGGATCTGTACACGGGGGATGTCTCCGTCTCCTATTCATCTGCAGCGGTTGTAATCTAGGGGGCAAAACGGGGAGCAGCTAGTCAGTATTCCACATTTCCAAACTGTACACTGCACTGCATGTTGTGACTGATACAGTATGTTGTTGGATAGGCCCAAATGGTGCCTATGTGTACTGTGATGCAGTTAGGTGCCATGGCCTGCCTCCCCCCTGAAATGGCATCCGCCTGTCCTGTGTGGATGGACACGTGGAAATTAGGTAATGCAGCTGACGTTGTGCGCCGTTGCAGGAGGCGGTCGAGTACCGCCATGCAACTCCTCATTGGTTGTCATTCGGCCCTATGGGTTACAGTGGCCAATGGTGATGTACGCCGGCGGTGACGGTACGCACCGCCGCGGACGTGACTGCCATTTTCTATCTGTTCTCTCACTTGCTACCTGACCTTCAACAGGAGTTCTGCTGTGACCTGTGTCTGGAACCGACCATGGCTCGAGTCACTGGGGAAAGGGCCCTTGCCTTCACTGCAGTGGAGTTGGAGAGACTAGTGGCTGGGGTCCTACCCAGTATCGAATGCTGTATGGGCCTCCAGACCAACAGGTGAGTACACTGTGAGCACGATGCATGGGACATGAATGAATGGAGTGCTGTGTGTGAGGGCCTCGTGTAAGGTGGGGGGGTTGGTGGAACGGTCCTGGGCAGCTTGCTGCATGTATGGTGGGCAATGTCTGCGCGTCAGGGGATGTGAGGGCTGTGGTGGGCCATGGGTGTAACAGGCCGGATGGTATGGCTGATACCTTTTTCTATGTTTATTTGTCTGCAGGTCAGTGCCCATCAGAAAAAGGGTATATGGCGTGCCATCGCCAAGGGCGTGCAGACCCTGGGGGTCTATGGCAGGCGGAGCACCCACTGTCGCAAACGGTGGGTGGACCTGAGACGCTGGGCACAGTAGACGGTGGAGGCCCAGATGGGGATGGCCTCCCAACGAGGAAGGGGTGCCCGTCGAACCCTGACCCCCTGATGTTCCGCATACTGGCGGTGGCCTATCTGGAGCTGGATGGGCGCTTGAGGGCATCACAGCAGCCACATGGGGGGGGGAGTACAGTTTACAGATATACTACTTGCGTGTGGTGGGGTGGTCTTCGGGTGGGGGATGTGGGCCTGTGGGTGCCCCTAGGCCAGACATTGCAGGGTAGGACCCATGTTAGGCAGGGGCTGATGAACACCACCTTCTACAAAGCTAGGAGGCATCCACTACTGGGCAGGGGTCTGTGGGTGTCAGGTATGCTGCTATTGGCATTAGGTATTCCTGTCCTTGGGCTGGTGACTAGCATTGTGACTGGTAGTGCATTGCATAGTGCGTAGGCCTATTCCTGTGTGAGAGTGCTATGTACGCCAACGGTGGTGTTGGTGCAGCCATTGACCAAGTGTATCCTTTGTCTCCCTCCCCCTTTTTGTTTTGTCACCCTGTCCTTATATGCATTAGCATCATCTGGTGGAGGAGCAGAGGCACTGGCGACGGAGGGAGTTGCATCACGCATGGCCCATGAGGCCGAATCCACCAACGGTGAGGGAACCAGTGGGAGGGAGGGTGAGGGGTGCACCATGACAGAGACAGGAGGGGACAGTTAGGACAGTGATACCTCCTCCGATGGAAGCTCCCTGGTGGTGGCGGACACCTCTGTGCCCACCCCAACTACAGGTACAGCCGCCATCCCCTGTATCAGCACTGCCCTCCCAGCAGCCCCTCAGCGTGTTTCCCGTGCCCGCTTACCCAGGAGGGTGGGCATCTCCTTCGCCCCAGGCACCTCAGGCCCTGCCCCAGTTAGCCCTGCTGCCCTGAGTGAGGAGGCTATTGACCTCCTGTGATCCATCTCTGTTGGGCAGTCAACCATAGTGAATGCCATCTAGGGGCTGGCAGCTCATTTGCAACAAACAAATGCATTCCTGGAGGGCATTCACTCTGGCATGGCGGCCCAACAGAGATCAATCCAGGCTCTGGCCTCCTCCCTGATGGCAGCCTTTGTCCCTGTCTCTAGCCTCCCCCCTCCAACTTCCTCTACCCAGTCCCATTCCCCTCAACCTCAACCTATCCCAAGCACACATTTAGACCAGCATGCACCCAAGACAGCACACAGGAGTGGCTCAGGCAAACACAAGTGCCACACATCATCCCACAGGCACTCACACAAACACCATCCAGATGCAGACACACCAACATCCACTGCCTCCACGGTGTCCCCCTCCTCCACCTCCTCGTCCACCACCCTCCCAGTAGCGTCTCCACTCACACTTGCATGCACTACATCCTCATCCACTACCGCCATCACCATCACACCTATCACTACATACCCCTCACTGGCAGTCACCACCCCCACATCCATGCACACGCCCCCTGTGTCCTCTCCCACTGTGTCTGTGCTCCTCTTCCCAAAGTACACAAATGCAAGCCCACTGGGCCCAAGGCCCCCCTCCAGAACCAGTGGAAGAAGCCATCCACGCTAGGATGAAGCACACTGGGCACAAGGCCCCCTCCAGAAACAGTGGAAGAAGCCATCCACTCACTCCCTCCTTGCCAGGAGGAAGCACACTGGGCACAAGCCCCCTCCAGAACAGTGGAGAAGCCATCCACTAGAGAGACTGTGGCTTTGCACTCCCCAGGACCAAGCTGTGGGCAGACCACCCACTTGAGAGACTGTGGCTTTGCACTCCCCAGGATCAAGCAGTGGATAGAACACCCACTTGAGAGACTGTGACCTTGCACTCCCCAGAACAGAGTGATCGGAATGTTGCCCCCTCCAGGACTAGTGGTGTTGTACCATCGTCCTGCTGAGAAGCCCCCCGTTCCCCGTCCCCCTGAGGTGCTTGTGTAATTTCAACCTGATGCCCCTGCAGTGTTCTCCCCGTGTTTTTGCAGGAGTCAAGTGGGGCCTTGGCCTATATAATGTGGCCCTGTGGCCCACGGACATTGTGGACTGGGCTGTGTCCCTCCATTTGTATATATGTATATACTGTTTTGATTTTGAAACACGATTTTCTACAATTCTCTTTTATTACACTCACTTTAATCAATTCCTTTTGTCCTTGCATTATTCCTGAGGGGTGCTTGGTGAGTATGTACTGTTACTGCATCTGCTTGTGTGTATGAGGGTTGGGGGGGGTGGTGTGTTGCGTGTGTGTGTCACTTTCTTTTTCCTCTCCCCTCCCTTGTGTGTTAGGCGCCAGTACTCACTGTGGTCGTCTTCGCCGGCGTTGGTGTTCACAGTGAAGAAGGAGATAGACGAGCATGGGGAACACATGCAACTCTGGCTCCATGGCGGCGTGGTTCTTCCTTGTGTCTCCAGGGGTGAGTCCTTTGCCTTCTGTGTACTGTTTCCGCCGAACTTTTGATGTCGTTGGTACCGCCCTGGAAAAGGTGGCAGATAGGCATGTTGTAATAGTGTGGGCGGTACATTGTCTTCCCCCTGGTTGTTGACGGTTACTGCCATGGTGCTTGTTGCTACCACAGTGGCGGTCGTTGTGTTAAAGTAGCTTTCTGTGTGAGTGGTTTCCGCCGTGGTCATAATTCAATTTTTTTTACCGCCGGCCTGTTGGCGGTATTACCGCAGCTTTATCACCGACCGCCAGGGTTGTAAAGAGGGCCATTGTCTTGAGAACCAAGCTAAAAATCTGTGGATGTGTGAGCATGTGTTAGGGGCTAACGTGTATCACAGACCCCACTTTGTGCAGTCCTTTAAATGTATGATTATTTGGCTTAATTCACTGTGTCACTCAAGGTACCAATGGTTATTGTCACACCATGACATACATTAGTTCAATGGGATTTGCAACATAATGCCCTGGCAGGGGATGTCCATTGATGCCTGACCTTGTCCAAAAAGAGAATGTGACGAGGACAGTAGCATGATTCCCTTTAGATGGTGTAATGCTATGTGTATTTGACCATCAACTCCATCTTGACCATTTTGTGCTTAGCTTCAGGTGCCGTCACAGCGGCGGCACAGGGTTTTTCCACATAGTTTGTTTTCCACACTGAACGTGCTTTCGCTCTTATCACCAAGGCAGGGTCATACCGTGCTAGAACTTATTATGGGGGTGGGGGATGCGAAAAGAGTATACCAGCCTGAGAATGTTTTAATCAGAGAAAGGTACAGCTCTGTCCCTGGAATGTGCACTGGGGCAGGGCCCGTTCCTTTGCGACACAGACCAAGTACAGCCAGCATTTGCATTCCATAACAGAAGGGAGGGGGGTACTAGAATCTTCCTCTCAAGTTAGTTTAAGATATAAAAGATGAGGGAACTTGGTGCTGATGTAGGGACCTGCCTGTGGAGTGGACACACTGCCCAGGAAAATCCCATTTGGTGAAGGTCTCCTGTCTCAGCCGTTGAGGGGCCCCCGGCTTGGTGCTGGCAAGGATGATGGATGTAACCGACATGGTGATGCATTTTTATTCTTAACTATTTAACATAATTATATATATACATATATATATATATATAAATATATACATTGCACTTTTTTGCCAGTAATTGTTTAACTGCTGTGAGTATTTTAGCATATTTCACTACATTTGAGTTAAATGCTTATTTTCATCTATTTGTGTGCTTTTATTTGATATCTGGGAAGTCCCTTAATAAATTCATTACTCAAACTAAGAATGCTGCTTACTTTGACATTGTTTCCTCTCAGTTTAAAGCAGAGCAACACAACTTGGTGTCACTTGCAGGATTCAACAGAAAAGATTAAAAAGTGGAAATGTTTGGCAAAAAATCAAAGGCAATTTCCCAGATACCAAATGAAATTCTGGGGTGGGAAAAAGCACTGTATGATGCACTTGCGAATGAGTGGGCTTGCGGTGCTGGGTTGAGTAAGAATTGGGACACATGTATGAAAGATGCGAAACCAGCAAAGGTATTAAATTGTTTGCAAAAAATGCCAGTAGAGAAGGGATGGGATTTATCTATCTTAGGCAGATGGAGTTGGATCCTTTTATCTGCTTATAAGAAAATGTATGAAAAATGTGTTCAGTTAGAACAGGAATGTCAGCAATTGGAGAGGCAACTAGTTGAAGCCAAAAATACCTCAACAATGTTGTCATGTCAAAATAAATTAATTAAAGATAAAGTTGATACTTACCAGACCATTGCAGAGAAGGCTGCAGTGGTGTGGCTCAATATAAATACAAAAAGCGCAGGGGAAGAGTTAATGAAAAGATAGTTAATTTAGCCATTGCTAAAGCAGTGCTAGACTGGAATCCGGATGATTGGGATGCTAATATTTGGGATTCCTCTGACTTTTCTGACTCTGGCGAAGAGTCTTTTCAAAACAATGGTGGTCAGGGCGAGGCAGATGAGCGGAAAGTGATTAGTGTGCAGCCCATAAACGGACAAAAGCTACAACATGGTCCCCAGTACCCTCGGGGGGATGCCATGGACTCTCTAGAGGATTATACTCAACAGGAAATCAATACTATCAAAGACAGATTCCGGCAGTGGTCTGGGGAAACATTGCTTACATGGTTGGTGCGATTATTATTTGACACAGGAGCATCTGGAGTGATGCTGGATGTAGAAGACGCCCCAAAGTTATGTATACTTGGCACTGATCCCACTGAGCAGGAACAGTTTAGGGGTTATCAGGGTAACCAGCGATCACCCTATTGCAGTTAGCAGTCACAGGGTGTAATCATAAGTACTGTACAGAGTCAGACTGGCCACAAAATGATAAGCCCTGGTATACATTAAGAGATGCAGTGCAGATAATAAAGGAAGAGGGCATGAAAACTGCCATTTTTCTGGGGGATGCTCACTGTCTGTTGGATGGACTGCTGACTGTGTCGGTGCGAAAGAAAATAATTCGCTTTGCTCCCCCAGTCTAGAAACATGTGATAATGACCCTATTAATCAATCAAACAGGTAATCCTTTACAGGATGTACAGGAGGCCATCCGTGAGTTGGGAGAGCTGGGAGAATGGATGAAACCTGAGAGAGCCTCAAGGTCTGAGGGCCGTACAGATAATAACAGAGTATCTAGGAGAGATATGTTTATGGCATTACTGAAGGATGGTGCCAGCAAAGAACAGATAGATGGGATAAATACCAGGAGTATGTGGGAGATGTATAGTAAGAAAGGACTGGACAGAAAGGAGGGTAGCAGAAAGGTGATTAAGTAGGATAACAAACAAGTGAATCAGGGCAAGTCACAGATGCAGGAGGAAGGAAAAGAGAGGAAGAAAAATGTTTCTCAGAGGGAGAAGGAGGAGGAAGATTTGAGTACTGACTGGTTGTCAGAGGAAAACAGAGAAGGAGAGGAATCTCCTCGTAGATATGAGAGTATATATCCAGACTTGACTTGGGAAAACCCTGTGACGCCGCTGTGATGGCACCTGAAGCTAAGCACAAAATGGACTCAATGGTCAAGATGGAGTCAGTGGTCAAATACAAATAGCATTACACTCCACCTTTTGACCAGTGACTCTCATAAAATACTGGTGTAAATGTAACCCTTTTTGGTCTAAAGATAGAAACTAGGTTAGGTATCCATTGTGTACAGCAACATAGCGAGTTAGCTTAAGGTATGAAAGACGAGGAGACTTGGCGCTGAGGTAGGACCCTGCCTGTGGAGTAGACACATTGCCCAAGAAAATCCCATTTGGAGAAGGTCTCCTGTCTCAGCTGTTGAGGGTTCCCTGGGTTGGTGCTGCCAAGAATGATGGATTTATCCCCCATGGTGATACATTTTAATTCTTAATATATATATATATTGCATAATTTTGCCTGCAGTTGTTTAACTGCTGTATTTTGACATGTACTTGTGTTTCACTGCATTTGAGTTAAAGGTTTATTTTCATCTAGTCGTGTGCTTTTATTTGATATGCGGGAAGTGCCTTAATAAATTCATTACTTAGACTAAGAGTGCTGCATTCTTTGGTATAGTTTACTCTTAGTTTAAAGCAGAGCAACACAGATGATAGAAATTGATTTATTGAGTCTGCACATCCACCATGGTATAGTTAGTCCTATCTGCAACAGACATACAACACTCAGTTTAAATGTAGTGCATTTATTTACAGGTGTGTTCATAGGCTGATTCGCAGTAGCAGTTCCTGCAGCAATAACCGCAACATTGTTTGAGAGCTAAAGGATGTCCAGACACAGTCGAATGGGGATACATGTCGTGTGACATATGGAGAAAAGGAGTATTCCAGTGAGAAGTAGGGCCAAATTGCCATAGGGCCCATAGGCCTCATCCACAGTCCACAAATGGATCAGACTAACAGGTGGGCAAACACAAAGGAGACAGTACCGTGTGACCGAGGCAATAGCATGATAATCAACACAGGTCCAATGTGAAACAGAACAAGAGCCACAGACAAATGTTACTGGCTAGTTCTCTGCCAGAAATTGGTAGAGTCCACATCTTCCTCCTCTGATGTGTGTTGTGCCTCCCTGAGGATGGTGGTTTTTGTGCAGGAGGCATCTTAGGCACACACACATCAGGAGCTGAAGATGTGGCTCCCCTGTCCCCAGCAGCATTTGCCTATGCCAACAAGGAAGGCTGCGCTGAGAAGCACAGCAACAACTTCACAGTGAAAGGTACCCATTGTTGCAATATAGGAGTCCTGCTTCCACTCTATAGATTCATAGTGCTCATAACCCCAGCAGGGTGGCAACCTCACTGGTGTCACATCAGCAAGCCTATTGTTGTTACCTCTGCCTCATGACACCAGTTCAACATTGATATGTAGGACCTATGTGACTTCCAGGCATTGAGGCCAAGAGGCACTTTAGTTGCCTTTCAGATGGCAGTATCTGTGCATTGTTTACACACCACTGTGTGCATGGGTGATTGTTTGTCCATACCACACATTGCAACACAGTTACACAGCTTGCTGGCCTGCCCTGCCAGTACGGGTAGGTTGAGGTAAGGTCCACATTTGCCTTGGAGATAATCTTTCTTTTTCATAATGGTGATACTGAATATGTTTTCTGGTACTGAAAGCACTACTGTCACATTGCACCAAGTCACCAGAGTACCATACGTTCCCATACTCAAGCTGCAGCTCCTGAGAAGGTGATGTGGGTTTGGTCATGTATTTAAATTGATCCTGCATTCTGCCTTATACATAATACACTACAGCAGGCTGCTATGGTATGCAGTCTTGCATGCACATTGTGCATTCCAGTGGCCAAGGGCGCATACTGGTCACACATCTACAGTACTCTACACAGCTAGCAAGCTTGCTACTCTGAGGGAATGTGTAAGGGAATGTGTAAGGGCATGTACTTACCATGGTTGTGTTATCTGTGTTTACTCATGGGATTTTATTACCCACACAGTTGCCTCCATAGTTGAAAATAGTGGCCAGTGTGTGATGACTCTGAGGGGATAGGCCCAGTCAAACTAGGTAGATTGCTAGCACTGATGCTCACCCCATTTCATCTTTGCCAGAGTTGGTTATCTGGTGAGTATCACACATCTTTTGACTCAGCCCTGCTTACTCGTACATGTATGTGACTCCTCTGGCAATCTTCATTTAGGCCCAAGGACTCCACTTACTGTCACACATGGATGGAACCCCTCATGTGACATCAAGCCCTACAATATGAGTCACCACTTCCAATTGGCCAACATGTCTGCTTGTATTTGAGGGCTGCGTGTCAAGCTGTACGCCCACATGCTAGTAGTTGTGATAATCAGTGACAAGTACCTACCCTGGTTTGTCACACAACTAAGCCCATACTTCTCAGCCTCCAACCATCACTGAATCATGCACATAGATGTGGCAACCAAGATCATCCTGTCACATCTAGATTCCCTGTTTGGCATCCTCCTGCTTTGACACATGTAGACTGGTAAGAGATTTCTTCTTCCATCGCCTTCCTGACATGTGCCACATCTTCACCCAGGTCCACATCACATGTAGGATGTAGTTCACCTATGTCCTCTTTTGTCATCCCTTCCCAGCTGCGACAGAAGTGTGACACTATCTGACACAGCAGTGCGTGTGTATTCCTTAGGCTACCTTGCAGTACACATGCCACTTCTCACCTCTTTGCTATGCAATGTGTCCCCATTCAGACACAGTGCCAGTTCAATATGCTCAGCTCACTTACATTGCACAGCACTGCCAGGGGCCCACCGTGCTCACACACCACCTAATGTTTGACACCAAAATTTCAAAAATCCAATTAGCAGAACCAGAGATATGCAATTTTATAGATTTAGGTAAAATTGCATATCTCCGATTCTGCTAATTGGATTTTGGACATTTTGGTGTCAAATAATTTTTTTAATTGTACCCTATTTTTTAAATTGGTGTGGGATTTTTTTTGTTGTCTTCTGTTTTCACTTATTGCCTTTTGTGTGCTGCATAAATATTTTATGCATTGCCTCTAAGTGAAGCTCGACTACTTTTGTGCCAAGCTACTAAAGGATTATGTACATGTTACTATGGGGTTTCACCCTGACAAGAATTGTGGTTGCTGCTTGGGTGGGGATTTGCCCCTCCCCCAACCACAAAGCACCACCTGTGGTTATCTGGTTGTGACGGACCAGGACAAAATCACAAGTTCAGAACGACCGCGATGGAGCACAGGTTGGCTACAGAGACTAAGTTAGGTCCGCTGACCAAAGCACCTTAAATCCTGGTTACAGAGTGATGCAAAGACCTGCGTAGAGGATGCTTCATGCAGCAGCAGTTCTGAGGAGCTGCAGGACTGTGATGCAAGCCCCTGTGTCAAGGACACATCACGCAGTTGCGTTTCCGAGGAGCTACAGGGCTGCGATATATGGTCCTGCATCCGGTTGCAGCGCGCAGAAGTGATTCAGAGAAGCTGAAATGTCCTGGTACGGGATGTGTTGCAATGCATTGGTCTGCTAGGACCACAGCTGGGCTGGCAGAGCACCTTCAGGCTCACTTCCAAGGGTCCAGAACTGGGGTGGCATCTCTTGGGGTGGGTTAAGTCTCACAGAAGGCAAAGCCCAGGTGCAGGGTTCACTGTGGTTTGCCTTTTCTGTACCTAAGGCTCTGATCATGAGGCTAGCCAGTTCAAGATGCAGGTCCAGTCCTTCTCACTCAGGCAGCAGGGCAGTAGAGTAGCAGCCCTTACTGTAGCAGAGCAGAACAGCAGCCATCTTCTGAGTCTCCCACAGTTCCAGATGTATACTGAAGAGGTGAGTCTGAGGGATCAATATTTTATACCGAGTGCCCCCTTTAAAGTGAGAGAAGCTTCTAGAGCCCTTCCCCTACAGAGGTGTCTTTAATGTCCTTCTTCCCTGGCGCAAAAGACTAGTGTGAAACCCTTTGTGAGTGTGCTGAGGTAGAGTCTTTTGATGTGCAAGTGTGGTAGGTGACAGCTCCTTCTCCTCATCCTGACAGATATGACCCATCCTGTCAATACATATTTCTCCTTGTCTCACTGTTTGGGAGTAATACACAAAGACCTACTGCCAGCTACACTCAACCGTGTGACCCAGGAAACAGACTGCCCGCAGCAATTGGGCGGGACAAGGAAACTCAAACTTTTTAAATGTGGCATTTTCAGAATTGTGACAAAGTCCAACTTTACCATTAAAGATGGTTTTAAATTACAATTCTTTAGAGTCCAAACTCAACTGTCCTACCTGTCTACCAGTTGAAATTTACAGCTTCTTAAATGTAATGAGGTACCCCAATGTTATCCTATTGGAAAGGCAGACCTTGCAGTAGTGAAAAACAAATATGAGCATTTTTCACTACCAGGACATTTAAAAGTTAAAAGTACATGTCCAACTTTTAAATACACTGCACCCTGCCCTATGGGCTTTTTAGAACCGAACCTAAGGCTGCCCTACATGCATTAAAAAAACAGGTTATAGGCCTGGCAAAAGATTTACTTTACCAAGTCGAAATGGCAGTTTACACAGTCTACAAACACAGACTGCAATGGAAGGCTACTTAAGTAGGTTGCACGAGTGCGTCAGGCCCACTAGTAGCATTTAATTACCAGGCGCTGGATATGTGTAGTACCACTTTACAAGTAAATTAAATGTACCAATTGAATGGAAGCCAATGTTAACATGATTTAGTGAGAGAGCACAAGCACTTTTGCACTGGGTAGCAGTGGTAGAGTGTGCAAAGTCCTAAAAGCCAACAGAAATGGGTTCAGAAAACAGGGAGGGAAGGCAAAAAGTTTGGGGATGACCCTACACTGGGGGGCAAGTCCTACACTATTCATCACAGGAACCTGGGTGGGAAAATATATGGCTCAAGTACTTCTTGAAGCAATTGCATCTGAATATTGAACTGTTACCCACAATTAACATGAAAAATAAAAAGGTACACTGGTGACTACCTTTAAGGAGACCTTAAGAGTCAACAAGATGGGAGAAGTGACAGTACATGCTTGTAAATCCCTTTTAACTAGATCTCAAATTCTGTCCCACATTTATCTGAAACTTCCTCTTGCTGCATAGACCTCCCCAACCACCAATGCAGCCTTTACACGTGCTTTCTTGAACACAGTATCAGATTTGTTAGTCATACTCTCCATGTATACTTGATGACCTAAACATCTGGATCGATAAACCAAATATACCTCACCCATATTTCACTATACCAAGAATAAACAGACACGACTTTTCAGTCCACAAAGCTGGGCATACGTTGGAATATTTTCCAACCTGGTGCTAATAACTATACAAAATTCACCAACCAGGTGGACTGACCACCCCCTTCTCAATAATATCCCAAATAAAATACCAACTGAATCCCACCAACCCACAACAATTTTCAGACAATTGAATACGATAAATATGCAGTGTCGCAATCTCACCTAACCAAATAATGCAGTAGAGAAAGGGCCATATGTACCAAAGCATTTTCCCGTAGACACAGAATGGGTAAAACCCTTTAATACATCTGGCCCAAAGTCTCTGAAGGGATGACCATAGCTTTTAACATACTAATCCCAATAAGAACTTCAAATCAAGAAAAAGAAAGGCATAGCTCATTGGAATAATAAAGAGTTGAAAATGATAGAAGGACAATCTCGGCAGTTCAGCTGAGGCGGCACATACCCAAGAACCCTCCAGACAAAATTAGTTTAGAAGACACAATAGAAACCACAAGTCATATGTAAAAGGTAATAAAAATCCACTATTCAAGCAAGATCAGCAATATTAAATGCCCAACCAAAGAACTCCACAAAATTCTGTCACCATTTTGCAATCCAGAAAGCAGACAAATATCCACCATACTTTCAGAAGAGTTCTGAAATTAGCTAGCAACACATTTTACAAACAATTCAGACACACTGGATTCATATCTAACAATCCAGGAAAACAACTGTACCCCAATTGTACAATCAACAACTGTAGTAGCAGAACATTTATATTCTTCTGTCAACCTTTCCAGAAATAACAACTTGAGAGTTTGTGGACCTGATAAAAGCCAGAAGCTCAACTGGGTGGCCATCATACCCCCTGCCCTCTGTCAACATCTGCAGCTATCACAGTCAGAAACATTATAGGAAATTTTACGAAAGGAATTGAAGCTGCCCTTTACTTAAGGAGAATCACTTGGACCTACAACAGCTACAACTCATTCTACAACAAAACCTTACCTCAGCAAATACATGTAGATAGCAGCTTTTCTCCAGATCTCGAATTTATTCTAAGAAAACAAACTACTCTCAGAATAACAACCAGAATTCCTCCCAGGAAAAGAGTCTGTATCAGCCCTAATTGCTACTTGGGATAACAAGTTACTTAGCTCTTACTTTCAGTAACACTCTTTCTAGTCGACACTCAATATAATTGCAGAATCTCCACCTTAGAATACTCCCTAAACACCATATTGAATCCAGAAACTTTTTCCAGCAATACTCCCACATGTGCAGAGTGGTGGCACTGTGCGGCGTGCAGCTCTGCACCACCCTCTAAGTGATGGAGTATAGCCACATACAGACCCCACCCTTGCATGCTGCTGTCAATTTATTGCATGTCACTTTCCGTACCCTCAGATGCAGAGTATGAACAATTCTCAGTATAAAGGTGCAGATTCCTAACCTGGGACCTCTTTAAATGGTAAAAAGAGGCTCCTGCACAGAACAGGGGGGTGGTGGGAAGGCAATGTAGAATCTGATGTTAGACAGAGTGCCCAACAGAAAACACATTATTAAAGGTAAGTAACATGTTCTTCTGATGCATATTTGTAACTGGAGGTTCATCACCAAAGAATACAACTAAAAGAGCACCTCCCCAGGGCACGCCCATTCAGTGCAAAAACAAATGCATCTTTGATCTGCTGATAGATACAGAACTGGACATACTATTTATCACAGAACTATGGTTGGGAAAAGATATGGCTCCCGTACATCATGACACTATCCCATCTGGAGATCGAGCTATTACAAACAACCAACATGGAAATAAAAAAGGCTGTCTGGTTACTGCCTTTAAAGATACTTTAACAGTCAACATGATGGAAGAGGTGACAGTACAAGGTTGTGTATCCCTTCTTACTAGATTCAAATTCAGCCTCACTTTTATCTGTGACTTCATCTTTCTGTATAGACTCCCCAAGCAAAAACAAAGCTTTTACACATGCATTCTAGGACACTGTTCAGATCTGTCAATCATACACTCCAATACATGTTTACTTGGTAACCTGAACTTCTTGGTTGGTAAACCAAATATGCCTCAACCAAATGTCGTTATTCCAGGGATAAACACGCACATTTACAGATTGTCTCCAGACCAGTCTGCACAGATGGTCATAGACTGGAGGTAATCTTCTCCAACCTAGTGGTAATTGCTGCTGAACAAAATTCACCAATAATATGTAGTTACCATCCCATCATCTCCTTCTCAGTCAAAATCACAAATAATATACCAACTGAATCCTACCAACCCACAACCACTTTCTGAAAATCGAATACACTAAAAAAGCAGGGTGAAAAACCCACTTAAAGACAAACACACATCTAGAGACAATAAACTCAGTAGGGAAAATCTGAATGAATGACCACCGCCTTTGTCATAATAATACCAATAGGAACTTCAACGTAAGGCGCCAAGAAATTAAAAACTCATTTGATTAAAAAAGAGTTAAATAAGATAAAAGAACAGGTCTTGGCACTTCATCTGAGATGGTACGAATCCAAGATCCCTCAAGACAAAATGAGTTCACACGACACAACAAAAAGACTAAATCATACATAAGAAGGCCAAACAAATACACTACTCAAGTAGTATGAACAGTGTCAGAGTCCCAACCTAAGAACTCCACAGAATTCTGTTGGAATTCAATTGAAATTCTGCAATCCAGAAAGCCGTCAAATATCCACCATGCCTTTACAAAACTTCAAAACTTCTGAAATAAGCCAGCAACATATTATTTATCTAAAGGAGGAACACTGGATTCACTGAACACACTGGTGGAGGTTCCCTGGAGTGGGGTCACACCAGAAAGCCTTTAAGGACATAGTGGGTGAAATGTCCTTCTTGCTGGACCTGGATGTCAACTTAGTAGTGCTTCATGATTGTATGTATTGACTCCAATGTCACAATCTGGCAGATGTCAACAACAAGCGCTCTACATGCCAGCGTAGTTGTAGCAGCACTAGCCGTGGTGTAATTGGATCTCAGACCTTCCAATGCCTCGTTCTTGACCAGTGCATATCAGACCTTATTGCAGAGGGTTGTCCCCCTCAACAGCGCCCTATTTTGCACAGGCTTTGCCCTTCTTCATGCTGGAAAACTCCAGATAAAGCTGATCATCCACAGTTTTCCATGGGACAATCAATATACAAGCATAAAACCCTTTTAGGTCCCACGTGCAACAGTGCAAATGTGCTGTCGCTTGTGATGATCTATTGTTTCTAAAACAAAAAAAACAAAAATAATAATAATAAAATAAACATTACAAAAAAATTTAAACCCAAGAAGGGTGTTCTAGCCTGCCCATTAATTACCATTTGTTGGTTTCATTGTCCCTCTTATTATCGTTCTTTTCACTGGTGAGCGCTGCCTGCTTCACTTCATCTCATGTTTTTGTTTTCTTCCCTGGAGCATGGATTATTTTTCTTCTGCTTTGCTCGTGCTCTTATTGTGGTAATTTTTGTGAGTATGTATTGTTTGTTTGTATGTACTTTTTACACACACCTATGCCGCTCCATCTTGTTTTTCAGCTGCTTTTATGGCCCTTCATTTTTGCTTTTTCATCTTGGGGCTGCCAATTCCCTCACTTGTTGTTTGCTTTCTAGATTTTTCAGAACTTCACTTTAAAGCAAGCCACTTTTTCCAGCCAGTTTTGTCCTAACCACATAACAACCAAGCACAATTTTTTACTTTTATGTTACAGTATTCACTAAGGTTGCACTTATTTATGACTCGTCCTTGCTTTGGCTGCATTGCCGTTTTCCTTCTCAACTTGGGAAAGCAAACATAAGTTACATGTTTTTAAATTGTACCAGATGATGGCATTGACGCTTGCCTAAATGATTGTGTATGGATGCTGTTAGTAGTTCATAGGTTGTATGCCTCAATAATACGCCATACTCATACTTATATTCATACCATTGCATTCTATACAAGAACAGGCCATGACAAACCATACAATAACAGCCCATAATATACAATACTATAAAATTACAGTCCATACCCTATCACAACACCATACCGCACAATGACAGGCTGTACCATATCATGCTGAACTCTCAAGTCACTCCCACCTCCCTTTACCTCAAACTATAACATAACCCACAGGCCACCCCTCCCCCTTTGCCTCAACCCACCCCTGAACCCTCAAGTCACCCTCACCTTATTTAACCTCTACCCACCCACTCCTGAGCCCTCAAGTCACCCTAGCCTCTCTTTACCTCTACCGTCTCCTGAACCCTCAAGTCACCATCACCTCCCTTTACCTCTACCCACCCCTGAACCCTAAAGTCATGCTCACCTCTCTTTATCGCTACCCATTCCTAAACCCTAAAATGGCTTTTTTTTTAAATATCATAAAAAGTATGTTACTTAAAAAAATTCTTACCTGCATGATAAAGTACAGAGGGGTGAAGGTGCAAATACCTACCTATACAGTAAAGGCCCTGTGTGGTAAGGCTGTGAAATAAACGCTGTTTCCCCTCAAGCAGGACCCAACTGGTTTGGGGACATTGTCGGTTGTTTTATGCTCTGCATCGCCTTTTTGATGATATCTTGAAGTGGGGCCAAAACATTAAACTTCAGCTCGGATGTAAGATAATTACATGTTTTTTGAGAAAGCAGTGAATAATACAATTCTAAGAAAATGGATCACTGCACCCTGCAGTCATTGCTGAACATGCCATACTGTGTTTTTTTTTTAACCTTTACCTGCTATACAACATGGCTAAAAGAAACTGAAAAAGCCAATATATTTTCCATAGGGAACACCTGTTGGCTCTGCCAATGCTTGTTGGGTTCAAGCCTCTCCTCTCCTTTTGAGGGGTGAGGAGAAGCAATGAACACAAGCAATGTGATAGATTGCACAATGTGGAAAGAAGTCACAACTTTATACAAGAAGGATGACCGTGTTCTCAATACCAGTTTATATGGGACAAAAATGGTTGTGTGGGTTGGTGTAGTGCCTTAAGTTTTCTCACGCAATGATCTGAACTAATTGAAATAAGGAAGATATTCTTCAAAGTCCAGAAACACATTGAGCACCTATGCAGCAGATATAAGAGCACTGTACCTTCACAAACGGTTTGGAAAGATACATGTCAACAAAACGTTTATAAACATCTTCACAACAGATCATTAAACAGGACAGTTGGTCTGGTAAATATTAAAAATGCTGAAAGGACTAACAAATAATCTTTAATAGTGCCCATTGCATGGCATTGGTGGGAGAAATAAAACAAAAACAAAAACAAAACATCACACACCTTGGCTTCTAAAGGGTCAGTCTTATTGCTTTATGGCTATCACATCAGGACACAAACCTTTCCCTATGTCCATGTAATGTAAGGTGGATTTGTAGAGTGCCTCTTGTCACCCGTGAGGGTATCTAGGCACTGAGCAAGGCATTGATTGGGCATTGGCGCAGACACCTGCATTATATCACAATCACGTAGGATGGGACAAGGATTCCCCCTACCATGTAATTCCTATTAAAAATCCACCCCAATCTCAACCTCAGTATCCAATAAAACATGATGCTAAAGCACCCGTGAGGGAATTCCTCACACAACTGGAGTACAAGGGCGTAATTGAACCCTGCGTCTCCCCAGTGAATAATACTTTATTCCCAGTAGCCAAACCGGACCATTCATACAGAACAGTCTTAGACTACAGACACATAAACAGTCATACCCTCACAAATGCGATACAAAATTCACATAGCACAGCACTGATGAGCAATATAGTGCGAAAAAACACAAAACAACACTGGATATTTCCAACGTTTTTTTCTGCCAAAATATATCAACTGAGAGAAGAGACTTAACAAGTTTCAGAACACTAGGCTCCCAGGGGTACAAGAACAGTCCAGGACTGTTCGCAACTTGTGTGACTTCAATCTTGCACGACATTGATCCTGAAGCATTGTCCTATGTAGATGATATCTATCACACGGATGATGAATTACTACGACATTTAAGATGGGTAGTCCGCATTGTTGTAGGATTTGCCGAGTTCGCCTACAAATTCAATAAAAAAAATAATAAAAAAGTAGCCTTCCTCTGTGTCCTGTTTCTGGGATATGAGCCATTGAGTGAACGAAGAACCCAGCGCCACAATTCTTGGAAAAATGTGCACAATTACAACCTCCAAATACCATTCAAAAACACCAATCTCTTTTGGGTTTCCTAAATTTTGGCAGAAGGTACATTCATGACTATGCAACATGCATAAAACCCCTCTGTGACTTACTATGCCCAGACTTTTCAAGTAAATTTTGGACAGTCGAACATACATGCATTCTCAGAGACCTGCAAATAGACATGCTTGCAGCACAACATCTACACACAAGGGACAATAAAACACATTTGGTCATCATCAGAGTAATTGCTGGTGCTATTGGTTTCACCTATGTAACGTTTAATAAGGGTGAGACAGTTCCAATTGCATACAAATCACACTTATACTCAGCAGCAGAACAACGCTTTGCTCCCACTGAGAAAATTCTCAGTGCTGTACAGATGGCTGTCATAAATAAAGACCTCTAGCCCACGGCAAACGCATTATTGTAATTTCTCCGATCCCAGCCCTTGAGGATGTCACCAAATCCAGCGTTCCAAATGCTAAAGCATTACATCCATGTTGGATACAAAGGGACACGTCTTTGACGGCCACTGATGTAGACTACATTTTCGACCCAAAATTACAAACTCAAGAATTTTTGCAATATGAACTACAACACCCAGTTCCTGCAAACACGCTGCCTATCGATCAATACCAAAGAGTCATTTACACTGATGGCTCAGCGCAACCTGCAATTGGCACAAAGCATCAATAGACATTTGTAAGTGGCTACATGGAGGATAATAAATTTTGGCCCCAACATACATATACGCAAACTCTAGGGGATTGCACAACACAGCTCGCAGAGCTAAAAGCTCTGGTGATGGCACTGGAACATACAGATCCCGCACAGCTAACACTGACTGTTTGTGATCCATACTGCTGTTTCCAGTCCTTCAATGAATACCAGCATTACTGGCGCCAGAATGGGTTCAGAAATTCTAAGGGCAACACCATTAAATACAGACTTTTGTGGGGGGAAAGTAGCGGTTCTAAAGGAAACGCTACCAAATGTCCATGTTGTACATACACTTGGACACAAGCGCGTTGGAATACACGTTGCTGGGAATACACTGGCGGATGAAGCCACAAAGTCAGCAGTCACTACGGCCACTGTTTGCGCAGTAACGTGCTCAGGTGAGAAGCCGGATGAAGACATATGGGCTGCTGTGAAAGTTGCGGCTGATGGTACGCCCTATCGAAAAGCATTTCCTGCTAAATATTCCTACCGAATGGGAGGCTGCCTGAACGCTGAGGTTAAGATACCAGGCGTAGGGGTTCGAGATATTCCCAACAAAGATATAAGACCAGAGTTGATTAAAGCAGCTCATGAGGGGGTAGCATCTGCCCATGCTGGTGTGGTGACTACAATATCATTGTTACAAGCCCATTATTGGTGGCCAGGCCTATACAAAGAAGCCAAGCAGTATGTCCTTTGTTGTGACATCTGCCAACAAATTAAAGTTTCCACTGCTAAACGCCCACCGCAGACACCCCTCCTAATTTCCAACAAACCTTTACAATGTGTGTACTTGGACCATTGTGGTCCCCTAACACCGGACAGTGCATACAAATACATCTTAGTCGCTGTAGACTCCTGCTCCAGATTTCTGTGGGTGTGGCCACAACGCTTGGCTGACGCTCGGACTGTTATAAAGATTTGCGAGTCTTTATCGGTACATATGCAGTTGCAGCTTTCCATTCGGACCAGGGCCATGATTTTGCCTCAAGGGCATTCAGGGATGCCATGGCTTTGGTGGGGGTCCAACTCCAGTACTCGTCTCCATTTCATCCCGAGAGAAATAGTGCAGTGGAGCAATTAAACTGTGATTTAAAGCAATGCTTAACAGCCAGAGTCTTAGGTACGGGTCATAGTTGGCTTAATCACTTGTATAGAGTCCAGAGAGCACTTAATATTGTGCCTGGAAGGTCCCTAGGGGGTCTACTTCATATGAGTGCCTGTACAGAACTCAAATGTATGTTCCAGATCATGATGGTCCTGGCGTGGAGGTGGCAGAAACACCCTTTGACATAAATGAACGTGCCACTGTCTTGCAGGAATTGCAACAGTTCTGTGATGACAAGGCTTCTGCAAGTGCTGTCTCCACAGGAATTAAGGATGTACCTGTTACGCCTACAGGCTGGATTCCTAAAGCTGGGGATCTAGTACGTGAAAAGGTTGCTGTGAAAAAAAGAGTTTGGTCCTTCTTATCGTGCACCAGTCCCAGGTCTTGGCAATACACTGTACCAGAACTGTCGTTCTACCACCATTGGCAGGTGCCAAAGAAAATCGCTTTGTATTTATCGACAATGTCAAACTACACCATGAGGCCGATCCTGCACAGCTGATCAAAAGGAACAGCCAGTAGTTCCCAAATCCCTCTCACTACTGGTCAAGACGTTCCTTTACAAGTTGTTAGCAGCAACACTGATACCTCTTCGAGCTTGGGGAGGGTGGAAATGCATTGGTTCCACTAGCATCAACTAATAGGGAAATAACTGATCAATTTACACAACTTCAACACAGACAGATGGCGTCATTTATTCTGAGCCACCACGGGAAACACCCACTCCACCTACTAACACGGCTCCAGTTTTTGCACAAACTGCTTCTAGATACTTTGCCATACTAATTCCTGATGGGATTGTTTTAGGATAAAGTAACATTTGATATATACGGCCCCACAGAGGTCATTCAAATACCATATGTGTTTATATTTTCAATGAATGATGTAATAATACCCAGAGTTGTTTCTGATTATTGGGATGTAAAAACAGTTGATTCTATGATGACTGAATTGCAGTATTATACTGTATTTGAAAACAAATATGTTTATCAATCTAAAGAGAATTACGGTGATATGTTTTGCTATATTCATTATGGGCACCATTTCATCCACATAGCAAGTAACCCAAAGACTGTTTTTAATTACACACACTGGGAACATTGTCCAACTCCACCTCAAGAGAGATCTAAAACATATTTTGAAAAGTTTACATATTTTTCTGGCCATGATTTTAAAAATGCTGAGTTGTATTATTTAACATTTGCCACCTACAGAAAATGTACACATATTATTGACACATACGAAATTTATTTATTCTGATTTTTTTGTTTCCCGGTTGACTATAGAAGGTTATGAATATTGGCTGAAGTCGATTGACTGAAAAAGTGTATGTGGAACTAGACATTGGCAAATACTGGGTAAGGAAGCTTTATTTAGAGCATGCCTGATACCTGTTCAAATGATTTTTTTAAATGAAACTGTACAACAAACAAGTTGTTTAGGTTTAGCAAAGAATAAGGAATTGAACACGCCCAATATTCCTGCCACCGCAAAATTTCATAAATGGCAAAAATATATCAATGCAACTGAAGATCAGTTTGATGGATGGGTCCAGAATGGTATATTTAATGCTTCACTGTCACGTCCTGGGGTGATTATTGTGGCCAATAGATACCAATGGGTGTCATAAGCGTCTTATAAACTCCATGGGGGGTTTTAGAACTAGTAGGCCAGACCCACGATACATATCATCCGAACATGCAGGTATAGTAACAACATCCAGTGTAGGGATCCTATGCCAGCAATGGTTAAAGAGTTCCTCACAGGATGCGGTTCGAGAACACCTCAGTCTCCTGTCTAATAATCTAATAATACTGATTTACAGGACTTCCTGTTAGGCCCCAGAAAACAATGCAGAAAGCGCTTCTTACATTAAGTATATTATGAGATTTGGAAGCTTTCCCAACAAGAAGCTGCTGCCCGGTTAAGGCAAATAGACCACGAACATTTCCAGAAGGCATTAGCTTTTGTAGATAATGGGTGAAATACCCTGTCCGACCGGATATACACCTCAAATAACACAGTCTCTTCTGCTATAGACATCATACAAACAGATATGTCTTCCTTACACCATGGACAGAGTCAACTAAGGTCCATTATGCAGTTCAGTTGGACACTTCAAACACTGAAGGCAGGTCTCGTTCCCTGGCAACACGTTAGCGCAAGGGACATATTTTCTACATTGAATTTAACGCGACAACAACTACTAATGGCTAAAAAAAGAAGCCACTTAGGTCATGCTAAACATCGAAAAGTTAGAAAAGAATGCCATCTGCTGAGTGGTTAATACACAGGGTCAATAATCTGCCTATTTCCACACTACAATTCACGTCCTGTTTAAAACACACTCCAGTAGGCAGGTATGAAAGGCTGGGAGAAAGTTACATCCATGAGGTGTGGTAGCTTCCCTTCTCTTACAAATGTCTCAGTGGCATGAAAGAAGTCTTTATTAGCGGTAGTGAATGCGAGACTTCATTACCGGACATGCGCATTGAGGGTGCGTTTGCTACGGGAAGCTGCTTATGAGCTGCTCTTCCTGGAGGATGCGGCTCTTAACTCATCATTGGGCACACCACGGAATGCTGCTGCCTTGGCTGAGGCTCAGGCTACGGAACACAACTGCTCCTTGGTCCTTCTTGGCGATGCCTTCCCAACGTTAACACCTGCCGAAGTGAAAAATTTCCTGTCCTTCATTGTCCCGGATTCAATTGGCAACTTTCAAAATGACTCTGACTCTTGAAATTTGTTCCTTTTTATGCCACATGTTAACATTTTCAATTGTCCTTTTATATATGCTCGTGTCTTTTTAACTTGTCATTATTAACATTTTTTACATGTATCTTAGGTTGTGTTGTAGTAGCTTTTATGTATATTTAGGCTTTGAACCACCTTCAACTGACAAGGGCAGGGTGTTGTGTTATTTTAGCATACTAAGCCTGCCGCTGTGCACTTTCACCTAGATATATTTTATTCAGCTTCATTTTATTATTCTTACAATAGCCACTTTTGTGGTCTTGTTTTATTTCTCTCTATCTAGCTGTTTTTGCCTAAGCCAGCACTACATTCTCAAACAAGACATTCTTGATCACTCTGTGCTTCTTTCAAGACTGCAGTAAGATAGGTTGCTGGTGAACGTGGTACAAGTTTTGTCTCCTGACATTCTTAGAAAAACACACATCCTTACGTAGGGACATTTTCTCAGAATATCAGCTGTTTTATTATAAAAAAAAAAAAAACACTTCCCTGTCCCTTATACGTTAGAGGGAGATTCCAGCCAGAGAAACACGACTGTATGCTGATTGCTTCGCTACAGCTGCTTATGGAGACTTCAGGCCTTTGCTCAGGTATGGGGGATGATGTCTTCCCAGGGGAACCTGAAGGGCAGAATTAGAGCTTAACACGATGTGCTCTATTATAGCCTACGTAGGAATTAGTCTATTGACTCAAGTGACAATACGGTAGCATTATTCCCATGCTTTACTCCCCTTGTCACAATTTTAATCTTGTCATGCTGTATAGTCCTGGTTATTGCAGCCCATGCTTTGCAAAGCTGCAGTCACTTCATTAAAACCTTATTGAAACATGTACTGCCTCTGTTTGTCATTGTGTATGTGAGACTAATGCAACTGAGCGAAACAGATGAGACCTGAGTGACCATGTTTTACCTGAGAAATCAATTATGTCATGCACTCGGCTGCCCAATCATCCCTGCCCTTGGGTAGAGATGAGGCACTGCTAGTTAGCCGGAGCAAAACCCAGATTGGGGCAACAGGTGTCACCTGTACTGGGTCAGACTCAGTCTCCCACACCGCAAGCAATTCTGCCGCCCAAAATCCAGTAATCTCATTAGAATGATGAGAGCCTATGCAACAAAAACTGTGGGGTGAGTGATGATCTCTGTGGGACTCCACAGAGAAAGTCCTTGGGTTCCGATGTGAACAGTGAGAGCCTGACTAGTTGTGTTCTTCCGGAGAGGACAAAAGCTATCCATTGAGTGCTGGTCCTTGTATTTCTGCTGTGTGTAGTCTGGTAATCAGTGTTTGATAGGAAATTGTGTCGGACGTTGCAGAGAGGTTGAGGTGGATGAGGACAGCGGTCTGTCCATGGTCAAGGGTGATGCTTATATCATCTTGTAGCAGCGATGAGGACTGTTTCAGTGCTGTGGTTGTTTCGGAATCCTAATTGAGAGTAGTCCAGGAGGTTGTTGTGTTCTAGTTGGTCAGAGAGTTGTCTGTTGAACATCTTCTCTGTGACTTTGGCTGGGAAAGGGTGCAGTGAGATTAGTCTGTAGTTTCTGTGTACTTTGTGATCAGATGAGGGTTTTTTGAAGAGGGTTGTGACTTTGGTGTGTTTCCAGCTAACTACGAACTTGGCTGTCGCAAGGGTGGTGGTGATGATGGAATTGAGGGCAGCGCTGATTGTGTCTCTTCCGAGGTTATAGATATGGTGGAGGCAGGGGTCGGTGGCCACAGATTTACGACTTCTTCAAGCAACACAACAACCCCGCTACCACTACCGACATCAGACTAGCTAAGTGGAGCCAGCTCGCCCCCTCCCCAGGCACCATCTCCATCATGAACTTGGTCCACTCCGGGACCACAAATGAGCCATGCCCTCACCACATCTTCAATCTAGGCGAAGCCAGAATCCGCCACATACTCACTGTTGTTTAACACCTGAGTTGCCACAGCCACCTTCCCCAAGGACTGGAAACAGGCAGAAGTCAGTGCCCTATTAAAGAAACTATTGGTAGTCCCTAGCAAACTCTGGAACGCAACCCCCTAATCATCTCCTTCCAATCCGGATTCTGCAGAAACAACAGCATGGAGACAGCCCTCATGGTGGCTACCAATGGCGTCCAAGCCCTACTCAACCAAGGAGAGACTGCAGCTCTGATCCTCCTAGAACTCTTGGCAGCCTTTGATATGGTCTCCCACTACACACTCATCACAAGGCTGCACAACATAGGCATCCAAGGAGTCACTCTCAGATAGATCACCTCTTTCTTCACCAGAAAAATGCAAAACGTTCGCCTTCACCTCTGAACCCAACAAAATCATCTGTGGAGTACACCAAGGATCCTCGTTCAGCCCCACCCTCTTCACCACTTACATAACACCTCTGGCCAGCATCGTCAAAACCCACGGACTCAACATCACAACCTACGCCAGTGGCACACAACTCATTCTCTCCCTCTCTGAAGGCACCACCAATACCAATTTCAACAACTGTGTGACAGACGTCGCCAACTGGATGAAGGACAACTGCCTGAACCTCAATGTGGAAAAGACAGGTCTTTGGAAACAAAAGCTCCTCATGGGATGCATCCTGATGGCCCTCAGAACTCAGACCTACTCCTACCCTCACTGACGACTCTAGGAACCTAAGCATCATTCTGGATAGCAAGCTATCCATGATGACCCAGGTCAGCTCCATCTCCTCCTCCTGTTTCTTCATCCTCTGCATACTTCATAAGAGTTTCAAATAGCTACCCCAAAGTTTAACCTACCATTACCCAGGCCCTTATCTCCAGCCGACCTGACTACGACAACACTCACTACACATGTATCGCAGCTCATCTCATCCGATAACTGCAGACCAAAGAAAACACCACAGCCATACTCATACTGGTTCTCCCTAGATGAACCCACATCACCCCTATACCTCAGGGAACTCCTCTGGCTCCCTGTAAAGAAAAGATGCCAGTTCAATGTCCTGACCCATGCATACAAGGCCCTACACAACTGTAGGCACGCCTACTTTAACCACCGCCTGAACTTTCATTAGCCCACCAGACAACTGTACCCCACTTCCCTTTCTCTAAACCTCACCCCCTGCATCTGATGTTGCAAATGCAGAGGTTGTTCTTTTCCCTACCTAGCAATAAAGACATGGAATGAGCTGTCCTTTAATCTCCAGACCTCCCCATTTCTTCCAGAGTTCTGAAAGACACTGAAGAGCTGGCTGTTCGGCTAATCAACTGGACCCTAACAGCATCAGAATACCCTGATGGGTGACAACAATCACTCTATAAATCTTCTGATCGATTGAGCTCCTGAGTGGACCGTCTTCATTATTGTTGCAGTGTTCTTGAGGGACAGAGAGCTCCTTGCTGTCAGTTGGTAGTCTTTGGTTGATGAGGTTAGAATGCGGGTGGTGATCGAAACTTCTGTAGATCTTGGTGATTTTTTCATGGAAAAAAACAGAGAGGCTGTTACAGAGTTATTGTGTAGGGGTGATGGTTTGGGTTGAGGCTGTTGAGTTGGTGAATTTCTTGACGATGGTGAAAAGTTCCTTTGGCATTGTTGGAGCTAGATTCAATTTTCAGGATCAGGGCATTTTTTTTGGTCTCTTTTACTTGATGGTGATAGTGTCTGACAGCGGCATTGCAGTCGTATCTTGTATTGGTACCTTGGGTGGTTCTACAGTTCCTTTTGAGTTGTTTGCAAACTCTCTTGGATTCTCTGAGGCCAGCATTGTACCAGCTAGCTTGTTTGTTGGATCTTTTGGGATTGATGTTTTTTCAGGGGCACCAAGGTTTTGGTGCAGGTAACGATCCAGTTGTTGAAGTTGTTTGTGTTGTTGATGAGGTTGCTAGTAGGATCTCGGTAATTTAGTTGGAGGGCGTTGAGCCATTCTGTTTCTGTAACTTTCTTCCAGCAGCAGCTTGGGGTGTTGCTAGACTCTTTAGGGGTGGTTGATGGCCCTGCTATGTGAAAGTGGGCAATGGAGTGGCCTGACCATCTGAGTTGGGTGATGTGACTGACTTTAACCTTGTCGCTGGAGGACAAATTGGGGTCCATAATGTCCAGTGATGTGGGTAGGGCCTTGTTCGAGCTGGATGAGGTTGATGTTTTGTAGACTTAAGATCAAGTCTGTGCAGCCTGAGTCCATGGGGTCATTGAGATGAAAGTTGCAATCCTCTAGGACTATGAAGTTTTTGGTGCCCATGGCAAGGGATGCAGTATGCAGTGAGGAGGCTGCTGAAGTGGGTGCAGAGCTCTGAGGGTCAGTAGGAGAAGGTGCCTTTGAAAGTGGTTTTACTGTCTGTCTGAAGCTTGAAGAGCATGTGTCCCATAAAAGTGGCTTCTGGGTCAGTGTAAGAGGTACACTTGATGTCTCTGTGGATGATGGTGGGTCCTCCTCCTGGTTTATGGGGCTAGTCCTAGTGCAGGATATTTTATTGAGTAGGGATGGCTGTGGCAATGTCTAGCTCCGATGTGGGGTTGAGCCAGCTTTCAGTGATGAAGAGGAGGTCCAGTTCTTTGGAGTCAATGAGGTCCCAAATCTCAGTGGAGTGCTAGCCAAATGAGTGTGAGTTGAGGAGCATGTATGCTAGTGAGTGTTGTTGTGCATCATACATTGCAGGGTAGCCAGGATTAAATCCATCACTTCAAGTGGCATATCAACAGCAATCAACTGCAGCCGCTCAGTCTCCTAGCATGAAGGTGTAAATTACATAGATGTGGGTGGAGGGCCCTACCCTGATACTGAGACAGGTCCTTGCAACGTGGCAGCCTGAACAGCTGCGGATGCCCATCCCAGAGCCACCAGGATGATACGTGTATGTTTGTTCCAGATCTATTTAAAACCTTGGGGAAGGAGAGGTAGAGGTTAGAACACATACATGGTTCCAATGTTCCATTCCAGTCTGAATTAATCTCCTAGAGAGCGCTCTAGCCACAACTCCAGCTCTCAAAACTGTTGACACTGTGTGTTTGACAGTTCCAAAAGGATGTAGCCATGGTTCTCCCCACTGTAGGAAAATACCCTGCATCACCTTGAGCTGTAAACACCATTAGTAATCTGTCTGAGCTCATTCGCTCGGGGGAAGGGGGCAAGCCCAGTGGCGTAGAGCAGCACAGCAAGTGACCTTGCTGCGCTGCCTAGCACCACTGGGAAAGAGCAGAAATACACTGTATCTATAAAATACAACGCATTTCTGTCATCTCCCCCTGTGCTAGTTTGTGACCCTAGGATTGCGTGAAATCGCTATGTTTCCCAGAGGATGGCATAAAATATTTTTTTCTCTTCGTTATTTCCTCTTTCTATGTGTGCCGCAAACTGCAGCACACATAGAAAGAGCAAAATATCTCAAGGTATCCCTTCCTGCAAAAATCAGTTTTCCTTGCAACGGTGCCTGTGTTGGTGCTAGGCTGCATGAAGTGCGCAAGCACAAGGAGAGAGAAGAAATGCTCCATATATTTGTAAATATGGAGCATTTCTGCCTTCTCCCTTTCACGCAACTTTGCTTGCTGCCCTGCATTGTGGGAAAGATTAGTAAATATGCCCCAGGGCTTGTAAATAAGACCCTAGGTGTGAGTCCTCATGTCACTGTGCCACTGGAACCAAGTTGTACCCGACTGGAGAGCCCCAACTAGGGTGAAACCAGTCTTGGGTGGCATGTGCTCCAGATCAGAGGGGTCATGCTAATTGAGAAGGGCCAAGGCTGATTTGCATGTAATAGAGTTTAATCTGAAGTGGGACAGCGGACCAAAAAAAAAATGGACTAGGATGCAGCCCTAAGGAATATACTAGTGGCTGAGATTAATTAAAGCATCCCACCCATCAGTTGCATGAACTCATCCTAATGACCACACGTGACTCCTATCAATTGAACCTACTGTGCACTCTTGTTGCTAATAAGTTGCATCTTCACCCTGACTGGGCAGAATGTAAATTAACTTGGAAATTGTAATTCCACTGCTGATAATTCGATTTTGGACATGTGTTAGGCCCTGTGCACTTGAGCTTTAAATGACTTACGCATTAATACTGGGTTAGGCCCAAAGCGGCTTACTCCAGTACAATGCACGTTAGCTGTTTCTGGGTATGACCTGATCTTACAAACATTGTTTCACTTGTTGCTGCTAGCTAGAGATATTGTATCGTTTCATTTTTCTTTTTAAATATGTTTTTATCATAACTTCTTTTTAATCAGTGTTGAATTATGATTATTGTTCCTGCTGTTATGTAGTAAAGTGAATTGATGACGTTCTGAACCTTCTACAAAAGAATTGGAGTACATGCATGGAATAGTTTTTTAGAGCACAAGACTATGGGGCATATTTACAAGCTCCTTGTGCCAAACTAGTGTCATTTTTATTACGCTAATGTGGCATTAAGGAGGCAATTTCCTCATGCCATCGTTACAAAGTAGGGCAATGCATGCATTGGGCCACTTTGCAACCCCTTGCGTCACATTATGCCTGCACCAGGCATAATGTATGCAGGGGTGCTTCCACGCAGGGAGGACCAAAAATATGGTGCTGTGAAATTTACAAGCTTTCACTGCGCCATTTGTAACGCCATTTTTAACACCTTGCTAAGTCAGGCATTGGAGTGACACTCCCATTGTTTTAAATGGGCCTCCCTTGACTTTGCAGGATTAGCGCCATCATTTTTGGGTCTAATCCTGCAAAGCGCCACAATAGCGTCAACATTTTTGACACTATTGTCCTAACGTGCACCATGGTGCGCCTTATTCTAAATATTTTGCACAAGTAGTGCCATTGGGGGGACGCTAGAAAAGTGACGCATCAAAGCATCCCCCTAAGTCTAATAACAACTAATAAACAAAACAAAAAAAACAATAACCACTGGAATACTCCAGTAACCTTGGGTTTCCAGAGCAGCATGCAAATCAACATAAAGCAGTTAATTCTGGATAGTTAGTACCAATACATGTTCCGCAGTCCTTTTACGAAATGAGAGTGGTCACTACCACACCTATTTTAAAGAGGCCTCGCTAGCACTTATAGAGTATGCAAAATCTGCAAGGTATATTGCATAAAACTTTCAGCAGCTGGAGGAAACTCCATCGAACTAGGCCACTGCTTTAAACCAGTTATCTAACTATCTTCTTGTCTCCACTGTTTATTGTTCACCTATTTCAGTATTTATCTGGAAGGTTTATAGCGTTTTAAAGGTTATGATGATATTTGCTTTGAGCCTCCTGTTATTCTAGTAAAGACGGTTTTTATGGCTCCTAGAGCCGTCATTTGATTACCCATCATTAAGGCCAGAACAGAAGCAGAGTCATACGTGGCTAGATAAAGATCCTCTACTTGCACGCTGCGCAACTCGAACACCGTGACTGCAGCGTACCCTGGTGGACATTGCTTGACATTGTTGTAACGCGCTGATTCCCAGTCCCAACGTTGCTAACCTTGTGTCTCAACAGGTACAGGGACTTTCCAGAAAATTCAGACTCTACCTTTTCGGTGAAACAGGATTTGAATTATTCAGGTGCCACACCCAGAGCCTCTTTAGCCCATAAATAAAATTACTTACCATTCGTAACATAATTTACATATCAATCTTATTTCTTCGAATAAAGAGCTAAGTCAGTACCCATATGTTAGTCTCAAACAAATGACGGGATGCCGAATGAATGAACATAACGAAACAGTGATGCTGAACAATTAACTATTTTGTAGATGCAGGTGTAGTGCGAGTACTTAAGTCCCATTCATGTGTAATGCACATGAAAAAAACACAGATGTGGTAGTAAAGTATGGATTTCGAAGTACCCAACATAAATTAGCATATTAGCAGTTTCTACTACGTGATACAAAATCCTAATTTCTATGTAGTGCTATATACACAATTATACACAATTTGAGCACTACAATTAGATGAGTATGCTCTGGTTACATTATAATGATGAATATTGTTTTCTACAAAAATTGAATTACAGATATTTATTTTGATTAACAGACTGGTGACGTTACAATCGTTCCAAAAATTGTTTTTTTTAATTTAGAAACAAAATTACTTGACTGAGGCATTAAGTATGTATACCGGTAGCCATAAATCATTTGTTTCACAAATCTTAACCATTTCTTGAAAAACAGCAATTTTGCAATAACCTTTAAAACAGCAACTTGCAATGTGGCAAATTAATATAACATTTAATTTAAAAAATGAAGGTCGAGATTAAGTTTGTAGTGGAAATTAAAAAATTCTGAAGTCCTAATATAATTTGGATGTGATAATCTGTAACCAGTTTCAAACTACGGAGATATTTGTTTAAAAATATAGCTCATTGGGTTCAGTGAACCCAGAGAAGAAAAGGAACATACCTAGTATAAGCTCAAAAAATTATAGTTTTCAAGATCTTCTACAAGAAATGTAAACTCTTCCTTAATAATGTGGCAAAAGCTGCCACTTTGGAGTAAACAGAGCAAGCAAGTAAAACACACACACACACTAACCATCAGAGCTGGTAAGAAAGAGACAACATGCATGACTTATTCAATTAGCAATCTAATAAACCAATGTAAAATCATGAGTAAGCACATAATAACCAGCAGAGGGTAAGAAAAGACTGACCATGGAAATTGCTGCCACTTTCAAGATTGCAAGAATGTATCACTTTCAATTCAACGGGAAACTTTACTGGATGCTCTGAGGGTGTGTGACCTTATATTATTTTGTATTATTATGATAAGGTGACACGTAAAAGGGCAGTGACATCTAATACCCTCAGAGGTCGACTCAAATCTTTTGACTCAGACAGGAGTTAGAAATCATCCAATCAAACAATAAGAACCAATAGCCATCAAACAATAACAACAAATGCAATAATGAGTCAGTAATTTAAACACCATGACCTATGTGACCATGAATAACCCCACCAGTTTAGTAAAGTTTAAACATGTATTTCCCTTAAATTGACAATACTAAATTCACTAGATCATGAGCAAGATCAGATAATAGAAGTACAAAAATAACATAGGTTGTCCAAAGCATCTCAATTTTGCCAATGCATTTAGCATCGAACACTCCAAAAGAACAACACAGAATAACAACAGAATTAAATGAAAAATAGAAATAGCATACACTTAGTATGTGCAGTTGAATTAATCACAATCGATTAATAAACATTTAAAATCAAATAATAGGTCAAGCATCCCTAGCTCTTACTTTAATTTGAAAAGCATGTGTGGGCTTCATGCAAAACATAAAAACAAGACGAGAATTAATTTGGAAAAAATCTAACTATGGCGTTAACCAAAAACATGCAGTTGGATTTTCTAAAGGGAAAACCTGCAAAGGAAAAATAAATGCACATTGGTTATAACGCTCCTAAATGAGACAGCAACATGCAGATTATTTTCAGCAGAGCATAGGAGCTGCAGGTCTTCAGAGAGAAGCATCAGACAACAGGAAAATGAATGTGGCAACAGTTCAGTAATAATGAGGCCTAATGTATCTGAACTGATAGAATCATAGGCAAAGACAAAAAGACGTATACCTCAGACCAGAACTGGAACAGAACTAACTTACGTCACCTAAAACTCTGCTATAGTAAAGTCCCAAAAAGTTACTAGATAAGCCTCTATTGGACAAGACTATGAGGTAGGTTAGGGTGCAGCCAATAAACTTTCATCTGTGCTTCAGATGTATCACTTTTCGTTCTTCTTTTGCTCCTCTCTAGTCAACAAGTTCCATAAAATATTACAATTTTATGAAGCAACATGAAATATGACATTGAGCACTGAAGCCCATTGTTAACACGTACAATTATTACTTTGAGGAAATATGACAAGTGCAGTAGGAACAGAACATAATTTTTCCAGTATGCAAGTCACACATGATTTTTAATAAAGTGCTTGCAAAACATTTCAGTGAAGTCAGCAACATTTAAAACATTGTGTTTCTAGAAAATGCTAAAACGTGGGCCTTTTAACTAATGCTAAACACGTGAAGATTAAACATTTTTAATTATAATTTCAAACCATTAGTTTTATAATTCATTATTAATTCATCTTTATAGTACATATAATTATGATAATTCAAAAATATATTGTCGTTAGACATTATAATTTCATATGAAACACGTTGTGGTGGACAACGTAATTCACTTTTTAAAGCTGCATGTTTATTTTTCTAACAAACATTTTCAGTTAGGCCTTTAAACACATTATTTCACATTAGTTTTAGTGATTCATTTTTATTTATAATGTTTGCTCTCTAACAATCCCGCCTCTGATGGTTATAAGTGCCGTCACAAAGGAAATATATATTAATACCAATGAGACAATTCAAAACTTAGTTTGTCTAATATAGCTACTATTAGGCTTCCTCAGTTTTCTCCATAATTCATGAAAAAATATGCTTCTCATCTTCTCCATTTTAATTTCCTCCCGTCTCTGTTCATTTTTCATCCTTTGTCTTTGTATGAATCTATACAATTTGTAAAATCCGATTATACAAATAAGACATAAAACCACTATTAATAATGGTTTCTATCATTCCCACAGCACCATGACCAAGATTTCCCAACCAATTTTGGATTTCAGTGAAGGTTTGCCCATATTTTCAGGTCTTTCAAATCAGAATTTAGATCTGTCAAATTTCTAATGACACTCCTAATTTCTTTACTGTTATCAGAGATAAAGGTGCAACAACATTGTGCTTTAAGCATCTGGTAGACTCCGCCCTCATTTGCTAAAAGGATGTCTAGCGCAAGCAGTTCTGAGAACCATCGAACATACCACAGCCAGTTCAGTGTCCATCACTATTATAGCTCCAGCAAAATCTGTTAGGATTCTATCTACAATAGTAGACAACTTTCTATTTTTCATGTCATTCAGAACAACTCCTACAGAGAGAATAATTGCTTCACATATATCCCCTACTATTTCCAAATAACATGCCTTTTTTGACCTTAGTCTTTGAATTTCAAGTGCGGTCGTCTATGTTGTCAATTTGATAAATCTTTGGAAAATACACTCCTAGGTAACGATGCCATCCCTTAGGGAGGCAATAATAAGCACTTTTTCCACAGATGTACTAAACCCCACCAATTGCAGGATCTTGTCCATTCAATATAAACTCCCATGTATTTTTACTAAATAAGAAATATATATCTCCATTAACTTGTTCCCACAAACTTAATATCAGTTCTGGATTGTGGCCTGTATATACTAAGCTTTCCTAGAAGTTGGTAATCTTAAGCAAGCTTCCCTTGTGTGTTAGTTACAATATATGCATGATCATTCCTAAATGTGTGTTTCACTAAACCCTTCTCTATTTTCTCCTTCATTGCCTTTCTCCTATAATCAGTTTGATCCAGGAAAGTTTTCTCCACTCATGAAGGTGTATATGTTAAATTATTTCTATGTGCATAGGCAGTTCCAAATGTTAGTGTAGAATCAAAGAACCCCCTGACAATGTCAATCTTTCTAGCAATAGTATTTAAGTGTTGGTTAACTGGAACAAAAGAAAAGACAATATCAAAGTTGGAGAAGATGCAATGTATGCATTCTTGATTATAAAACCTTGTTAATAGAAGACTACAACTGATGCCATAAGTTAGTGGTAAGCTATGATAAGTAATTCCTCCTTGCACTGATGAAGGAATTTGCATACACACATAACATTTTCTCACATCCATTGTCTCAACATATTAAAACAAAAGCGATAGAAAACTTTAGAGGAAAGATCTCCTCACCAGGGCTTATAAAATAATGTTTATAAGTTCCCTGCTTATAGTTACATGGCACCTAACCCTAGGGGCACTTAGGGCCCACCTTAGGGGTGACATATGTAAAAATAAGGTAGCTTAAGACTTTGGAAATACTTTTAATTACAAAGTCGAATTCACATATAACTTTAGTTTAAAAGCAGCCAGTAAGACAGGACTGCCTTTAAAATGACACTGGGCACCTCCGCAGTGCACTTATGGATGCACTACCTAGGCTGTGGTCCCTAAACCTACATGCCCTACCATATATTAGGGACTTATAGGTAGGTTGATACTGCCAATTATAATTAGCCTAATTTGCATAATCATTTTACACAGAGCACAAGCCCTGGGACTGGTTAGCAGTACCCAGGGCACTTTCAGAGTCAGGAAAACACCAGCAAAAAGTGAAAAATTGAGGCAAAGAGTTTGGGGGGCCTCTGAAATCAGCTCAGTTTTCTCACATCAGTCATCTGTTATGTTTACAAGTGCATTTGCAGGAAGAGCTGGCAATCTCATTGCTCTGCCCATTAGAATTTCATGGGGGGAGAGCAAAGTCTTTTTGTCAGGGGTACTTCACATGCTCATAAGAAGCAAAGGTAAAGCATCAGGCCATTTCAGACTAGTAGAGGCACACAGTTTTGCTAGTCAAGCCTTTAGAGTGCCATTAATTTGCTCTACTAGTCCAGAAGCTTCAGGGCGATAGCTACAATGCAGCTTCTGCTCAACGTTTAAGTCTGAACATAGTACTTTAATCACCTCATTATTGAAGTAACTTCCTCTGTCTGATTCTAAAGAGGCCGCAAAACCAACTCCCTAAGTAAAAGCTTTGCCACTGTGAGGCTATCATTTCTATTTTTAGCATAGGCTTCAATCCAGTGATTAAATATACCGATAATCACCAAGACGGATCGCAAACCACACACAGGCATTTCAATGAAATCCATCTGCATTTTGTTAAGTGGACTGCTCTTCTAATGTGACTAAAATTAACAACAGTTCTTTTTCCCACGTTCTTTTGTTGACATATAATGCATCTGTGCAAATTGCTTCAGCAACCTGTTTAATCTTTGGATTGAACCAGGATTGCTTAAATGTTGGAATCATTGCATCTCTGCCAATGTGTGTTTGACCATGATCGCATCTTGCCATTGGCATCAGTAGACAGTTTGGCAAAACCACCTGCCCTTCATTTGAAACCCACATTTAATCAATTTCTCTTTGAATGCAACCCAATTTTGTCAAGCTTTTATTTTCATCTTCTGGAAACTCATCTTGGAGTCTCTTTATCTCCTTCCAAGTATCAATTACTGTCAATAGATAACTTTGACATGTCTCATCAGTACTGATCACATTTTTCCACCCTTTATTAAAAGTGACACAGTTTAAAGCACAGAACTGAGCGACCTGATCGACATGGGAATTTCCCACAGAGATTAAATTGCTTGATTTTTGGTGAGCACTGCACTTAACAACATCGATCCTTTCAGGCAGCTGTAGGTCTTGTAACAAATCATGAATTCTATCACCATTTCTGATTGGTGAACCAGAAGGTCATAAAACCTTGCTGTGACCACAACTGTCCAAAGTCGTGCACTACACCAAATCCATATTGGCTGTCTGTAAGAATCGTACTTTTAAACTGTGCAGAAATACAGCATGCTGTAGTAAGACACACCAATTCAGCCACTTGTGCTTAATACTCTGTGAAGCCATGAAGCTTCGGGTACACAAGAAACAGTGCACACAGCATATCCCGATTTCAATGTTCCTGCATTATTTCTTAAACAGGAACCATCAACAAAAATTATTTGATCATATTTCTCTAACGGAGTATCCTGAATATCAGGTCTGGGTTTGGTGCACAGCTCAGTAACCTCTAGGCATTCATGTTTAACTTCTATTACATTTTAATTTTCAAATTGTCTATTGGTAGCAAGATTGCACGATTAAGTACAGTGCATCTCTTGAGGGTCACATTTGGGGATCCTAAAATCAACAATTCATATTCCGGCAACCTGGAATTTGTCAAATACTGAGTCTTGTTCCTGGTAAGCAAGACCTCAACTGAATGAGGGACCAGTACAATTAAAGGATGTCCCATCACAATGCTCTCGCTTTGAGCAAGACTAACACCAGCCACAGCCACACCTTTTAAACAGCCGGGTAAAGCTGCAGAGACTGGATCCAAAGTAGCAATAAAATACACTACAGGGCCATTTACACCACTATCTACCTGTGTTAGGACCAAGTGCACAGCAATCACATTATTGACTAAACAAAGAAAATGGTTTTGTGTAATCAGGCATTCCCAGAGCTATCGCTCTGCACAAACTCTCTCTCAGCTCAATAAAAGCTTTCAGACAAGCTTCATCAAATGGGACTGGGTCAGTAATATCTTTGTGAGTCAATCTCTGCAGTGGCTTTAAAATAACAGAAAGTTGCCAATCCATTGGTGACAATAACTCACCATTCCCCAAAACATCGTGACATCTCTTTGAGTAACAGGAGGATTAATTTGCAAAATAGCTGTAACCCTTTCTCTGGACATCTTCCTTGCGCCTTTTTCTATCTGATGTCCCAAGTACTTTACTTCTTTTTGACCGTACTATAATTTTGCTGGGGACACTTTCCATCCATCTTCACCAAAATGATTCAACAAGACAATAGTATCTTGCCTCCATGCTTCCTGTGTCCTTGAAGCAATTAATGTATTGGACCAATGTTGATTGAAAAGGGTTTTCCAATGATTCCAAATTATTTTTCAACACATGATTAAATATGGACAGAGATTCTAAAAAGCAGCGTGAGATCATATACCAAGAACACACACAATACATCATTTGAAACAGAAAAAAAAGTGGCTATCCTCATGTAGAGACACTGAGAAAAATGCTTGTGACAAGTCCACTACTGTGAACCATTCTGCATCACATGGAATTTTGAACAAAATCACTGCTTGATTGGATCCCACTGGACAACATTTGACCATAATGTTACTAATCTTTACCAAATCCTGAACAATGTGACATTTTCTATGTGATTTTTGCAAAACCATAATAGGTCAATTACATGGGCTGCTCAGCACTTCTTTCAAAACTGCTTGCTTAACAAAACAGGAGTAACTCCTTTAATTACATCTGGTGTCATATGATACTGAGGAGTTTTGGAAAGACCACATTAGGTTTGACTGTAACTTTGACTGGTTCAACTCCTTTAATTAGACCGATGTCTTTCCCAGAAATATCCCAAACTTTCAAAGTAACTGTACCCTATTGATCAGTTGGAAGGTATTGTACTGTAAATGCAGGATAAAAAGTAATTAGTGGGAATTCTTCATTAACTGGATTACAGTCAATTGATATGGATGATTCTTCATCGGCATCACTATTTTTCTGAATGAGAGTTCCATCATTTGTACAAGTAATTGAACATCTTGTTTTTCACAACAGATCTCTTCTCAGAAGGCATACTTTAACAGAAATTGGTTCAGTAATTGGATTTGTCAGGAATTGATTTGCTACTCCTACAACCTGTACTGTTTTTCCAGAAAGTGGCACATTAGGAACTTCTGCAGTTATGACAGTAGAGCGTGAAGCTCCTGTATCAACCAAAAATGAGACTTGATGACCCATTACTGTTCCATTTACATAAGGAACCCCTTGATCCACCTCTACAGAAGCTGCTAGCACACATTCTTGTTCATCTGAACTCTCACTCACAATTTCATCACTCAATTCATCCTCACTGAGTAGCGGGAACTGCTGAATTAACGTATTATTTTGACTTAGTCTTTGATCTGGGTTCTGCTGAGGAACCACTACCTGCTGCTTTGTCATTGGAGCTTGAGATATTTGCATTTGTTTATGTTGTGGCATTGTTTGCATCTGTGATTTAATTTGCTTTTGCTGTGGTACCTGAAAATGTGGCACCTGCTGTTGGGGAATTTGCATTTGCTGTGGAATCTGCATTTGATTATTCATATTCTGGACATTAAAATTAGGATTCTGAATTGTCGGTCCTCTCAAATTTGAGAAAAGATTATTTTCATTCATCTGCACAACACCCTCCTGTACAATCATTGGACACTCCCGTTTCCAATGCCCGAAACCTCTGCAAGTGTGACAAAGTAACATCTTTCTCATTGTCTGCATATCACCTGCATTATTACCATTAGTATTCAAGTCAACACCCACAACACGATTTCCATTTCTATTTCCATCACCCCGTCCTCTGCCTCTCCCCTGTCCCTGATTCAAAATCACTTCCTGTTCCTCTGGGAAAACTCCCTGCATTCCTGATTGCGCTGCTTTAATCTGCATCAACATTGCTTTTTCTTTCAATCTCTTTCGTTTAATTTCAATCTCCTCACTGCAGTATGTAGCAACTGTGATACTCCATCAACCGGTTTTGCTTGCCAGCAAATCAAATGACTCTTAAGCATGTGACCAACTTCAGGTCTCAACCCTTCAACAAATCTGCACACAAAATGAATCATATCTTTAGGTTCAGTTGTCTCTGTGCCACTGTAATGTTTAAATACCTGCAACAACCTTTCATAGTATGTATGTATTGACTCCTTTGTTTCCTGTGCTGGCCTATCTATTCTTTGCCAATCAATGTTTTTAGGGGAAATTCTTGTTTTCAAAAATGAAATCACTTGGTAATAGCTTCTCACTACATCAGGAGATGGAGCACCTATAACTGGATCTCGTGGAGGCTCCCTTGTTGGCCAGTCAACACTCCTTTTGCATTCAATCCATAAATCAGCTGGGAACACTATTTCTAACAAGGTATTTAAATCCCCTCACAGGTATTCTGCAAGTTTTACAAACGTATCTGTCTGCTGGTACCATTCCATTGGTTTCTCTCTCAATCTCGGGTAATCATTTGTGAATGACAGAATATCACTCCTGCTCCAAGGGACATGAATAGGATTCCCTCCAGGAATTTCTCTCATTGGTAATAGTTTTACTGGACTATAAGTCTGCTGTGTGTCAGTAGAGTTTGAATTTGCAGACTCTTTTCATTTTATCTCTTTTTCTTTACCCATCTGCCTTCCCATTTTTCTAATGCTCCCCCTGTTTTAAAACTTTGCATTCATTCTTTATTATGAATTTTCATTCCAGGTGATCTCATGTTCTCAGTGTCGTTTGGATCTAATTCTAATCTAAAACTCCTTTTCAGTGGTTTTGATTTCTCAATATCCACTTCATATTTCTCTGCAAGTTCTGATAACGTCTGATGTGCTAATCCCGCTATGTGACATCTTTACACATGACGCTTAACTCATCTTCATTATATGAGTCAATTCTAGTTCATTCAAATATTCCCTCGATCATTTCATTCTAATTTTAATCTTGCCAAATTCACTGTTCTTCCCTCTTCACCAACTGTTTTCACTCTACCTATTTTCTCCAACTAGTCTGTTAACTGTTGAGCTGTTAAACCTGGTAAGGAAACATTATTATTATTCACATTGGGCATGCATTGTGGAGTATTACATGGCAGACCCATTACTCTCTCAGTTGTCAAATTGAATTTGAATCTGAATTTGACTTCTCCAAATTTTGTGAAGTCCTGGAACAAATTAAGACTATAAGTAGACCTGTTCTGTCAGGATCTGTCCGCAATTCATTCTGAGGTGTCATTACAGTTCTACAGTGATACGCTCACCACACACAGCACATAGCACGTCCTAAATGTTTTTCTTTCGGTGACACGCATACCATCAAAGGTCAAATGTTATTACCTCGGATCCATGAACTTAACTATCATGCATGTCCTGAACCCAATCTTTTGGTGACACGCACATCATAATAACCTACAGTTCTGGCGGTGAGGAATTCTCATGCTTGTGAAACAGTACATGCACTTTTCACTACAAAGTCCCTGCGGTGACATGCACACCACAAAATCTCTTTATATCGTGTCCTAGTCGATATGGTGACATGCACACAGTCATACACACAAACTTCAAGAGGGAACCTTCACACTTCCCCAGTCTAATCTCCGCGGTGACATGCACACCAGAATACCTTGCCTCAACATGTCCTAAAATTTATTGTGAAAATTCATTCTTTTAAAGTCAAAGTGTGTGATATCTGAAATACAAGTAATATTGCCTTCTCCTGGCCATTTACGGTAGGGTCTCTAAAAAACGTTGTTGTATGCATAAGTCTATAAAAATATGAAGTGAGTACTGTTTACATACGTCGTCTTATAGAATATCAACATATTCTGACAATTTACAGTATCTACTTACCTTCACTCTTGATGTTTGTATAGTTCATTGTATTATTAATGGTCCCATTCTTCAACAATAGCACTGTCGTTACAGATTATACATCCTACAGCAAGTATTTAAAAGCATATTTATGCTAATATTACAGGTACATGATACATTTAATTACACCTTTATAGGTTTTAAATGTGCTTTTAAAATCCAGTATATAGTTCTTACCTGTGTACCATTTCCAGGGAAATTTAAATTTTCTTTAATAGTAGCTGCCAGTATGACAGAGCTCCCACCATTTTTAAACAAATTAGGTGAACCTAATGAACGGTGGAAGGAATGTATAAACATCTATGAATCCTACCTCAGCCATTGGGGGTGAACAATTCAGCCCAGTAAGGAAACAACACATTTTACTCCACAATTTAGGTACACATGGTAGGAAAAGTTTTGAAACACTTCCAGAACCAGGAATCACACAAGATAAGGTTAAAGAAGTACACCAGTACAAAATTACTTTATTAAAATTAGAAAATCCATTTAGTGACAAAATTACATTGTACTTGAACGTCATGAATTTTCAGCCGTGTCAAGGGAAAACAAGAAAGTGTAACTAATTGTGCAGTGGTGCTTCAAGGGTTGAGCAAGTTGTGTGAATTTGAGGAGTTGAATGACTGTCTAATTAGAGATCAGCTAGTGTGATGCACAAACAATTCCAAAATACAAGAGAAAATATTACAAAACAACCTAACTTACATGAAGCTATAGAAATTGCTAAGTCAACAGAACACACAGCTAGGTGTTTGAAGGAAATAAAAACCCCTGGAACAATTGAGCAAGTATCAGAAATAACCAAAGAAGAACAAAAAACAATGTGTGTAAGATAAAAGCGAAGAATGACACAAAGAATGAGTATGTGTATGTCAAAGGAGAAAATATGAAAATACTAAACCAAAACGTTATTTTTGTGGCAGCATCAATCATTTGGCTAATTACTCTAATTGCCAAGCCAGATCTGGCACTTGTGGGAAATGTAATAAGAAAGGTCCGGGCGTGGCTTCGGGCGTCAAGATGGCGGTCGCACTCTGAGAGTGCTCTGGATCCCTCCGTCATCCGCCCTTAACCACTGTGGTCCAAAAGAGCGGAAAAACGCTGTACATGGCGCCCCGGTGTCCCGGGGACCCGTAGAGAAGTTTGTTGGGGCGAATCGATGGAAAGCCGGCGGCTCGCCCTCATACGGCGACCCGGCTGCTCCCGTGAAGAGGAGCTCAAGATGGCGGCCGCTGCGAGATGCACCCGGCGGATCTGAGGTGGGCTTGGGGGCCCCGACGAAGTTGACTGCCGCGGGCTGAGAGGCGGCGAGTGGCCCGGTGAGAGCTGGGGGCGTGCCCCGAAAGTGGTTCCCTGCTGCGGGGGCGCCGGCGGACCCCCCCCCCTCCTGTCGTGGAGGAGGACGCGGGGTGAGCGGCGCCGCACCGGCGCGCGAGGCGCGAGTGTGACCCGGAGGACCGTGAGCCCTCCCTGACCGCCTCGGCGGCTTGCGGTACCGCGCTGGGGCTGTGGCGGAGACCCTGGCCCCCGAGATCCCCCTGCTGCGGGGAGTTTAAATTTGGAGGCGAGAGGCCCGGAGAGAGCTGGGGCGCGCCCCGAAGGTGGATCCCTGCCGCGGGGGCGCCGGCGGGCCCCCCGCCCTCCTGTCGTGGAGGGGGGCGCGGGGTGAGCGGTGCTGCACCGGCGCGCAAGTGTGACCCGGAGGACCGGGGGCCCTCCCTGACCGCCTGGGCGGCTTGCGCTGCTGCGCTGGGGCCGTGGCGGAGGCCCTGGCCCCCGAGATCCCCCTGCTGGGGGGAATTTAAATTTGAAGGCGTGCTGGGGACCAGGACCCAGCTGAAAAGCGGAGTGGTGCCCGGGGGGGCAGGGAAGTGAATCGAAGACCGGGGGGGTGGAAGGAGAAGACGAGCGGTGACGCCCCCGCCCCTCCCCCCCGTCCCTGCAGCAACAAGAGGGGACTCCGGGGCCTGGGGACTTGGCTCCGGCCTCTCTCGGGCCTGAGCCCAGGTGGAGCGCGAGCTGGACTGCGGCAAAATCTGGACTGCGAGCCGAGCGGTGGAGGGCAACACCTTGAGGCAAGTGGATACCCTGGGTTCCGGGTCGTGCTTGGTTGACTTTAGACCCTGGTCGGAACGACCTGAGAGATCAAGAGCACGATCGCGACGGCACGAGGCCTACAATGGAGGCGCAGAGCCCTTAAGGTGGAGAGACCTGGGTCTGGGTCTCGGGCGGGTCCCCCCCAACTGGTGGAGAGAGCGAGAAAAGGAGCTGAAAAGAAGGGGCCAACGGTGTCATTGCCGGCCGTCCTTACGTGATCAGACACAGCGAACCCACCCACAGTCCATGGTACTTAACAACGCACTAAATTCTCAGGCTTGAAACCGCGTTAAGGAAGGTGTGGCCCACCTGACGCCCGCCTCAAGTGCCACGATGGGGAAGGATAAAACGAACAAACAACCTCCGCCCTCCCAACAAAAAAATCGACCAGTTCACGACTGCGACGGGCCAACGAGGAGGGGGAGAAGTGGCTGGTGGGGGTTCAACCCCGGACGGGGTGAGTGCCATTCTCCAAGCTATTCAATCATCGCAGATAGCCGTGGAAACGAAAATTGGTGAGGTGCGAGTGGACATGGGCCTCATCAGACAGGACCTTAGAAATGCTGTAACCCGAATTACGGAAGTGGAAACCCGAGTCTCCCAAACCGAAACTGATTTGTCTGACCTCAAAGCCAAAGTAGCCCAGCTGCAGTCCCGAACCGGCGAGCTTCACCGTCGTGCAGAAGATGCGGAAAACCGGGCCAGGCGCAACAACCTACGCTTCATAGGTTTCCCAGAGGGCATAGAGGATGACAAGGCCGCCGAATTCCTGGAGACGTGGATCAAATCTTGGATGCCTGACCAATCCCTCTCGCCCTTGTTTGCAATTGAAAGAGCCCACAGGGCGCTCGCGCCTCGCCCACCTCCGGGCGGTCCGAAGCGCCCGATGATCGCACGATTCCTTAACTTTAAGGACAGAGACAATATCCTCAGGGAAGCAAGGCGGCAAGATGGTACGCAGTGGGAAAACCACAAAATCCTAATTTTCCCGGACTACACCAGAGAAGTCCAGACCCGCCGTAGGTCGTACGAACATGTTAAGCAAAAACTAAGGGCAATGCAGCTCTCGTACATGCTCCTTTTCCCCGCTCGCCTCAAAGTCCTCATGACTGGGAAAGCTTACTTTTTTGATTCCCCGGAGGAGGCTTGGGACTGGCTGACGGAGGAGGGCATTGGAGCCCGAAAGGGTCCCCCCGGGACCACTGGAAGAACCCCACATGTCGGGCCCTCACCATCAGAGGGGCCCCGGAGGAGCAGGCGGCGCACCAGATCCCGGAGAGGCAGACAGAAAGACACGATCGCTCCTGCAGAGAACGAAGCAGCCCGGGACTCTGGTCCTCAGACTAAATCTAACATTGAGACTCTTCCGGTGGCCCGAACACCGTCCCAACCCGCCGAGGATGGGCGATTGAGTCAGTCTCCGGTACTCGGCTGACAGGAGATGTAGGACCCCTGCGCGAGACGTAAGGGGATTCGGGCTTCGCCTGATCCTCTCAGGCGACCCCTAGCGAGATTAACATTGATGACTCCGGAGGCTTCCTAGAGTATGGTGTTGAACGCTTGTTTTGTGACTACTAATTGCAATTGATCCGAAAGAAAGGAGGGGTCCACCACTCCACCCCAATGACAGTTTTACTGGCTGTCTGGTTTTGGTTGGGTACATGGGCGACAGATGCTTCCGGGGGGGGGGGGGGGGGGGGGGAGTATGGGGAGGGGGGGAGTTTAGGGGGGAGGGGAAGTTCAAGTTAGGTTTAAGAGGCGACAAGTTGGTTAGCCTGGTTTGTAGATTTAAAATTTTACGGTCATGTCCGAAACGGTCATCCCTGGGCTTGCTCCCGCACATCCAAACATGCCCAACAGTGTTACACCTCACGCTTGGTCCTCAGTAACGCAGGTCCTCTCCTGGAATGTAAACGGCCTGTTAGACAAGATCAAACGATCGGCAGTATTTAACACCCTCCGCAGGTATTCTCCCTCAGTAGTTCTACTACAAGAGACCCATCTTCTTGGGTCCAGATGCCCTATGCTTGCGAGAGGAGGATACGATAGGGTATATCATGCAGGGTTTTCCAGAGGCTCTAGAGGAGTGGCCATTCTGCTCCACCGATCTCTGCCCATGGTAATCACTTCCACGCAATCTGACTCACAAGGTAGATTCATGGTGGTCACGGGGACTCTTCACGGACTACCGCTAAACTTGGTGTGCGCCTATGCGCCCCCGGCAAATCACGACTCCTTCCTACTTTCGCTCCACCGAGTAACCTCAGGATTACCCCAAGGAACTACCCTGCTGGGAGGCGACTTTAACGCGGTCCTTGACCCAAGGCTGGACATTTCTGGGGAAGCTACCATACATAGATCCAAGCGGGCCTCAGCCCTAAGTAGTTGGGCGGAGAGCCTTGGCTTGTGTGAGGTGTGGCGCACCTGGCACCCCAGGGAGCGCCAATACACACATACCTCGGCAGCCCACCAGACGCAATCCAGAATAGACCTGGTATTCATGCCCGCCCTAGATTTCTTAAAAGTAGCAGGAGCTGAGATTCTTCCACGGGGGGTCTCCGATCATGCGCCAATACGGATCCGGCTGGGTAGAGCAGACCCTGCCAGACGGCCTATGTGGCGCTTGAACGTGTGGCACTTACAAGATACAGAGTACACCCAAGAGATCAGGTTGCACCTCGACCAATATTTCGAATTAAATGAAGGCTCGGTTCGATCCCCAGGAATGCTATGGGCTGCTTGCAAGGCCACTATTAGAGGACATGCCAGAAGCATTCTTCGGTCCCGTGAACGAGATCATAATTCCCAAATCACCGAGCTAGAGAACAAGGCCCGGAGACTCGAATGCCAACATATAAACTTGGCATCGGCCACGACCATGAGGAAACTGACCAGGGTAAGAGAAGATATTAAACATATAATGCTAGATTCGGCCAAGCACATGTGGAGAGCCTCAGCAAGCCGAATTTATGGATGGGGGGATAAAAACGGGAAACTACTGCATTGGCTGGCCACCCGCCCCATGGCTAACAGTATTATACCAGAGATCTTAGATGACTCAGACACCCTTGTCAAAACAGCAGTGGAAATCGCACATAGCTTCGCCTCCTACTACGCCCGTCTATACGCCAGGCATCCACGCCCTGCTGTTGAGAGAGAGTCCCCCCTACTAAATGAGATTACCCTTCCCGTGGTAACTCCAGAGGCGAGAGATAGACTGGACGAGGCCATCGGTCTTGTGGAAGTCTGCAGCGCAATATCGGGACTGGCATCAGGCAAAACACCAGGCCCCGACGGCTTTCCAGCGGAATTTTATAGTAAATGTAGCGATATTCTGGGTCCCCACCTGCTCAACATGTACGAAGAAGCGGAGAATCAAGGCCGCTTCCCAACAGAGATTGATCAAGCCACTATTGTGGTGATCCCCAAAACTCAACCCCCATCACGACAATGTTCAGCGTACCGGCCTATCTCGCTCCTAAATGTGGAAGTCAAGGTGCTCTCTTCGATCCTTGCTTCCAGACTGAGGGAGGTAATGCCCACGCTGGTGCACCCTGACCAGTGTGGTTTTATGCCCACTCGTAGCACAAGACACTGCATCAGACGATTACATCTTGCTTTGGCGCACCGCAAAGTGCTATCGCATACGCAGTTGGCACTGCTTTTACTCGACTTCGAAAAAGCCTTTGATACGGTAGATTGGTCCTTCCTCAATCAGGTCCTATGTAAAAACGGGCTCGGACCTAAATTCCGGGGACTGGTGAAACTCCTATACTCTAACCCGACGGCTCGAATCAGGGTGAACGGAGTAGTCTCCGACCCAATCCCCATTGGTCGTGGGACTCGACAGGGATGCCCGTTATCTCCCCTGCTCTTCGCACTAGTGATAGAGCCACTGGCGATATTAATGAGAGGCGACCCACTGATCGAGGGCTGGCATTGGCCCTCTGGTTCGGAAGACAGAGTGGCTTTGTACGCAGATGATGTGCTCCTGTATATCTCTAATCCATCCAAAAGCGGCCCACGCGTCCTAGAGATCCTTAGACTTTTCGCGGAAGCCTCAGGGCTGACCCTGAACCCAGCCAAATCTTTACTGATCCCCCTTCATCGCTCACACGACTGTATAGATTGGCAACGGAATATCCCGGTACGGAGAAACAGCTTTAAATATCTTGGGATACATATCTCACTTCTCCCCGAGCTAGCGTGGGAACTCAATGTCACGCCGCTATCAAAGAAAATCAAAACCGACCTTCTGCGCTGGAGGGCCCTCCCCCTGAATCTACTTGGTAGAATAGCACTGTACAAGATGATGATTCTCCCCAGGATCTTATACCTCCTGCAGAATTTTCCACACCCCTTCCCCGTGAGATGGTTCAGGGAGATGGATTCTTTAGCACGCCAATTCATATGGAGTGGCTCACGTACAAGACTGTCGCTAAAAACCTGTCAGAGGGATGTTTATGAGGGTGGACTGGGCATGTCGAATATTCAATACTATTATCTAGCGATGCATATACTTGTAATTAATGACTGGATGGGAGGTGGATGGACAGACCCCGCATACCAACTAGAATTGCAGACAATGGGCTACCCACAGATCCTTGACATACTCTACGGGAGCCCGATACCCCGGGATACTCCAGATGTGACCAAAATGGTACTTCTGGGATGGCGTACAGCCCAGAAAGTGACGGGGTGGTGGGGGCGCCTAACCCAACAAACCCCGCTATGGCAGGGAAGCAGCTGATACATGTAGCAGGTCTGGAGGGCTTCCAGAAATGGGACACCATAGGGATCTCCACGCTGGGAGATATTTGGAGAGGGACACATATACGATCTTTTCAAGACCTCCAGAAACAATATTCCTTAAACAAAACACAATTCCATCGATATCTCCAACTACGTCATGCCCTACTAGTTCACCTGCAGACAGGAGACACCATACCTGAGCACAGCCCCATGGAACCCAAGGCACTGATGGGAGTCCTGGGAAGGGGAGGGGTTTCTCAGATTTACCGCTCCTTAATCACCGCCACTGGGGGACCCCTGAGAGAGCTTCGCCAAAGGTGGGAGAGTTGGGTGGGACCCATGGAAGAAGCGGACTGGACAGAAGCACTAATGGCCCCACGCTCCCTAACAATGGCCACACGCTTCCGTTTAATACAATCCTATTTCCTTCACACCGCATACCTCACACCCGCCATGTTACATAAAGCAGGCCTCCGCCCCACAGCGGAATGCCCCCGCTGCAGGTATCATACAGCGGATTTCTACCACATGGTATGGACATGCCAGATTATAATGGCCTATTGGGAAAGGGTGGTGCAAGAGATATCTGAGGCCCTACAGAAGGAGGTAAAGAGGTCGCCATTGCCCCTCCTTCTCGGGGTAATGGGAGATACAGAGCTACGAAGAGCAGATCGGTCCTTCTTAGGGGTGGCATGTCTGGTGGCCAAAAGGGACATAATGGCAGACTGGAAGGCCAGGGTGGCTCCGGCACTGACTAAGTGGAGACGGGGAGTGGATTGGTGTGCGCAGCGAGAGAGACTTGTGTACGAGGCCAGAGGTTGCTTACACAAACACAAGAAGATATGGGGGAAATGGGAGGATGTAGCGGGCCTTTAAGAGGGGATGGTGAGTAACATTAGAGATGAAAGCAGCAGGGACCGAGGACTTGACCATTATTGTATTGTTTTGATGCCCGTTGGCATCATGTTGTGCTGTATTCATAATTGTTCTATGCAAAATTTAATAAAATTTCTTTATCAAAAAAAAAAAAAGAAAGGTCACTTCACCATAGTATGCAGAGGCATAACTAGAAATGGGAAGGGAGTTGATAATATACCCGAAGAAATATCCCAGGTAGTAAAGACAAAAATTCTCCAAATGAAAGATGAAAGCACTATCAATGTAAAAAGATACCCGGAGTGAAATGTTTATTTAGATGGTAAACCCATTAAAATGTTTGCGGATTCACATTACCAATTTACTCTTATCAACGTATTGGATTTTAACTCTATGGCAAACAACAAAGATTTAATTCTTCAAACCCCAGAGCTTAGCTTGTATAGCTCTTTCTACCTGAATGTGATTTGCACAAGCTAATTGGCCAGCCAGTGCTACCCTCTGGGAATGGCAAACTTATTGCAGCTCTATACCATGCCCCCATAAACAAAGTCTATTTTCAGTCTCAATTGTTGATACACTTACAAGCTAGTTGGATTCAATATTTTATCATTTTCTATTTATTTTTTTCGCAATGTTACATAGTGTGAACTCAACCCGAAGGTATTGGAGTGCTTTACATGAGCACCAGTTGAGTTACACAGGGACACGTTCATTTTTGGTAGGCACTGGGAGTTTAAGTGATTTGCCCAGAATCACGGATGTTGGGTCATTGCAGAGACTCAAACCTAGTTCCCCACCTCCAGAGTCGGCATCTCTTGCCATTACTCCACATCCTCTTGTGTTTGAGTCCTGGCAGGTGGGTAGGAAAACGGTGTCATTATTTATGCTGCCCACTACGGGGTTGTATTTATTTCTGGCCATGCTCCATTTCTGGCAATTGTCCGTTAGAGTTGTATTGTGTTTGATATCAGCAATGCGGCTAGGTTCAAAGAATTCGCAATCAAAGTCATCTCTTCACACATGTTTTTTGACACATGCCCAGTACCCACGAAGGCATGGCACTTGTCTGCAATACATGCTTTGCTTAGTTTCTTTAGCACTCTGATTTACAAAGCTTTCAAATAAAAAAAGTACATGTATTTGAATTCAAATTTTGTTCGCCATAACCGGTTACATAATTTTTACCAAAAGTGATGCCATTCAATTAATATTCCACAGTGCTCTGGTCCTTTGATCATGCACTTATCTGAAAACAATCAGTTCACAGTGAGTAAGAACATTCATCTTTGTGAGACCCTTGCCTAGCTTTTCCTTTCCATGTGACTAATGTAATCCACTTAATACAGTGTTAAAAAAGACTGACTTATTTCATTAGGGTATTTATCTTTTTATCCACGCTATATATCCACACAAGGTCACTTGCCGATACCAAAGAATATTAGAAGTCCTGTGAAGTCCCTTCCATCTCCACCCTTTCATAAGGCTGAGAGGGTGGATGTATAAATAACACTCCATAGCCCTTCAAAAAGTGCTAAGGAGATGTAAAAAAAAAAAAAATTTGAAAAAATCAATAAATAAAACCGCCTGCTGATGGGCAAGGTGGTCAGTATTAAATTAAAACAGAGGCGGGGGGGGGGGGGGGCCAAGCATTCCTCCCCGGATGCTTTGCAAGACCAGGAAGTGCTGGCCTGGGATGTAGTGTAAAAATCCTCTCCCTCCCACCACATCGAGCCCCCGGTTCTGGCCAGGCTAGTAGCCTAGTGACTGTAGAGGGGGATAAGAGGATTGTCGATGTCGAAGCCTTTATTTGTCAAGACCTTTCTACAGTTTAACAGACTGCCAAACAAGATGGGGAGAAATCTATATAAGGGGGCAAGCCCAAGGCCTGCTCAATTAGGCATCATGCAGCATTGCCTTTCCCCCACAGTGCTGCATCTTTTGTTAGTAGTGCAATTGTGCATAAACATTTGAGTTGAGGGGTTTGTGATGTGTCAATTGCTCTTGCATAGTGGTTTCCTTTGTTCGCGATGGATTTTCTGTTTTGTCTAGAGCTCACACAGATTTCACGGAACTACAGCACTGGTAAATGTGGAAGATCATTCAAAAGTTTGCTTATAGCTAAAAAAAAAAAAAAAAAAAAAAATCACTGGACAAAAATTCATTAAACTGGGAAAAGAAACTAAATGAAGGAAAGGTGTTCTTGACAAAGCAATCGGTAGGCTTTTGTGTTTCTTGTTCCATTCAACTACAAGAACAAATGGGAGAAAAAAACGGTTAGATTTTTAAAAAGCCTTGGGACTGGCAAGCAAGGAGGGAGAAGATTGCCTAGCAAAGAATGATAAAATGCAAAAGAAATTAACATTAGAGTTAACTGAGTGACATCTCAAGAAGTATCATAAGGAAGAGAAGAAAACCGCTTTACTAAACCAGTTATTTTAGGTCGCACCTGAGACAGCATATGGGCAGTCACTTGCTTACCATTTGTTGGCTTAATTATCACTCATTCGCTTGCTTTTCGTTAGTCAGTGAATGCTGGCTTCCCTTCCTCTTCATCTGTTTGATCCTCCACAGGAGCATGGCCGACATATTTGTGTCCTTCCATTGCATGCCTTGTAAAAGCTGCTTTTGTTTTTGTTGAAATACTCCTGCAAATGCATGTGTTTGAGATTAGTCTACATCATGTGCACACCGATCAGTGTTGCGCTCTCTCCCATATGCTTTTGTTACCAGCATAGACTCATGTTCCCCTCTCACACATGTGCTTCTGCCTTTCCATTGCTCGCCCAACCAACCCTCCTGCTCCATTCCATTACTGCTTGCCTCTTGTCCCACCCCCGTGTTGTTGCTGGCCCCCACCCTCGGTCCTTCTTGGTGTTGTTTGCCCCACCCACTCAGTGTTGCTGGTTGCCTCCCTGCCCATGTTGTTGCTCAACTCCACTCTCCCAAACCGATCCGTTTTTGCTGTCCTGCTCCCTTTGATCTTGTTCAGTGTTGTTCTTTGCCCCCATCGTCCCATCCCGCTCTGTTTACCCTCCACCCTCCACCCACCATCTCATTCTGTATTGTCATTTAAGTACTCGTTCCATACTGTTGCTTGTCCCCAGCCTGCCTCCTATCTCACTTCATGTCGATACTTGCCCTCGCCTTCCCTCAGTCCAACTCTGTTGTTTCTTGCCCCAACCAATTTTGCTGTCCTGCTACGTAATTTCACTGTAAATACATGTGACAATGCCATTATGATTATATAGCATGTAAAATTATCAATTTTTTTAAAATCATGATGCCATCATTTCTTAAATGCATCAAAACATGCCCATAAACAACAGCCTGCTTAGTTTCACAGAACAAAACCATGTTCCCCCGTAGACTGACATATCTTTTGAACCCAAACTGCATGAGAGATTGATTTACAGATCAGCCTCACCAGTGAACCTGCTGTCAACATAGCAACAAAAATCAACGTCCGTCGTCCTAAGTTGAAAACTTTCAAATCTTACACCTATTCATGAACGGTTGTTTATATGAAGGTTCAAAGGACACCCGCAACAATGGCCTTTAGAGAGAACAGCCAGCTTGAAAAAAAGAAAAAACGCACACATTCTCTTACATTTTAGCTACACAAATCACACATATTAAAGGCAAAACCTTTTTGTTTTGCAAGTGCTTGTTTTTAACACAGCTTAACAGTCCACTATCCCAACATAGAAACCTTTTACAGATCCACTAAGTTGCAAACCTCTAATTATACAGAACAAGCATTGGCATAGCCAAGAGGTCTCGCCTTTGGGACCTTTCAAGTGTTCAACGATGCGCACGTGCTGCATGCTTACACACTTAGAAGGTCCCAAAGGCGAGACCTATTGGCTACGTCAATGCTTGTTTTTCTATGCAATCCATTGTTTTTTAGTGCTTGTTTAGGCGTTAACAGACATGCAAAGCTTAGTAATATTTAACCCTGTGTGATGCCTGTCGGCCAGGCAGCATGCAGTTTAGCATCCTTGCCTGGGGGACCAACCTATTATCAAATCTGCATCTCCCGGCAACACAAAGGGCGCCCAGATGATGCAGCGGTGCTAACATAGGAAACATTGAGGTGATAACACTTGCGATACATGCACCCATGAAAGGATGGAATTAATTAATCAGGAAACTATGATTAAATATTCCATAGTTGTGAATTGATAGACTGTGGTGCATTTTTTTTAAAAACTTTATGTTTTAGGGAAGCCAGTGTATTTCACCACCTTCATAACATTTGGATGTGGCCACTTTCCCAGCTCACTTCAGAGAGCTTTGCAGCCATTTTCGCTCAGCATCAAATAAGGGTGCTGACATATATTCTGTTTTGTTGAGTCTGAGTCTGATGGAGCTTCATACATTGGGTTGGAAGAGCCAGCACAGTATAAAAACACAGCCTGGGTTACTTCAGTGCCCAGCCGCGATAAGAAAGGATCCCGGCTGGGATGAAAGGCAAAATCAGACAGGGGGAGAAAGGTAAGGCCATCACACGCTCTAACAGGAGGAAGTGTGACATAGTGTGATGACCAACAAAAATGTTGGGCGGGAAATTGGCACGCAAAGGAGGGACATTTAGCACAACGCACCAATAAAAGTGAAGCATTTAAAGACATGTACAACAAGGAACAAGTTGCAAGAGTGGACGTGGTTAAATCCCATATACTGAACACAGCATGTCTTGCAGAGACAGCGCATGCGCTGCCTAGGCTCGACCTAAAAAGCACAAGCATTGAAGCCAATGTTTTAGAGCAGTCCACTACAAGTCTTTTCATTCACACTGGGTGAGTGCAGGAATTTGAGAAACATTGTGCAATATCACGTTAAATGTGATTTGCAGTACCTCAAATGAATTTTTAATGGAATAATTTGATATTGAAAAATCTGATGCAATATCGTCAGGACATTAGTTCAAGCATACAATGTCTGAAGTAAGGCATTTTCTTTATGAAATAGTCTCCCCAAGCCAATATATTCACAAAATCAAAGGAAGCCAAATTTGATGAAATTTTGCAGATTTTACACCGCAAAATTCTCAAATTTTGCAAGCATACTTAAAATTTTGTCCAGGTCTCATTCATACCAACTGAGAAGGTAAGATCACTTTACAGACCATTTTATATTTCATTAATTCCTATTTAATTTCTTTATTGCAACAGCATGGGACAGTAAAAGCACTGCAGCAAACCAAACGGGGCTCCCAAGCTTGGTAAAGCATTTGCTGCAGCAAATAACTTTTGTAGTTGGAGACAAAATCTTGAGACTGCCTTTCCTATTGTTAAAGATAGCAAGCTTTTGCAAGCTGTTTTTCTTTGAAGAAAGGAATTCTATTTGAAGTTAATCGAGAATATGAGAGATAAAATTGTTGCTATAGAATGAAGATACCATCTTCGGAAGGAATTGGTTCTGGAGATAACTCTGTCCTTGCTAACCTTAAAGAAAGAATCTTCGAGAATGCCATTTACCAAAGTAGCACAAGAGCTTCTTATGATAACATTGTACCATGAACTCAGAACTTTTCAAAGGTTTCTAGGCAAACATTAGGGTGTTTTCTTGCACATGTACTGTACCACCTGCTTGACTGGCATCAAAAGCAAGAACATCTGTCTTACCAATATCAAACCTCCCTAACTTTGGAGCTCTACTTAGATTTTACTTAAATATACTGAAAGTCTGTTCACCTTCTGTAGGAAGTTGGCTCTGTATGTGCTATTTCAAAGTAAGGAATAGCATGCACAGAGTCCAAGGGTTCCCCTTAGAGGTAAGATAGTGGCAAAAAGAGATAATACTAATGCTCTATTTTTGTGGTAGTGTGGTCGAGCAGTAGGCTTATCCAAGGAGTAGTGTTAAGCATTTGTTGTACATACACATAGACAATAAATGAGATACACACACTCAGAGACAAATCCAGCCAATAGGTTTTTATATAGAAAAATATCTTTTCTTAGTTTATTTTAAGAACCACAGGTTCAAATTCTACATGTAATATCTCATTCGAAAGGTATTGCAGGAAAGTACTTTAGGAACTTCAAATCAACAAAATTGCATGTATACTTTTCAAGTTATTCACAAATAGCTGTTTTAAAAGTGGACACTTAGTGCAATTTTCACAGTTCCTAGGGGAGGTAAGTATTTGTTAGGTTAACCAGGTAAGTAAGACACTTACAGGGCTTAGTTCTTGGTCCAAGGTAGCCCACCGTTGGGGGTTCAGAGCAACCCCAAAGTCACCACACCAGCAGCTCAGGGCCAGTCAGGTGCAGAGTTCAAAGTGGTGCCCAAAACGCATAGGCTAGAATGGAGAGAAGGGGGTGCCCCGGTTCCGGTCTGCTTGCAGGTAAGTACCCGCGTCTTCGGAGGGCAGACCAGGGGGGTTTTGTAGGGCACCGGGGGGGACACAAGCCCACACAGAAATTTCACCCTCAGCGGCGCGGGGGCGGCCGGGTGCAGTGTAGACACAAGCGTCGGGTTTGCAATGTTAGTCTATGAGAGATCTCGGGATCTCTTCAGCGCTGCAGGCAGGCAAGGGGGGGATTCCTCGGGGAAACCTCCACTTGGGCAAGGGAGAGGGACTCCTGGGGGTCACTTCTCCAGTGAAAGTCCGGTCCTTCAGGTCCTGGGGGCTGCGGGTGCAGGGTCTCTCCCAGGCGTCAGGACTTTAGGTTCAAAGAGTCGCGGTCAGGGGAAGCCTCGGGATTCCCTCTGCAGGCGGCGCTGTGGGGGCTCAGGGGGGACAGGTTTTGGTACTCACAGTATCAGAGTAGTCCTGGGGTCCCTCCTGAGGTGTTGGATCGCCACCAGCCGAGTCGGGGTCGCCGGGTGCAGTGTTGCAAGTCTCACGCTTCTTGCGGGGAGCTTGCAGGGTTCTTTAAAGCTGCTGGAAACAAAGTTGCAGCTTTTCTTGGAGCAGGTCCGCTGTCCTCGGGAGTTTCTTGTCTTTTCGAAGCAGGGGCAGTCCTCAGAGGATGTCGAGGTCGCTGGTCCCTTTGGAAGGCGTCGCTGGAGCAGGATCTTTGGAAGGCAGGAGACAGGCCGGTGAGTTTCTGGAGCCAAGGCAGTTGTCGTCTTCTGGTCTTCCTCTGCAGGGGTTTTTCAGCTAGGCAGTCCTTCTTCTTGTAGTTGCAGGAATCTAATTTTCTAGGGTTCAGGGTAGCCCTTAAATACTAAATTTAAGGGCGTGTTTAGGTCTGGGGGGTTAGTAGCCAATGGCTACTAGCCCTGAGGGTGGGTACACCCTCTTTGTGCCTCCTCCCAAGGGGAGGGGGTCACAATCCTAACCCTATTGGGGGAATCCTCCATCGGCAAGATGGAGGATTTCTAAAAGTCAGAGTCACCTCAGCTCAGGACACCTTAGGGGCTGTCCTGACTGGCCAGTGACTCCTCCTTGTTTTTCTCATTATTTTCTCCGGCCTTGCCGCCAAAAGTGGGGCCTGGCCGGAGGGGGCGGGCAACTCCACTAGCTGGAGTGTCCTGCTGGGTTGGCACAAAGGAGGTGAGCCTTTGAGGCTCACCGCCAGGTGTGACAATCCCTGCCTGGGGGAGGTGTTAGCATCTCCACCCAGTGCAGGCTTTGTTACTGGCCTCAGAGTGACAAAGGCACTCTCCCCATGGGGCCAGCAACATGTCTCGGTTTGTGGCAGGCTGCTAAAACTAGTCAGCCTACACAGATAGTCGGTTAAGTTTCAGGGGGCACCTCTAAGGTGCCCTCTGTGGTGTATTTTACAATAAAATGTACACTGGCATCAGTGTGCATTTATTGTGCTGAGAAGTTTGATACCAAACTTCCCAGTTTTCAGTGTAGCCATTATGGTGCTGTGGAGTTCGTGTTTGACAGACTCCCAGACCATATACTCTTATGGCTACCCTGCACTTACAATGTCTAAGGTTTTGTTTAGACACTGTAGGGGTACCATGCTCATGCACTGGTACCCTCACCTATGGTATAGTGCACCCTGCCTTAGGGCTGTAAGGCCTGCTAGAGGGGTGTCTTACCTATACTGCATAGGCAGTGAGAGGCTGGCATGGCACCCTGAGGGGAGTGCCATGTCGACTTACTTGTTTTGTCCTCACTAGCACACACAAGCTGGCAAGCAGTGTGTCTGTGCTGAGTGAGAGGTCTCCAGGGTGGCATAAGACATGCTGCAGCCCTTAGAGACCTTCCTTGGCATCAGGGCCCTTGGTACTAGAAGTACCAGTTACAAGGGACTTATCTGGATGCCAGGGTCTGCCAATTGTGGATACAAAAGTACAGGTTAGGGAAAGAACACTGGTGCTGGGGCCTGGTTAGCAGGCCTCAGCACACTTTCAATTGTAAACATAGCATCAGCAAAGGCAAAAAGTCAGGGGGCAACCATGCCAAGGAGGCATTTCCTTACACAACCCCCCCCCCAAACGAAAGAGGATGAGACTAACCTTTCCCAAGAGAGTCTTCATTTTCTAAGTGGAAGAACCTGGAAAGGCCATCTGCATTGGCATGGGCAGTCCCAGGTCTGTGTTCCACTATAAAGTCCATTCCCTGTAGGGAGATGGACCACCTCAACAGTTTAGGATTTTCACCTTTCATTTGCATCAGCCATTTGAGAGGTCTGTGGTCAGTTTGAACTAGGAAGTGAGTCCCAAAGAGGTATGGTCTCAGCTTCTTCAGGGACCAAACCACAGCAAAGGCCTCCCTCTCAATGGCACTCCAACGCTGCTCCCTGGGGAGTAACCTCCTGCTAATGAAAGCAACAGGCTGGTCAAGGCCATCATCATTTGTTTGGGACAAAACTGCCCCTATCCCATGTTCAGAGGCATCAGTCTGCACAATGAACTGCTTAGAATAATCTGGAGCTTTTAGAACTGGTACTGAGCACATTGCCTGTTTCAGGGTGTCGAAGGCCTGTTGGCATTCCACAGTCCAGTTTACTTTCTTGGGCATTTTCTTGGAGGTGAGTTCAGTGAGGGCTGTCACAATGGATCCATATCCCTTCACAAACCTCCTGTAATACCCAGTCAAGCCAAGGAATGCCCTGACTGGAGTCTGGGTTTTTGGAGCTACCCAGTCCAGAATAGTCTGGATCTTGGGTTGGAGTGGCTGAACTTGGCCTCCACCTACAAGGTGTCCCAAGTAAACCACAGTTCCCTGCCCTATCTGGCATTTGGATGCTTTGATAGAGAGGCCTGCAGATTGCAGAGCCTTCAAAACCTTCCTCAGGTGGACCAGGTGATCCTGCCAGGTGGAGCTAAAGACAGCAATATCATCAAGATAAGCTGTGCTAAAGGACTCCAAGCCAGCAAGGACTTGATTCACCAACCTTTGGAAGGTGGCAGGGGCATTCTTTAAACCAAAGGGCATAACAGTAAACTGATAATGCCCATCAGGTGTGGAGAATGCTGTTTTCTCTTTTGCTCCAGGTGCCATTTTTATTTGCCAGTACCCTGCTGTCAAGTCAAAGGTACTTAAGAATTTGGCAGCACCTAATTTATCTATGAGCTCATCAGCTCTTGGAATTGGATGAGCATCTGTCTTGGTGACAGAATTGAGCCCTCTGTAGTCCACACAAAACCTCACCTCTTTCTTTCCATCTTTGGTGTGAGGTTTGGGGACTAAGACCACTGGGCTAGCCCAGGGGCTGTCAGAGCGCTCAATTACTCCCAATTCCAGCATCTTGTGGACTTCCACCTTGATGCTTTCCTTAACATGGTCAGATTGTCTAAAGATTTTGTTCTTGACAGGCATGCTGTCTCCTGTGTCCACATCATGGGTACACAAGTGTGTCTGACCAGGGGTTAAGGAGAAGAGTTCAGGAAACTGTTGTAGGACTCTCCTACAATCAGCTTGCTGTTGGCCAGAGAGGGTGTCTGAGTAGATCACTCCATCTACTGTACCATCTTTTGGGTCTGATGACAGAAGATCAGGGAGAGGTTCACTCTCTGCCTCCTGATCCTCATCTGTTACCATCAACAGATTGACATCAGCCCTGTCGTGGAAGAGCTTAAGGCGGTTTACATGGATCACCCTCTTGGGGCTCCTGCTTGTGCCCAGGTCCACCAAGTAGGTGACCTGACTCTTCCTCTCTAGTACTGGGTAAGGGCCACTCCATTTGTCCTGGAGTGCCCTGGGAGCCACAGGCTCCAGGACCCAGACTTTCTGCCCTGGTTGGAACTCAACCAGTGCAGCCTTTTGGTCATACCAAAACTTCTGGAGTTGTTGGCTAGCCTCAAGGTTTTTGGTTGCCTTTTCCATGTACTCTGCCATTCTAGAGCGAAGGCCAAGTACATAGTCCACTATGTCCTGTTTAGGCTCATGGAGAGGTCTCTCCCAGCCTTCTTTAACAAGAGCAAGTGGTCCTCTTACAGGATGACCAAACAGAAGTTCAAAGGGTGAGAATCCTACTCCCTTCTGTGGCACCTCTCTGTAAGCGAAAAGCAGACATGGCAAGAGGACATCCCATCTCCTTTTGAGTTTTTCTGGGAGCCCCATGATCATGCCTTTTAATGTCTTGTTGAATCTCTCAACCAAGCCATTAGTTTGTGGATGGTATGGTGTAGTGAATTTATAAGTCACTCCACACTCATTCCACATGTGCTTTAGGTATGCTGACATGAAGTTGGTACCTCTGTCAGACACCACCTCCTTAGGGAAACCCACTCTGGTAAAGATACCAATGAGGGCCTTGGCTACTGCAGGGGCAGTAGTCGACCTAAGGGGAATAGCTTCAGGATACCTGGTAGCATGATCCACTACTACCAGGATATACATATTTCCTGAGGCTGTGGGAGGTTCTAGTGGACCAACTATGTCCACACCCACTCTTTCAAAGGGAACCCCCACCACTGGAAGTGGAATGAGGGGGGCCTTTGGATGCCCACCTGTCTTACCACTGGCTTGACAGGTGGGGCAGGAGAGGCAAAACTCCTTAACCATGTTGGACATATTGGGCCAGTAGAAGTGGTTGACTAACCTCTCCCACGTCTTGGTTTGTCCCAAATGTCCAGCAAGGGGAATGTCATGGGCCAATGTTAGGATGAACTTCCTGAACAGCTGAGGCACTACCACTCTCCTAGTGGCACCAGGTTTGGGGTCTCTGGCCTCAGTGTACAGGAGTCCATCTTCCCAATAGACCCTATGTGTTCCATTTTTCTTGCCTTTGGACTCTTCAGCAGCTTGCTGCCTAAGGCCTTCAAGAGAGGGACAGGTTTCTTGTCCCTTACACAGCTCCTCCCTTGAGGGTCCCCCTGGGCCTAAGAGCTCAACCTGGTAAGGTTCAAGCTCCAAAGGCTCAGTTCCCTCAGAGGGCAGAACTTCTTCCTGAGAAGAGAGGTTCCCTTTCTTTTGCTGTGTTGCAGTTGGTTTCCCAACTGACTTTCCTGTTCTCTTGGTAGGCTGGGCCATTCTTCCAGACTCCAGCTCTACTTGTTCACCCTGTGCCTTGCATTGTGCTCTTGTTTTCACACACACCAGTTCAGGGATACCCAGCATTGCTGCATGGGTTTTTAGTTCTACCTCAGCCCATGCTGAGGACTCCAGGTCATTTCCAAGCAGACAGTCCACTGGGATATTTGAGGAGACCACCACCTGTTTCAGGCCATTGACCCCTCCCCATTCTAAAGTAACCATTGCCATGGGATGTACTTTTCTCTGATTGTCAGCGTTGGTGACTGTGTAAGTTTTTCCAGTCAGGTATTGGCCAGGGGAAACCAGTTTCTCTGTCACCATGGTGACACTGGCACCTGTATCCCTCAGGCCCTCTATTCTAGTCCCATTAATTACGAGTTGCTGTCTGTATTTTTGCATGTTAGGCGGCCAGACAGCTAGTGTGGCTAAATCCACCCCACCCTCAGAAACTAGAGTAGCTTCAGTGTGGACCCTGATTTGCTCTGGGCACACTGTTGATCCCACTTGGAGACTAGCCATACCAGTGTTACCTGGATGGGAGTTTGGAGTGGAACCTTTCTTGGGACAGGCCTTGTCTCCAGTTTGGTGTCCATGCTGTTTACAGCTATGACACCAGGCCTTTTTGGGATCAAAGTTTTTACCCTTGTACCCATTGTTTTGTGAAGAGGCTCTGGGCCCACCCTCCTGTGCAGGTTTTTGGGGGCCTGTAGAAGACTCTTTACTATTTTTAGTTTTGGTTGTCTCATCACCCTTCCCCTGGGGAGTCTTTGTGACCCCTTTCTTTTGGTCACCCCCTGTTGAAGTCTTGGACACCCTTGTCTTGACCCAATGGTCCGCCTTCTTTCCCAATTCTTGGGGAGAAATTGGTCCTAGGTCTACCAGATGCTGATGCAGTTTATCATTTAAACAATTACTCAATAGGTGTTCTTTCACAAATAAATTGTACAGCCCATCATAATTACTTACACCACTGCCTTGAATCCAACCATCTAGTGTTTTCACTGAGTAGTCAACAAAGTCAACCCAGGTCTGGCTCGAGGATTTTTGAGCCCCCCTGAACCTAATCCTGTACTCCTCAGTGGAGAATCCAAAGCCCTCAATCAGGGTACCCTTCATGAGGTCATAAGATTCTGCATCTTTTCCAGAGAGTGTGAGGAGTCTATCCCTACACTTTCCAGTGAACATTTCCCAAAGGAGAGCACCCCAGTGAGATCTGTTCACTTTTCTGGTTACACAAGCCCTCTCAAAAGCTGTGAACCACTTGGTGATGTCATCACCATCTTCATATTTTGTCACAATCCCTTTGGGGATTTTTAACATGTCAGGAGAATCTCTGACCCTATTTATATTGCTGCCACCATTGATGGGTCCTAGGCCCATCTCTTGTCTTTCCCTTTCTATGGCTAGGAGCTGTCTCTCTAAAGCCAATCTTTTGGCCATCCTGGCTAACAGGAGGTCATCTTCACTGAGAGCATCCTCAGTGATTTCAGAAATGTGGGACCCTCCTGTGAGGGACTCACTATTTCTGACTAACACAGTTGGAGACAGGACTTGAGGGGTCCTGTTCTCCCTATTTAGGACTGGAGGAGGGACATTGGCCTCCAAGTCACTAATTTCTTCCTCTGTGATGTCATCATCAGAGGGGTTGGCTTTTTCAAACTCTGCCAACAGCTCCTGGAGCTGAATTTTGGTAGGTCTGGAGCCAATGGTTATTTTCTTTATATTACAGAGAGACCTTAGCTCCCTCATCTTAAGATGGAGGTAAGGTGTGGTGTCGAGTTCCACCACCTGCATCTCTGTATCTGACATTATTCTGCTAAGAGTTGGAATACTTTTTTAAGAATCTAAAACTGTTTCTAGAATCTAATTCAAACTTTTAACAAACTTTTAAACTCTAAAAAGACAATGCTAAACAGGGACTTAACACACAAGGCCCTAGCAGGACTTTTAAGAATTTAGAAAACTTTCAAATTGCAAAAATGAATTTCTAATGACAATTTTGGAATTTGTCGTGTGATCAGGTATTGGCTGAGTAGTCCAGCAAATGCAAAGTCTTGTACCCCACCGCTGATCCACCAATGTAGGAAGTTGGCTCTGTATGTGCTATTTCAAAGTAAGGAATAGCATGCACAGAGTCCAAGGGTTCCCCTTAGAGGTAAGATAGTGGCAAAAAGAGATAATACTAATACTCTATTTTTGTGGTAGTGTGGTCGAGCAGTAGGCTTATCCAAGGAGTAGTGTTAAGCATTTGTTGTACATACACATAGACAATAAATGAGATACACACACTCAGAGACAAATCCAGCCAATAGGTTTTTATATAGAAAAATATCTTTTCTTAGTTTATTTTAAGAACCACAGGTTCAAATTCTACATGTAATATCTCATTCGAAAGGTATTGCAGGTAAGTACTTTAGGAACTTCAAATCATCAAAATTGCATGTATACTTTTCAAGTTATTCACAAATAGCTGTTTTAAAAGTGGACACAGTGCAATTTTCACAGTTCCTAGGGGAGGTAAGTATTTGTTAGGTTAACCAGGTAAGTAAGACACTTACAGGGCTTAGTTCTTGGTCCAAGGTAGCCCACCGTTGGGGGTTCAGAGCAACCCCAAAGTCACCACACCAGCAGCTCAGGGCCGGTCAGGTGCAGAGTTCAAAGTGGTGCCCAAAACGCATAGGCTAGAATGGAGAGAAGGGGGTGCCCCGGTTCCGGTCTGCTTGCAGGTAAGTACCCGCGTCTTCGGAGGGCAGACCAGGGGGGTTTTGTAGGGCACCGGGGGGGACACAAGCCCACACAGAAATTTCACCCTCAGCGGCGCAGGGGCGGCCGGGTGCAGTGTAGACACAAGCGTCGGGTTTGCAATGTTAGTCTATGAGAGATCTCGGGATCTCTTCAGCGCTGCAGGCAGGCAAGGGGGGGATTCCTCGGGGAAACCTCCACTTGGGCAAGGGAGAGGGACTCCTGGGGGTCACTTCTCCAGTGAAAGTCCGGTCCTTCAGGTCCTGGGGGCTGCGGGTGCAGGGTCTCTCCCAGGCGTCGGGACTTTAGGTTCAAAGAGTCGCGGTCAGGGGAAGCCTCGGGATTCCCTCTGCAGGCGGCGCTGTGGGGGCTCAGGGGGGACAGGTTTTGGTACTCACAGTATCAGAGTAGTCCTGGGGTCCCTCCTGAGGTGTTGGATCGCCACCAGCCGAGTCGGGGTCGCCGGGTGCAGTGTTGCAAGTCTCACGCTTCTTGCGGGGAGCTTGCAGGGTTCTTTAAAGCTGCTGGAAACAAAGTTGCAGCTTTTCTTGGAGCAGGTCCGCTGTCCTCGGGAGTTTCTTGTCTTTTCGAAGCAGGGGCAGTCCTCAGAGGATGTCGAGGTCGCTGGTCCCTTTGGAAGGCGTCGCTGGAGCAGGATCTTTGGAAGGCAGGAGACAGGCCGGTGAGTTTCTGGAGCCAAGGCAGTTGTCGTCTTCTGGTCTTCCTCTGCAGGGGTTTTTCAGCTAGGCAGTCCTTCTTCTTGTAGTTGCAGGAATCTAATTTTCTAGGGTTCAGGGTAGCCCTTAAATACTAAATTTAAGGGCGTGTTTAGGTCTGGGGGGTTAGTAGCCAATGGCTACTAGCCCTGAGGGTGGGTACACCCTCTTTGTGCCTCCTCCCAAGGGGAGGGGATCACAATCCTAACCCTATTGGGGGAATCCTCCATCGGCAAGATGGAGGATTTCTAAAAGTCAGAGTCACCTCAGCTCAGGACACCTTAGGGGCTGTCCTGACTGGCCAGTGACTCCTCCTTGTTTTTCTCATTATTTTCTCCGGCCTTGCCGCCAAAAGTGGGGCCTGGCCGGAGGGGGCGGGCAACTCCACTAGCTGGAGTGTCCTGCTGGGTTGGCACAAAGGAGGTGAGCCTTTGAGGCTCACCGCCAGGTGTGACAATCCCTGCCTGGGGGAGGTGTTAGCATCTCCACCCAGTGCAGGCTTTGTTACTGGCCTCAGAGTGACAAAGGCACTCTCCCCATGGGGCCAGCAACATGTCTCGGTTTGTGGCAGGCTGCTAAAACTAGTCAGCCTACACAGATAGTCGGTTAAGTTTCAGGGGGCACCTCTAAGGTGCCCTCTGTGGTGTATTTTACAATAAAATGTACACTGGCATCAGTGTGCATTTATTGTGCTGAGAAGTTTGATACCAAACTTCCCAGTTTTCAGTGTAGCCATTATGGTGCTGTGGAGTTCGTGTTTGACAGACTCCCAGACCATATACTCTTATGGCTACCCTGCACTTACAATGTCTAAGGTTTTGTTTAGACACTGTAGGGGTACCATGCTCATGCACTGGTACCCTCACCTATGGTATAGTGCACCCTGCCTTAGGGCTGTAAGGCCTGCTAGAGGGGTGTCTTACCTATACTGCATAGGCAGTGAGAGGCTGGCATGGCACCCTGAGGGGAGTGCCATGTCGACTTACTTGTTTTGTCCTCACTAGCACACACAAGCTGGCAAGCAGTGTGTCTGTGCTGAGTGAGAGGTCTCCAGGGTGGCATAAGACATGCTGCAGCCCTTAGAGACCTTCCTTGGCATCAGGGCCCTTGGTACTAGAAGTACCAGTTACAAGGGACTTATCTGGATGCCAGGGTCTGCCAATTGTGGATACAAAAGTACAGGTTAGGGAAAGAACACTGGTGCTGGGGCCTGGTTAGCAGGCCTCAGCACACTTTCAATTGTAAACATAGCATCAGCAAAGGCAAAAAGTCAGGGGGCAACCATGCCAAGGAGGCATTTCCTTACACCTTCCTTGGTCTAATCATGCTGAACCGCCTTTTGGGTGATCCCTCTACTGTTAAGTTTTATCGCCCATATTCTCAAAGAACTTCAACAGGTTAATAAGGCTCAAAAGACACCACTTGTTACTGGTATTCGAACATCACATATTCAGAATATCCATTCCAAAACTTTATATAAGTCTTTTCCAATTTCTGCTATCCCAATACCCAGGTGATTTGGTTTCACTTTACACTTGCACATAAAGACTACAAGTTAAGAATTTCCATTGAAATCTAAGAAACTACTGTGAACCCATTATTATTTCCTACAGTGCCATTCCCTCCCACAAGACTGTGTGTGTCTGGTATTGTATTTATTTAGCACATAATACAATATCAACTACCCTCTGAAATAAGAATGCGAGCGACACCATGTGAAAGGCCAATCTACAAAATAACCTGCTGAGTTCTAGAACCTGTCACGTCTTTTGATTGAGAATGCAGCCCAGGCTGGTAATACACTGAACAAAGAACTAAAGTGGTGGGAGAATCTGCTTTTGCCCGCATAGTGACCATTTTTACCACCATTAGGCCTGCTGTGCCTTGCTTCAATTACACATCAAACCTTGAAAAGTCTATGCACAACCTTATATTCGCAGAAGCTTTCTCACAACAGCCGGACTAACCCACTCATTTGCCTCTATGTTGTCAGTGACCCCCTTTTTTGTACAATCTTACCACCAAAACGCCACGGCCGCACAATTGCATAATTTCAGAGGCGCTATGTATAACTCAGCACGACATGCATAACAGTCTCTTTGGGCCACTCTAATAGTTCACGGAACAGTGTCACAGGATGGCTGCCACTCAACTGGCTGTTCTCAGAGAAAGACATCATACCATGTGCTGTACGCAGCATGACAATATAGGCATTTGCAAAGTAACGTTGCCAAAAGTCATAGCAACACATACCAGCCTAAAGACAAAACCACTTTCTACAACTGATGGCCCACCTGCATGTGTACTCGCGGTACAGTTGATGTGTTAGGCAACCAGGGCACATAACCTCACGGAGAAGTAAAAACATGGGGCTACCCAGAGTACTGTGCAACTATTTAGAGTTCCACGCAGTGCCAGAGTTATAGGACTAGTACTCATACCTTTCAGCTGTGGACTCGCCTGCTACTCACTGATCCAGGTACAGTGCTCAGACCACTTCTTGTGCCGAACAGGGGATGCCTCCAACTGTTGTTCCCGATGATGAATCTTTGACTTGTCAGTTGCAGAGACAAAGAACAGCAGTCTGCGCAGACCTCAGCACTGGTCTAAACTTCTTGGTTCTGATACTGTGGAGTGCAGAATTTTTTCCTGTCCTATGCAGACACACAACAACAGACAAGACCCCAACACAAGAAACAAGTTCACCACCTGCATGACCTAAATTGCTAACTCGATGAAAGCCAGCTGTCTCAAGTGCAACAGTGACAAGAGAAGTGTTCTTCGGCAAAAACACCTTAGCATGGGCCTCCACATGGTGGCGGACGAACTCTGATCCACACCCACAGCCCATGCCAAGAACCTTGGAATAATCAACAGCAAACTGGTCACGGCCGCACAAGTCAACACCACCTCTGCATCCTTGCCCTGAAGATGCGGAGAACAATCTTCAAATGTCTCCCATGCAACACTAGAAAAACAAATTCATGCCCTAATCGGCAGCAAGTTAAATTATGGGAACACCCGGGATCATCATATTAGAAGAGTACAAACCATCTTCAACCTCTCACACAGAACTCCCACCACGTCACACCTCATGGAACTATGTTGGCTAGTATAGTATGTTGGCTCCAGATACAAAAACTTGCTCAAGTCAGACTCTTCTCACAAACATTCACGGGTACTACACGAGTCAGGCCCCACCTACCTGAACAGTCGCATCTCCTTCCAACAAACAGACAATTCTGCTTGATTCCTACTCGCACATATCCCATGCATACATAGAACCAGATCAGGAGGATGGGTGTTCTCTTATATCGCTCCTAAAGCGTGCAATTACCTCTTCCGCCACATTAGAGTTTCCTCCTCTATTTTTAAATTCCACAAGAAGCCAAAGACATGGCTTTTCAATTAACCAACCCGCCACAGGCAGCGCAAGGTGCATGCACACACCTGCCTAGCACCAGGATACCCTCGGTGGTGATAGTGCACTTTACAAATATACAGAGCTGCAGAAGCCAGAAACAAAAGGCTAAGGGCACCGCTAGCTAGTAAGTCCTTATCATCCTGGTTACATGCAAAAATGGTAAAGTAGATGCAGATAGACCAAGCAGGTTTATTAATTAGGCAGTAAAGTAAGAACCAATTTGTGCAGAGCTCCTGAAGTTATCACAAACTATACGTCTAACATTCTACACTTCAGACATACACAGTATAATCTACACTCCATTAAACTGAAATAACTCACTCTTTTGAGGTGGGCTACAGAAAATGCAATGTCCCTTCTAAAAAGAAACACCAGTCCAGTACTGCAATAGTTTAGCTTATCACCCTAATCTATCACTTTGAACCACAATTCCGCCCCTAGCCTTATATTGGGCCCACCTGCTTTCATTTTTTAAGCCCTCTCTTGTCACTGCTTTTTTTCTAATTGTTTTTCAACCCATCTGCTAGCAATGCATGCAACTCAAACTAAATGAATAAAACTAGTCACACATTGTTTTGTGGTCCAATTAAATAGTTTATTGCAATTTTCAATTTTGACTGTATATTTATAAAGGACCAGTAAATGTCGTCAGGATATAGGCAATGTGATGCAGTTTATTTCTGGTAGACAGCTTTGCTTTTTGAAATACGTTGTTTCTGGATCTCGCAAATGTTCAATGAAAGTCTGCGTTCCTGAATATTAATTAGGATCCCGAGACAGAAGTGGAAAACACACACACACACACGCTTACTTAAAAAAATAATAGTAATTTCAACATTTCTTCAAGGATATATTTATGTGCACCTTTAACGATTGAAGAGCAGTGCAGCAAATTGTAAATCACTTAAGCGGCAAAGTGAAACATCACTTTACATATCTATGTAGGAAGTATTTAACTTACACATGAAAACTAATTTTATTTCTGTTTTCCTGGGCAGGCACCAACGAACAATCTCAATGTGAGACAGTGTGCAAGTAAGAAGACACCTCGTGTATGGTGCTTCCTCGCGAGGTCTGCAACCGGGACCTAGAGTATGCTCAACAACTGAGTCCAGTGAGTCATTTCCACATACAGACTTCTATAGGGGCATGACCCCCGAAGAGGATATTCTGCAGGTCCCGGGGATCTAGTCCATGAGTGTAGAAAATGATTGTTTGCTGGAGTTTCCACCTCTACCCGATCTTCATGACTGCTCTGTTCGCTTTGGTTTCTGCTGACCTCTTTTTATGTACTTGAAGCTGCGTAGGGGATTCTGCTTGGTATAGGGCTGAAAGAGAAACCAGCATACAAATATTAACGTAGGTTTCATGGTCGCATGCCACGCCTATCTGCAGGACTCGGTCTGTTCCAGAACTCAGCTGAAAAGCATGCTAACTGGCCCATCTCTACTATAAAGGGCTATGGGATTTTAATATAATTATACAAACACAAGGCAGTCACATTCAAGAGTAGTGAGGCCACATGCTTGTTTTTTTATATTTATGTTTTTTTTATTCAGGTCCCTATAAAAGAACTCCTGTACATCAGCAATGATGGGATTCTTTTCCAACACTTAAAACATAAAAAGCCACTGGCAGTGCCTGCCATGTCACTGTAGGCAAAAGGAACAAAATAAGAGATTCTAAACAAATTCCCCTTTCAGCCCCCAAACTAAACAGTGCTTCAGACTAACAGAAAGAAGCTGATTGATATACGATATTCTAGCTACAGCCATTTCAAGAAATCAGTTTTCGATGCGGGTGGTGGCCTTTATGAAAGTGATAAGTGTGGATTCACTCTCCCAGCTTGGCGAAAAAAGGCAAATATATATATCCCAGTCCTCCTATCCCAATACATCTAATGCTAGTGAGCTAGTCACTAAGAAGCATGCTAGTTTTGAAATTATTTCTACCCTACTACAACACGTCTGCAAAATCATCTGGGTTTGAGGGTTCGTGTTTCCACTGGGTCAACCACAAATATACACATCACTTTTTTCTGACCTCATTTTTAGAATTCTTTGTAACAGTGGTATGGGAATGCAAACATAAGACACCAGGCTTTGTGCTGTTGCTTAGCTTGGCATTATGTGCACTTTGACAGCTATTGATCACCATTTACAAGCTAAGTATGACAACCTGCCATGTGTGTATCATTTTTCCAAAACTACTGGAAGGGGCTTCCAACAATAACCTGAGACAAAACCTTCATGCTTGAGCCGGGGTCTTTCTAGGAGAAAGTGAGCTCATGAAGTGTTCGAGCAGTTTGGGAGTTCCCACTGAGGTCTTTGAAGATTGCTTCGTTCAGGATACAAACTGGAAGCTGCTATCCTGGGACTTCTAAAGTGGTCTATTAACGGAGAGAAGGAATTCAGGCCTCATTTTATTGTTGGAGAAAACAAGAAAAGGGCAAGAATTTCTTACAAGGTCTCATATACAAGAGAATCAGGAGGTTGGGTTTGGATTCCGGGATCCAATTCGTCACCTTTTTGGCATGACAAGCATGTAACACCACCTAGATTTCATAAGAGTTAACCATAAAAAAAACAAGACCTATTGCTGCCTTTTAAGTCTTAGGTAGTGGAATGGCTGCAGATCTTTCCCAGTCTCACCAAACCAGAGACCAACCTTGAATGGCTTCTTGAAGTGACTGTTGGTGGCCCCTTGCTTCCTCCGCCTTTTCTTCTGGATCATTGGGCAGGCAATGCCACGCAGCGTTGGTGGAACTAGCAGAATAAAGAGAAAACAGTCAACAGAGTTCACCTTCATGGCAACAAGGGGAAACACAGTGTTTTGGCTCATTGTGTGCCATTATGCACATCTGGTACCATTCTCTGGTAGTGGGACAGGAGACCATTCAACAGAGGTAATCTGGGTGAGTACCTTTTGGCAGATTAGCGCTTGTTCATACCACTGTCCCTCTCAGCAAATCTGCTGTGAACCCACATGTTAACTAGGGTAGGTGAACATCCCGTTAGTTTTATGCTGAATAGAAAGAGGATGGTTTGGAAGTAAACAAAAGTGTAAGAAGAAAGTGCCAGTCAGCGCCAAGGTATTTTCCCCTTTCTTCTACACCAAGCTGTACCCCATTGTTAACCTGCTTTACTGAATACAAACTCGAGGTAGTTCAAGCAGTTGTTCCTCAAAAGACAATTTGGCCAAACGGAGCTTTGTCTTGCTAATTAAGTTTTCCTGGGTGTAATGTTTAGAGAATGCTTACGAAGACTTCCTTGTGCCTGCCTCAATGAAGCCCCCGGCAAGAGGAAGCTTCTGGAAAGCCAGAATTCATCAAGATATAATTTTCATAACTACTGTACTGTTGGAAATAACAACATGCTTGGCTATAAGTACCACAGATTATTTCCCTGCTGGTGTCCATAAGGAATTTAAAAACAGATTCCTGAGTTCTTTCAAGGTACAATTTAAGGATTTGTTGGGTATTAGCAATGTGAAGAACCAGACGTAAAATAGGTTGTGTGATGAAGGTTTAAATTAGTGAGAACCTCTAGCGCTAGTGGTGGAGGCAGAAGTAGTGGTCTACCACCGGAGCCAATCGTTGGGTCATAACCTTAGGGAAGCTTCAACATGGAACATCAAAGAGACTCAAAGGCCAGATGAGATCCTCTGTGCATCAAATTTCACAATTCCTAGTTTCCACGACGGCAATCCTAGGTATATAACTGAAATGGCCACACCTACTGCAAATTAAAAATTGCTGTCAATTGAAAGCTTAACCTCAATGTGTGGTCCATGGAGGTTGTTGTCTGTGTGTATCCTATTTCAGTTGAACAAATGTGTTTGAGGACTTGTGTCTATGATCCCAGAAAAGGAAGGAACTTCACTCAGAAGATCCCCAATTACAGATCCCCTCATTACAATTATAAAAAAAATATAACTATGCAGAGGGGTGACAACACACAGCACTCAAGCTGCCCAACAGATGGCATACTGATGCATGCATTACATTCCCAGTCCCCATTGCTTGCATCCCAAACTACTTAAATTTGCTAAACTGCAAGCACTTCTGGGGAATACTGACTTGCAAGGGTTATTTAGTGGGGAATCTAAACATCAGAGAATACCATATTCCTTTTGTGTAGAATACCTACTTAAGTAGTCTGGGACGTTCTTCAGATGAGGTTTCACCAGAGCAGGGTGGAGAGGCTGGTCGTGACGCAGCAGCTGAAAATCTCGAGGGTTATCTTCAAAGTAAGTCTACAAACAGGAAAAAGGTAAAAACAGCGAGATAAAATGATAACTACAATCTGAAATCCGATCTGGTATATCCGCATAATCTAAGGCCTCTTTTAGAAGGAACCTTATACTTGTGGGAGTGTCCTGGATTCTTCAAAAGGAACTTTATTACTAACAAGGCTCGAAAATATCCCAGACCCCCACCAACAATATGATGAATGGGGAAAAAGCAGTTGCTGATGCATGAGAGGGAAATACTGCATTAGTGTGTTCTTTAATTTTTAATTGTTGACCTGTCTAAAGCAGAAATTCACTTCAAAATTCAGACAGCAAGAGGGCAAGCAACAAGGATATAGTATTGGGCAAGTTAGGCATTTTGAGCATTGCCAGGTAGTGTTGGAGGGAAAGATTAATACGAGGAAATGCAAAGGGGTTATAGGATGCTCTTGGATCCCAGCAGTCATACTTCCTTTTGCCAGACACCACTCTCGCAATGAGCATCTTCTGTGTGGTGAACCTCCGAATTTTTGGCTTTAAGTTTCAAGGCTGTAGAACTCTGTGCACTTTGCCCCTACTAACCAGTGGTAAAGTGCCTGTGCTCCCCCTTTCATCATCATAAAAATGCTATACACCTGATTGGCATGTTTAATTTACCTATAAGTTCCTTGTTTATGATGCACTGTGCGCCCAGGGCCTTGAAGTTGACTGCCACTAAGACTGATATTGATAATATTTATTAAGCACACAAATGCCTGAATGAGTCTTGTAGTTGACATGTATCAGATATAAAGGAAGCAAAAAAAACCAGAACTTGAGCAATTTCTAAAACAACCGAGACTCTGCTGATTCTTGATTATTCCACAACTTACAACTGGAGTAAACAAAACTCCTACCACCCAAGATGCTTTATTGCATTTTGGAATAGAAACTCTTTTAAATACAGCTGAATGCAGGGTTCTCCTTGGAATTTAACAAGTGAACGTTTTCCTCAGATATTCTAGGCCTATCCCGTGAAGGGATTTATGTGCTATACAGACAGCCTTAAAGGCAACTTGTTTCTTGACTAGGAGCCATTGAAGCATCACTAAGGCCTGAGAGACTGACTGATATATAGGTATTGTTTTGAGGAGCGAACTACTGAATTCTTCAAAAGCTGAAGTTTATTTAAAAAATGCTGCTGAATGCCTTGCTAAAGGGCATTACAATAGTCCAACCTGGACAATACCAATTCAGTTACTACTGAGTTCGACAGATCATAAGGAATGAAAGTAAGAATTCTTCTCAAAGTTCTTAGGATAAAGAAAGAGCCAGAGGTGAGTTTGTTAATCTTATCTCTAAAATAGAGATAATCACCAAAGATCACCCCCCAGTTTCTTAACTTTCGAAACCGCGATGGTGAGAGGACCAAGAGACTGGGACCACCAGGACAGATTCCAGAATGATTGCTCTTTTCCCAAAAAGAAGGACCTCCATTTTCTCGGAGTTTAGCTTCAAACGGTTACATTTCAACCATGTGACAACCTCACACATGCAGCTACTGAAGAGGTGGGAGACTTGCTCCACACTGCTAGAAATAGACACAATAACCAGAGTGTCATCAGTGTATGAAATTGTCGAAAAACCGAAGGACTGAATCAATTTGGCCACATAAAAATGAAAAAGTGTGAGGCTCACTGACAACCCGTGTGGAACACCGCAGGGTAGTGAGAAGGGCTTTGACCAAAATTTTCCGAGGTAGATCGACTGTTCTCTATCCATAAGAAAAGCTCAAAGGAGTTCAGAGCACATCTGTGCAACCCTATATTGGCTAGGCGGTCTAAAAGGACAGAATGACTCTGTGTTGAAGGCTGTGGACAAATCTAAACGGATTACCACAGCCTTACCCTGTTGTCCATAAAGGATCTTTTCTCCTCTGTGGCTACAAACAGCGCTGTTTTGGTACTATGATTTGTTATAAAGCTGTGTTGAGCTTCATAACGAATTTCATTTTTATTTAAATATTCAGAGAGTAATATTAAGGTTTTTTCAACAATGTTCGCAGACATTGGCAAGCGAGCGATTCAGCAATAATTTTTATAATAACGGAAGTATGAAAAAAAAAATCCTGATCTAATACTATTCACTAGAGAAGTGAGGAGAGCTGCTGCAGTCTCTGCTACTGCATGTATGATTATTGGGAGGCAATGGTCTGATGGTGCTCCATATCTAGTCTGGGTAATAAGCTTGAGCACTCCTTAATAAAAAGAGGAAACCCACCAAGCGCCTGTTTGCTTGCTGCAAATGATTCTTTTCCCACAACATCAGTGTTAATATGGTAACTCAAGTCAAAGTCACCATATACTGCTTCCACCTTATCTTTAAAAAAAAGTTAGCTAGACTGACAAAGCAGCTGACTGAGGGCCATTGTACTAGTTGAACTAAAGCTGGAAAGCACGTTAATAGTTTTAAAAGGTTTGTTTGATGAGTTTTTGCTTGATACATTTTATGAGTAAAATACTGAGTTTTCTCAGAGATTTTTTACTTTTTATAATCCTGAATAAGCTGTTTATATTCAGTTCTTTTAGTTAACTTATAGCTTCTAGTCCACATCTTCTTGTCTGTGGCATTACTGTCTTAAAGCCCTTAGCTCTTGGGAGCACAAAGGCACTGTTGGCTTAGATCTATGGCTTTTATTGAACTTAGGTGGTGTGAGCTTTGATACTGCTGAACTGATCCAATGTGCAAACGTAATCTACTCTGTGGAAAGACTGAAATATAGGAGGAGTGGCAGATAGGATATTTGTAAGTTTACATATTCATTTTATGACATGCCTGTTTTTATAACTGGCACTGTTTTGCTTGATGGAGAATTCGAGGCAACAGTCTAAGCCGAAACACCTGCAGTACTTTTTGCGCCATCCGCTACAGTGGCAGTGCAAACATGGCTTCAGGCCTAACAGTAGAGCCAGCCTGTGGAGGTGTAAAAAACTGCAATAAGACTCGTCAAAATAAACCCTTTTGACAGGTCCAAACCTTCTTTCAATTATTAATAATTCAACCCTGTGTAGGCCTTGTCGCCCCCCAAGGCAGGGTGCATGGTGTTTAAAAGTAGGACAAGTAGAAACCTAATGTTAACATGTCCTTACAGTGTCCAGCACCCAAAAGCTATTTTTTCATTGTGGAAGTCCTAGCTATTTTATGAAGAAAACCTGAGTACAGATTAAGAATCCTAATATTGTATCTCAGGAATAGACTAGGTAGAAAAAAAACTAAATAACTATTTTAATAGGTATTAATAACCCAATTCAATGCTGAAGTCAGATTTATAACTAGCAAGAAAAAGTACTTTTTAGAAAGTTACCTTTTCCCTGCCTGAAGTTCCTGGAGGCTAGACTTGCATTTACCATCCCATTTCTACCAGACAATAATTAGCATTTGAAGAGATGTGAAAAAAAGATGTGAAATGCAAGGAGCAAACAATAGGCTGACCTGAATGGGGATAAATGACTCCTCTGAACCTCCAAGAATATGTAAGATCGGGACTGTGAGCATCCTTTTTGACATTACAGTGTCAAATATTGCTTGAGTGTCAAAGCCTGCCTGACAGGTCTGTTGTTTTTTCTACATACAACACTGGGAGTGCACTTGAAAGGAAGATAAACAGGATGCCAAAACAGTTCTTGGGAATCCACTTTCTGGTAGGTGGAAACCCTGGTTTGTTCTACCAGTCTTTTGTCTCTGGGTTTATTGAGGAACTGTGGGTGGACCCACTTCAGAACACTCCTTGAACTGTGGATGAACAGAAGTGAACTATTCCGGTTGTCTGTGATCTAAGAGGAGACTTGAAGGACTGGACCTGCTCCCTCCTATACCAAGTAGGATCAAATAACTGACCTCCTGTAAAAGCTACAGAGACCCAACAATCTAAAATAGGCCTTTTCATGCAACTGCGCACTGAACAGCGGCACCCAACTGTACCCTAGTACTGGTTTCTGCCATACACCCTGTGAGTCTTTAAGTGCCTCCCTTGTGGTCCTGTGGGGCTTTAGAAGTGTACTCCTGTGGTGGATTAGGAATTAAATGGTCTAAAGTCAGTTCACTGGAGGTCTCGTGTCTTTATTGAAGGAAGGCAGTCCTCCCAGGTTTCTGAAGTCACAGTTGCAGGACGAGTCGACTTTGGGGTGCAGATTTCAATGAAGGATGCAGACAAACCGGCAGGATTGGTACCAGGTCAGCTGTTTCTTTTCTCCTCTGCTGTTGTGGCTCTTTGGTGACCTTGGTCTTCTTAGGTCACCAGGATCTGCCTCTCTGGTGGCAAGGGATCCCCTAAATACTGAATTTAGGGCTGTTAGGGATGGGTAGGGTAGTAGCCAATGGGCTACAGACCGTTGGGGTCACTATGCCCCCTATATGACCACTTATTGTGGCAAGCTGACATAACTTTGTCCCAGAAGTCCAAGGTATGCCATCACAAAGATGGCTACTTCTGAAAAATCATATCCACCATGTAGTAACCCACCTTAGGGGTGTTACTAGCCTGGGAGCCTACCTGCCTAGCTCATTTTCCCAACTGTCCAGGTGCCAGATGGGCTCTGGCTCAGGGGGTAATGTCTTCCTCTTCTGTGAGGGGAACCAGATTTGTGTTTCAAAGGCAGCAGCCCTTTTAGACTTGCCACCTTAATAAGGCTAATCAGTAGGTCATCTGCAGGAGGGGGTGTTACACCCTCTTCCCAGACAGGCTGTTGTTCTGGGCCTCCTGAAAGCAGAAGGCTCTCACCCTAGGGGTCCAGAACAGTGTCTAGGCTGGCAGAAACTGGTCAGCAAGCACACTAGAGGCTGGTAGGGTTTCAGGAGGTACCTCTAAGGTGCCCCCTGAGTGCAGTTTTTAATAAATCCCTCAGTGTGGGTCCACCAATACGAAATGTTTGATACCAAACATCGCTATCCTCAGTGAAGCCATCATGTATCTGGGAAACTCATATTGACCAGTGACCTGCACATGCATTTATAACGGCTTCCATGGTCACTTGCTATGTCTGAGAATTGACAAAGACATAGTAGGAGCATATTTGCTCATGCAGATATACCCTCCCATGTTATATAATTCATCCTGCCTTTGGCTGTAACGCCTGCTGTAGGGGTGAGTTACATATATTGCATGGCGGTTATGGGAAATTACACACAGTCTGTGTGCCATGGTTGTGTTTTCAATTTTGTCTGCACCAAAACACGCAGCCTACAATGGCAGCCTGTCATTAGCTTGTTGAGGGGTCCCTTAGGGTGGCACAATTCATGCTGCAGCCCTTAGGGACCCTCCGTGGTACCCCAGGACTTAGATACCAGCGGTACCACTTACCAAGGACTTCTAGAGGGTGCCAAATGTTTTGCCAATCAGGGCAACAACCGGTTAGCAGGAACTCGGTGCACTTTCAGTCAAAGTCACGCCAAAAAGAGGCACTGTCCTAACACCAACCCTGAAGAATCTGAGACCCAGCAGAGTCAACACAACCGGAACAACCAGGCAAACGTCCTATTACTTAAAGAAACAAAATCACGAAAACCACCAAAACCTAAGTTTGACTGTGAATTCTGTATATTTGGCATGCTTGTTTGTGTTAGTGCCATGCTGAAAACCCAAACACACACAATGGACTGCTTGAGCTACAGGGATGATCTTAACATAGGCCTTTTCCAAGGACCTTTAACACTAACCTGTTTTAATTTTAGGAATGTGCTACTGTAGTGTGCATTTAGAGGGAGCATGATCACTAATCAAGTTAAATAAAAATAAATTATAAAAAACAGGAAGAGTTTACTTTCCTTTAACATGGCTGAAGTTTGACACACTTCGGTCACATACGATGTATACCTCACTAATAGCTGGAACTGTAACAACATCTTCCTGGAATGAAAGGTTTTGGGCATCGACGACAGGTGTAGTCTGATTAACTCATGATGATGGTGAACTATGCCACACACCTTAGATGGCAGATTTGTTTTTTCTTGGCATTGTGAATTAACTGAAGTAGTGAATGGAGTAAATGCTCCCTCTTCACAAGGGAGGTGAAAAATATAATCTTAATGTATAAAAATCTCTAGCTGCAAAAATATTCTTACAGTTAACAAAATGTGTCTTTTTGCACAGTGAACCTGTTCTAGATTCTCATGCTGTGCATCAACTGCAGAGCAGTATTCATCTATAAAGATTAGTGAGAACTGCGAGTGCTATCAATAGGATTTTTGAAAATAGTCTGCCCCTGTAGCTTTTTTCTTGCATGAATATTAGCTGTTCTGTTTAGTTTGTATGAATGGAAGGATATGCTATCACCCACCATATGTCCCAAGTGGGATTTTGCCAAGAATATACTGTCAGACTGGTTCTGCCACTGTCATACGAATATTAATTACCAATAAAGGGGCAGTGCAAAGATAGTGACCGCGTAGGACGTGTCTTACACACCCCCATCTGTCCTCTACCTAAAGAACAGACAAGGGGAGCAAGAAGAGCCCTGGAGCCACTTGGAGGACCAGCTCGATGTCCTGGAAGGCAAGTGACACCCACAGACGGTCGGAGCAGAAGTCTCTTGATGGCACAGAGGACAGGTGCAATTCTCTCTCTCTCCCCCATTACCCCCACCACCGAGCTGAGCTATGCTTTAATAAGATGTCAGCCAAGCTTAGAACAGGGAGAGGGGTGACTGAGCCCTGCTGCCGGCCTCGAATCCAACCTGCGCCGTGGTGACAGCATTGACGCTGGCTCTGGCCTGCCTTACAATGCCAGTTCTGAGGGTCCTGTGCGGCCGTAGAAAGTGACTCCTCCCCAAACAACGTACTGAGGCCTGCAGTGAGTCCACAGAGAACCTGTACTTGAGAATGAGTGTTGCGGTGTGTCTATAGCATCTGGTATATCTGACTGGGAGCTCCAGGTGGCGGTGTTCACCCGACATTGTAGTAAAGGATGCCCCTGAAGGGCCCAAAACTGCTCCACAGGGCACACCCACCAAATCAAAGCTACGGACATAGCCCGGTGCCGAGAGGAGCCCAGACCTGAGATGTGCAGATCCTGAATACACTGCCTTCTTCTCAGTGTTCCCATGGAGACTTCCTCTGTAGGAGAAGGGAAGTTTTGAGGATGACATAGTGGGGTGTTGACACCTTACTAAAACGACAGCCAGAGCTCCGCACATTGCCCCCTACGAGGGTCACAAGTGGCTGAATTTACAGGTCAATTCGCTGGGGGGGGGGGGGCTACTGGAGGAGGTATGAGTGGCCATCCCTAATGCCGGCACAACGGCTTGTCTACAGAGATACGGACACCATCACAGGGACACGCAGGCCCTGGCACAACCAACAACTGGTGAAACAGAAAAGTGTTGGCTCAGGCCACCAATTACAGTCCTCCCGCTGGCATACTGAAGGCCCGAGGCAGTTAATGACTTACCAGTGGTCTTGCATCCCCGTGCTTTGGAGTCAACCAGATGCACACAGAAAAAAAAATGCTCTACCCTCGCATAAGGAGTCTGGCATAGGATGCCACTAGACAAGGCAAGCACTGCCTGTCTTCTCACAGAATCAGTGTGCTTGTTCAAGGCAACAATTCTGATTCTTGCAGAGATAAACAGAGCATGACTCCCTCAAACGCAAGAAGGACCACAACCTCAGGGATATGCTGATCCGCTCGGTCAACATCTTGCCTAAGAAGGACCCCTCTCACAACCAAGCTAGGGTACGGATGCTGACACAGAGGTGGGGGCTTCAATAACCAGCTCCTTGATCCTTTATGGAATCCCTTTTGCCATGCTACGATCAGACCTTCAGATGGTAAAACAGGACTGGAAGCAAGTATTGAGGGATGAGAGGCAGGACTTCAATGCACAGGTGAGAGTGGTTGCACTGGAAGAATCCAAAAGAGCTAAAGGTTAAATAGTAGAAATTCTCCCGCAGGAGGAAGTGTATTTGCAAGCAAGCTAGCTCTCCAGGCCCGTACTGATTACCTATAGAATCGTTTAGGCAAGAGCAATATTAGAATCAGGGGATGCCCACAGGCGCGGAGGGGTTGGTTACTGGGCAGTACATGAGCCCTGTTTCTGCAGATTCTGGGGACAGAGAAGCCTCCAGACATTCACATCAACAGGATGCACAGGGTGGTTGGCCCATCTGCCAACAACTCAAAACCCTCAGAAATTCTGGCACATGTCCACAAAATAAAACAGCAGGATCTCATGTGGGCTTGAGACACTAACCCCTTAACATTCCAAGTTTACACACTATCACGGTCTGAAGACCTCTATCTAATAAAACTTCAGAAGCAGAGAGAATGCAAACCAGTCACCAACTACCTTAGATGCAAAGACACTACCTAAAGTTGGGACCACTCATGTAATATTCAAGTAGCAGGGATCAATTCAGCAGGTTCGTCCAATCGCTGCGGCACAGAGAGTAATAAGATTCACAGATGAGGAGACGCAGGCTGCACCCCAGCGCATGGAGTGACTTGCTTCATGTTGGTGCAGTTGCTGCATACTTGGCCTCTGATCAGAGTTCAGACTGGCTCGACCATTTCGGAGCTGGTTTTGATTGGCAGAGTGACCAGTCAGGGCTGCTCTCTTTCCCCATTGCTATTTTAAATGACAATGGAGCCCCTGGCGGCAGAGCTCTGACAACTGGGAGGCGCATGGTTTATCCAACCGATTGACAGACTGCATAGTGTGTCCCTTTATGCAGACGATCTTCTCCTGTATTTCAGAGACTTTCCAATGCTCCCAATGAAGTTGCTGTCACTCTGCAGCATTTTGCCACCCTGTCTAATCTGCACACGTACTGGGCAAAGTCATGCTTATTCCCTTTCACAGTGGACTCAATGAGACCCTAGCCTCGTATTCTCTGGTGTGCTTATTCCATGGCAGACCAGGACATTCTGATACCTGGGTGTTCAGGCATATCACTCTGTGGAGGATTTGCACAATGTGAATATTAAGCGTGCGGTCACACCTATCCGAGCTCAGACGACCTTATGGCAGACGCCATCTGAGAAGGGAGCAATAGCCCTTTTGAAGATGGTGGTCCTCCCTGCGGCTCTTATATTACTTCTCCAACTTACCACTGTACATTCCAGCCAGATTCTTCTGGGAATTGGAAACCAGGTTTAGAGAAGTCATTTGGACTAAATACCGCTGTAGAGTGGCACAGGCAAAATTGTATTCGTCACTTGATCAGGGCAGCCTCGCAGTGGCGAACCTGGAGCAATATTATTTGGCCTCCCAACTGCAATGGGTGGCTAAGTGGCTATCCGGCTTACAAATGTCGGACACAGCTACTGTCCTGCCGCCATGGACGCTGTCCAGGGTGTATCACCTGTTTCACCCAATTACACAGGTGGGGGTGCCAGACCCCCTGTTAGATGTGGCACATCGCATCTACTGTAAGAGCCTAGGTCTCATGCAGGGGACAGTTCCTTACGCACCTGCGCTAGCCCTACTGAGCATACACAGACGTGCCCTGTGAACGTCTGTTGCAGACCTTGAGCTCTAACACTCAGCTGGACTACACACCCTGGGAGGTCTGTATAGAGATGGCACACTAATCCTCCATCGAGCTGGTGGAGGACTCAGGCTTGTCAGGTCAGGTCAGTTTCTTCTGTACAATTCCTTACTTCCATCTTTGACCCAACAATAGGGGGACCTCTCCACCGAGCCATCAACAAACTTAGCGGTACAGTATCTGCAGGTAATGAGACTGGCGAAGTGTTTGTGCGATGGCTCGCCAGCTCGTTACATCTGCATACTGCCCCCACGCAGGCTGCCCTGCAAGCCAGGTGGGAGGGTGACCTTGCTCAACCGTACACAGATAAAGAATGGGTAGTAGTTCTGGAGGGCCCTACTAACATATTGTGCAACACGAGATTCCACTTGATTCAGTTCTACATATTACACAGGGCATATCTCACCCTTGACAAAATTAACCAGTACTTCCTTCGCACTGACGCAGCCTGTCCTCGATGTGCGTTGGTGGCAGCGGACCTGCTCCACATGTTGTCCTGCCCGTTTCTGCACTCCTATTGGCGGGGTGTTTTGGCTCAACTCTCTGCCTGCACGGCACGCCCACTACTGTACACATGGGAGGTGTGTATATTGGGAATGTTTCCTAGAGCTAAAAAACAAAAGGCGACCTCTAGGGTCCTAGACTTAGGCCTACTGATGGCCAAACGCCTTATCACCTGGCGGTGGAAGTCCCTGGAGCCCCCCTCACTCGAAGCGTGGTTGAGGTCTCTTGTGGTGTGGGCAGAAAGGGTGGCAATACGAAGGGAGGATAATCTGGGACTGCGAAAATACCCGCTGGCTTCTGGTTGGGACATAATGCTATCTGATCTCAAAGCGCTGACACATAGGTCTGAAGGAGACACTCTAGATCTGTGACTCACACTGGGGCTGTGTGGATGTGTGCTTCATACTCTACTCGTGGCACTACCGCCTAGTCTCCTACTCTGATATGGGCTAGATGAGTCATGTCTGGTCTGGGGCTTGCGCAGCAGGGAGCCTGGCAAGATGGGGCTGAGGGGAATGTAGGAGGAGAGAAATGGCTTGGGAGTTGCAGAAGTGGGCTCCAGTTATGGTTACAGTTGTTACTGTTGTTTATAGGGTTTTACACACTATGACTATGCTGAATCTTTTCTCCTTTGTCCTAATAAGATTATTCATATATTAAGGGACCACTTTGACTTGATTAACATTCGGCATCAAGGTACACTTTGAAGGTCAGAGATGCATAACAGTCTTGGGTGTCAGCATGTTGCTCTGTTTGAATTGTAACCCAACTCTTTTGTTAGCCGAGGTATGAAGCCCTGCAGTAACACGTTTTAATTGCATTAAATGTATTCAGGGCTGCATCCCTGACCTCTACCCTCATTGGAATAACTGTGTACTGATTGTAAACATCTTACATTTATGAAAATTTGAAATAAAAAGATTCAAGCATAAACAAATGTGACTCTTCACAATGCCACACATGGCAGAGAGACTCTGGTTCCACAGGCAAGCTACCACCAGACCCAGACACAATGGTGCATAACAGACAGACAGTGCTGAACTAGCGGTCTGAAGAAACTAGTAAAAACAAATATTTTGCAGTTGATGCCGTGAAGGAAGCATAATGTGAGTAGGCCCTGCTGGTCGAGGGAAGTCCGTAAGCACTAGCTAGCTACAAAAGATGCATGGCCTCACCCCGGTCTGAGTTTCACCCGATTAATAGGTCATATTGTCAGGTCAAACAGGACTACTCAAAGTGGCCGCAATTTAACTCTCCAGGCCTAGGAGGATGGCTGCGGTGCAAATGAACGCCTTGCCTAAAATCCTGTTTGACTTCAAGACACTGCCTTTAATTTCTGCCCCCAGTACTCTCAAGGCAAGGAAAATGTAGATCAATCCATTTGCATGAGGAAACCGGGGAGAGCAGAGGCCACCTTTGCACTACAAGCGGACCTGCAGGCACATGGTGGAGGGAGGCATGGGCGCCCCAAACACAGTCCTATATAATCAAGCAGCTCAATTACGCTATACGGTAGAGCGGAATCCGAGAAGCACTGGGGCTTCATGAACCGGATGGTAGCGGGTGTCCACCTCTGGAAAGTCACATGGCTACATAGGAAACATAGACCCTAGGGACAGTATTCCTCCCCTTTATCAAGAGTTAGCCTGGCAGTGTGGGATAATGAAAATGTCACTTACCCAGTGTACATCTGTTCGTGGCATTAGTCGCTGCAGATTCACATGCTATGCATAGTCCGCCGTCTGGTGTTGGGTCAGAGTGTTACAAGTTGTTTTTCTTCGAAGAAGTCTTTGAGTCACGAGACCGAGGGACTCCTCCTCCTTTGTTTCCATTGCGCATGGGCGTCGACTCCATCTTAGATTGTTTTCCCCGCAGAGGGTGAGGTAGGAGTTGTGTATGTTAGTAATAGTGCCCATGCAATGGAATGAATAAGTATGTACAAAATAAAGTTTAAGTAATATATTTACAAATGTACAAATGTTGAAGATTACTTCCAAACGGCTACAGGCTCCCGGGGAGGCGATGGGCGCATGTGAATCTGCAGCGACTAATGCCACGAACAGATGTACACTGGGTAAGTGACATTTTCAGTTCGGTGGCATGTGTAGCTGCAGATACACATGCTGTGCATGGACTAGTAAGCAGTTATCTCCCCAAAAGCGGTGGCTCAGCCTGTAGGAGTGGAAGTAGTTTGAAATAAAGTTCTTAGTACGGCTTGACCTACTGTGGCTTGTTGTGCGGATAGCACGTCTACACAGTAGTGCTTAGTAAATGTGTGAGGCGTAGACCATGTGGCTGCCTTACATATTTCGTTCATTGGAATATTTCCTAGGAAGGCCATGGTAGCGCCTTTCTTTCTGGTTGAGTGTGCCTTTGGTGTAATGGGCAGCTCTCTCTTTGCTTTAAGGTAGCAGGTTTGGATACACTTAACTATCCATCTGGCTATACCCTGTTTTGATATTGGGTTTCCTGTATGAGGTTTTTGAAATGCAATAAAAAGTTGTTTTGTTTTCCTAATTAGTTTTGTTCTGTCAATGTAGTACATTAGTGCTCTTCTGATGTCTAATGTATGTAGTGCCCTTTCAGCTACTGAGTCTGGCTGTGGAAAGAACACTGGTAGTTCTACTGTTTGATTTAAGTGGAACGGTGAAATAACTTTTGGTAAAAATGTAGGATTAGTTCTTAGAACTACCTTATTTTTGTGTATTGGAATAAAAGGTTCCTGTATAGTAAACGCTTGAATTTCGCTTACTCTTCTTAGAGATGTAATGGCAACGAGAAATGCAACCTTCCACGTTAAGAATTGCATTTCGCAAGAATGCATGGGTTCGAAAGGTGGACCCATGAGTCTTGTTAAGACGATGTTAAGGTTCCAAGAAGGAACAGGTGGCATTCTTGGTGGTATAATTCTTTTTAGGCCTTCCATAAACGCTTTAATGACAGGTATCCTAAATAGTGAAGTTGAATGGGTAATCTGCAGGTATGCAGAAATTGCCGCGAGGTGTATCTTTATGGAAGAGAAGGCCAGATTTGATTTCTGCAAATGTAGTAAGTATCCTACTACATCCTTTGGAGATGCATGTAATGGTTGAACTTGATTACTATGGCAGTAGCAAACAAACCTTTTCCATTTACTTGCATAGCATTGTCTAGTGGATGGCCTTCTAGCCTGTTTTATGACCTCCATACATTCTTGGGTGAGGTTTAAATGTCCGAATTCTAGGATTTCAGGAGCCAGATTGCTAGATTCAGCGATGCTGGGTTTGGATGCCTGATCTGTTGTTTGTGTTGTGTTAGCAGATCTGGCCTGTTGGGTAGCTTGACATGGGGTACTACTGACATGTCTAGTAGTGTTGTGTACCAGGGTTGTCTTGCCCATGTTGGTACTATTAGTATGAGTTTGAGTTTGTTTTGACTCAATTTGTTTACTAGATATGGAAGGAGAGGGAGAGGGGGAAAAGCGTATGCAAATATCCCTGACCAATTCATCCATAGAGCATTGCCTTGAGACTGCCTGTGTGGGTACCTGGTTGCGAAGTTTTGGCATTTTGCGTTCTCCTTTGTTGCAAATAGGTCTATTTGAGGTGTTCCCCAAATGTGGAAGTAAGTGTTTAGAATTTGGGGGTGAATCTCCCATTCGTGGACCTGTTGGTGATCTCGAGAGAGGTTGTCTGCTAGTTGATTCTGGATCCCTGGAATAAACTGTGCTATTAGGCGAATGTGGTTGTGAATTGCCCATTGCCATATCTTTTGTGCCAGGAGGCACAGCTGTGTCGAGTGTGTTCCCCCCTGTTTGTTTAGATAATACATTGTTGTCATGTTGTCTGTTTTGACAAGAATGTATTTGTGGGTTATGATGGGTTGAAATGCTTTCAACGCTAGGAATACTGCTAACAATTCGAGGTGATTTATATGCAGCTTCGTTTGATGTACGTCCCATTGTCCTTGGATGCTGTGTTGATTGAGGTGTGCTCCCCACCCTGTCATGGAAGCATCTGTTGTTATCACGTATTGTGGCACTGGGTCTTGGAAAGGCCGCCCTTTGTTTACATTTATACTGTTCCACCATAGAAGCGAGATGTATGTTTGGCGGTTTATCAACACCAGATCTAGAAGGTGACCCTGTGCCTGTGACCATTGCGATGCTAGGCACTGTTGTAAGGGCCTCATGTGCAGTCTTGCGTTTGGGACAATGGCTATGCATGAAGACATCATGCCTAGGAGTTTTAATACCATCTTTGCATGTATTTTTTGTGTCGGATACATGGCTTGTATAACCTTGTAAAAAGTTTGAACCCTTTGTGGACTTGGAGTGGCTATCCCTTTTGTTGTGTTGATTGTCGCTCCTAAGTATTGCTGTGTTTTGCACGGCAGAATGTGTGATTTTGCATAGTTGATGGAGAAACCGAGTTTGTAGAGGGTTTGTATGACATACTCTGTGTGGTGTGAACACTTTGTTAGGGAGTTGGTCTTGATTAGCCAATCGTCTAGGTAGGGGAACACGTGTATTTGCTGCCTTCTGATATGTGCAGCTACTACTGCTAGGCATTTTGTAAATACTCTTGGTGCGGTCGTTATACCGAACGGCAACACTTTGAATTGGTAATGTATTCCCTTGAATACGAACCTTAGGTATTTCCTGTGCGAGGGATGTATCGGTATATGGAAATACGCGTCCTTTAGATCTAAGGTTGTCATATAGTCTTGTTGTTTTAGCAGTGGTAATACGTCTTGTAGCGTGACCATGTGAAAGTGTTCCGATTTGATGTAGATGTTTAGTGTTCTGAGATCTAAGATTGGTCTCAGTGTTTTGTCTTTTTTTGGTATTAGAAAGTACAGTGAGTAAACTCCTGTGTTCCTTTGTGTACGTGGTACAAGTTCTATTGCGTCCTTTTGCAGTAATGCCTGAACTTCTAATTCGAGAAGGTCTAAATGCTGTTTTGACATGTTTTGTGTTTTTGGTGGGACATTTGGAGGGATTTGGATAAATTCTATGCAATAACCATGTTGGATAATTGCTAAGACCCAAGTGTCTGTTGTTATCTCCTCCCAAGCTTTGTAAAATTGGCTTAGTCTTCCCCCCACTGGTGTTGTGTGAAGGGGTTGAGTGACATGTGAGTCACTGTTTGGTTGTAGGTGTTTTGGGACCTTGAAATTTTCCCCGGTTTCTAGGGAATTGTCCCCCTCTGTACTGGCCCCGAAAGCCTCCCCTTTGATACTGTCCCTGGTAGGTAGACGGTGTTGATTGTGAGGTGCTGGCTTGTGTGGCTTGACCCCGAAACCCCCCTCTGAAGGGTGCTCTGCGAAATGTGCCAAAAGTGCCTCTGCCCTGCGGGGAATAGAGTGCGCCCATGGCCTTGGCCGTGTCAGTGTCCTTTTTCAATTTCTCAATTGCCGTGTCCACATCGGGTCCAAACAATTGTTGTTCGTTGAACGGCATATTGAGCACTGCCTGTTGTATCTCGGGTTTAAACCCGGATGTGCGCAACCATGCGTGCCTTCTTATGGTTACCGCAGTATTTATTGTTCTTGCAGCTGTATCCGCTGCATCCATAGAGGAGCGTATTTAATTATTAGAGATATTTTGTCCCTCCTCAACTACTTGTTTTGCCCGTTTCTGTAATTCTTTGGGTAGATGCTCGATGAGATGCTGCATCTCATCCCAATGGGCTCTGTCATATCGCGCTAGGAGCGCCTGAGAGTTCGCGATGCGCCACTGGTTTGCAGCTTGTACAGCAACCCTTTTCCCAGCTGCGTCGAACTTGCGGCTCTCTTTGTCCGGAGGTGGGGCGTCGCCTGATGTGTGCGAGTTGGCTCTCTTGCGAGCTGCCCCTACTACAACTGAATCTGGTGGCAGTTGTGATGTGATAAAAGCAGGGTCCGTGGGCGGTGCTTTATATTTTTTCTCCACCCGTGGAGTTATCGCTCTGCTTTTGACAGGTTCTTTAAAGATCTGTTTTGCGTGCCTTAGCATTCACGGGAGCATAGGCAGGCTTTGATAGGTGCTATGGGTGGAGGAGAGGGTGTTGAAAAGGAAGTCATCCTCGACAGGTTCTGAGTGTAACAACACGTTATGGAACTCTGCTGCCCTAGCTACCACCTGTGCATACGCTGTGCTGTCCTCAGGTGGTGAGGGCTTGGTAGGGTACGACTCAGGACTATTGTCTGATACTGGGGCGTCGTATTGGTCCCAAGCGTCCTGGTCATCTTGGCTCATGGTGGTATGAGCTGGTGAATGTGACGGAGTTTGTGCCGGTGATGTATGAGTTACAGGTTGAGGAGAGGGTGGTGGAGTTACTTTCTTCACCACTTTTGCTTGTGGTGTTCGTTCTTGTGTTTGGAACTCGAGTCTCCTTTTCCTCCTGATTGGGGAAGAGTGCTGATCTTCCCTGTCCCACTCTGTATGAAGATCCGCTTCTGGGTGTGGTCTACGTCAGTGGTTTGTAACTCTTCTTCAGATCTGTGTTTGCGCATTTGAGAGGACAGTGATTGTTCCTCTGAATACGAGCTGGCAGTCGGTTCGGTTGCTGGGCGTTTTGGCACCGAAACTGTGTCTCTGCTTGTTTTCGGCTCCGAGGAGAATTTTCTCTTTTTTGTAGTCGAGCCTTCTCGGCGTCGATCATCCTCGGTGCCGCTGTCTCTGCGTCGAGCAGCTTCGGTTCCGCTGTCTAGGCGTCGACCCTTTTCGGCAGCACTTTCTCGGTCCCGAGATTGCTGCGTGCCTGTGTCTCGACCCGAGTCGGACGATCTCGGCACCGGTTCGCCCTTTTTCGGTGCCGATGGACGGTCACCTATTTTATGGGTTGAGCCATGGCCTGTTGGCAGTGGCGTCCCCTGGGCCTTGTCTGTTTTCCCGTGTGGTGCTTGTTTCGACGTCTTACTCACGGTTTCTTCGACGTCGAACTCCTCCGAGTCTGATTCATGGATGGAGAAGGCTTCCTCTTCTTCTCCTTGTTCCTCGAACCCTCGTTGTCTTGTCGGCGTGGACGCCATTTGCAACCTTCTGGCTCTTTGGTCACGGAGCGTCTTTCGGGACCGAAACGCACGACAGGCCTCACACGTTTCTTTCTTGTGCTCGGGCGACAGGCACAAGTTACAGACCAAATGTTGGTCTGTATATGGATATTTACTATGGCATTTAGGACAGAATCGGAACGGGGTCCGTTCCATCGGTGTCGATGTTACACGCGGTCGGGCCGACCAGGCCCGACGGGGGTCGAAGTTACCCCGAAGGGCTACCGGAGCTCTTCACGATTCGGTGTCGATTCTATCTAACCCGATACCGAACGAAACAATACCGACGTAGTTTTCCGAAGTTCTGACTATCTTTCCGTCCCGAAACCCGGAGCGAAAAGGAACACGTCCGAACCCGATGGCGGAAAAAAACAATCTAAGATGGAGTCGACGCCCATGCGCAATGGAAACAAAGGAGGAGGAGTCCCTCGGTCTCGTGACTCGAAAAGACTTCTTCGAAGAAAAACAACTTGTAACACTCCGACCCAACACCAGACGGCGGACTATGCACAGCATGTGTATCTGCAGCTACACATGCCACCGAACAGTGACGGAACAATGCAGGCTCACCATATTTCCCTCACCAACTATGTCAATTCTCACCAAACTGGACACCATCCCAGCAAACAGCTCCAACACCTGGCTGACATCAAGGTGTAAAAGTGTAGGCAGCTTCTAAGACAGAAGGACAGACTATGGGTTCACTGAGAAGGAGTGTATGCATGTATACAGATTCAGCATTAGGTGTCACATTCCTCAATCAAACCATTTGCACAGGCCACTTATGGCTTTTGAGAATTAGATTTTTTCTAAATAGAAGTGACAAGCCCCTAATTTCTGAGATCTATTAATTTCTAGCCTGGATCTTCCCAGAAGTGTAAAGAAATACGTGCATGATGTCCTTACGTTCTCAAGTGAAAGGGGTGGAAGAGGTGTGCGAGTGTGTCTATTTATATAGCGCTGCTCATCACTGATGGCATCCAGGCACTGGCGGGGTGGTTATAACGGTTCTGTGCTTTTCACTCTTGTTCTTGCTCCCGCCCTCTTTTCTTTATACCTTTTTCTAGTGCACGTTTGCTACCCACCATCCTCAGAGTTGAAGGCAGCCTTTTGCATATGTTTATGAAGTTAATTGAAGAGACTTGAACAATAAAATGCTAATAAAAAGGGGGATAAAATAAAAAAAGTGGAACTTGACAAATTCAAGCCAAAATGTGGTTTTCTTTCAAAATGAGGGCCCCATCATACTGCTTGTGAAGCAACACTAGTCACATGAATGAGAGACATGATCAGAGATTTGTTCCTCAGTTGACTTGTCTGACAGTTTGCCCTCTGTATTACAACCAGTAGGTCTTCCTAGTCTCCTGTGGTCTGTGACCATCCACGTTTGAGACATTCTTGTACTAGTTTCAGTGTATTATGTTTTTTTGTGTTTTTTTTAAAAAGTTGAGTTGCCACTGATTTTGCAGCATTTATTTCTGTCCCCAGTCCAGTTTTATCCCATGTGGGCTTAGTTTGGGTCGACTTGAGAGCACTTGTGTATCTAGTGTACCACTAGAGCTTTCCTGCCTCAAAAGGCCTGCGAATACAGTCAATGGATAAAGGTCTGCAGACTTTGAAATAAACTTTGAACCAGGAAAACTTAGCGGGCTGAAACTACCAACCAGGATACCCAGGTGGCAAAAGCTGAACCATCCAAGTTTCAGTACACAAAGGCTAACCATAAACAGATGTTGCCCACAAATAATCAGTAATCCAAAAACCCACAATCCAAGCAAGGACGCAAAGCCAATAATATCAGTGGAGGTCCCCTGGAAAATTATTTCCTGTCAATGAAAACTGTGGGTCTGGTCAGGGTTTCCACTAGGAACAGTTATATCAACTAAAGTCCAAGAATAGTTAAGTCCTCAACAGGTTCCTATTATTTTTTAAAGAGGTTAAGGAAAATAGTTGGCCAAGTCTCAATATGGAATTTCAAAAGTGGCCTTTTCTTTAAATGGCTGTATCGTAGGATTTTGAGTGCTGCCATGATTTTCCAGTACAAGGGCATCAATTGCAATCATGGTGACACCAAACCCTATTGGGAACTGGTCTGTTTAAGGTCTAGCTTGACTACAGGACCAGATACATTTTTCAAATGGGTCTAGAATCCAGGCAACCACTTCCAGCCAGAACAACTAAACCCCACTTCAGGGTGTGAAGACCGACCCCTTCCTGGTCCTTCTAAATCAAAGGATTGGGGGTGGATGGGAGCCTTAGGCTTGGTGGTTGGGACAGTGGCTGGCATTACTGAAGTGCAGACCCAACCACTAGATGGCAGAATAATGCATAGCATATGAATCCAGACAGATTCATGCTGTAAAATACAAGCTCACACTCACAATGCTAACAGGCAAAGACTGAGCTTCACAACCCAAGTTTCATTCTTTTTTCTGGTCTTAATTCGCCTGGCCAGCTGGGCTGTACTAAGCAAATTTCCACTCTTGGTTCATTAGCCATCTCAATGTACTGGCGCACAGGCATTCCTAGTGTCCAAAGGATGACTACGAACACACACATAATTGGCCTACGAGCCTAATATTTATAATTCGCTAATGGCAAAGGAGGAAAGAAGGGGGAAAGCAGAGGGTTTGCACTTTAGTCTTGCTTGTCAGATTCTAGTCAAGCTACTTCGGACTGAGTCTGGGTGAGAAGTGTACTGTGCTTAAACTAAACCCTAAATCTGTTTCCTCTGTCATGGGAGATGGATACAACTAGGTGAAGCAAGTTTTACTCATGGCACAGGAACCTACTCTAGAAAAAGGAAATGGACTGATTACCATTAAACAATCCACTAGGTAGAGACATTCTGACGGACAGACAGGAAAGATGTGCAAGCTCAAATGACCAAGGGGAGTAAAAACTTACATACAAGAAACCATAATCCTGTGCAATTTGCATCCGGTGTCCAAATGGAAAAGAAAAGAGTGGACGGCAATGCAACACACATTACTGAATTTGTTTGGGTTTCAAAGCTAGTTATTTGAGTTCTATCTGGTGTTAGGTTGCAGCACCAGACTTTCACATCATGAAGTACAAGAAGTAGGGTAATTAAATGTAGTTAGGTAGATGCAATCGAGATCAGTGTAATATCAAGACCACACTTTTGTATTTAGGACCGAGAAACTCGCAAAATGAGTGCATTAAAATAGTTGATAACAGCAACCATGATGAGATTAGAGTTATATTGACTATATAAAAGGTACTATATTCACGCACCAAATGTAAACGTCTTCGAGTACATCATGCAGTTTTGGTTCTAACAAGGAACAGGTATGGTTTTCTTTCAACAAATGTTCCACTTCCTTTATTTGCAAAATAAACTAATATGGCTATTTGTTCACATCTCTTTATGTAATAGAGCCGCTGAATTATTCGTATCCCATCTCTTCATGTTTAGCTTTAAAAATATGGAGTTTAGTAAAACAAATTATAATCCAGTGGTATCTACTGGCAAATAAAGGAAGGATTTACCAAACTAAGTATTTACTTGAATTACTTTTTGTTTTCACTTCTGTAAAGGCAATGCTAATATCCATTTGATGTCTGATTTTACTGCAGTTACACTGTAGTACTCATGGTAAGATCAGGTAATGCAAACAAGGTTTTAAAATTATTTATGTACGACTGAACTGCTGAAAAGTGGGCATTAGTAAATTGTTAAAAGGAATCAGATAAAGTGATCCAATATTTAAAAATTGGGCATTCTTCTTGAACAAAATTTTAATAGAACTTGGCCAAAAGAATTAAGTCTCAACCAGAAGCCAAGAATAATGGTGAAATGTACTGATGAAGATACATATATAGACTATTTGCTTATCTTAAGTGCCCATAATGCAATTTAGATTTTTTTTTTAAAAAATTTTTTTTAATCAGATGAAGAAATGTGTGCGGCAGTCATTTAACTTTATGACCGTACATTAACTTGTTACCGCAGCTCACAGTAAATGCCCAGATCAATTTAGCCTATCCACAGTTTTAATTCATACCTTGAGCTTCTCGGAATTCAGAAGCTCTTCCTTGATCTCCTTCAGACGGGCTTCCTTTATGGCTTGCTTGGTGACAGAGCGCATTGCATCCTGGAAGAACAACAGCAAAGAATTAAAAGGTGAGCCAAAGACACGGAACACAGAGGAGGGATAGCTGTGTATATGTGAGTGACAGAAAAGTAAGGGAAGAGTAATCACACAGGAAGGTGAGGGGACTGCAGATACGAGAAGCAATAGGGGTTAGGGAGACTGGTCAGAGCAAAATGGGAAAACGTGCAAATATGAGTGCCCAAGAAACTATGCATTGGGAATACACAGGGGAGACAGCAGACATTTATTTACAATTGTTTTTACTGCTACAAAAACGTTATACAAATGTTGTACAGTTGTCACATTAAACACGCAAAACTTTGGGAAAAAAACAAGATGTGAGAGAGAAAATTCTGAATAAAACCGGATTCTTTCGGTCAATTTGCCATCTATCTTGGAAAGAAGTGATGATGAAGATGTTTGTGAGTTGTCGGACAACGTTTTGACTCTTTTTATGTGTCTCTTCATCGCAGCAGGTTGTGATCAGGGCAGATTTAGTGGTTCAGATACTTTTACACTTGTTTCTCTAACTCTACAACGAAGGGGCAGTGGGTGGCCTGGAGCAGCAAGAGGGCGCCAAGATTATAATTGGAGACAATAATTCAGATGTGGATGACATGATCTGTGCACTGCAAGGTGGGGTGCATCTGACATTTAGAAATGAGCTGTGGTACCCCATATTCTGACTACTCTGAAGTACAGACATCACTAAAAGCCTAGTAGAGAAGAGGAGCTTCTGACATCTTGTGGTTACTGCAAATAACACATTCGCCATTTTCCTTGCCATCATTTTTGAGTTCTGGGTCAATCAGAACAGTTTGCTTTCAGCAAAAATGCATTCTGCCAACACTTACCCGGCAACGGTAACGAAAGCCCTCGATCTCTTCCATACGAAATTTGTAGGGCCGAAGGATGGACGTCTCTGTACTTTCTGGAATGGAAGGAAAGGGAAGCATCTGAGACGAAGTTCACAAATGTACCTATCATTTAAGTAAGTGGCATTTCTAGAGATGAGATGGTCTTTGCGAATATCGGGTATTTTGACAGACCTGCACCTCTTTGAAATTGTGATAGGGCAATGATTGACTCAATCTCACTCTGCTTCAGCAGGCACAACATTGAAGTGTGTGAGCCGAGGCCTCCCTCTGACATCGATGGAGACTCTGAAGCTGGTCTCTGCAGTCTGAAGTGGCACTCTATGCGATTTCTCATTTAAAGAGCACGAGTATAGTTAGCCCACTGGGACTAACCGTGGTGGCAACAACAAATTATAAAGGCAGGACGGGGCTTTTCATCCGTCACCTGCCAGGGAGAATTACTAAATGGCCTCACAAGTGTTTTAAATTAGTCTATCAATGCCCTAAAACAGGGCATTTCCCTCGATACATGCGACACGTGGACTGCGCATGTGTGTATTTTAGAAGTGTGCAGTAGAACATACGTGGAGCTAGTGTGCTGCTTATGATTGTGACAGCATAGGACTCCTTTTAAATTCCCCGCACAGGAGAGGCGCATAGAATGAAAGTTGAGGCGCGCCCGAGAGCTCTGTGAATTGCAGGGTTTCTCCAAAGCATTCTGAAGCTCATTTGTAGTGAACTAGACTCTTGGGTGTGGAAGACAGGAGACAGAGGGTAGTATTGTCATGTATGAAAAGTCTTGACCCCTTTCTCCTGCAATCTTCTCCAGAAGTGCTGCCCACAACACGTTATGAGGTGGCTAAATGGGGAACACCCCCTGACTTTTGTGGCTCTGTTGTGGATTTTTACAACCTCCCTTCTGCTGACACAGAGAAATAGGTTGAATAGATCAGTCTGGGAGGCATACACATAGATCAGGAACTGCCTGAAACCGGTTGAAGTGTGCTTATGGAATACATAAGGTTTGCAAGCTTGATATAACTATGGGACAGAAACTACCAGCCACTGTGCAAAGATTTCTCCCCAGACACAGGAGATGAGACAAACCTGTTTGTGTTCAAGGGCTGGGGTCGCTGATTGCCAATTCCTGTTTGATGAATAGGAACCTGAAATTTCTACAACATGCAAAAAGAGCCATCTTGGGGCAAGCAGATGATGACTGCTAATGCACGGTGCAGGAAGTACCCTACACAAAGAAGACAGTCTAGAAAAGTAGGACTATGAGAATCTGTGGCAGAAAGAGCTGAAACAAGTTTGCTATAGTGTAGGTGTGGATTTGCACCGCTAGGTTCTGTACTCTTGAAAATTGCAATCACATCCTGAGGTTTTTCGCCAAGAAGGATACAGTGCCTGATGGCCTGGCACTAAGAAACTCACAACACAGTCAGTCTCGCCTGTAAAAAGAAGAACAAAGGGATCAAATAGGTGCAGAAGTAGACCAAGATTGCTCTCCACAATTCACGGCGGTTTTTAGCTTTCATCTAGAAGATCACTGCACTTCAACAAGGGTGAGTGCTTCCCTTTGACTCAAAGGGAGATTCCAGTGAGGAGTCAACTGAACGTGAACAGATCACAGCCTTCACTCCCATCCTTGTAGTCCACCAGTCTTTCCATCCATCCACCAGTCTTTCTACATTCGGCAACTGCACAGCAAAAACAGTAACAGCATTATCTTGGCCAGCCCAGAGTTTGTGTGATCCTGCTTGGTGAATCATGCAGACGGCACAGCACCTGGAGGATGCCTTGCCTCAGCAAGCATCAAGACAATGTACAGTGCAAAAACTAGACACTGCAGATGGGGACTATTGAATGTATTATGCAATATTCAATCACTACCATGAAGGAAATGAGGACTCAAACTATAACAGAACACACCATTCCTTCCACCACCACAAGGTCAACACGTTTGCAAATGTACTGCATTAATTGATACCAATCTTTTGTGAGCAGTCTCAATAAGATATGGACAGTCCCAATTGCTGTAAGCAGTAATATTATAAATGTTACAACTAATTTTTGGCTCTGGATTTTCATTTACAGCATTTTATTGTGCGTTGAGAGTAAAGTACTTTTTCTTCTAAAGAGCAGTAGTTGGACAATGTTTTACCAATTGCTAATACGCGTTTCAGTGCATTTCGAGTCTCCATTCTACACCTCCAACCCGAGTAAGCCTTGAACTGCTCGACTTTGCTACCCCATGTGCGCCAAATGCTAAAAGGATGTACTTAGTGCTCAGTTTTGTGATTATTAGGCAGAGATAAGGGGACACCAGTGGTGAAAAGCTCCTACTGTAACAACTGGAGCCCAGTAACCTCTTTATGCCCTTGGACTCCTGAAAGTTCAGTGTTGATGTTTTATATTTCATCTTCTTTTTTCATAATATGCATTTTTATCCATCCAGGTCTCAATTCTAAATGCTGCAGTTCCCCAACTGAAAGCAAAAGGTGTAGAATATGAAGAAGGCACAAGACGCTCAACATACAAGAACAGTAGGCGATACCTTGGGAGTATCTATTTCACAATACAGATGTAAGATTACAATTATTTTAATCATCAGCTATGTCGCCCCACAGAAGGGAGAAAAAAAAAGAAAAGAAAAAGGAAGCAATGCTTTGAACAGTTTTCTAAGCAAAATACATCTGAAATGTGAGAGTTAAATGACCAAGCTAAAACTGAGTGAAATCCAGCAATATCTGGTCCAAGAAGCTTAATCTTTGAAAAACTCTCATGGAGCCAGGCTCGAGATATGGTCAGCAATAATGCTACCAAACCCGAAGAGAGTATACTTGGCAATGCAAACCTCATATGAAACTGCTGGAAGGAATCCTAAAAAAAAATACTATCAGGCTCTCAAAGACAGATTCAGACGAGGCAAACAACGAAAGAGACAATTCTCTCCTGGAGAATTTGAAAATCAGTCAACTCTACATTCCATCCTTGGCAATACTTTATCAATCAACAGGGAGTTAACAAGCCAATACAATTGCGTAGTAATACAGACCCAACCTTGAAGACTATTTTGGCCTAAGCTTGCAACTATCGTATGTGGAAGATTTTGAATAAAATTAACCACATAAAGCCAAGCTCCTAATCAACAGCCTAAATCCATAGTGCCCAAACTGATTCACCCAGATTAATGTGGCTTTATGCTAAACCACGCCACGGTACGTGCCACATGTCACCATGGCCTGGATGGGAGAATAGGCTGATCCCTTGGCTCTTCTCCTCCTTGACTTTGAAAAAGACTTTGATTTGGTAGATTGGTCCTTTCCTGTGTACTGAAGAAAATGGGACTGGGCCAGGGACTACACAGATGCATCCTGCTTCTATAATCCAAGCCCCGGACGAGAACACTGATTAAAAGGGTACTCTCACACCCTTTTCCCATTCAGTGAGGAACCAGACAAGGGTGCCGACTCTCTTCAATCCTTTTTGCCCTTGCAAATTGAACCTCTAGCCCAGCTGTTGCGATGTGATTGGCGGACATCAGGTTGGCCCTGGGCAGACGGTACTGAAGACCACATCACCTTATACAGACATTTTCCATTTCCTTTAGCTCCTGCGGTACTCGAGTCCGCCAAGTACTGAAATCCTAGACTTAAATGAAGAGGCTTTGGGCCTCCAGGTCAAGTAGAGCAAATCACTGCTGGTACCACTTGGTGGAGAGGTCTCGACAGTGACAGGACACAATCTCATCTCCATTTAACTTACATATTCAAGCTTCAAATACCTAGGAATCCAATATTCTGCGACATAAAACTCACTTGGAACTTTAAACTAAGTACGCTTCTAAGGACCACAAAAGTGGATCTCCAACGCTGGGTGCTACTGCTGCTACAAGTGTTAGGGAAAATTGCCTACTTAAATTCATAGTTCTACCCAGTTACCTATACATTCCTCCCCCCCCCCCCACAACCATCGCGCAAAGGAAATGTAGAAAGTAGGTCTACGATTGGAGTATGAGCCTGGCAGACCTTTAGCTCATTATACAGTAGCACACAAAGTTATCAACAACTGGCTGATGGTGGGATGGGACAACGCGGGTCATCAAGCTGAACTCTCACTCCTCAGCCTAGATCAGCTGAGGGGACACATATGGCAAACACCTCCGACAGCCTGCCTGACATCACCAAGGTTGTGTTTGGGTGCTGGTGAGCAGCTCTACAAGAAATGGACTGTGGAAAAACACACTAGACCCCACCGCCCCCTCCGCTCCCACCCCAATGACAGGGGCAACGACTCTCACATAATGCACAGCTCACTGGCTTACTCAAACTTGTCATGAGGTTATTTTAGCATTTACACAAGCACATTATTCAGCTCTGGGCCCGAGGCCTGTGCCCGCTCACCTAGTTACATTTCACTTTTATTTCTTTTATTATTTTAGCAAAGCTGGTTTTATTCTTTTATCAGTTGCCCTTCCAAGCAGAATTTGTTAGTCATTTCTTTGCAAAACTTTTTAATTCTGTGCTCAACCCGAGGCTGTACACAATAGTTTACTGGGAGTTGCAGTCCAAAGAGTACACTGTCTACCCTACACACAATAATGTGTTGTCATGTCAGGGCAGTTCTTAGAACAACAGATATATTATAAAACACCACTGCCCACACCATCTTAGATGGGACATTCCAGCCAGCTTGCCATATCACGCTGCATGTTGTTCTCACAGTTTCTGATGCAACTCTGCCCCTTTCCTTCATCCAGGCAGAAGGTTTTCCAACAGACCTCTTCTCTACCTACTGCACAAGAATGGGGTTTGGGTTTACTTCCGGGGACTAGATAGGCATATTCGGGCTAACACTGCTATTGCTCTCATACAGAATATAAGGAGTGCGGGTAGGGATTTTATAATCACAATTGTGACAATATGGTGTGAATTTTCCTCTGTTTCACTTTTCTAGTCAACGCTATTATAGTACCATTTCATTATCTTAGTAATCACCATTCATGCCTTATTTTTTTGTTTACATAGAATGCTGTTGCTTCAATGTAATGTAATGAAACACGTCCTGCTTATGTTTGTCTATGAATTTATGAGACACGTATAAATGAGAGAAAGAGGTAAGAGATCTGTTCCACCACGATTTCCCTGAGGAGTCAGATTATCATGCACTAGGCTGCCACAAATCACCTTTCCCCTTGGATACTGGTGAGGTGCTGCTAGCTAGCCGAAAGTGTTAGGCCAACAGCTATCATACGGTGCGGGTTCAGACTCAGTCCTCCTCACCCGGCGGTGATGCTGCCCAAATTTCAGCAGTCTCGTTCTTACAGCGAGAGTCCTTTGACAAACTGGATGAGACTGGCAACACTAATCTGGGGAATGTCTGGCAAGGAGATATGATATACTCATTCCAAGACCTACAAACACAGTTTACCCTGTTTAACACCCAATTTCACAAATACTTTCAAAGTTGCCCCCTGTTGGTGGGACTCCTCAAGCAATGAATATCTCTGCTGCCCACTCTCCTCAAGTGACATACCAGCATGGTGCGGTGCACTAAACTTTAGGAGCCTATCCACACAGCTAGGTGCTGTCTAGAGAAACATGCCAAGATCTGTGGTGAATTAATCAAACACTACAGGCTCTATTTGAGACATACACTAAGCTAAGTCATATATGCATTCCTACACCGATTGCTGACGGAAGTACTCCTTCTTTTGTTTTATTTGTATCGCCTTGTTTTATTGATTATCTGTAAAACCATTAAAATTGCTTATAAAAAATAAAAAAAAATAACAGCGTAAAACCCTAGAAACAACAGGTGCCAATATCTAAGAAAAGGGTGAAACCAGGAACCTTTGTAAGGTTACCAAGATGGCACAACCTCTTTGTGTGTTCTCCCTTCGATTGAGCTTCAATCAAGCACTGATTAACGTCTTTAATGGCGTCCTTCCGCTTCTCGCGTTCAGATGGAAGCACTTTATTACTTCTGTTTTGCTTGCTGCCTCATTGCTCCTGCCCACTCACTCCTGCATTGTTGCTCGTTCTTTTTTGTGTCCCATCCCATGACAGCGCATGTAGTTTTAGGACTGATGTGTGCTTAGTTGCAACCTGCAACAGTATTGCTCGCTCGCTCTCTCTCTTTCCCACCACTCTCTGTATTCCTCCTCCTTATCACTCCCATTTTTATTTCATTGTTTTTGTACAGCACAAACTCAATCCAAAGGTATCAAGAGTGCTTTACGCGAGCACCAGTTACATTACACAAGGTCACATTCATCTTTTTTAGGCAAGGGGAGGGGAGATTAAGTGAACTGCCCAGAATCACAGGATGTTCAGCCAACACCGGGACCCAAACCTGGTTCCTCATTTCCAAAGTCAGCAACTCTGGCCGAAATGCCACATCCTTATTTATTTATTATTCAGTATGATATTTGGTTAGTATTTACAGAACAGTGATGTTTTATTTGAAATAGTGGATGGGTGTTTATTCGTTGAGGTGGCTGCATCTACTTATTCTTTTTGCAACCCGATCCAAATGAAATCTTTTCCTCGCTCATCTGCTTCTTCCAGCCCTCTCTTACCTGGCAGGCATTTGTTGTGGTGCTCACAGCAGCCAGTTGACAGTGACTGATTGATTGATTGATGCAGAAGCTAGGAGCAAACAGTTGCTGATTTGATGATTAAGAGTGCTATCTGAAGTTGCTTGTAGGTGAGCTCTTGAGACTCACCTTTGGTGGAGTTAAATCTGAAAATGCACATATCTGAGTGTAGCTGGAAGCATATCTGTGATGCAGATATGCACCAATTATTTCATGTGCACATGGCTGCTGCCAAGTTATGACACCTGCAAATTCTTTACTCAAAAAACACATCATTTGTGGGGCATGATAATTCTCAAGGTTTGTTGAACGAGTTCAACATCCTAGTGTGTTTGACTTTTCTTCACTTTAACCGCTTTATTTTCTTGCTATGAGCTTAAGCTCATTGAGGATGTAGACTTAGATTTTGTACAGTGACTACTTTCCTTTTTTATGTCCTAAATATCTTGTTTCAAATCCATTGAATTATTTTCCTTGAAACATGCACAGCTTTTTTTTTTTTCTTTCACATACTAGGCAATCACAAGCTGCATGAACTGCGGTTTCTGGTGGGTAGGTCACATAGTACTAATTTAAACTAAACATTTTATTCAGTCCAGAAGTTTGTCTTATGTGTGGTGATGAAGTGCCTGGCATTTTACACACCCTTCTGGATTGCACCAGATGTATTACTCAAAATGTATTTGCTTTCGTAACGTTAGTTATTGAGTGCACAATCAATTATAGCAACTCTTAAAAATAACTGCAATATACCGACTCCATGGAAATTTGTAATCGGCCAACTTATAACAAAGGGACACACTCCTGACCCTGTCATAACTCTCAGTTGTATTGTAACAGCTTTTACAATACGTTCTTGACTGGTCACTGTTAGCATGCTAACAAATCACTGCACCTTCGCAACACTAAGTAACATCGCAACTACTGCTCCATTTCTGTAAATCAACAAAATCACCAGTGTCTATAACAAGTTGCTTCTTAAAATTACTTCCCTTGCCGGTTTACAAAATACACCTATGAACTTACAGTCTAGCGTTACCGGGGTTTATAAGAGGGGAACACGTGCAAACAACAACAACAACAACAAAAAATGGCATACACAAAAAGATATCAAGACTAGATACCAAGCATAATTTTTAAGCAGCAAACCTCTGACAACAAATCCAGGGAATGTGTATTTTCGGCTGCATCTTTATTCACAGAACTAGCCATGCCTCATTATCACTAGGGGGCCCCCCTGCTCGTCTCTCTAGGCTACAGTGATAGCCTCTTACCAATCAGGATTCACAACTAACATTGGTAGAATCTGACCTCTAAGTGCTAGGGGATGCTTATGTTTTCTCGGAGGATGAACCATGGCTGCTAGAACTTTGTGACCTTCAGATGCCTTTGATATAGCGTATCATGATGTGCAGCTTAACACTTTCTCGCTATAAATTTAGTAGATGGGGCAGTTCAGGCAGATCATAATTTTCAAAGATTCAATCATGCATGTGGAAAATTTGAAGTTCTCTCCAGTTTTCTGGGCCAAACAAATTGGCCCTATTGTAAAATACCATTTGATAATGGCTGTACAACGGATTCAGGACAAGGTTCTTTCATTCATCCACTACTGAAATAAGCATTGACAAAGCCAACAGGTCTTCCTTACAAGCTTGCCAGCGCTTTTCAACAGGGGCAAAGGGGAAAAATAGTTACTGCCAATGTTGAACAGCATCAGCCAAAACAAAATAGAGGACACAGTTGCTGTGCCACATGGATAAAAGTTGAGAAAAATCAATGTCGGAAACATCGTAGGGGTCTTTCTCTTTACTTCCAACTACACTGCAGAGCAGCTGTGCTGCTGTACAACTTAGAGATTATGACAAAGCCATAAAACACAGCTATTTGGCTACAAATCATGCTGCACAGCAGCCGCATTGCTGGACAACATGAAAAAAATGACAAAGTAAAAAAAAAACACGCTATGACCATGCCAGCAGTCACTGCATTACAGGGTGTTTAGTTATTTAAAACTTTCAGCCATGACTGTACAACATGTTTTAAAATACATTGACAAAGTCAGCAGATATTGCATAGGTGACACCTGGTTGGCTTTGCCAAGGGTCGTTTCCTCCCAAACATGGGTGCAGTAGCTGCCTCAAGCTAACTGTTATAGTGAGAGGTAGGAGGATAAAATGATTACCATAGTACAGCCCCCCACACACACACACTTTTTGCCCCCAGAGCTGCCCAAGTTCAGTGTGGTTTAAGATTTTCACCATCCTGAAAATGCCCAAAGTGGGTAGGATTGGCCCTGGGAAATTTTATCCCATTGTTTAGGGTGTACCCAACAGTCTTTAGTACCCACCAGATACAGCAAAGCATAAATGAGGCACCTTGAGATTCCCACTGGAGAAAACCTTCTGGACCTGAGGAAGATCATAAGAGAACTGGACTTGCTTTTTGGGTCTTGAAAGACTTGCCCTGCTCCTGATTGTACTAGTCAGTTGGATGACCTGCTATGTAAGGTACAGGGCCATAAAAGGCTTTTCCCTGAAAGAATCCAGCTTACCAGTGGCAACGGGTCCCTGCTGTTAGCTTTTGGTTTACACCCTGCAAGTCTTCAAGTGCCTCCGATGAGTCGCCTGGGGTGCTATAACTGTACTCCAGTGGTGGACTGGGACTTAAGACTACATCAGAAGGTAACATTTTTGACCAGGACAAATCTGGTTGGTGTATCCGATCTGCACTCCCTCCTGGTCAGCCTGAGACTGTGTCTAGATCTTGGTCTATTGTGACAACTGACTATCACTGCAGATTTGTCGTTTTAGGCACTATTTCGATTTTTAAAAAATTACATCTCTGGTACTCTTATAACATTTTTATAATTTTTGTGTTTTTATTTTTGTTTTTTTTAATTTTACTTTATTTTTTCCAATCCAATTCGGGATTTCTTATTGTTTTGCATTTTGGCTTTATTACAGTTTTAGTACTGCATAAATACTTCACAGATGACCCTAAGTTAAGCATGTGTGTTCTGTGCCATAGCTCCTAGGGAGTTGAGCTCAGGTAATTTATTGACTTTGAGGGTTCACCCTAACAAAGGTTGTGATTATTCCTTGAGGTAGGTAGTCACAAATCCCAAAGAATAATCTAATTTCTTAGACTTTCTACCTTCAACCTCCATCCTGCCCTGCACATATTGTTAATGCATGCCTCCACCATTCAAGCTACTCTGTCAAAGATTGAGGAGAACATGTAATGTCTTCTCACCAATCCAGGATCCACAATCAAAGATGTATTGGACATCCACAGCCTTATTAAAGATGAAGCCCTGGACACCTTGATGATTACAGACTGTTCTAACTGCATCTTCAATCGGGTTTCACAGAACTACTAATTTTCCTACACATCTCAACCATGACAGTCAATCACAAGAGCTGTTTTCTTCATTTGTTTACTTATACCATGATTTGTTGATCTACCATTACCATTAAGCTGTTTCAACTTGGACTCAATTACCGTTGTCCCAACACTTGTCAGTCACAATAGCAATTAGCCAGCCAGAGAATAGGTTACAAGCCTTGTTCACAACATTGGGCACTACCCATAGAGGATTTGTCTGTCATTTGTCTGCAGCTTTCCCTGAACACATCACCGTTCCCAGCTCCCTAACCTCATTCATTATGATTAGTCACACTAACACCACAGGCAAAAGATAAAAACTACACTGTAGGAAAGTACCATCTTGCCTTGCATGTTACCCCCATATTTCACTGTATATATGTTGTTTTAGTCTATGTGTCACTGGGACCCTGCCAGGCAGGGCCCCAGTGCTCATAAGTGTGCCCTGTATGTGTTTCCTGTGTGATGCCTAACTGTCTCACTGAGGCTCTGCTAACCAGAGCCTCAGTGGTTATGCTCCCTCTGCTTTCCAAATTTGTCACGAACAGGCTAGTGACTAAATGTTCCAATTCACATTGGCATACTGGTACACCCATATAATTCCCTAGTATATGGTACTGAGGTACCCAGGGTATTGGGGTTCCAGGAGATCTCTATGCGCTGCAGCATTTCTTTTGCCACCCATAGGGAGCTCTGACAATTCTTACACAGGCCTGCCACTGCAGCCTGCGTGAAAGAACGTCCACGTTATTTCACAGCCATTTACCACTGCACTTAAGTAACTTATAAGTCACCTATATGTCTAACCTTCACCTGGTGAAGGTTGGGTGCAAAGTTACTTAGTGTGTGGGCACCCTGGCACTAGCCAAGGTGCCCCCACATCGTTCAGGGCAAATTCCCCGGACTTTGTGAGTGCGGGGACACCATTACACGCGTGCACTGTACATAGGTCACTACCTATGTACAGCGTCACAATGGTAACTCCGAACATGGCCATGTACCGTGTCTAAGATCATGGAATTGTCACCCCAAGCCATTCTGGCTTTGGGGGGACAATTCCATGATCACCGGGTCTCTAGCATAATACCCAGGTACTGCCAAACTGCCTTTCCGGGGTCTCCACTGCAGCTGCGGATGCCAACCCCTCAGACAGGTTTCTGCCCTCTTGGGGTCCAGGCAGCCCTGGCCCAGGAAGGCAGAATAAAGGATTTCCTCTGAGAGAGGGTGTAACACCCTCTCCCTTTGGAAACAGGTGTCAGGGCTGGGGAGGAGTAGCCTCCCCCAGCCTCTGGAAATGCTTTGATGGGCACAGATGGTGCCCATCTCTGCATAAGCCAGTCTACACCGGTTTAGGGATCCCCCAGCCCTGCTCTGGCACGAAACTGGACAAAGGAAAGGGGAGTGACCACTCCCCTGACCTGCACCTCCCAGGGGAGGTGCCCAGAGCTCCTCCAGTGTGTCCCAGACCTCTGCCATCTTGGAAACAGGTGTTTGTGGCACACCGGACTGCTCTGAGTGGCCAGTGCCAGCAGGTGACGTCAGAGGCTCCTTCTGATAGGCTCGTACCTCTCTTGGTAGCCAATCCTCCTTCCTTGGTAGCCAAACCTCCTTTTCTGGCTATTTAGGGTCTCTGCTTTGCGGGAATTCTTTAGATAACGAATGCAAGAGCTCACCAGAGTTCCTCTGCATCTCCCTCTTCACCTTCTGCCAAAGGATTGACCGCTGACTGCTCAGGAAGCCTGCAAAACCACAACAAAGTAGCAAGACGACTACTAGCAACCTTGTATCGCCTCATCCTGCCGGCTTTCTCGACCGTTTCCAGGTGGTGCATGCTCTGGGGATAGCCTGCATCCTCCCTTCACCAGGAGCTCTGAAGAAATCTCCTGTGGGTCGATGGAATCTTCCCCCTGCTAACGCTGGCACCAAAAGACTGCATCACTGGTCCTCTGGGTCCCCTCTCAGCCTGACACGCGTGGTCCCTGGAACTCAGCAACTCTGTCCAAGTGACTCCCACAGTCCAGTGACTCTTCAGTCCAAGTTTGGCGGAGGTAAGTCCCTGCCTCCCCACGCTAGACTGCATTACTGGGTACCGCGTGATTTGCAGCTGCTCCAGCTCCTGTGCACTCTTCCAGGATTTCCTTCGTGCACAGCCAAGCCTGGGTCCCGACACTCCTTCCTGCAGTGCACAACCTTCTGAGTTGTCCTTCGGCGTCGTGGAACTCCCTTTTGTGACTTCGGGTGGACTCCAGTTCACTTTCCTTCTAAGTGCCTTTTCAGGTACTTCTGCGGGTGCTGCCTGCTTCTGTGAGGGCTCCCTGAGTTGCTGGGCGCCCCCTCTGTCTCCTCCTCCAAGTGGAGACATCCTGGTCCCTCATGGGCCACAGTAGCACCCAAAAACCTCTGCCGCGACCCTTGCAGCTAGCAAGGCTTGTTTGCGGTCTTTCTGCATGGGAACACCTCTGCAAGCTTCATCGCGTCGTGGGACATCCGTCTTCCAAAGGAGAAGTCCCTAGCTCTCTTCTTTCTTGCAGAACTCCAAGCTTCTTCCATCCGGTGGCAGCTTCCTTGCACCCTAAGCTGGCATTTCCTGGGCTCCTGCCCACTCTCGACACTGTCGCGACTATGGGACTTGGTCCCCTTGTCTTACAGGTACTCAGGTCCGGAAATCCACTGTTGTTGCATTGCTGGTGTTTGTTCTTCCTGCAGAAACCCCATATCACGACTTCTGTGCTCTCTGGGGGTAGTAGGTGCACTTTACACCTACCTTTCAGGGTCTTGGGGTGGGTTATTTTTCTAACCCTCACTGTTTTCTTACAGTCCCAGCGACCCTCTACAACCTCACATAGGTTTGGGGTCCATTCGTGGTTCGCATTCCACTTTTGGAGTATATGGTTTGTGTTGCCCCTATACCTATGTGCTCCTATTGCAATCTATTGTAATTCTACACTGTTTGCATTACTTTTCTTGCTATTACTTACCTAAGTTTTGTTTGTGTACATATATTTTGTGTATATAATTTATCCTCATACTGAGGGTACTCACTGAGATACTTTTGGCATATTGTCATAAAAATAAAGAACCTTTATTTTTAGTACTTCTGTGTATTGTGTTTTCTTATGATATTGTGCATATGACACCAGTGGTATAGTAGGAGCTTTACATGTCTCCTAGTTCAGCCTAAGCTGCTTTGCCATAGCTACCGTCCATCAGCCTAAGCTGCTAGAAACTCCTCTTCTACACTAATAAGGGATAACTGGACCTGGCACAAGGTGTAAGTACCTCTGGTACCCACTACAAGCCAGGCCAGCCTCCTACATACACCATGAAGGCTGAAGATATTTTTCATCCTGTACCCTCAAACCTATATACCCAAAAACAGAATAAGACTAATAAATGCTGTCTCAAGCTGAAACCCAGAAATCCTGATTGGTGATGTATATACTAGCCCTAATAGGAAAGTTGCCAAGGAAGACCTCCTACACTTCTTTTCTACAATCAATGTAGAGCCACGGCAAGATGAACAAGTTACTTACATGCAGCGCTGCTCTTTATGATGGATACGCTATCGATCTGCAGATTCCTCATCTTGTGAATATCCATAGGTGCCAGAATTGATCAGGAAACACACAAAACAGTGTTCCTGCGCGACAGTAGGTGGAGTCGTGTGACTCTGCGCAGACTTTGTTCCACTGCAGACGTGAAGAACAAAAAGGTGCATGTCAGTTCCACCCATATGCACTGACCTCTGTTTCTTTTGGTAGCTCGACCTCACCCACATGGGAGAAAAACCTGTCAGCAGAATGGAAGGACCAGTGTGCACATTTCTAGGATCTTTTTTAATAAATAAAAAAAAATGAGACCACTGCACAAAATGGGAACTTGGAATGTGGTGAGGATTTTGCAGATAGACACATTATCCACCAAGAAAGAGCCTTGCCAAAGGAAATAACTTGTTCTTCAGATGGATTATTCTAACCGCGCATTACTCACCTTATAAACAAATACCAAAGCAGTAAGGTGAGAGGTCTGTGGAATGGCTCAGACCAAAAAGTCCAGTAGGATCAAACAGGCAAAAAAGCCCCCACACCCCAACCCCCCCTCCCCCCAACCAACATCCCCATGGACCATGCGCCCTCAAGGCAGTAGTGCTTTGTGAACGAATCAACTGATGCCCACGTAGCATTCTGACAGATATCCAAAACAGGCACTTGGCATGCCAGCACAGTAGTAGCAGCCGTTGCTCTGGTAGAATGAGCTCTCCGAGCTTCTGGAGGCTGCATGTTATGCAGTGAGAGAGATCTTAAAACAAAGAACTACCCTGTGGGATACTGTCAGCTATTGCACCATCCTGACTTTTTTTTGCCCCAGAGAGCCCCACAACAAACCGATCATTCCGGAGACCACCCAATGGACAATCAATGTAAAAGCTCAAGGGTCTCCTAGGGCCCAATCAATGAACTCTCTTTTCCTCTTTCAAAGGAGGAGGTGGAGCAAAATGATTTTAGAACAGTGACCGCTCAGACATGAAAAGATACAACTAAGTTCAACAGAATGCAGCTCCAATTCTTAATATCAGTTTGTTTGTAAAAAAAAAAGATGGTATAAGGCAGCTGAGTCGAGAGAGCGAGATGCACAGATGTTACTGCAACCAAAAAGACAGTTTTTATGGTTAAGAGACATAATGTACAACTGTGCATTGGTTTGAAAGGGGTATACAGTAGGAAAGTGAAAACCAAATTTAAGCCCCAGTGAGGCATCACAAAGGATTTTGGCATAAACATATACTGCATGCCTAACCCTGGGTAGCTTGGTTCTGAGCAGGAAGGCTTACACGAAAAGGAACAAGTGTAAAGCAGTTTAACAGCATAAAAAAAACTCAAGAAGAACCCAATGACACCCAAGAATTAAGACATTAATTTATAAAAAAGAAACTACATTTTTGTGTAATTGTAGACATCACAAAGAAAAAGATCCACCGGAGGGTTCCCGAGATATAGAATTTACAAGATATAATTAATTAAAACATTTGACTCAGCCGCAAACAAGCATTGGCAAATACAATTATTTTGACAGTTAAAAACTTTTTTCGCAAAATATTTAGGCGAACTATAATGCAGTTACTTAGAGTCACTTTAGATGACCAACTCCAGTGGGGCAAGAACAGATGATGGACGGAATGCAGAGCAAATCAAACATTCACCCCCAGACACAAAGATCTGGGTTTAATCCATCGTTTTTTTTGCTCACCATGCCACCCCAGGTTGGACCCAGCCATATGCACACTGTGCCACTGGATTCAAGCTAGCCTAGCTGATGAAGGGTGATACCCTGAAACCGGTTCTAAGATGCTTGTTTCTGGTCCAGGGAGGACCTAGCTTGGCAGTTTGGCCTGGACTGTTCCCATGAGAAACAGGGTCAAGACTGATTTGCATATGGCTGGGTCCAACCTGGGTGGCATGGGTGGCAAAAAAACAATGGATTTAGGCCCAGATCTCTGTACTGGGGGTGAATGTTTGACATTGTTCAGCATTCTGTCCATCACTTGTTCTTTTTGCATTTGTTGCCCCAAGTGGGAAGGGTATGCCCAGATGTGGGTCCTGTGCTCCCCATGCCACTGGAATCAAGCTAGCCTGGCTGATGAAGGGTGATACCCTGAAACCAGCCCTAGGTTGCTTGTTCCCAGTCCAGGGAGGTCCTGGCTTGGCAGTTCAGGCTGGACTTTTCCCATGGAGAACAGGGTCAAGACTGATTTGCATATAGCTGGGTCCAAACTGGAATGGCATGGGTGGCAAAAAAACGATGGATTTAGGCCCAGATCTCTGTACTGAATGGTTTGACATTGTTCAGCATTCCATCCATCACTTGTTCTTTTTGCAACTCCAGTGGGGAGCCAGTCCGGGGAAACAATGGAGGTGGTCAGAAATGGCTACCTCAGCAGGTGCAGCAGTCTTCATTACATTCAAGGCACTTTTATCCTTTGCAGGGCTTTCCTATGGAAGTGGTCCTAATGCAATGGATGACTGATGCTTAAGATGCTCAAAGGATGCAATGCAGTCAATAGGGGGTCTTGCTGCAACTACTCCTTGGTCTCTATGAAGGGTATGAGGTGGTCCTGGTCACAGGGTCGTTGCCCCTTGAATTCGTCTTGGTGCTGGCAAAAGTCCAATAATCACTGAACTACCGGTCGCAGGTCAATCCTTCCTGTGCCGATAACTCATCTTCTGTTTGACCCAGACTACTCCTGGGTTCAGCAAACTATGGTGCAACTTTATGCATCAGGTCCCTGGTACTGCACGGCGGCAGTTGGCACTGAGTAGAGGACTTTGAGCTAACAACTTGCCCCCGCAGGCTTCTTCAGCTGTTGTATTCCTCTGCTGCGAACGGGAGGCCAGTCAGCTGCCCCATAGAGTTTCTTGGCTTTGAGGTCTGTGAGAAATTCTCCTTCAGCCGAACACAGCAGACCTATTCCCTTTCCTAGGCAACTGGAGGAGTACAAGACCATTCAGCAGCATCTCTACACCGGTTTGAAGGGCAGCAGGGGAGTCCTTTCTCGGTCCTCCTTCCAGTCAGTCATGATCTGAGTTCAGGGTTCCAGGAGTGCCCTACTTATGCTCAGAAAATGCCCTCAGGGCAGGATGCAGTTGGTGGCAGATGGGTTACTAGGTTCCTACCCACCTGTTGATCACTTCATGTGAAGTGTGGCATCTGGGCATCCCAGGATGCATCATTCTGCCCACTTTCAATATGGCAAGACACCTCTCTCATTGTGTAGAGCTCCCTGGCCCAACCCAGAGGTGTGCTACCAAGGGGGCAGCATGCCCCTGGAAAACAGGTTTGACAACTGGTTTTCCCTTTTCTGTCTCTAGTGCGAGCCTATCTGCCTAACAATCGAGCAGCCCTTCTCCCAAGTGTTGACCCTTTGCCCTTCAAAGACGGCTTCTACTTTGAAGATTGCCTTTTGGGCCAGCACCCTTGTGCTATCCTTCAGTAGGGAGGTGACACTCATTAAGAGCAGTCCCCTACTGTATACTTTCCTGTGAGTCATTAGCTTTCTGCCCCCCTGGGGAGATGTGCTGTCTTGGCGACAGGAAAACCAAGCTTTTCCACACTAAGAACAACAGTATCACGAACATCTAAAATTACATATTCCATCTGTGGGATACATTGTACCCAGCCTTAATACTCGACAGGCCTGCCATAGGGGTGACTTGCACATATACCAGGGGGGCAGTCTGGCTTTGCCATAACTTTAATTAGCAAAGTCGGGCTAGCAGTTTATACTGCTCTTCCAGTCTGCAAAATGGCGGGCTGGGAATTTCATTTTACTAGTGTCATCACGAGGGTGGCTCAACTAGTGCTGCAATCCTTGGAGGGCCCATCTAACTTACAAGCCCTGGTTACCGTTTACTAGGGACTTACAGGTCATAAGTTAGATGAGCAACTGAGTAAAGGCCAAAGGTAAGGGCAAAGCTACTGAGGTCTGGTTAGCTGGCCTCAGTGCATTCTCAGAGTCTAAAACTAGCACCATCCGTCCAAAAACTTGGGAGTGACAATTCAAAAAGAGGCATTTCCTTACACAAAGAATGTGCCTTGTTCTGTTGCTGATCAGGGGAGAAACCAACTCAATATTGGTTGACGTATTCAACCAACTGGCATCCTGTAGGTCTATGTACTAGTTATCCTCATCATAGGGTGGCGCAAACTTGTCCCCATCATACCCAGTCATCTTCATGGTTTGAGGCCAAATCAAAATGTTAATGCAGTGTCTTTGCAGTAAAGGTATGGTATTAGAGGGGCTAAGTATTGGCTGCCCAGCCTCAGATTCTGGGATCAGCCTCAGTGGAGGCAGAGACTAATTCAGCACAGAGTAGGACACCATAACAATTACAAATCCACCTCTGCCATCGAAGTCCAGGAGGGGACTGAGCAGGTTTCGGCACCAGCGCCAAAGTCGGCATCAACACTAGTGTAAAATCCGATCTAGGTTGAAATGGCACAGACGGAACACAGGACAGGTGTACTGACAATTACTCGAATGGAGGTCTCCTTCGGATAAATGAGGCCCAAAGATGCACCAAAGGAAGTCAGAAGCATGCTGAAGATGTGCTGCATGACTTCTCTAAAGGCTTTGATTTGCGACTGACCCAGAAACTCAAGCTACATAGGGACAAGCGTCAACATCAACTCCTCTTGTGAATGGGAGCAAAACCTGGAAGGACCGATGCCCTCTGGAGAACAGTAGTGAAAGAAAGGGCCAGAATCCCATTTGGACTCCTTGCATTTCTTTTTGGACTTAACCGAAGCAATCGACTGAGAAGAACATTTGCTGCAGTAATGACTTCGGTAGAGGGTCAGCACTCTTCTTTGAGCAGGAGCAGAATCACCATGGGGTCTTTCAGTGTTGTGTGACAGAGCTTCAGTTCACATTCTCAGATGGCTTTTGGGGTACATCCAAGCAGTGGCATCGCAGGCTGTGAAGTTGTACACCAAACCAGAACACCAGAGACACACCTCTTGATGATCTGTCTGTAGGAAGCTGGGTTCTGGTTGCAGTACCAACCCCTAAAAAACACACACACACACACACACACTTTTTGCCTGGTTTTTGATGCAACTTTGACAGAGGTGCACTGGGTTCCTACTGGGTTCCTGCCTTGTTTTCCTTCCCCAAAACAAAACACCTGGTAACTTGATCCCCAAGGGGCCAGACCCTCTAGCACATTTAAGTCCCTAGTAAATGGTACCCCTGGTACCTAGGGCAGGGGTACTGAAGAGGGCCTCTAAGAGATGCAGCACAACTTGTGCCACTAAGGGACCCAGCACCAACATCATGTAGACTGCCATTGTAGGCTGCGTGACAAGGTACTTCCTAAAAGTGAAAACACAACATGGCACACAGCCCATGTGCCATCTTCCCTAAACACAATGTTTTTTAAGTCACCCCAACAGCAGGCCTTACAGCACTAAGGCAGGGTGCATTATATTACATGGGGGGATATATATGAAAGAGCATATTTTCCCCTGCTCTGTCTTTGTCGATTCTTAGACATAGTAAGTGAACATGGAAGACATTTTAAGTACTTGTGCTGGACACTGGTCAGTATGGCTCCCCAGCCACATGCTGGCTTTACTGAAACAAGCATTTGCATTGCAATGGATCTCGCATTTGCCTGAGTTAGAGCGTTGTAAACTCCTAACTGGACTTTTCTTGCCACATGAATTGAAAATGAAAAGTAAAACAGTTTCACATAAGTGAGCAGATTCAAAGTGCCAGACCGTGAAGGAGAGACACAACATTAGAAAAGTTTGCTTGCAGCCAAACATATCATTAAAAGTGCAATAAGCCATGCAACAGGGTTGATGTCCAAGGCAGTAAAAAAACAGTCTCAAGAAGGGACAAACAAAGCATTTACCAATGATAACAAAGGATTTTTGAAGGGCAAGCCCATGAACGAGCAATAGTGATGGGTGTGAAGTAGGAGTGGTTAAGAGCCCAAATAGATAACACGTCGGAAAAGCAGTGCTTGCGCCCTGCTATACTGAACCTAAAAAGGGATGTCTGGTATCAAGCATCTCGTATTAATAAACCCTCACCGATTCCGGTGATGGATTTATTAATACATACACCCAGAGGGCACCATAGAGGTGCTCCCTGAAAACCTAACAACTGCTGGCGATCTCACTGACTAATTCTAACCAGTCTGCCACCAACAGATGAGAATCTGACCCCCAAGGATGACAGCCTTTGCTCTCTGGAGGTCAGAAATAAAGCCTGCTCTGGAACAGGTGTTTATGCATCCTTCCCAAAAGAAGGACCTGCGAATCTGCATTCCAAAGCAGGGAGCTTCAAAGAAGCCCACTGCCTTTGGTATGCAGAACTGGCCTTTCTCAGAGGAGGATGTGGACCATCTCCACCCTCCCCTCTCCCCTCCCCCAACCACAGGGACCATCTGGAGCCGGGACAGGCGAGAAAATTAGCTATGCAGGAAACGTGTTACATTTCAGGATGGACACACCCCCTCTAGGGTGAGCAGTCTGAAACGAACACACCCTTAGGAATTCCACCATCTGGTGTGTGGTGGAAATTAGGAATTCTAGGACAGGGTGATGCCCACTCCCCAAAGGAAGTGGTCATCTAAGGGGTGTAGAGACCCCAATGGTAAGTGGCCCATTGACTACTACCCTTCACTTCCCTTAACGTCCTAAGGATTATGTTACTTACCCTGTAAGCATCTGTTTGTGGCATGTAGTGCTGTAGGTTCACATGCACTGCATCTTTCTGCCATCTAGTGTCTAAATGGATCCTGATGTGTACAATTTGTTTTTCTTTGAAGAAGCTGTTGGAGTCACGGGGTAAGTTGACCCCTCCTCTCGGGGGTAGTGCGCATGGGCAGTGACTTCATTGTTAACACTGTTTTCCCGCAGTCAGGTGAGAAGGGAGTGCGAATAGAGGTAGAAAGAGATCTCCATGCACATGAAGTGTAATATATTACTGCAACGGCCACGGGTGATCAGGCGGGCGCATGTGAATCTACAGCACTACATGCCATGAACAGATGCTTACAGGGTAAGTAACAATCCATTGGATGGCATGTGTTGCTATAGATGCAGATGCTCTACACAGACTGTAAGGCAGTGCCCTCCAAAAGCAGTGGCTAACCTGTGGGTGTTGCAGTTGTTTAGAAAAAAAAAAAAAGTATGAAGCACAGCTTGTGCAACATTTGCTTGTTGTCTTGCTAATACATCCACACAACAGTGTTTAGTAAATGTGTGCGGATTTGACCATGTGGCTGCTTTGCAAATGTCAGCTATTGGTATATTATCTAAGAAAGCCATAGATGCACCTACTTCACGTGTTGAGTGTGCGCTAAGAGGTATGGGTAGAACTCTTAGCTTTAGCATAGGACATTTGAATACATTTAATTATCCCTCTTGATATACCTGCCTTAGATGCAGCCTTTTCTGTGTGTGGAGGTGAGAAAGCAACAAAGAGTTGTTTAGTTTTACGAAAAATCTTCAGTTCTATCAATATAGTACATTAATGCTCCTAACATCTATGGTACGTAGAGCTCTTTCTGCAACTGAATCAGATTGTGGAAAGAAAACCGGTAATTCAACTGATTGAGGTGGACAGCGGAAACAACCTTTGGAAGAAATTGTGGGTTGGTACGAAGGACTACCCTATCTTTATGTATCTTAAGGTTAATGCCTGAAGCTCACTCACAAATCTTAGTGTAGTGATGGTTACCAAAAAAAGCTATCTTCCAAGATAGAAATTGGATTGGACAGTTATGCAAAGGCTCTGCTGGTGGACCCATGAGTCTAGTGAGTACAATGTTAAGGTTTCAAATTGGAACTGGAGGTACCCTAGGTGGAATTACTATTTTAAAATCTTCCATAAATGCCTTAATCACAGGTATTTGACAGGTATTTTAAAAATGTTAAGTGTTGTCTATTTTGTAGGTATGCCACTACTGATGCAATTAAAGTGAATGCTAACCCACAGGTTTGTAAAAGGTGTAAATAGCAAATAATATTTTGAATAGTTGCATTAAATGGGTCAATCGGTTTGTTTTGACAATAAAAAACAAACCTTTTCCCGCAGAGCACGCTCTAAGTGTAGCTCTTCATGCTCCCTTAAGAATGGTCATGCATTCTGGAGGTAATTGCAAATATCCAAACTCTATGATCTCAGAAGCCAAACTGCAACATTGAATTCTTTGGGATTTGGGTGTCTGATTTTTCCAAGGTTTGGAGTGAGAAGGGCTGGGTGTAGTGGAAGCGTCTTGTGTGGAACTACTGAGAGTTCAAGTAGTGTTGTGAACCATGGTTGTTGTGCTCAAGTGGGAGCTACCAAAATGAGGGTGAGTGAAGTCAGTCTGAGCTTAGTCACCATAAATGGAAGAAAAGGGAGAGGTGGAAAAGCATAAGCAAATATTCCTGAGCAGCTCATCCATAGAGCACTGCCCATGGACAATGGGTGTGGGAGCCTGGAGGCAAACTTTTTGGGCATTTTGAGTTGTCTGCTGTTGCAAACAAATCTATGTGTGGAGACCCCAACCAATGAAAATATGTTTGTAGGACTTGAGGGTGGAGATCCTCGTTGTGGGCAAGAGACAGACAGACAGGTTGCAAACAGAGTGGAGCTCTGCATGTGGATATTTGGCGTGACACCTCAGACAAAATCTAAAAGGTGTCCGTTCCATCAGCAGCGCATTCTTTATGGGAACCGAATTGTGAAAATAAAGTAAGCCCGACCGGGCAAGCCCCAAAGGTCAGGAGCAAATCTCATCTAACAGACGAAGTGTGATTTTCTTCCTGTTTTCAATGTATCTGAAATAAGCGTGAATTTAAAAAAAAAAAAAAAAAAACAGATGAGATGGAATTGTATGCCAGCCTGAAGAGAACAGTCTCGAACCGGAGCACTGAAGAACATGTCTGAACACAACGGCAGAAAGAAAACAATCTAACAATGGCGTAGATGCCTATGCACAGTATCACCAACAGGAGGGGTCACATTACCTTGTGATTCCAACAGCTTCTTCAAATTAAAAAACACATCCAGAACCAACACTAGATCTGATAGCTCATCACATCACCTAAAACAATGCACTATACCAGCACCATGAATGAAGCCACCAACAGAGGCAGAACATTTATCAAGACAATCAAGCCCTGTATCAACCCACTACCAGCCCCATCTATTCCTTATGCAACAGGAAAGTGCAATGCCATAAAACTCTTAGTTAGAGAAGAAATACAGAAGATCCAACAACACCAAGCCTGCTTTATTTGCCCACCCATTAGCTATTTTATGAAATTATTACAATAAGATGAAACATCATATTTTTCTGTATTTGCTGCGGTGTTCAACAGTATGGCATTCTAAATATTCATGTACGTGCTGGAGGTTTTAAACTGGACCTAGGGGAATCTTTAGATTTTTGGCTTTTCCTGCTATGCACCACAAATCTGGAACATCATCCCCATATCCATTAGGACCACCCCAATGTTGTTCAAATTTAGTAAAGAGCTGGAGACACAATGCACTAACAGTGCACAAACTAACTACATTTCCTATCACTTGCTAATTGTATGCTGGTTTTTGACCATATACAATGCCCTCTACCTTCCGGGTAGGTTCAAGCTATAGAAATCCCACATACAAACAGACACTTTTAGAGGCCAGGAAAGGTAACATTAAGATGCAGTAAGGAGCTTTTAGAGGCGGGTAGTGCTGAAAGTTTATTGTAATTTTGGGATGGGTACTGTTGAGTTGTGGTAAGGATATTTTAGGGTTTAGGTATGTTTAGAACCCAGAAGTAGTGTATATTATTATATAGACATGTACCTGAGCCTTAGTCACTCGACTAGAGGTTACAACAACAAACAAAAGAAAATAAACATCACATTTACCTCACATGCACAACAGCAACAATAACCACACATTTTCATTCAGCAAACAGACATTTACCATTGCAACACAAACACCAAATTCACATTATAGGAAATTACCTCTTTTTGTATGATCAACCTACCCCCAAGTTTTGGACTGATGCTGTTTTTTTCAACTCTGTAGTGCACTGCGCTTTGCTGTCCAGACTCCAGTGCATGTGTTCCAACCCCTCAAAGTTGTGTACAATTGTCTAGAACATGAATGACTTATTTAACTTACCCATAAGTCCCAGGAATATGGTAACATAGGTATCCAAGGCTAGTAAGTTAAAGGTCACTAGCGCTAAATTGGGCCACCACTAAAGTGGCAAAGGTGAAAATGGGACTCTAGGCCTGCCACAGCAGACAATTCCCAAACTGTCAACTCAACATCACAAAATAAACCCTTTTGCCAGGTATAATCCTTCATTTTTAGTATTAATAAGGCACCCCTAGGGAAGGCCCTGGTATCCCACCCAGGAAGGGTACTTAATATTAAAAAGAAGGGCATATTTATTTTGTGTTTAATATGCCCTGACAACTAAAACATAAAATTGCCATTTTCACTATAGTAAAACCGGTGGCCCCACTGACTAACCTGCAGTTACACTAGTCACTATGGTTCCATTTAGGAACACCAAAGAGACTTTGGTAACACTTTAATCCTTACATTAATCTCGACTCATTGCGGAGATCAGATTTAAGGTAAGTTTTAAACAGAAAGGTTTCTTTGGAAAGTCACCACTTTGTTGGCCAAGCTTTCGGTGGCCTTTCCTGTCTATCGACAGCAGATGTCGCCCCAGACAGCATTCTGGCCCCTATTAAGAATTATGAAGCACTCCCAGGAACAGGGAACAAAGAGAAGTGCTGAAAGGAAGAGTTGTGACTATCGGGTGGTGGCCACAGATGGCCCAGATACAAAGAGGCTGCTGCCTCAGTGAAACATATGGCGATTACACTTTCACATGCCCGCTGCTTTGTGTAAGCAGACAGACTAGCATCTCTTCCAGAGGGGGAAAGCCTCTTGCAGAACCGGTTTTCTGGTAGGAGTGGCTCATTATGTTGGGAACAACCAAGGGGTGTGCCCAGGGCTTCTCACAGCGGAGGAAGGCTTGCATCATCTTGGAAATGGGTAGAGATGGGTATCCTGGGATTGTTTGTTTAAACCTCCAGGAAGAGAAGTGGGAATGACTGCCTTGTGGGACCTCATGGGAATTATTGCCCCATTTGCTAGAGTCCTCCCCGCCAACAAAAGAGAAGATGGCACAAAAGGGCAACCCAGACACAGTCCTCAGATCACTACTGGACTGGAATGAAGACAGAAGGACTGTCCTGCTGCTCCCTGGACCCAGGAAAGAGGCTTCACCAAAGACTGGGCTGCACCTGCTGCACCCGAGAGACCTGCAAAGAGGCCTGTGCCCACTCATGGAAAAGAGTGCCACTACTGTTGAGATGGAAGAAGTGCTTCCAAGGGCTAACTGGCTAGGCTCCTGTTAAGCAGCAGACTACAAAAGCTAAGTAACCTGCACTCAGAGTCCAGCTACACCAGCGCACCACTGGACGTTATTGTGACATTATTACATGGCGAGTCTCACAACCACACCACATACCAATCCCATTTCTGAAACACATTACTTTACAACACACTATCACATTTAAAACACATATACACCTGTGTATATGGGATCAAATGCATTGGGCAAGAGCATCAAGCTGTAATTTACACTACTTCTCCATGCTAGTGATCAAGATAAAACGTTCTGGTCACATTAGTGATACTCAAAACATTGTATTCTGCCATCAATGCTCGATGTATAAAATCTAAAAAGTAATCTGTTGCAAACAAGGGTAAGCTTGGTAATCCCTTGCAAGTCACAGGACATATGCATATATGTTTAATGTGTGGTTGTTATTTTTCTGTATATTACCTATGGTGCAACTTTGTGTGCCTCAATCCTTAGAAATTCAGAACCTAGAGCAGGAATTAAAAGGAGGGGGATAAAGGGTAGAAATGGCCCCACTCTCACCAAAATTCAGAAACTAACAAACACTGGGGACAGCTATGAGCCATTCACATGAATGGGGCGGAAATCTCTCTACTACATCTCTAAAAACATTCTTAACAGGGGCGCGGCTTGAATGGGAGGCGGATGGCAGCCTGGCTCTGCCACGCCCGATGGCTCAGAACAAAAATTGAGATTTTGGTGACCTACATCGCAGTGCCGTGCCATGGACATAAGTGACATCACTGTCGCAATATCCGAGAATCAAGTCTAACACTCTTGTGATGAAGTGGGTTGCGCCAACACTACATTTTTTGGCCTGGACATTTTTGCTGAGAGCAAGTGCTCTGTTGGCCAAAACGGCTATAATGCCTGTCTGCAACCCGGTCACAACGGCAGTTCAGAAACTGCTCTAACTACCCGAGCCCAAACACCATTGCTCTTCGCACCCTACCATTGCCCTATTACATATCTCCTGCCTGCTAAGCTGCTCTTACTCAAAGCCCCTACCCTGTTTTGATTGCCTCACCATGCCTGACTTGAAAATGGCGTTGAGTAGTGGTTTATCACAGTGGTGGCTCGGCACAACGTGACTCCAGACAACGCAACTTCACTCTACATGTGCAGAGAGGAGAGCTGAGAATCTCTGCTGATTGTTCTCCTTAAAAAGTGATTTTTGGTTGCACACTGGATCCAATATGAAGATAACCTAGGGATAAGAGTGGTGGCTTATTACTATCTTTGTCTTCCAAATGATCATCTTAGCCGCGCCAATACAGATTTATCTCAATACTGTTACGACACTGGAATGAGTTCCTTCCTACACACTAGTGGCTTTCCGTGATCACTGCTTGTTGCACTGTCCTCTTCTAATGAAGGAATAACTTTTCTGTGAAGCGGCTCGACAATCTATACCACAAAACTACTAACTTCACACCAGTCTCTGACAAATCCTTTGATTTCTATGTGGGCAGTTAGAGTTCTTCTTTACACAATACCTCGGGTGTCTTGACCATGGCCGATAAAGATCTAGATTAATCCTTAAACCGCTCTAAAGCTGAATACCATCTCTGGACTCTCCGATTAAAGGGAAAACAGATATTAACACTACTAAAGACAGAATACTTTGAAATTTGGCGAGATCGTGAACCTCAGCCAACTGTTTAGTTGGCTGAGGTTCACGATCTCACCAAATCAACAAAGAATAATATGGGCGCAATGCAGCTTGATATGAGCGCCATAAGAGCAGACATCAACAATATCAGTGACAAACTCTCTGATGCAGAACTATGGATTGGCACCATGGAAGGTTTGTCGTTTAAAAGAGCCAAAGAACTTAAAGCGCTTCAATCACCTACAAAAACTCTCCACAAGGAGGTATCAGTTTTGGAGGACAGAAACCAAACAGGAAACCTCTGTATATATGGCATCCCTGAGGGAACGTAAGCGTCTGATGACTCCTGTGTTTCTTTTCTGGAAAAATGGCAGCCACAAGTTACTGGTCTTTCCTTTGCTAAGGACTTCAAACTTGAAAGAGCGCACCATTTGTCATCGTTCAAACCTGCAATCAAATCAGTCATGAGACAGACCGTCTGTAAATCTTTCCTCTTTCAGTTCACATAACTCATCCTAAACTTTATGCACCTTTCGAATGGCCAGAAAATACATATTTCACTGGACTACTCAATGTCAACTATATAAACGAGAAAATGTTTCCTGGCTCTTCACCCTCAACTTAAGTTTGCACTTGCACTTCTCATTTGCTGGACCAGCAAGATTCAGAGTATTCACAGATGGCAAACCCCATATCCTTTTCGACGCTCTCCTGCCTGGATGTGAAGATCATGAAATGGAAGTCCAGCTCCCCAGCTCAAACAAAAGAAAAGACTAACTCTACCTACGATACTTTGCACAGTCAAAATGTATGGATCGTGCAAATGTGCATCTGGTTCTCCGTTTGGTCACCGATAAATTGCTGTTCTTTATGTCTGTTATTGCTAATGTTTGACATATCGTAACCAGATGTATTTATCTGTAGACATTGCTCCTATCATGCTATGATGACTGCAATACTACATTCTGAATAAGACTAAGGTATGCAAGGTTACTCCCACTTTTCAAAAGCATGGGCTTGTTGCCACATAGAATGCTAACTTCTTGCTTTCCTACTTTTCTTGCTCTTTAAGGAATGCTTTCAAGAATATATTTATATCAGTCACTTCGCATTCCTTCAAACATATGCTGTGGTCTGGATGTATGCACCACATCGCTATTTTTTCCTCAGATGACTCGATGACAGATGTGACTCAATTTTATCTATAAACTCCTGTTAACATTTTATCACTCATGTATAGGTCACTTATGACTCAATTTAACTTCAGACCCATTCATAAGCTGATACCCTTCTGTCATTTGCACAACTATTGGTGGACGTCTCTCTGTCATCTAACCCGTTTTCTCTACTGTTGATGGGTTGGGTGGAAAGGAGGGAATGGGTGGGTAAAGGGGTGTCCTTACATGGGATTTTGTTTGTTTTCCTTTTCATGTTCACTGTTTGCTTTTTGTTTTCCTCTTCCTCATACCACAATTTGTATTGTGTGAACCACCAAATACGTCTCACATCGCTCACACAAGACCAACACACTCCCTGGATCTTGTTCCGTTTGACTATCCGCTTGCCTCATAGCTGCCCGGTATATGCGGCTATGCATCTGCTACTGACACGGTGAGCCACCAATGTTCACCAGTGCTATAGTTTTACTACCCCATTTCTGAACTCCATCCTGGGTTTGACCAACCAAATAATATCTCAAGGTGGCCTTAACAGATCTCACTGAAAGCATGAAAATAGTCTCACTTAGGGTCAAGGGTCTTAATCACCCGGTCAAATACAAGAAAGTTGAGAACTACATGTTTAAACTTAAGGCTGACTTAATTTTGTGCCATCAAAACAGTATTGAGGGAGGTCAGCTGGCCAACCTACCAGCAGTGAGGCCTTTATGTTACACCACACAAGGAAAAGGATACGTCCTCCGGAAACTAAAGTTACTAAATCAATAGTGGTATCTCTCTGCCTCAAAAAACTAGGGTGTGCTTCACGGACAGACACTACCTCAGCATGAGATGGGAAAAAAGTAAAAGTAATCCTTTTCTGTTTAACCCTCACCCACTCTAGTAGTGGCATGCTTCATCATCAGGTTCACTCTGGCCCCTAAAGGGCTCAACCATATTCCAGGGAGCTCTTTGTAGATTATGTGTCCGGGGGGAAGCTACATGTAGATAAAAATGCCTCAATCACACCCAATGTATCCCTTTATTATTTAGTAGGGTGGATGGGCATAGTGTAAAAAAAAAAAAAAAAAAAAAAAATGAATATAAGCAGGGCAAAGAAGGATATGATGGTCCTGTGACCCTCATAGTACCAACATTTCTGTCCAACTCTAATGGCCAAAGAAAGGTCCAAGGGACTTGTCAGGGCAGGTTTGTTTTGATATTACTACCCAGTGACGTCCAATGAGTGGATTATCACTGTGGCATGCACATGTAAATATGGCAAGCAAAGGGAGTATTGTTCTCGTCTGTCCGATGGTACCTACAAATAAAGATATCTAAACGGAATGGAAAATGTCACTTACAGAGTGTACATCTGTTCGTGGCATGAGACGCTGCAGATTCACATGCTGTGCACATCCCGCCATCTAGTGTTGGGCTCGGAGTGTTACAAGTGTTTTTTCTTCGAAGAAGTCTTTTTCGAGTCACGAGATCGAGGGACTCCTCCCCTTTCGGCTCCATTACGCATGGGCGTCGACTCCATCTTAGATTGTTTTCCCCACAGAGGGTGAGGTAGGAGTTGTGTATATAGTAATAGTGCCCATGCAATGGAGTAAATATGTATGTACATAATGTGTTTAAAAGTGATATATTTACAAATGTACAAGTCTAATTTTTTCTCAACTTAAAAACGGCTACAGGCTCCCGGGGAGGGCGCATGTGAATCTGCAGCATCTCATGCCACGAACAGATGTACACTGGGTAAGTGACATTTTCCGTTCGATGGCATGTGTAGCTGCAGATACACATGCTGTGCATAGACTACTAAGCAGTTATCTCCCCAAAAGCGGTGGCTCAGTCTGTAGGAGTTGAAGTTGTTTGAAATAATGTTCGTAATACTGCTTGTCCTACTGTGGCTTGCTGTGTTGTTAACACATCCACGCAGTAATGTTTGGTAAATGTATGAGGCGTAGACCATGTGGCTGCCTTACATATTTCAGTCATTGGTATGTTTCCGAGAAAGGCCATGGTAGCACCTTTCTTTCTAGTGGAGTGTGCCTTTGGTGTAATAGGCAGTTCTCTTTTTGCTTTTATATAACAGGTTTGAATACATTTAACTATCCATCTGGCAATGCCTTGTTTGGATATTGGATTCCCTGTATGAGGTTTTTGGAATGCAACAAACAATTGCTTTGTTTTGCGAATTTGTTTCGTTCTATCTATGTAGTACATTAGTGCCCTTTTAATGTCTAATGTATGTAACGCTCTCTCAGATACCGAATCTAGTTCTGGAAAGAATACTGGGAGTTCCACTGTTTGAGTTAAGTGGAACGGTGATATGACTTTAGGTAAGAATTTAGGATTTGTTCGTAGAACTACTTTATGCTTATGTATCTGAATAAAGGGTTCTTGTATAGTAAATGCTTGTATTTCACTCACTCTTCTGAGAGATGTGATAGCTATCAGAAAAGCTACTTTCCAAGTTAAGTACTGTATGTCACGAGTGCATGGGTTCAAAAGGTCAACCCATAAGTCGTGTTAAGACACTGCTGAGATTGAACGAAGGAACTGGTGGTGTTCTTGGTGGGATAATTCTTTTCAGACCCTCCATAAATGCTTTTATGACTGGGACCCTGAATAATGAAGTTGAGTGCGTAATTTGCAGATAAGCTGAAACTGCGGTGAGATGTATTTTAATGGATGAAAAAGCTAACTTTGACTTTTGTAAGTGCAGAAGGTAGCGGACGATGTCTTTAGCAGATGCGTTTAATGGTTGAATTTGATTATTATGGCCGTAATAAACAAATCTTTTCCACTTATTTGCATAGCAATGTCTTGTGGTTGGTTTTCTAGGTTGTTTTATGACCTCCATACATTCCTGTGTAAGTTCTAGGTGCCCGAATTCTAAGACTTCAGGAGCCAAATTGCTAGATTCAGCGATGCTGGATTTAGGTGTCTGATCTATTTGTGTTGAGTTAACAGATCTGGTCTGTTTGGTAGCTTGATATGGGGCACTACTGAGAGGTCTAGTAGTGTTGTGTACCAAGGTTGTCTTGCCCAAGTTGGTGCTATTAGTATGAGTTTGAGTTTGTTTTGGCTCAATTTGTTTACTAGATATGGAAGGAGTGGGAGAGGGGGAAAAGCGTAAGCAAATATCCCTGACCAACTCATCCATAACGCATTGCCCTGAGAGTGAGCCTGTGGGTACCTGGATGCGAAGGTTAGGCATTTTGCATTTTCTTTTGTTGCAAATAGGTCTATTTGCGGAGTTCCCCACCTTTGGAAGTACGTTTTTAGTATTTGGGGATGGATTTCCCATTCGTGGATCTGTTGGTGATCCCGAGAGAGATTGTCTGCTGTGAATGTGGTTGTGAATCGTGGTTGTGAATCGCCCAATGCCATATTTTCTGTACCAGGAGACACAACTGTGTTGAGTGTGTTCCTCCCTGTTTGTTCAGATAATACATTGTTGTCAAGTTGTCTGTTTTGATAAGAATGTGTTTGTGGGTTATTATAGGTTGAAATTCTTTCAGCGCTAGAAATACTGCTAGTAGTTCGAAGTGATTTATGTGAAACTGTCTTTGCTGAGTGTCCCATTGTCCTTGGATGCTGTGTTGGTTGAGGTGTGCTCCCCACCCTATCATGGAGGCATCTGTTGTTATTACGTATTGAGGCACTGGGTCTTGAAAAGGCCGCCCTTTGTTTAAATTTATAGTGTTCCACCATTGAAGCGAGGTGAATATTTGGCGGTCTATCAACACTAGATCTTGAAGTTGACCCTGTGCCTGTGACCATTGTTATGCTAGGCACTGTTGTAAGGGCCGCATGTGCAATCTTGCGTTTGGGACAATGGCTATGCATGAGGACATCATGCCTAGTAGTTTCATCATTAATTTTACCTGTATCTTTTGTTCTGGGTGCATGGCTTGTATTATGTTTTGAAATGCCTGAACCCTTTGTGGACTTGGAGTGGCAATCCCTTTTGTTGTGTTGATTGTTGCTCCTAAGTATTGTTGTATTTGACACGGTTGTAGGTGTGACTTGTTGTAGTTGAGTGAGAAACCTAGTTTGTGAAGGGTTTCTATGACATAATTTGTGTGTTGTGAACACCGTTGTTGCGTATTGGTTTTGATTAACCAATCGTCTAGGTACGGGAACACATGTATTTGCTGCCTTCTGATATGAGCAGCCACTACTGCCAGGCATTTTGTAAAAACTCTTGGCGCTGTTGTTATACTGAATGGCAACACTTTGAACTGGTAATGTACCCCTTGGAATACAAACCTTAAGTACTTTCTGTGGGAAGGATGTATAGGTATATGGAAATATGCATACTTTAGGTCCAGTGTTGTCATGTAGTCTTGTTGTTTGAGCAGTGGGATCACGTCTTGCAGTGTCACCATGTGAAAGTGATCTGATTTGATGCAGATGTTTAGTGTTCTGAGATCTAATATAGGTCTTAGAGTTTTGTCTTTTTTGGGTATGAGAAAGTACAGGGAGTAAACTCCTGTTCCTCTTTGATGAATTGGTACTATCTCTATTGCATCTTTTTGCAACAACGCTTGGACCTCCAGTTGTAAGAGTTCCATATGTTGTTTGGACATGTTGTGTGTTTTCGGTGGGACATTTGGAGGGAATTGTAGAAATTCTATGCAATAACCATGCTGGATAATGGCTAGGACCCACATGTCTGTTGATATTTCTGTCCAGTGTTTGTAGAACTTGGTTAGTCTCCCCCCCACTGGTGTTTTGTGTTGGGGATTTGTGACGTTTAAGTCACTGTTTATTTTATGGAGTTTTGGGACTCTGGAACTTCCCTCTACTCTTTGGGAATTGTCCCCCTCTATATTGTCCCCGAAAAGTTCCCTGCTGATATTGACTCTGATAAGTGGGCCTTGTTTGTGAGGTTGAGGGTTCTGTGCTCTGTCCCTGAAAGCCCCCTCGAAACTGTGTCTTCCGAAAAGTGCCTCTGCTCTGTGGGGAGTAGAGTGCGCCCATGGCTTTGGCCATATCTGTGTCTTTTTTTGAGTTTTTTGATAGCAGTGTCCACCTCCGGCCCAAACAACTGCTGTCTGTTAAATGGCATATTCAGTACGGCTTGTTGTATTTCCGGCTTGAATCCTGATGTACGCAGCCAGGCGTGTCTCCTTATGGTCACTGCTGTGTTTACAGTCCTAGCAGCTGTGTCCGCTGCGTCCATTGCTGACCGTATCGGATTGTTCGAGATACTCTGTCCTTCCTCCACCACTTGTTGTGCTCTCTTTTGGAACTCTTTGGGCAGGGGTTCTATGAAATGCTGCATTTCGTCCCAATGAGCCCTGTCATATCTAGCCAGCAAGGCCTGGGAGTTGGCAATGCGCCATTGGTTGGCTGCTTGTGCCGCAACTCTTTTCCCCGCAGCGTCGAACTTGCGACTCTCCTTGTCTGGAGGTGGTGCGTCTCCTGAGGTGTGTGAGTTTGCTCTCTTGCGAGCTGCCCCTACTACCACTGAGTCTGGTGTTAATTGCTGCGTGATGTACACAGGGTCTGTTGGTGGCAGTTTGTACTTCTTCTCCACCCTTGGAGTAATGGCCCTGCCCTTCACAGGCTCCTGAAACACCTGTTTGGAGTGTTTCAGCATTCCAGGTAGCATAGGGAGACTTTGGTACTGGCTATGTGTGGACGATAGCGTGTTAAATAAAAAGTCATCCTCAATGGGTTCTGCATGCAGGGTGACATTATGAAACGCTGCTGCCCTTGACACCACCTGTGTGTAGGCTGTACGGTCTCGCTGGATAACAGTCGGGACTGTTATCTGATACTGGCATCATAAAGATCCCATGCGTCGGGATCATCCCGACTCATTCCGGTATGAGTTGGGGACTGCATCATTGGTGGAGTGGCTACCGGTGATGGTTGTGGTGAGCATTGTGGAGATGGTGGCGGGGTTACTTGTTTTGCCACCTTTGCCTGTGGCTGCTTATCTTTCTCTTGGAAGGCAAGTTTTCTTTTCATTCGAATTGGGGGAAGAGTACTGATCTTCCCTGTGTCTTTTTGTATGTGGAGCCTTCTTTGAGTGTAATCTGGCTCTATTGTCTCTAGTTCCTGTCCGAATCTGTGTCCTTGCATTTGTGAGGACAGGCCCTGTTCCTCTGTGTAGGAACTTGATTTCGGTTCCGAGGCCGGATGTTTCGGTATGGAAACTTTTTCGGCTGTCTTTTTCGGTTCCGACAACACTTTAAAAAAAAAAAAAAAATTTATCTTCGGCGTACTGATCTCTCGGTGCAGACTCGTTTCGGTGCCGACATTGCTCTGACCCAGTGTCTCGGGGTAGAGTCTGCTCTGTGCCGGTATCTCGACCTGAGTCAGATGACTTCGACACATGCATGCCCTTTTTCGGTGCCGATGGTCGGTCACCTACTTTCCGGGTTAAGCCATGGCCTGCTGGCGGTGGCGTCCCCTGGGCTTTCGTGCTTTTTCCGTGAGTTTTGTGTATCGACGTCTTACTCAAGGTTTTCGGCGTCTGTTCAGGATCGACCTCGTCCGAGTCCGAATCCTCGATGGAGAAGGTTTCTTCTTCCTCTTCCAAGTGTTTTTGTCCTGTCGGCGCCGACGCCATTTGTAGTCTTCTTGCTCTTCGGTCTCTTAACGTCTTTCTGGACCGAAACGCTCGACAGGCCTCAGAGGTATCCTCTTTGTGGTCTGGAGACAGACACAAATCACAGACCAGATGCTGATCTGTATAAGGATACTTGTTGTGACGTTCGGGGCAGAAGTGGAATGGGGTCCGTTCCATTAGCCTTGAAGACACACGTGGTCGGGCCCGACCAGGCCCCGCCGGGGAATTGAAAACCCCGAAGGGCCACCGGAGCTCTTCAAGATTCGGTGTCGATCTGTTGTAACTAACCCGATACCGAACGCAAACAATACCGTCGAATTTTCCGAGATTTTAACTAACTTTCCAAACCGAACCGCAGAGCGAAAAGGAACACGTCCGAACCCGATGGCGGAAAGAAAACAATCTAAGATGGAGTCGACGCCCATGCGCAATGGAGCCGAAAGGGGAGGAGTCCCTCGATCTTGTGACTCGAAAAAGACTTCTTGGAAGAAAAACAACTTGTAACACTCCGAGCCCAACACTAGATGGCAGGATGTGCACAGCACGTGTATCTGCAGCTACACATGCCATCGAACACATAGTTATATACAGTGCAAAAGTGGGATTCATGTGATGCGCAAAGAATCAAACAAAAACACAAATGCATATTCATTATGCTACACAACATCTTCGATGCGGTATTAAGTGCAGTAACCACTGCTGCAAATCTAGTTTTTAGCATGGGCTAATCTATGACAACAATACTTTATATTAAGACCCATGGAGAACACGTGCATTCACACTGTGATGGTGGAGTTCCAGGTACAATTCTGCAATATTGGGATTTAAAACAGTAAGGTGTGGCTGACATATATGGTAAGGTGATATACAATGACCTTTGTAATTTACCCTGATGTGTGTATTTTTCAGGCCCCACGGGGGGGAAGAGGGAGGTTTGGCCCTGTAGTCAGACCTGGACTCCCATTTAGTGACCCGAGAAAAAATTGCATAAAAGACACACAAAACAGAAAACCGACAAAAACCTATCAATGAGCAATGAAAATCAAGCTTTTAGCATAGGAGAAAGGTCTTGTGGAATTTGTGGTCAGAACAGCGATGAAAGAGCTGCTCGGGACAATGGTCCTTTTGTTACTCGCATCTTCATGTGTCCCTAGACGACCGTACACCTACTAGGTTCCGCTCACGCCCAGGTTTTGGTGCAACTGGGAGCAGTGACGATTGGAGTATATATTTACCCTGCTGAACTAAGATGAAACAGGTTAGTGATGCCTGAAAGGAGCATGTGACACATCATGGGGCTCTTGGGAACTGAAGTCCTAATTCCCAAAATACTACAATCGGCACAGATAAGATGCCGTATTTTAGCAGGGGCCAGAGACTATTGTCCTAATGTTACAAAAAGGAAGAATTAAAAAAAACAACAACAAAAACTAACCTTTTGGTGGTATGCATACCGCTGTGAAGGTCAGAGGAAGTCAAAGTCAAGAGGCTGTCAGCATTTTAACCTGGATGTAAACCCAGGGGATTTGGCCTTACATGGACCTTGCATTGGCCTTACACTGGCCTATCATTCTCCAATCATAACCTAACCCATTTCGCAGCACAGTAGAACAACCATATTGAGAGGAGTTAGTAGCTGCTACTGAAATAAGGTGTTTGTTTTTAACTATCAGGCATTACCTCTTGGCTTTTAAACAATGTGTCAGGTGTATGTAAGGAATGGGGCTTATTCTTTACGTTAAGCTGAGTTGGTTCCACAGGATATCATCATTAAGCCCAATCCTGTTAGTAAGAAGTTTATATACTCATCTTTTCCCTTTTTCAAGGAGTTTTGCAGTGACCCTGCTTTTTGGTGACAATCTTTCAATTACTGTCCAACAAATATAATTGTCGCTGTGATTTTTGTCTAGGTAGTGAGCAGTATGTTTTGTGGATGCTCTCTTGCACTGGATGGGGCTCATACGTTCAGTTATCCTGACCCAAATTTTTCTCGAAGTATTGACAAGACAATAGCTGGCTACAAAATCAATATCTATGAATCAGAGATACTCAACCTTACGTTCTCACTTTAAATACCACAAGTACTCAAACGCAAAAATTTATGTATAATCAATATTAAGGTCAGTACTGAAACACACCAGTGTTACTGCCAGGCACGAAGGAGTGAGGATGGATGTCAGATGGTTTCAGGCATTTTATTTTTAAGATTCTACAAAAAAATAAAAATTCTTTGTCCAATGCAAACAAGACTTCTGTGTTGGAGAGATAGAAAGACTCCACTATGCCCTACTCTGCCATGGCTTCCTACATCCAAGCATGAAAAAGTCAGCCATAAAAGATAAACCACTAGAAGAGAAAAAAAAAAAAGGGAAATCAATAGGAACAAATGAGTAGTATCCAAATTATATATGCTACTTGTAGAGGCTCTTTGGGTGGGCAATGGACTCATGAAAAATAATCTTGGGAAATCAGTATCCCCTCATGACTTGAGCAGCCTGTGAAGGGATATGAAAACATTTGCATAGATGTGAAAACAAATAAGATACATTACAAATTAGTATATAGCTGGCACTGTACCCCAGTTAAAATTCATCAAATGCTCACTAGGATTTCTTACACCTTTGGGAGGGGTTGTGGAGTAGCTGGGGACACTTTGCATGATGGAATTTTTGTAAGCTCTGTAAGTTCTTTACTTTCTGGACGAGGGTTGACAAAACTCTCAGGGAGGTGTAAGGCTTTCCCCCTGCCCTTCGAGCTGAGAATACACGTGCTAGGTTTGAAGCCAGATAAGTACATACACATTTCAAAGACATAAGCAAACATGGTTTTACAAAATGTGGCGAACACCAAAGCTTGTAATCACATTTCAGTGGAAGAGACCAGAACCTCCCTCAACACCTCAATGGTTTCACAGACTGATCAATGCTGGTGACAGAGAAATGCATCAATGCCCTCGAGTGGAGATCTCTTTTTGAAGGAAAGTGGGAAGCACTGTTGAAACATTTCACCATGAGTATTCCAGCTACCTTCGTGATGGATGGCTTTGGGCATTTTCGCCAAGAAAGATGAAAAGTTGGAGCTCACTGAAACAATGCTTGAGGTATATGGGAACATTCTGTGCACTCTGTTTTGTAATTCTGATGATGTAGACAACTGTGGCAGGAGGGTAAATGAAACAATCATTCATGGTAACTGTAGCAGTTTCAGGCTGACAAACTAGCATGCCCTTTGTCGCTCTACATTGAAAATGAATTTTCTTTTTATAAAAAAAAAGGGCTTGGTTTAGGGGGAAAAAGTGGGCACTATGCAGAGCCAATCAGTGTTTTCAGGGAGGAGTAAAGGACCAGACATCTGGAAGCTAGTGGGTTTGTTGTAGGGGTGGACTCAGAACGTATGCCAGAAATGAGGCAGCTCTCTGCTGTAAAAAACATGCTATAGTTTACTTCTGTGGAAGAAAAAGTATTCCACAAGCATAAGGAAGTCAGGACATAGGAAATATCTTTTTGTAGCACAAATTCAAATACTTTTCAAATCTGCAGCACATTAAAAAGTAATGAAATGGGGAAGAATGCACTTTCAGAATATACCCATCATTGCTGCAGTTTTCCACAAGAAATCAAAGTGATATTGGAAGACCTAGGAAAAAATGTGGCAAGGTACAGGGAGATACAGTTGAGACATTTCACAGACACCATCCACAGGTGGCCCTAGACAACAACTGGCAGGAGAGATACAGCTTTCACCCCTTACAACGGGGTAAGAAACAATTAATAATCATCATGAAGAAATGGAGCACGAGTTGTACCTAGTGGAGGAGAGTCTCTCCAATAGGATAAGGTACCACCTGTGAGATCAAAGAAAACATCAGTCTATGCTGACATTCTGTGACTGTGGGGAGGAGCCTGTGTTTTACTGCACTCTAAAACCACCAAAGTACTGTGGTTACTGCAGTCATGCACATTTTAAGTTAGTCATAATCAATAAATCACCTCCCATGAGTGCATCCTCTATCTCAGCCAACTTGGGGAGCTCCTCGTGGTTCACAAGCGTCAAAGCTGTGCCAGGATTATTAGCACGGGCAGTCCTAGAGCAGGAAAAAAAATACACAAAGATCTATCAGCAGGGCCCACAAGGATTTCAGACTCTGCAAATGCTGCAGAGATCTGCACAGGCAGCCAATAAGACTACAGTGATTGCACAGAAAGTTGGTCCCCTCCTGCATTACCAGCATATCGGGTGCTACCTCTGTGAATCAAGAGCACAATAAATGATAACACCACTGTCCAAGCACAACAGAAGCTTTCCTGACAGCACTGAGAGCAAAACAGGGGCTTTCCCCGGTGCACCAAAGGCACGTCACAAGCTGCTCTTAGTGTACTGATGGCACATGAAGAGGTTCCACACTGCAGAGAGAGGACATACAAGCGGCCTCAACTGCGCTGCCAGAGGCAATGTGCTGCCTTCTTGTAGGTCCACACTGCAGTGCTATGCAACAAGAAAACACCATCCTCCTAACCAACTGAGGTTTACTAAGGACTGCTTGCTTCACTCCTGCCCAACTAGCTCTGCCAAAACATTTATTTCCATCCTAGCCACTGACAACCATTCCTTAAACGATATCTGAAGGTCTGCCAAAGAGCGCTTTGCTCATGCAGTGGTATGACAATCACAAATAATATCCCACAGCCAGTAATCCTTACTGTTTAGCCCACACACATTGCTCAACTAACCTGCCAGCACGGTGAATATAGGAAGCTAAAGACTGAGGGAAATCGAAGTTGATCACTGTAGAAACATTCTGGAAATCAATGCCTCGCGACACCCCATATTCTTGGTCTCGACCCCTGAAAAAAGAGAGGAAGTGAACAAAGGCTTGAGATAAATAAACAAGCAATCATTAGGTGTCCGATTTCTGGGGCACCGATTACAGTAAGAAGTGGTCCCCTGAAGGATCAAATCTGAGAAATTTGCTTCATGGTTATCAGGAATCCAGTAAAAGTATTCAACTGCAGAGTAAGTAGTCAAGTGTACAGAGTGTGCCTGAAAGTACTCATATGATGAGTCTATTCTTAAAAAAGCATGGGGTCGGATCAGGAAGACATTGTTTAAAAATATGTATTTGCAGAACTGGATTTGTAAAGTGAAGACATAGCACAACATCCAGCCACATTTAAATACATGGATATAAATACTTACCCATCGCCTTTCCCAGGTTTCTTTTTTTTATTCTTTTTTCCACCATCTAGCTTGGTCTGCCCTGCAGGCTCAGCCAGGGCGTGCTCATCAGTTGCAATTATATAGTCGTATATACCCTGGTTGAACTGGCTAATAATGTGACAACTGGAAGAACAAGGTTATTAAAAAGTTTGTCAAGAATGTGTAGAAACAATATCCATACACTGCAAGACAGTTCCCCATTGAAGGAAATTACAGTGGAGGACCATGATATTCAATAATCTTATTATCAGGGTGTTTGAGAAAGGAAAATGTTACTTACTCATTAAGCATCTGTTTGTGAAATCTAGTGCTGTAGATTCATATGCTTAGCATATGTCCACGATTTAGTATTGGCCTCGAAAGTATGCAAGTTGTTTTTCTTCGAAGAAGTCTTTCTAGTCATGTGGACTTCTCTTCTTGCTTGCAATGTGCATGGTCCTCAACTCCATTGTTTTGCGCTTGGAGGGTGAGGATGGAGTGTGAGGATGATGTATCTTAGTGAGGTGACCATGAAGGATAATGCAATGTGTATATACTTATAATTGAAATCCACACAGGCATCCAGGGAGGAGTGTGGAAACATGTGATTTTACAGCACTACATGCCACAAAAAGATGCTTTCTGGGTAAGTAACATTTTCCACTGAAGGCATGTGTGGCTGTAGATACACATGCTTAGCATAGACTGTAAACCAGTTTGCCTCCATACGCGGTGGCTTCTCTGTGTGGGTTGCATTTGTTTGAAATAAAGTTCTTAAAACCGCTTGATTCACATTAGCTTGTTGTCTGGTCATAACATCTACACAGTAATGCTGTGCAAATGTATGCAGTGTAGTCCATGTTAATGCCTTACATATGTCAGCTATTGGTATATTCCTTAAAAAGCCATAGAAGCTCTCTTCACAAGTGGAGTGAGCTTTTGGAGGGATAGGTAGAGTTTGTTCGGCTTTGGCATAACAAGTTTGAATACATTGTACAATCCAACGGGAAATACGTGATTTAGAAATGCCTCTTCATTTGTGTGGTTTATAGAACACAATAAATAATTGTTTTCCTAAACGATTGTGTTCTGTCAATATAATACAAGAGCTCGTTTACATCTAGTGTGTGTAAAGCTTTCTCTGCAACTTAATCAGGTTTTGGAAAGAATACTGTTAACTCAATAGATTGATTAACTAGAACTGGAAAACCACCTTTGGGAGAAATTTAGGATTGGTACGTAGTACTACCTTGTCTTTATGAAGTTGGAAAAAAGGTTCTTCTAAAGTTAGTGCCTTAAGCTCACTGAGACAGCTTAGTGACATTACTGCAATGCAAAATGTATTTCCAGGATAGAAACTGGAGATGGCATGAGTGTAAAGGTTCAAAAGGGGGACCCATTAGCCTTGTTAACACAATGTTGAGATTCCACGAAGGGGTTGGGGGTACCCTAGGTGGAATGACTCGTTTGAGGCCCTCTGAAAAAGCTTTGATCACAGGGTTTCTTAATTTAAAGGTGTGCTCTCCATTTTGTACATATGCTGCTACTGCCGCTAGGTTTAACCTTATGGAAGGAAACGCTAGCCCACAGGTATATAAGTGAAGTAAATAGCAGACAATGTCTTTTGGTTCTACTGTGAGAAGGTCAATAGGTTTTGAATGGCAATGCTGAATGAAACATTTCCACTTTGCCGCATAACAGGGTCTAGCAATGGGTCTTCTTGCTTCTTTAAGAATATCCATACACTGCTGAGGTAGTTTCAAGTATCCAGTTTCTAAGACCTCAGGAGCCAAATTGCAAGATTGGGACACCTTGGGTTGGGATTACTTACTGCTCCCTGGCATTGGGTTAGAAGGTTCTGCCAGCTGGGAAGTACCTGGAGTGGGATTACTGAGAGTTACATTAGTGTTGTGAATCATGGTTATTTTGCCCATGTGGGAGCTAATAGGACGAGGGTTAAAGATGTCTGTGGATTTTGTGAATCACAAACGGGAGCAGCGGAAGAGGTGTAAAAACGTAAGCAAATATCCCTGACCAATTCATCCACAGTGCATTGCCCTTGGACTGTGGGAACCTGGGTACAAAGTCTGGGCACTTGGCATTTTCTGTTGTAGCAAAGAGGTCTATTCCTGGATGACCTCATGTTGGAAGAATGAGAGGAGGTCTTGTGGGTGGAGCTACCACTCCTGGACTTGTTGCCGCTTCCTGCTAAGGAGACATGCAAAGTCGGTGACCACTCCTTGTATGTACTCCGGTAAAAGGTGGATGTTGTGCCTGAGAACCCATCTCCAAATCGTTTCAGCTAGATAAGATAGTTGAGGTGACTTGGTTCCACCCAAATCCCCTGCCTGCCATTTTTGCAGATAGCACATGGTTGTAGTGTTGTCTGGTTTGATGAGAACAACCTTGCCAGAGAGGCTCAGCTCTAGATGAACAGCTAGCAGATTGAGGTGATTGATATGGAAATGGGTCTGGCTGGGTGTCCAATGACCATCTTAGTTAACTGGGTCTAGGAAAGGCCGTCCTTTTAAAAGATTGTTAGTATTTCACCACTGCAGAGAGTGGTAAGCTCGACAGCTGAGCAAAACTGGATTTTCCAGTTGACCTTCCGCTTGAGACAATTGATGCACTAAGCATTCCTGCAACGGGTGCATATCGAGTCTGGCATGAGGTGCTATGACTATACAGGAGGCTATGGTGACTAGGAGGCGCATACCTATTCTTACTGTTATCTAAAGATAAAGCTGAAACTGTGGGAGAAGTGTCTGAAAGGACTGAATCCTTACTGTATTTAGGTAAGCTATCTACGATTGAGAGTGGAGGATGGCTCTGAGGTAAAGTTGTATTTGAGAGGTTGTAGGTGGGACCGGACTGCATTGACTGTGAAACCTAGTTGATGAAGTAAGTTGATGGCAGCTTGGGTGTGTTGAAAACGTCTCAGATAGTTTAAGCCTTTGATTAGCCAGTTGTCCAGATAGGGAAAAACGTGTATGTTTTGTCTGCTACGACAGCTAGACATTTGGTAAAGACCCTTGGTACTGTAGTGACCCGGAAAGGAAGTAGTTTTAACTGTGTTTTCCATTTAGGGCAAATCTGAGGTACCGTCGATGTGCTGGGTAAATTGGACTGTGAAAATAGGCCTTTACATCCAGTGTGGCCATGAAGTCGCCTTGTTGTAGTAGTGGAATGACATCTTGTAGAGTGACCATGTGGAAATGCTACCAGTGAATGTATATGATTAGGGGTCTAAGGTCTAGGATTAGCCTTAGGGACCCATCCTTTTTGGGAATAAGGAAGTAAAGTGAGTATCCTCCTGTTCCCTGCTGTTGTAATGTCACAGGCTCTATTGCTCCCTTTAGTAGAAGAGCTTTTACTTCCTCTTTGAGCAATAATCTGCTGACACTCTATGGGTGCAAGATGGATTGTTTAGAGGTGTTGAGGTGAGCTCCAGGAAACAACCAAGTAAATCAAAGTTTTGTGGCAGTGGCGGATGGTTTAGTGAAATCGCCTCTACAGTTTCCTCCTGCATTGTTGCCTCTGTAGGAGCCCTTCTAATATCCCCAGACGGTGTATTTTGTGACTGTGGATGTTAGTATGAGGTGGAGGTGTTTGCCGATTAACACTAGTTGGCGGACTTACAACAAGCATGTGCATCTACAGCCACACATGCTATAAACAATTTAGCAAATACTCGCCAGCTGTGAATCTAAAATATGTGCTATAAGCAATTTATATTTTAACGTGAAACAATGCCTGAAACAAAAACAAACCAATGTCAAGATACACATAAAACATCAACATATAATCATTAAAAAATCAATTCTTTAAATAAAGAAAACATACACAAAGTACACTCGACAGAATAAATGACAGTTCCCTTTATTATCCCACCTTCCCCACAGATGAGATATTCAGCTTTTAATGCCTAGTCAGGGAGGATAATTTTAAACACATATAGGAGTAAATAGTATGAAATGGGTGGGGCATACGTTTTCATCCATCCATTTACACAAAAACTATAACAAACATCTCAAAATGTTTCTCGGATGAAAAGTATGCTACCACAAGAGGATCTATTAACATTGCTTGATTAATCACACTTGTGCAACTCTGTCCATTAAAAAAAGACTGCATGCACCAACCTTGGATGCATACTACAATCTAAACAATACTAATGTCTGAATTGCTTTCTAAAACAGATAAGAGACAAAATGGATCAACTCTTTAATAAACAGGGATTCTAGGTCCAGGTTTACTATACAGAGTAAGCACAATTAAAAAAAAATATATATATATATCAGCTGATCCTAGGTGTAGGAAAGCGGACTATTATATGGGTTGGTTGTCAGACCTCACCATGTAATAAGGTCCAGGTCCAGTTAGGTTTCTTAAATAAATCCTTTAGGTCATTCCAGTTTAGCTGTGACACAGAGCAGTCAGGCTTAGTCAAAGGAACAAGTGCAAAGCATTTAGACGTACCAGAACAGTTTGTGAGTAAGAAACACAATAAAAATCCAACACCAATTTATAAAAATAGACTGCATTTTATCTTAAATTAGGTACCAAAGCTACAAAAATCTATAGAGGTAACCGGAGATATTATTTTTTAAAAGGTAAGTAAGTTATTTTAAGTTCCAATACATCTTTGTAATTGTTATTGAGATTCCTACATGCTAGTACCAGTACCAATCATTTCTGGAACTGGCTACAATAGTTCAGGAACTAGTCACCGGGACCATTTAGGTCCAGGGAGAGTGTTACCTGTCGGGTCCAGCTGTCTCAGAGCCCCAAGAGATTTCACCAGAACCGGGGTGACAGCTAAGAAGTGGGCATGATGTTGCAGATGCAGGATGCTGAGATGCTAAGGATATTGAAGATGCTGGCATTGTGGAAGAGATGCAGAGACTTTTCCTGGTGCCACCCTGGGGTCCACAAACTTCAGGGGTCGTTTCCGGACTCTGGAGCTACTACCATCTTCATCTCAGTGAGTTCCAGCAAAGGTCCAGTTGCCACTGGGTCAAATGGTCTTCAGTTACAGCAATCTTCAGTGGTTGTACACAGGTCTTTCTTGCAGGCTCATCGTCAGCCAGTTTCTCACCAGTGCAATGTTCCTTCGGATTTTGTGGCCCTGGATTTGAACAGGGAGTCTGTCCAACTGGTTCCTGGAGTCACGTCCTCTTTTCTGGCACACATAGACAACACTTCCACAACTGGGCACTGCAGGCTCATTCCTCTCTCTGCATGGTCCTCACCGTCAGCTGTGCAGTCCAGTTTTTGGTACAACCTCACTTTGCTGAGTCCAAGGAGCTGCAGGGCAGTCCTTCAGACTTCTTTCCAGTCTAGTATGGACTACTGAGCTTCTGGGGTGCCACTTTCACACCATTTGACTTGTTTGTGGGAGAGCGAGAGAGGATCCGCTAGCCAATGGGACAATAGATCCACAGGGCTACCCTCCCCACTTTAAATCACTTCCTGGGAGTTTTACCCTCAAACAATCCAAAAATACCCCTCGATAATGAGAGGACACAAAGTACCTTCCCCTGTGAGGAGCCCTGGGCAGACTACAGGGGTGTACCGAGCATAACGAGCCACGCCTCCTGGAAAACCAGCTCTGCAACACGTTTTTACCTCTATGGAAGAGAGGGCAGGCGAAGGTGTGATTGCAATTTCCTTCACTTAAAAATGTTGGCCACCACCTGGTAGTCATCCTGTTGGAGTAGGTCACACCACCTGCTTTAGGCAATTCTCTTGGTTTCCTGTTCCGGGGAGTGCTTCACACTCCCTTGTGGAAGGGGAAGAGGTCTTAGGGGTGATAATTATCTCGGGTGACAACTGCTGCAGACCAACAGGAAAGGCTACCAAAGTTTTGGGCAATAAAGTGGTGGCTTTCTAAAGTCACATTCCTATAAAACGTTACCTGAAATTCAATACTGGCAATGAGTTGGGTTTAATGTAACAACTAATTGGATACCTTGGAGTATCTGTGTGGGTCCCAAACAGGATTTAGCACTTAGCGGGGTGGCTAGTGAAACTCCATGTTAGCCAATAGGACAACCAGCCTTGCTACAGTGAAAACATCAATTTCCTGCCTTCACTCTTGGAGGACTATAAATACAGATGAAACATGCCCTTCGTTTGAATATTAAGCACCCTGCATGGTGGGTTATCAAGGCCTTCCCCTAGAGGTGGCTTACTAATATTACAAAGGAAGGCTTTATCCTTGCAAAAGGGCTTGTTTTGTCATGTCAAGCAAGCAGGTTTAAGGTCGCCTAACTAGGCTGCAGTAGCAGGCCTAGGGTCATGTTTTCACCTTGTCACTGCAGTGGTGGCACAATTAAGTGCTACAGTCCAGTAGTGACATATAACTTACTACCCCCGGTTACCTCTTGTACCATACAGGGAGTGCAGAATTATTAGGCAAATGAGTATTTTGACCACATCATCCTCTTTATGCATGTTGTCTTACTCCAAGCTGTATAGGCTCGAAAGCCTACTACCAATTAAGCATATTAGGTGATGTGCATCTCTGTAATGAGAAGGGGTGTGGTCTAATGACATCAACACCCAGTATCAGGTGTGCATAATTATTAGGCAACTTCCTTTCCTTTGGCAAAATGGGTCAAAAGAAGGACTTGACAGGCTCAGAAAAGTCAAAAATAGTGAGATATCTTGCAGAGGGATGCAGCACTCTTAAAATTGCAAAGCTTCTGAAGCGTGATCATCGAACAATCAAGCGTTTCATTCAAAATAGTCAACAGGGTCGCAAGAAGCGTGTGGAAAAACCAAGGCGCAAAATAACTGCCCATGAACTGAGAAAAGTCAAGCGTGCAGCTGCCACGATGCCACTTGCCACCAGTTTGGCCATATTTCAGAGCTGCAACATCACTGGAGTGCCCAAAAGCACAAGGTGTGCAATACTCAGAGACATGGCCAAGGTAAGAAAGGCTGAAAGACGACCACCACTGAACAAGACACACAAGCAGAAACGTCAAGACTGGGCCAAGAAATATCTCAAGACTGATTTTTCTAAGGTTTTATGGACTGATGAACTGAGAGTGAGTCTTGATGGGCCAGATGGATGGGCCTGTGGCTGGATTGGTAAAGGGCAGAGAGCTCCAGTCCGACTCAGACGCCAGCAAGGTGGAGGTGGAGTACTGGTTTGGGCTGGTATCATCAAAGATGAGCTTGTGGGGCCTTTTCGGGTTGAGGATGGAGTCAAGCTCAACTCCCAGTCCTACTGCCAGTTCCTGGAAGACACCTTCTTCAAGCAGTGGTACAGGAAGAAGTCTGCATCCTTCAAGAAAAACATGATTTTCATGCAGGACAATGCTCCATCACACGCGTCCAAGTACTCCACAGCGTGGCTGGCAAGAAAGGGTATAAAAGAAGGAAATCTAATGACATGGCCTCCTTGTTCACCTGATCTGAACCCCATTGAGAACCTGTGGTCCATCATCAAATGTGAGATTTACAAGGAGGGAAAACAGTACACCTCTCTGAACAGTGTCTGGGAGGCTGTGGTTGCTGCTGCACGCAATGTTGATGGTGAACAGATCAAAACACTGACAGAATCCATGGATGGCAGGCTTTTGAGTGTCCTTGCAAAGAAAGGTGGCTATATTGGTCACCGATTTGTTTTTGTTTTGTTGTTGAATGTCAGAAATGTATATTTGTGAATGTTGAGATGTTATATTGGTTTCACTGGTAATAATAAATAATTGAAATGGGTATATATTTTTTTTTGTTAAGTTGCCTAATAATTATGCACAGTGATAGTCACCTGCACACACAGATATCCTCCTAACATAGCTAAAACTAAAAACTACTTCCAAAAATATTCAGCTTTGATATTAATGAGTTTTTTGGGTTCATTGAGAACATGGTTGTTGTTCAATAATAAAATTAATCCTCAAAAATACAACTTGCCTAATAATTCTGCACTCCCTGTATGCTAGGGAAGTACTATAAATTTGCCAATTGGGTAATTAGCCAATTGTGAATGGCCCAGTGCACTACAAAGTTTTAAAAAAAAAAAAAAAAAAACACACAGCAGTGTTAGTCCAAAAACTAAAATGGGTTATCTTACAAAAAGGGATCCTTACTTACACTAGGGATTGGGATTAAGATAGTCTATAAAAATAGCTTCTTCATGATACAAAATAAAAAAGCCAACCTCTGCAGTGCTTTAGATGTCAAATACTGCTCTGTGTTTAATTCTGCTATTAGTGATTATTATAATTCTTTTCTGGTACCAGGCAAATGCAAATAAGACTCATGGATGAATATAAAGGAGACAAAAAAATGTAAACTGTAGCACTTGTATACAGTAGAAGTTTAGAGTTCAAACATCATCTCAGCACCCGGGATTTCATTGTTCAGTAATAACTGATTCACAATACATGGCCTGCTCCAATTCTAGAGACATTCTGCTCAGACGCACCCTCTTGGGAATTTAGCTGTGGCTGAAAGTAAAGGAAACTGTTGCCACTGTAGAAAGGTTTTTGTCATAAGGAGGTTTCATTAAATGTCAGCCTTTTGTTTTAATAATATTTACAGGTAAGATGCCATTACTGTAAGAAAGTCTTCTGATAGAATATCCTCCTTATAGGAATATCATCCACTGGCAGAAAATTCAAGAGCATTTTTTGAGAACCATTATTCATGTAAAGGACATTCTAATAACACCGTCTTTCACTAGACAAATGTACATTAAAAAATATCTGTCCTCACATGTCATTCCTATAAAATCCTCTTCTACTATCAGGGCCTTTTTTGAAAGACCTACTACAATAATAACATTCTTACAATAATTTATTTCACTACGAAGACATTATTATGAGAACGTTTTCCATTACAAAAACATTTTCATGAGTTAACCTTCCATACGATAATGACATTCCTAGTAAAATGTTTGTAGAAGCTGCTCTTGCTGTAAAGATAAACAGACATTTCTAGTAAACACAACCTTTAGTTTCTAACATCAGCTAGTGCCTGCATTTTGCAGGTACAGGCTGCACAGGAGACTCACCGAGACTGCACAGGCAGCTCAGAATTGAGCACACATGCCGGTATGCTAAACTGCTCCAGGAAGAGCTTTAGACGGTAACAACGGTCAATGGCATTGACGAAGATAATGGTTTTCCCTCGCACCAGTGACAGCTTAAGCAGAGTGTACAACAGCAGGAACTTGTCTTCCTCCTCACACTGAATCTGGTACTGGGTGAGCTGCTTACTGTCTGGTAGCTGAGACTCCTGCAACTTCAATGTCACCTAGAGTTGGATAAAAAAAAAAAAAGCATGAGGACAATATTGGAATACTGTGGCAGAACTAAGGAAGGTGCAATTTGCTGGTCAGTACTATGCACTTTCATCTATTAGGATGTGCCTTCCAAGTGAAGAGACGCTCTCAGATGGTGCCAGAAAATAATCAGAAGGAGGCGCATCTTTCCAGAACTGTACTCCATAAAATGCTAGAAAGATGCAATCAAACAACACTATTTCTTTGTTTTTTGAGCAGTTCTTCAAAAAACAATGTCTCATGCTTCAAAGTCCTAAAATAACCAAATATAAATGTGCAATCTACCAACATGTCTGCTGCAGAGATCTCTGTGCAGTCTGAAAATCACTGGTTCAGTTTGTTTAAGCTCAACAAAATCTGCACTAGTGTGCTCAGAAAAAGTAACCCCATTTCTTTACTTTGCTACAAAACAGCTATTGGACACAGCATGCAGGTGCAACCACATAGTCCAAAAAGACACAATAGTTAAACAGAGATCGAAATACTCCATTAAGCACAGTCATGTGCCTATAAGCTCTTTAACACACAGAGGAAGGAGACATGCACAGGGATTCCCTCACCGGGTTGTGCAGCACAAGCGCCTTCAGTGCTTGAACATCCTCGTTGAAGGTGGCAGACATGAGGAAAGCCTGGTAGATCTTTGGGAATTGACTGAAAAACAAGAAAGGGTTATATTCTACCTCAAATAAAAGAGAAAAAGGGTAGCTTGCCCAACACAGCCCCTCCCTTCTCCCTTTTCTGCTTATTGAACTTGTTCTCAGAATGCATTTTCTTAGAGAAGTAGAATCCAGCAGACCAGAAAATGTGTAAACTAATGGGGACAAACAAGAGGATATGAGTATTTGAGCCTTTGGAGGATTGGGTATAAGAGAGAGGGTGGCCGGGCAAACCCAGGGTCACTGTTCTACTATTTACCATTCTCTGAGTGTGGAACAGTACATAATTCTTGGTGGTGGTTACTACATTTAGGGTCTTTTGCTTTGAATAGCTAGCCAGGAGGTTTCTTCTCAAACTCGGGCATGTACATCTGGTGTAACCATTCTGAGCCGGTACAACCATCATTAAAAAGGATAAAAAGACATATCTGTGAGAGCACCAAGATTAACAGACACCAATGGAAGTAGGGCATTCTTAAAAGACATCAAACTTTGCACCAACCCCACAACAGACTCACGAATACAATACTACACAAGTGTAACACCAATGGATTTTTCAAAAAGAAAAAGGATAAATTCAGAAAGAACACCGTTAATTAACTAAATTACACACCAACTATTCTGCACGCACCCAAAAGATTCACTTCATCCTTCTCACCCTCTTGGATTTATTACCTCAACAGTGAACTCATCTCAAATGAAGCACTCAAGCAATCCCTAATATAGCAAATGCCTCCCTAATTTAATGCACCTTCATCTTCATGATGCTTTAGAATGTCTAACGTCATCGTCAACAACCATCTGACCTCTCATTTGCCATTTCTGTGAAATACTGCTTTAAAGTTGTTTTCCATCTGCACAATCAACTCAATCATAGGAACTTTATTCTTTATTATCAGTAAGGATTCTGACAACAGTGCACTACAGACATAAAGCACCGAAAATAGCAACCCTTACATCCTCTTAATCTGTTGTCATCATTCTAGAGTTGATCATGAAGGCATACTGAAAACCCCCTCTAAAAGAATGGGATATGGCAAACACCATCCTGGAAGGGATGGTACCTTAAGCTTCAATTCTGCTACCACTACATTAAAGTATTTATCTCTTAACATATGCAAACATCAAGATGGGCAAGTACACTGACAATATGCTGTGCTACTTGGAAGTCTGAACTACCACGATTGCCTGAAAGACAAACTACACACCATCTAATCTTAGATGTGAAAGTTTACTTAAGGCCGATCCTCCCTGAGCATTGATTTCATCCTCATCGCCAACAGCAAACTGCTCTTAACTATGATGATTGGCAGACTCGAAACCAAACTCACAGAGTGTCATATCACTCCATTTCTCCATCAACAGAAACCTCAAATTTCAATACAAACACAGGTGCAACGGCTCAAGCCCGGAAACTGCTTTCATGACTTTTCAGAAAGAAGGAATTATCTTCCAGACACAGGCACTCAATTCTTGTACAAGCTTTGGTCCTCTCCAACCTGAACAGCACTATAGCCATGCTCACGAAGACACTTATCTAGCAACAATTAAGAGAATCCTACATACTGCTGCCAGACTCAAATGACCCAGGATGTCCCACCAGACCACTCACAAGGTGCAAGATTTTAAGTGGATTCTGCTTTCCACTCACATAACCAATCAGTAGAAAAAAACAGATGTTCTTAGGACATACAAGACAATAGAGCAAGGCTCTCTGGTTTACATGTCTTAACTTCAGGCACTGCCATTGGACTTTCAATCACTTGAAGTTTAGGCTTGTATTAAGTCCACAAAAATGTTAAGTTACCATATATTAATACCTTAACACAATTTAGAATGTCTGAAATTGAGTTTTAGAACTGAACACTAGTCTTGCTTTGAGATACAGGAAAAAGCTATACATGGGACAAAGTTGGTTGCGTAGCCACAAACCAATGCTCCTCTAATGGAGAAGGATTTGCACAATGGAATCAGCATCTATTTGAAGTTAATCCATCTATGGAAACCCAGATCCTTGAGGTGGTCTGGCCTTTATGGAAATTTAGTGATTTTGCAAGAGGCTATTAAAGCAAGGCACGGTCACAGTAAGCTGGTCATGTAGTGGTTTCAAGAAAGAACATTTTAAACACACGACTTGGTAGAAAGGAATTCTGTGATGTAGCTTGAGAGGTTAAAAATAAAGAAGATGGGAAAAGATTAAGAAAAAACTAAGAAATGTTGCAACAACTGTTAAAAATGGAAACAAGCATTGGCACTGGTCTGGCTTTAAATGATTGTTGTATGGTAATGTGAAGCATTCCCAGACAACTAGAATGGGAATGTTACGTATGTGGGTGGAAGCAAAGAACTGTAGAATAATATTGGTCTAGATTAAAATGTCGGGTGACAATTGCGCTGTCAAGCCAGATCTAAACATCCATGTAGGTCAACGACTGCCCTCCTTCCATCTGAGCTGCTGCCAGAGAAAAACACCATAAACTATCTGGTTATCTAAGGCACTTTAGTAGCATTACAGTGTCATGTCTGTGCCCCTGAAAGTTCGAGCTCAAACCACTGGATAAATAAACAAAATTATCACAGCACTTTTTTGTAGAAGCACAATATTCCGGCCAAATCGAAACATTTAATCCTGGCTTCCAACATGTGGGTGCAGCCAAAGTTCCTCTTTAGTGATACTGATATAATTGTCTGGTGACAGCTGCACTGTCAAGCCAGACCATACAAACATGCATTCTAACATTACGTTTCATCTCATAACTCAAGTTTGTAATTAATAACATACTCCATATTAAAGAGGGGTACTGTGAATAATTCATCAATACTAAGTAATGCAGATGCTTTCCACCAGGTGCCCATGGAAGGAAAAACCCTCAACAGGGGCAAGAAATGTATGGTCTCTTAATGCTTGTGCATCTACCCAGCACAAGACCAGTAACATGCAAAGAATAGTTACACAGCACAGTCAGTTCTCTCTTGCCATCTGTCCATCCCCAACAACATAACCTCACCACAGCAGGCTTTTCAGATCCTCTTCAAACCCGAAGGAGAATAGTAAATCTGCCTCATCAATCACCAGCATCTCCAGTGAGTCCTTCAAACATAGGTTCTGGTGCTTCAGGTGAGAAAGGATACGGGACGGAGTACCTACTACTATGTCTGGTTTCTCCATTAGAACAGGCCTGTAAAAGACAAAAAGAAATACTGGCTCAATTTAGGAGTCCCTAAAAAGGAAAGAGAAACTGATGCATAGCAGCACTGTAGTATGAACGGAGAACAAGGGACAAGCTGTTGCAAGATTGTTAGTTCTTCCTAGCGAGACCCCATCACAATCTGATGAGGTGCCTCATGGCCAGCAAAACTGCAATGCAAAGCACACATATAAGAAATGTTCACAGATTTCCTGTAATAGAGAGAGCGAGTCATATGTCAGACAAGGTTGGAATATAGGACTCTTTTTTCAGATTACCAGACATGCCCTGGCTTGTCTGGTATCCTGGGTTACTGAAAAATCATTCTGTGTCCAAAAACTTGATATCAAGCACAGCTTCAGCACACTGCAACGTTAAATGTTGCTGTTCACCTCAAGATTAGTTTAATAAGACACAAAACGTGGTTACCACACAAAGCAAAGACAAACAGAAACACCAATAATTTCTGTATAAGCTCTGTAAAAGTTTCACTGAGAGCCTCAAGTGTGGGTCTCAGCGAGCATCGAGTAATTCTCCACATCCGCCAATATGGCGTTCCACTATTCTTGGATGCAGTGAACATCCCACAAGTCTCTGCTAACTATTACATGGCCCATTTCAATGCCTGGCCCCCTCCTATAGCTGAACCGTCCTCCCTCGTAGCAAAAAAATAAATAAAAATACATCTTACATTTGTTGGTCCCATCCCAAAGAGTGGATATGAAACCCCGATATACCTGGAAGAAATTAAAGTGGCAATTGCCTCAATGACCACTGGCTGCACTCCTGGCACAAACAGGTTTCAAGAAGGGTTTTCCAAGTGCTACTCTCTCTGTTAGACCCTCAACTACTGTCATAAATAGAAGGGTGGTGTTGATGGGTAGGATGCTCTATGATAGGAGAGCGAGCACCATTGAGGTGATCCTCAAACCTGGGAGGGATCCAGCTGACTGTTCCTTTTACCGCCACATGTCCTTAATAAATACAGAAACATAAATTCTGACCAAGTTATTGACTAAATGGCTGGACAAAAGTTATTCAGTTGTTGGTTCACACATCAGAATGGCTTAATCACCAGGCTGCAACCAGGGATTGCATCCACCATCTACAGGTAATTTTGTTTCAAATGGGGAAAATGAAAGAAGAAACTGCCTTGGTGTTAAATGACTGAGAATGCTATTTAGTCGGTCCACATTATGTTCCAAATTCTATATAAATCAAACTTGGGTCCTTCCATTCCTGAAATGACATTGTATACTGTACCGTGAATCTGGGGCCCGGGTTGAAGTTAACAAATTGATGTAATCCCTTTCTTGATTAAAAGGGCACCAGAGAGGGATGCTCTCTCTTTCCCCCTTCTTTTTGCAGAGTGGATGGATCATAGCTCAAGAAGACAGAGTGTCACTCCAAGCTGTTCAAAACGGTGTTGTTACCCTGCTTCCTAAATGAACTCCAAAACTGTCTAGGTATAGTAGCCATGTCCCTATTTACTGAGTAAGTTCCGTTGGGCAGCTGCTCAACTTTGGGTCTCTTTAACCAAATGCAGCCAGGCTGCACACAATGGAGTGCTGGGCATTCTAGGCATCTATTTATACTATAGGGCCTCTAAACTTGTGGTGATAAAGGACTGGATTTTTGTCTTCCAAAATAACCCGGCCTACAGAGTAGATGAGATTATTTGCACTCAAGAGCCCTTGAAGCGATGTTGTAAGGCTTAAGGAATTCTGGAGCCCTCTAGAGTCACACTCTTGTGTTGGCACAGGGTACTCAAACATAATGTGTGGTTTAAACACATTACGTATGAAAAATTGCTGTGGCACAGTTTTTGGCACCCTCACATGGCTGTGTTGGAGGGCTTCAAAGCCTGGGACGCTATTTGTATATCTAATGTTGGTGATGTCTGGTTGTATGGTTGCATTAAGTCCTTCAAACAATCGTTGGACAAATACAATCTGCATAACTCTGTTCTTTCGGTACTTACAAATATGCAATGCATTATCACAACACCTCCTGCCCACTTTGAACCCCCTCAAATCAAAAAGTAGTTATTGAGCGGTGGGGATTTTGTGATGGTGCAAAGTGGTTATTTCTACCCGTCCCTTGTTCGCCTATTTTGTTTTGAGCTGTGATGAACAGGATTATATATTAGGTTGTTGTATATAATCAAATAATACAAATAATTTTAAAAAATGTTTAAGGAAAATGTGGGCCTCAGCTACAACAGTGTGAATGCAAATAAAGACCGGCAGAGGACAACATGAAGGGAAAAAAGATCTTCATTTCTGTACAGTAGACAGGGCTCAGAACGGCCTTGCATCTTCCTCCGCTCCTAGATTCTCTTTGCATGCTTCCTGTAAGTGTATACCAAGTACCTCACAAAGCTTTAACCGGCAATGCCGGTAGGGTACGGCAGCTCCAGCTAAAAAGCAGGATAAAAATATTCCTCTTGCATTTGGGTACGTGACTTTCATAGGCAAAAGCAGCGCAGGAGTTCGCTTGGAGAAGAAACAAGGACAATATGTTCAGAACATACCTAAACACAGGCAATTGGGTTAGGGTGACATTGACCCCCACACTGACAGACAAGATACTGGGGGAAGAGAAAGACTGGAATGATTAACATAACTAAACAAGGACAGACTGAGACAGCAACATAATGAGTCCAGCGCATATTCTAGCACAGATAGGGAAACACCACTTGCAGAGGGACACTGGGACAAGGAAACAGGGACACTGACCTAGGAAACTGGAAGAGAGAAACAGGGAAAACAAACCTTGGGAGACGGGAAAAGTGAAACACAAACATTGGGATATGGAAACAAGGACACTGGGAGAGCAAGACAGGTAATCGATCCATACTAGAGCTAATATACTAACACAAAGTAACATAATATTTATGCACTTTAATTTTGGGGTATTCGTATTAAACTTTTAAGTGCGAGTGTCAGCAGTGTGTCAGCTACTTACCAACACTAGGGAGGTATTTAAATACCCCTCTGGTGCAGAGGGGGCCATTTTTTATTTTTTTTTTACATCAGGCAGCTTGGGAAGAGCTTCCCGAGAAGCCGGTTTTCATTTTTTCTTTAATGACAATCAGCACACAGTGTGCGCTGACCTCATTACAGGAAAGTGAAAGTAAAACGAACCAATAGGCGTGTTTCATTTTCACTGAATCGGTGCTCGGGGCATATCTCAGCCCTCAAGCACTGATAGGAACGGATCAAACCTGGGTCAATGGGAGACCTTGGCAAGGGCTCCTACTGACCTTGGTTTGATCAGTTCCTGTTGCGTGCACTATGCTCAGCCACACAAGTGGCACTCGCTGCTGTCGATGCTGTCCCTCGCATCCGCCGCTCCACGGCGGGTGGGAGAGCTTTCTCCTTCCTGGCGGCCAAGACCTGGAACTCCCTCCCCACCAGCCTCAGGACCACCCAGGACCACTCCGCTTTCCGGAGACTCCTAAAGACCTGGCTGTTCGAGCAGCGATAACCCCCCCTTTTTCCCCTAGCGCCTTGAGACCCGCACGGGTGAGTAGCGCGCTTTATAAATGTTAATGATTTGAAGTGCAGTAGCATTTTAAATGGGCCTAAGTGGAGTAACACTGGGTAGCAGGAATTTTGTGGATTCCGGAAGTTTCCATAAACAAACTAAGCGAAATGTGTGATTTCAGGCAACGTTTGAGCTTTGTAGGGCACTGTGTTAAGTGAATCTCAAGGGATCCACAAAAGGAACACTACCCTGAAATTTCCTGGTTGTCTAGTTTTCTAACAGATCAATGGTTCATAGGTTGGCTTGGGTGGTGCTACAGCAAGGCCCTAAATACTGCGGCTACCCCTATTGCTCACATATCAATGTAGAATTGTAGAGCCTTTTGTGTTGTGGGCTTGTGGGCCACCACAGAAGTGAGGTATTGTTTGTATAGAGGCCATGTGGGAACTAAGGGTGGTAGTAAATTTGTGGCTCCCCGCATATTACAGATATTTCCGTTATAAAAATGAGGTAAAATGTGTGCTTTTTTTTACAGAAGATTGAAGTTTCAATGGCAGGTTAGAGCCACGCAAGTCACTCCACCCTGGATTCTCCCAGGTGTTTAATTTTCAAAAATGTTCAAGTTTGCTAGGTTTCCCTAGATCTGGGCCGAGCTAAGGCCCAAAATCCAGAACTACCCACACTGGAACAAAATAGGTCAGTTTTCAGTGGAAAAATGTGATGTATCCATGTGTATTTTGGGGGGGGGCTTCCTGTCACGGGCACCAGGGGAGCATAGAAAACATTTGCTATTACCAATTGCATTTTGCTGCATTTGAACCTTCCAAGTGTACGTCACTGTGTTAATAATTGTTTTTAAAAAAAAAAAAAAAAAAAAAAAATACCCCCCCCAAAAATCATATGCTAGCACACAAATTCAGAGATGTACAAATAAGCATTGCTTCTAAAGTCCATATCTTGCACCTGTTTCAAAAATGCACAGGTTTCCTCAATACACATTTTTCACTCTACATATTTTACCAACTGACTCGGTCTATACTCGGTCCACACTTAAAAACCGTTGTACAGTGCAGCTCAGTTGTTAGGACTGGATACCTTGGGCTCTTGAAGAATCTACAAATTATATATATCCCTGCTACCAGAAGGGTCTGGCAGACAATGATATATTGATTTGTAAAATCGGCCATCGTGACAAAACGTTACAGATGAAAACCACAAAAGGCGATTTTTTCCTATTCATTTTCAATATTTCTTTACTTCAACCATAGGTTTCTTTGGAAAAACATAAAGGGATCTACACATATGGACCCCTTGCTGAATTCGAAACTTTGTCTACATTACAGAAATCTACAGCTTTCCTGGATCACCCATAGGTTTCACACTGGTGTCCACCGCAAACTGGAAGTAGACTGAGACCATAAAAATAGGCACCTTTCTGCAAAATGTTAAAACTGTGGTAAAAAAAATGTCTTTTTTTTTATTTAAGTCTGGATATTCCTGAAAGCTGGGAAGATAGTGGCTTTGATACAGCAAACCGTCGATGACATTGTTATGGGGGGAAAAAAAAAAAACCAGAAACTTTTAGTTAGAGCACGTTTTCCTTATTCCCTCTCCACCCCACCCCAAAAAAAAAAAAAAAAAAAAACACACAAAATGTAGCTATATTTTGCATATTTTCTCTGTTTCCTCCATGGAATCCACAATTCCTGATAACCTTTAGAATCCCTAGGGTGTTGGGGAAAAAAAGGACGCAATTTTGGCTTGGATACTTTGTGTAGGGGAAAAAGGTAGGGGAACTATGAACAAACTACCCCAAATAGTCAAAGGGCTCAGCACATAGCTGAAGCCTAGCTGTTAAGGGGGTAGGCACATAACCTTGACAGGCATTGCATCAACAGTAAAGGAGCTGATGGATGGAAGGCAGCTGACAAAGCCTGTCCTTTTCATAAAAGGCTTCTACACTGGAGAGATTCAGCAATGTTAGCAGACAACTGTCACCTTATGGTGCGTAATGTAACAGGATGGTTTCAGTGAATCTCAGAGAAGTTTCCTCAAGTCTCAGAGGTGTGGGGGAAGAGTACATTCCAGACAGTGGTGACAGTTTCAGTCCTTTCATGAATCTCAGGGAGCATTCTTCAAGTCTTAGATGTAGGGAAGAGAGTACATTCCAGACAGTGGTAACATAAGAGTGGCAGGATAAGCAGCACAACTCATTGTTTTTAAGCAGTCAAATGGCAAGCAAACTCAAAGAATGCTATCTTAAACAACAATCATCAGATTAAAACACCAAAATTTCCCCTTAGGTCGCACCAGGAATGGGTGCTGCAGAAACTTACCTCTGTGCAGAGAGGTCAACCTGACCTGAAACGTCAGCCACCCGCACGTCCCGGGCACAGTACTGAGTCAGCTGACGAATCATTTGCTGAACCTGCTGACCCAGCTCCTTGGTAGGGACCAGGATGAGAACTCGCACTGTCTGTTCAGTGACCACCTAGACAGATCAGATATAAGTGAGGTTAGCATAAAACAAGAAAGGGAACAAAGAATCTGAGGCACAGAAAGCAAGAAAAGGATGGAAGGTCAAGTGTGGAAGGGGAAGAAAACACCTTTCAGACACTATAAGCCCTCTTTTAATTAACAAAGTTATTACTTCCATGGTACTGAAGAAAGGTTGAGCACAACCACTCAATCCCCTGGTCCCTGCATACCTGACTTTCTAGAGGTTATAACACTGTGACCCTCGTACAGGCTAAATCCTATCATATGGCATGCTCCACAGCTCATTCTGTGTCACGTTATTTATTCTCCCTTCACAACACCCGGAGCAGAATACTCTGTGGCCAGGACACACAGGCCAAGACATGCACTAATCATTCTCCTTACAGGTGTGCCACTTTAGTCAGGGACATCTTAAGGATTTATGGGGGCCGTTGGCAAAACATAAATTGGGGCCCTCTGCTCAAAAAACAAAATAGCTCTGAATTGGTTATGCATTTCAGGCTCACACTGGCACTTGGTCTATCTGCCAAAAAAAAAAAAAAAAACCTTTGCCTATGCCTTAAAGTGCCTCTGATTTCAGTCACACGTTTCCCATCCGCATCGCCTAACTAGGTCTACCACAGTCCTATAATCAGTGAAACAAGTACTAGCCACAAGACAGACCACATACCCCTGACTAAACCAAGTGCTAGGATTTGAGTATCCCAATGAAATACTACAACCTTCAATTCCACTGTATCGGACCTCCAAAATAGAGAAAAACAAACCTGTAAGAGTTTTTCAAAAGAAAAAAGGTAAATGCACCAACAACTCTTCAGTAAACTAAAGGATTAATAGAAACAGTTACTCATTAGCAGGTATACCTTGGTTGACTAATCACTTGCTGAGTATCAGGGGACAAAAGGTAGTAAATATTAACCCCACTTAGGACAAAAGAGCAAGATTAACAGATTTTAGAGTTGTAAAGAAATGGCTCCCTGTTGCAGTTACCCCCCACTTTTTGCCCGATACTGATGCTGACTTGACTGAGAAGTGTGCTGGGACCCTGCTAACCAGGCCCCAGCACCAGTGTTCTTTCACCTAAAATGTACCATTGTCTCCACAATTGGCACAACCCTGGCACCCAGGTAAGTCCCTTGTAACTGGTACCCCTGGTACCAAGGGCCCTGATGCCAGGGAAGGTCTCTAAGGGCTGCAGCATGCCTTATGCCACCCTAGGGACCCCTCACTCAGAACAGACACACTGCTTGCCAGCTTGTGTGTGCTGGTGGGGAGAAAATGACTAAGTCGACATGGCACTCCCCTTAGGGCGCCATGCCAACCTCACTGCCTACGGCATAGGTAAGTCCCCTCTATAGCAGGCCTTACAGCCCTAAGGCAGGGTGCACTGTACCACAGGTGAGGGCATAGGTGCATGAGCACTATGCCCCCACAGTGTCTAAGCAAAACCTTAGACATTGTAAGTGCAGGGTAGCCATAAGAGTATATGGTCTGGGAGTCTGTCAAAAATGAACTCCACAGCTCCATAATGGCTACACTGAATACTGGGAAGTTTAGTATCAAACTTCTCAGAATAATAAACCCACACTGATGCCAGTGTTGGATTTATTAAAAAATGCACACAGAGGGCATCTTAGAGATGCCCCCTGTATTTTACCCAATTGTTCAGTGCAGGACTGACTGGTCTGTGCCAGCCTGCTGCTTAGAGACGAGTTTCTGACCCCATGTGATGAGGGCCTTTGTGCTCTCGGAGGACAGAAACAAAAGCCTGCTCTGGATGGAGGTGCTTCACACCTCCCCCCTGCAGGAACTGTAACACCTAGCAGTGAGCCTCAAAGGCTCAGGCTTCGTGTTACAATGCCCCAGGGCACTCCAGCTAGTGGAGATGCCCGCCCCCTGGACACAGCCCCCACTTTTGGCGGCAAGTCCAGGAGAGATAATAAGAAAAACAAGGAGGAGTCACTGGCCAGTCAGGACAGCCCCTAAGGTGCCCTGAGCTGAAGTGACTCTGACTTTTAGAAATCCTCCATCTTGCAGATGGAGGATTCCCCCAATCGGAATAGGGATGTGCCCCCCTCCCCTAAAGGAGGAGGCACAAAGAGGGTGTAGCCACCCTCAAGGACAGTAGCCATTGGCTACTGCCCTCCCAGACCTAAACACACCCCTAAATTCAGTATTTAGGGGCTCCCCAGAACCTAGGAAACTAGATTCCTGCAACCTAAGAAGAAGAGGACTGCTGAGCTGAAAAACCCTGCAGAGAAGACGGAGACACCAACTGCTTTGGTCCCAGCTCTACCGGCCTGTCTCCCCCCCTTCTGAAGAAACTGCTCCATCGACGCTTTCCCCAGGACCAGCGACATCTGAATCCTCAGAGGACTGCCCTGCGCTAGAAGGACCAAGAAACTCCCGAGAACAGCGGCCCTGTTCACCAAAGACTGCAACTTTGTTTCCAAAGGAGTAACTTAAAGACAACTGCGTTTCCCGCCGGAACCGTGAGACTTGCAACTCTGCACCCGACGCCCCCGGCTCGACTTGTGGAGAAACAACACTTCAGGGAGGACTCCCCGGCGACTACGAGACCGTGAGTAGCCAGAGTTGCTCCCCCTGAGCCCCTACAGCGACGCCTGCAGAGGGATTCCCGATGCTCCCCCTGACCGCGACTGCCTGACTATATATGCTATTGTGATTATTCAAAGTTCCTAAAGTACTTACCTGCAATACCTTTCATTTGAGATATTACATGTAAAACTTGAACCTGTGGTTCTTAAAATAAACTAAGAAAATATATTTTTCTATACAAAAACCTATTGGCCTGGAATTGTCTATGAGTGTGTGTTCCTCATTTATTGCCTGTGTGTGTACAACAAATGCTTAACACTACTCCTTTGATAAGCCTACTGCTCGACCACACTACCACAAAATAGAGCATTAGTATTATCTCTTTTTGCCACTATCTTACCTCTAAGGGGAACCCTTGGACTCTGTGCATAGTATTCCTTACTTTGAAATAGTGCATACAGAGCCAACTTCCTACAAGAGTGAATCAACATTAATTCACAATTTAAATAAATAACTTAGTATCTTGATTTAACTGGACTCAACCTTCAGAGAACTAGCCTCGGTGTCAGGCATACTGCCCTTGTTTTCGGTCTCCAGGAGCAAAGTGGGCACAGTGATTGCAGCGCTCTAAAGGCATCTTCAACCCCGATGCGCAGGCCTCTCCTGGGCCAAGAGCAGACCCGCCTGAGCCCAGACGAGGCTGGCCTCCCCATCCTGGCCTGTGGTTCTTAAGGCTCTCCGTCTCACTCCTCACTATAAACAATGGGCCTTGGTTATGAGGAGGAGGAAGACTGCCAAAGTCGATGACAGTTGACTCTGCAAAACCACTGGTAAATTAATTAATAAAAAAATACAACAAAAAAAACAAAAACAAAAACTTTTTAATACGATGCGCTCGATTGACATTGAAATCTCAAATGCCAAAGAAAGACTGAGGCCAGTACAACAGCCCGTTTGGAATAAAATCACCAACGATCATGCAAGATCTCTCTCTGTAGCCAGTGTTATTAGCACAAATATAAATCTAAGTCTCCTTTGAACCTGCAATTATTATAAATTTATCACTTTCTGCCTTTGAAAATCACCCACCATTTAGGGGAAGAAAAATGGATCAAAACAAAAACAGATGCTATGGAGTTTAGCTTGGGTATAATGTCCAATGGAGTAAGGGGGCACCCCACTGCAGTACGATTGCTGGCGGGACTTTTTCTAGGTGCTAATTAAAATCTTTTTGGTCCTGATGATGACCCTCATATAAGAATTAAATAGGGTCGAAACATCAACAAAGATACTAGTGGGCTGTTTTTAATCAGCCACAAGTCTTGTACATATGTTTTGTATATAACACTTGTGCACTTTAGTTCACTCTTTTCACATTCACTGCACCCTTGGATCACCCTAATTGCGATACAATGTTTTAAGATGTTTTCCTTCTTGATGCTCTTCAATGAATTAAATAAATCTGATTGGATTCTTGTTCAAACCAGTCTAATTATGGTTGTGTACAGTTGCTGAGGAAGTTAAGGCTTACATTTCCTCCAAAAGGATAGTTGTTTTAATTTACTGATTATCTTGCCCAGGTCCTGGAGTTACTGGGCTGCCCCTTTTAATTTTTGCACCTTCTTGTGCAGGCAGAGCTAAGAAGGAGGCCTTGTTACCTATGTCTCAACTATGTTTCTTGGGACAGTGGCATTGATATTTTTGGACTCCCCTTTTCACAAAATTATGGTTGTTGATTTGTTCAGGGGTTTAAGTGTATATGCCCTAACTATTTACAACAATGTTAATAATTCTGAAAGACCTTTTGTGTTGCACCCTCGGGATAAAACATTATAATTTATATGCACTGCATTAGCAGGGGAAAAGTATGTGGTTTGAGGTGGGGATTTCAACATACCTCTATGTATGCTACGTGCCAAAGTAGAATATGGTTATGTAGATGACATGGGTCAATCGCATTTTATGCAGGACCCTAATGCAAGGAGATTAACAATTTAATGTTCAAATACAATCTTGCCTTTGCCAATGAGTAAACCACTGCACATGTTCCTTTTTAATGACCTTTTCCAGGTAAAGGGACTAGTTCTATAATGTGCTGATCACAAGTAATTTGAGCACCTTTTTCACAACTTTTAAAAACCATGTGAACTGTATTAGTGACCATAATGCCCCAAGTACTGCTTTTTACTTCCCAGACGGTTTGTCAATGGCTCAATCATGAGGATCGCATAGAAACATTTAACATTGCCTCAGGTAATGGTATTACTCTCAGATGGGATTTTATAGAGTCAGAGGGGTTAAATGTAGATTCAGATTAAGGATAAAATTGTACATCTTTAAACATGGCAGCTGAGCAGGTGGGAGACGGGGGAAATCAAAAGTGCTTTTTAGACATTTCCAATGACATCAAAGGGCTTATGGGTGCGGTGAAATGAAGGAATCCTAACCCTGCAGCTGGTCTGATGCCAACTGCACTAAAGCACATAACTTGCTGAAAAGAGACACTGAACGTCACCAGATACAAACAGGAAGTAAAATCAAGCAGGCAGACGTATAGGGCTATTCTCAATCACAGACGGGCTAAGGTTAATCAAGAGGCACAGGCATCATTATTGGCAGCAGGTAAAGGAAAACATGCCTTTGAAAAGTGATCAATAACCTGTATTTTTAAAGATGATACGGTCTAATCATTAGAGTTGGCCATCCTTGCAGATGCTTGAGCGACACATTTTAGTAATATTTATTTGTACAGTTACAGGAACATGGGGATTTTGGTTGTAAGCCATATGGTGCAGCTAAGTTATGAGACAGTGATCCTAGTACCTTGGTATTTACATTGGAGGAGACAGTAGCTCCCACTGAGGATAGGCAGAGCAGAAAGGCCCCGGAGCCTGATAGTATACTTTATGATCTTTTTTAAAACTAATATAAAGCTTTGGGGCCTACTGTTTTGATGAAAACGCTGAATTCTGTTTGCAGAGGAGGGATTCTGGAAACATGTTCACGTTCTGTAATCGTACCCATATTTATTGTGTCCCAGCCCCATCTCTCTAGTAGACTCACAGATGAAAGCTGCTGGAAGAATTTTACTTGCTAGACTAGAGTACTGGGTCGAGAATCATCACACAATTGCGGAGATACCATGTAGACCCCGAAAGGGTTTAGGGACTGCGGAACAATGTTTAATTTTGAACTTGTTCATAAGGAAGTTTACCTTGACACAAAATGTGCTGTTCTACCTGGCATCTATGGACATAAAAAGCACCGTTGACTGTGTCAACCATAGTAAACTTTGGTGTATTCTTGGAGTTTTGGAGATAGAAAGCCCTGTAATAATTCACCTCAGGGATTTTTATACAGGTACCAGTGCCATGGTGATGCTTGGAATAAATAATGAATGTTCTGCAGAGTTTGGCACGTAGATGGGGGGAGACAAGGTTGCGTCCGGCATTCTTTCTCTTCATTCTATATATAATCTACATCAGCGTGCCGCAGGAGTAGTGCAGAGATTTGCCACAGTTTGGGCACGGCCCTGTCATTGCCCTCCGTTATGCAGATGACGTGGTACTTATGTCCTGTACCTTTACTGGACTGCAGAGGCTAATTAATACTTCTGAGGACTTTATGGCAGAGTGTTGCCCAAATTTATAATTATGAAGTGTGGTCCAAAGGTTGATAAATCCTGCCAGGTTAAAGCGAGGGAACCCAACTGTCTCAAGATAACACGTTTCTGTATTTGGGTGTACTATTCAACAACCTGGAGACTTGGAAGCACCCTTATAATGGCGAGGAAAATTTTACTTACAAAATCTGTGGCGGCCTTATTTAAATTTGCTGCAGAAATTGGGGCAGAAGCCACTGAAAGTGATGGGCACAGTTTATAAGACGAAGTGTGTTTTGTGGCTGACGCACAGGGGATTCGTTTGGGGGTATACTAATCTGGGGGATGGTGGGAACGACTTACAACCTGCAAAAAAATGGGTGCTTCTGGAGATTACTTGGAGATTACTTGTGATTCCCCAGAGCTGTGCTGCATTTGTTTGTCATGAAGAGTTAGGTATGAGTTTTATAGAGGAACAAATTAAGATTCAACCTGTATTAGCATGGCATAAACTTGTTCTCAATAGTTTTTTTGAGTTTTTTAAAATGTATGTTATCACAGGATCTAGCCATGAATGTTCAATGGCTACAGTACATTAAGAAATTTTCCAAAAGTCATGAAAAACCATAATATTATTATTATTTTCTTTTATTTATTTTTTTACAACTGCCGAAACCTTAAATAGTATTGGGAAACCTGAGATAAAAAAAAAAAATATGTATATATATATATATATATATATATATATATATATATATATATATATATAAGGAAGAACAGTTCGTCAGAAAATATGGAAAATCCAGTGTCATTTACAACCAATTGCTGTCAACTTGTGAGGGCCTCCAACCCTATCTGGGTATGCATAACAAACAGCACAGATTTGTTCTAATTAGGTTAAGGTGCAACACTGTTCCCCGAGTTCTAGGATAATCGTCTGGCCTGTCTCACTGATGAAATGATTACTCACAACAAACCATTTTCCACTTTATGTTCTTTTGCAAATACTACTTTGCACTGAGAAAGCAATACTACCGCTTTTAAAAGGGAAGGAACTTTAGGAAATGTAGGCCAGCTCCTATTTTTCTTCTGCATTTTTGAACATTACCAATTTGTTCTCAAGTAGCCACGTTCACATGGCAGGCAGTTACTATTCGGAAAACTATGAATGCTGTGTGTTTTAATTTATTATATTTTAATTACTGTAAATATTGTATTTATGAATTATTTTGGAATATTTTTCCTTGTTGTGGTTTCACAGATTTTAACTAAGCTGAATAAAGCTTAACAATTATGATAATTTGCCTGCTGCTATACTATGTAGTTCAAGTCCCTAATTTCTGCAGCACATAACACAAATCAGTGCCAACACAGGTTGCAGTGGTTCGCTCTCATTCAACTGTCTGAATTGAAAGGTCAGGTAACGTCAATAAATGAAATTACTACGCCCCACAAATTACAAAATTCCGGGTGCAAAGTCACATTATCAGTTTTAACCCCGGACTTGTAATCAGCCTGCCCAAGTTAGTCAGTGTCAGAGGTATTGAACCCAGCAATTCACTTCGGTTGAACAATTTTATTACTCCCACCACATCCAGGTACAACCTTTCTGCATGCAAATGTTACTTTCCAGGAGGATGAGCACTCCTCTGTCTTATAATATTTATTTACAACTTTTCCCCTCTGTGGCCTCCGTATCACTCGATACGAAGCAGGCAACAGACACTTGGCTATGCACATCACTGGTTCATTGGGGCAACGTATTAAACCGACCTTTGACATTGAGTGGTCACAGCTTGGCCAGCAGACATTGGCTTTCATAGCTCATCTGTTTTTTCTCAATAGGATCTGCTTGCCTGAAATTTCACAGGTAACACTGATTTAGACCTTGACTGTCAGATTCTGAAATGTCAGAGTGTAGGCTTTGTAATAGCTATTAGTATGAACAGGGAGGTACCCAGTGCCTTACATGTGTTTAAAAAAGATCTGCTTAGAAGCTGCAGAAAGTGCATTAAATGTTGGTACACATAATACTAAAGCTATGCAGTACACCTCTTGCCCCCTTACTCCACTGCCAGACACTCTCAGACCCTTTACCCGACTGTTGTAGGTTCCCACTTTCAACTCGGAGGTGTTTTCCGCTTCTTTCTTTTGCTCCCTCTTTCCAGTTTGTGTGTTTTCGTCTATGCACTTTGTAAATGTCTGACACAGAAAGATATGCAAGGCTCCCCAAAAATGCATGCCCTTGACCCCACCAGCAACCGCTGGCTCAAATTAAGCACTTGAGGGATCCGTTTTCTGAGAAGGCAGGGTACTGTGATGATGTAGCCTCATTTTGACTCACTTGCTGCAAGACCTTTTTATGGTGCCCCAGGGCAGTTAGATGTTCTTGGGTAGTAACTGAAAGGGCCTACGGTCAATTACCACTTGTGTCCTGGAGATTAAAAACGGCTGCACTCTAATTAAATAAACAAGTATTCTTAACAATGTATTCTGTTAGGGTAGCAATGTCGAGCACTCAAGGCTTACTCTAGGTGGAAGCGTAGAGGTAAAAATTCTAAAAGAGTGCAACAGTTTACAAAACAGTTAATAACTACGGGCAGGCAGTACTTTACTTTAACGGAGGTAATTAACAGAACTGCCTAGCACCTCATTACAACCCCTCCAGAGTTTAAAATTCCACCGCACTAGGCATTATGTTTTATCTAACATTAGCGCCTATGGACAATCCGCCCTACAGAGGACACTTCACAGACACAAGAATGGTTGGAAGTGTTTGATTTCTTCATGAAAGTCATTGTGTGAGATGCAGACAAATTGATAAAATGGTACAAACTCTGTACATTTTCGGTCTGATCTTCTGTATCCACGGCTGCCAAGTATTCCACCAGCTAAAATGCATATGGTCTAAGCCTACATACCAATCCTCCAGATTCACGCTGGAGACTACGGATTTCAAGGTTGGTCTCCTGCCCCCCCCCCCCCACCCCACCCGGATTCCTGCACGCAGAAACCTTATTCAGAATTTTGTAAAACTGCCAAAAATATGATGTTGATACCTGTAGCGCGTGTTCCAATCTCCCCTCCAAGAATTACCTCTGACATCGAAGGTTAAGGCTTTGTCTTGGTTAGGGAAGATAAGTGGCACCAAATTCTTTTTGCCAGCTTTATGTTGTGTAGCCAAAAAAAGTGTTTCGATCTGTTTTTGGTTTGCCAGAGTCTAGAACTCAGTTTTGGAATGCACTATGTTATAAAACTGCAAAAAAAATAATGCTGATTGTCTGTAAACATACATACCATTAGACCTGATTTATGCAGGTTGCCTCTGCTTCAATATGTCAGTGGGAAAAATACATTCTCCTGACTATTTAAAAAAAATAATCTTGAACTTGCCTGCCCTAAAATGCTAGCATGTAAGTCAAAGGGTTGATGGCCCTACCACCCAAATAAAGTGCAAACTTTGTATAAATGTTTGGAAGATACTCCTCGTGGTTCTTCTTGTGGTGTATGGTCACTGGTGCCAAGTTGGGGAGCACATTCCTCGACACTGGAATCCCTTGACCAGTAGCCAACAGCATTATTGATTAAGAAACTAGCTGGCCACCACTTTACCACAGATGCCCCTAGTTCACAAGGGTAAACAGTCTGTATCTTGGAATCGACTACTGCAAACCTTCTGGTGGCAGGAGTACCCAAGGTTCAAGGGCACCCATAAAAAAAAACACTGGAGTTCAGTGGACAGTTGGTTACTAGTCTGGACAAGGAGGTCTTGATCAGTGTTTTGCCAAGTGATATCTCTGGAATTGTTACAGCTAGAAGGACTATTTGAATGGTTCCAGAATCAGGAGAACTCCCCCGTCCAAGGAGATTGAGTCCCGGCTAGGATTCAAAGTCTTTGATTTCTCCAATTCTCAAAGGGTAAAAGAGGAAGAATGTATAGGCATCCCATGGATTAGGGAGGTTCATCAGAAGCAAACTCACCCTTCTCTAGGAGGAAAGAGAGTAGGCACCTACTCGACCTAAAGGAAGTCATGTTTTTCATGGACAGATGGCAGGGCTGACCCAGAGACTTCTGGACAGTGTCAGTCTATAGAGATACTCTCCACACACAGTCAACCAGTTAGCTAGACTATGGCCGTTGTTGGCAGATCAGGTCCTACCCATTTGAAAGACACATTCCAACTCTGCATGCAAGTTGGCAATTTCTCCCTTCCCACCACAGGTCCAGCAAAGCAACTCTGGAGGCTTCCCAGACTTAGGATGTACGCAGGGAAGAGCAACAACACTGCAGATACTCTGGTCCACATTATTCAGTTTCCCTGGTTTTCAACATGGTGCAACGGACATTCCTGGTGGCCTGTCCACATTGTAAAGTAGTACTAGTTGTAGAGGCCAATACTTATCCTCCTTTGGTGTCCATATCTGGTCAATTAGGGAGGCTGCCCTATCCCAAAGTCCTGAGGTCCTTCTAATTCTGGATTGACCTGGCATGCTGTATCCATGGAATACAAAAACAACAGATGGACAGAATGCAGAGCAAATCAAACATTCACCTCCAGTCACAGATCTGGGCTTAATCCATCAGTTTTTTTGCTTCCCATGCATTCCAGTCTGGACCAAGCCATAAGCAAATTAGTCTTGACCCTGTTCCCCATAAGAACAGTCCAGTCCAAACTGCCAAACCAGGTCCTCCCGTGACCAGAAACAAGCATCCTGGGACCGGTTTCAGTGTATCACCCTTCACGTGAACCTCGTGAACTACTTAATAAATAACTGAGCTTCCTGTTGAGCATATTGGGTAGCTCTTGAATTTTCTATATTTTAGATTCAAAGGAGTAGGCAGTTATAATTGACCTATGGGGCTGGGGTGACATGCCCCTAGCCCAGCTCTGATTAGTGGAGGAAAAAACCAGAGAGGCATGACCATATCCCATACTTAGTGGCCACGTGTGTCACCTTTGTGCAGTGAGGCCAAAAGGCAGGCCGCTACGCTGGGTTCATCTCAGAGGTTATCATCATCATCTAATTGCTTAGAGGTTAGAAGACCCTACACATGTCCCACTTTGTGGGCAATGACCTATCGCACACTCAGCCACTGAACTTTCTATAACTCCATTCATAGGGTACACAGGTGCTTGAGCAAACACAGTATATCCTCTAACCTCGGCAATTAACTCCCCAAGACGTCCCTTCAGGTTAGGGATGCTGAACTGCCACCACTTCATGTCACTTTAAAAACAAATATTTTCAACCTGAATGTAGTAGGGAAAAGTTCAAAAGTTAACTAGCACATTGTTAGAAATTGAGTCTTTAGATGGCAGTGTTTTCACACTGTCCAAATAGGGATCCTCACTTTAGTCAGGGCCAGGGAGTCACAGAGCTAAAGTAACCCTGCTCACCCTTCTGATTGCTTGGCACAAGTCCTTCCAGCTTATCCCACAGGCAAGGTGTAAAGTATTTGTGAGTACAAACACACACTCTTCCTCCCCCCCAAGTCACAAGCCACTGACGGGGGAGTGAGGGCCAGTCATGGAGTGGCACAGATGCCAGGTGCAGTACCTTGGAAAACGATGAGGAAACAAAGACATTGAGTCAGGGAGGTGAGGCGTCACTAGAACCAGTGTGGCATCAGTTCCTTACTGCTACCAGGGAGGTGAAGCGTTTGTTCCTTACTGCTAGACAGGGGAGGTGAGGTGTCAGTTCCTCGTGGTTGCAGGGGAGGTGATGCGACATCAGTTGCAAGGCATCAGTTCCTTACGACAAGGTAGGTTGGGTGGCCGACAAATCCAGTAGATCAAGGTACAAGGTGTTGACATTGCTGTGTTATGATCACACTACAGGTGCTGAGGTGGTGTTGGGTGCCACACACCGACGTCTGACATGGCACTCTGGACTCATGTTGTGGAGGGACTTCAAGGGTGCTGCACCGGCGTCAGTCGCGGCCGTTGCACTCAGCGGGGACCACGGCTCCAGTGCAGGCAGCGGCATAGAGTTGGACAGCAGCACCAGTTCCAAAATCGCTCTGGAGCCGATGCGTTTGTTTCTTCCTTCGTACACCAGAACTCACTCCCAGAACTGAATTAAACACCACTTAGCAAGTCAGGACTCTCAGCAAGAGAGCCCAGGTGCTGGCAGTTGAAGTCTTTGATGTCCCTGAGACTTAACAGGAGGCAAGCTCTGTCCAAGCCCTTATACAACCTTTGGAACCAGGATGTAGAAAGCAAAGTCCAGTCCTTTTACTCCCAGGACAAAAGCAGCAAGCCAGCACGGTAAAGCAACAGGCAGAGTGGTCGTCCTCCTACAACATCCAGCTCTTCTTCATGGCAGAATGTCCTCAACCCAGAAGGATTCTAACCATGTGGTGTCAGAGGTCCAGTACTTGTACCCATTTCTGTCTTTGAAGTATGCAAACCCTGCCTTTCCCTGCCCTGGCCCCAGACACACTCAAGGGGGTTGAAGACTGCTTTGTGTGAGGACAGGCACAGCCCTAGTCAGGTGCAAGTGCCAACTCCTCCCACCACTTTAGCTTAGGAAGACCTATCAGGAAGTGCAGGGCACACCTCCGCGTTACTGTCTAGAGTGAATTCACAAACAGCCCAACTGTCATCCTGACCCAGACGTTTATTTCATAGACCGGCAGAGGCACAAAATGGTTAAGCAAGAAAATGCCCACACTTTAAAAGTGGCATTTTCAAACCTACAATTCAAAATCTAATTTCAACAAAAGATGTATTTTTAAATTGGGAGTTCAGAGACCACAAACTCTATAATTCTATCTGCTCCCAATAGGAAAGTACACTTAAAAGGTATTTCAAGGCTATTCAATGTTACCCCATGGGAAAGACAGGTCTTGCAATAGTGAAAACAGCATGTAGCAGTATTTCACTATCAGGGCATGTAAAACACACCAGTACATATCCTACATTTTAAATACTCTGCATCCAGCCAATGGGTATGCCTTGGGCCTACCTTAGGGGTGTCTTACATGTAGTAAAAGGGAAGCGTTGGGCCTGGCAAGTGGGTGCATTTGCCAGGTCTAAAAGACAGTTTACAACTGCACACACAGACACTGTAATGGCAGGTCTGAGAATTTTACAGGACTACTCTGGTAGGTGGCACAATCGGTTCCAGCGGCCCACAAGTACCATTTGATTTACAGGCTTTGGGCACACATAATGCACTTTTCTAGGGACCTACTAGTAAATCAAGTATGCCAATCATGAAGAAACCAATCAGCAATACATTTTAGACAGAGTACATATATTCTTTAGCACAGGTTAGCAGTGATAAAGTGCCCGGAGCCCTGAAGCCAACAAAACAGGTTAGGAAAAATAGGAGGAAAAAGTCAAAAAGCTTGGAGATAACTCTGCAAAAAGGGCCAGGTCCAACACACATTCAGAGCAGAAAATGTTTTTCTCTTACCAAAGCTTTCTGCCAACAGTAAGCATGTTAACAATCCAAATGGCCCCTCTTGCACTGACTAATGTCGTTATATTGTTTTTACACACTATCTTTGCCAAAAAATCTTTTATCCTCATCCATCACAACAGAGTTTAATGCCAAAGGCACCCCAAAGCCAGCAGATTAAAAAGAATATATATATATACCTATATTACAACATTGTTCTGAATCCTACTGCCCTCACTCTTTCGCATCAGCCTGACATAGTAGACAGAGGAGAGATGCAAGTAGACCTTTTACAGACCATAACCACAAACATAGCTGCCTCCGAACGGAACCCTTGTCAGATTAACTACTAATGTAGATTGGGCCAATAAAGGGTCAACCTATCTCATTGTGACTGTTCTCTTAAACTACACAAGCTTACTTCTTTTTCCTAAAAGCTACAAATAAAAGACAGGCTATGCTGGGACACCCATTAGCTCTGAGCTCCCTCCTCCACTGCCCTCTAACACTATTTCTTCTAAATTTAGAAGAATATAGTTGCAGGATTCAAAGAGGAGGAAAGATAAATAGACATCAAAATCACTTAGAATTTTGCCATAACTTCTAGGACTGACAATTCATCGACAGATCTTTGGGACTTCGCCAATCGACTAAAGATCTGGCGACAGTTGCTTCAGGCTATATACCAGTTCTCACACAGGGTCGACGCGAAACATTAGAATAAAGATAAAAGAGCCTGATTTGTCTACATATTAAAACCCACCTCTCCTGTAACCTATAAAAACTCCTACCATATTTTTTCCAATCTTTTATAATAAGAATTCTGCACTATCTACCAAAACATTCAACGTCCATGACCGTTCTGCCGACAATGAGCTCTTTCGATCACTACCTACTACTGGCCCAGCAGCAGTAACATCTAAAGAAAGCTAAGCAGCAGAAGCTGGTCACCCTCACAAAGTTTCATTGTGCTTCCCCACCTTGATTGTACACCCTAATAAAGTGGACCCTCTAGAGAAAATAATTCCTGAGAACTTTTCAACCAATTTGTCTTCGACTTCCACAAAACAAAAAAACAAAAAAACACACACACATCACAGTCTCTGAGCTGGATAAGTCTCCCTCCGGTGAACTTGAAGAGGCAGAGCAACAGAACACAGCTCCTTTGGCCTCCTTTGACCTGGTCAGTGACCTGCTCTGCCTCCTGTGGCTCCACCTTGTAAGTAGAGCACTCATCCCTCGCTCCTTTGAACTGACCCCTGTCAGGAGTTCAAGGCCCTCCTCCTCCTGCAGGCTCCTGCCTGCGCCTCATCCCTGGTGTCTAGTGGGAGAGCTCTGCTTTCCTGCTAGGCTGCCTCTCTCCGCCTTTTATCTTCTCTCCGTGTGCTCTCGCTGTGTCTGCCCCCCGGTGCCCCTGCTGCCGTTCGCTCTCCTGTGTGCCCTTTTAGACTCACTTTCACCTTTTTACTCTTTTCTGCACTTCTTCTGCCTTCCTCTCTCTCTATCTTCCCCACCCGCCGCTGCAGCCCCTGCGGCCTGCCCTCCTCCGCTTCCTTGCGCTGCTCTCCCGCCGCTGCTACCGCCGCGCCCCACTCCCTTTTTTCGCACCAGTTTCACCCCGCACCTGCCTCCTACCTGTCCTCTCCTCCCCACTCCCTACTTCATGGCGGCCACTGGTGCACCAAATCGCCTGGATCGGGCCCAGCTCCGGAACCCCCGATTCTCGTACCCCCCCACGTCTTCATTACGACACCAGCCTCCACGCCCTCAACACCATCCGCTCTCCCGCCTGCCTTCAAGCCTCCCCGCAGACCACCCACAGGCCCTTCTCCTGAAGAAACTGCACCTTCACCGGCCTCCACGCCACGACTTACCCACCAAGGCAGGACGCAACCATCTCAGATGTATCCTTCTCAACACCTGCTCCGTCCACAAACACGCAGTAGAACTATGGAATCTTATTGAATCAGCTTCCCCAGACGTCGCCTTCCTGACCGAGACCTGGATGAACACCTCCTCAGCGCCCGACATCGCCATAGCCAACCCTGGCAGCTACAAGATCACCCTCAGGGACTGCTCCAACAAACCAGGAGGAGGCATCGCCATCGTCCACAAGAACACCCTCAGGATCACTACCAATACCGAAGACCCCCTCAGCACTGCCAAACACCTGCACTTCCAGATCCACACCGACCCAAACACCACCCTCTGAGGGACCCTCGTCTACAGGCCCACCCGGCCTCCGACAGCAGTTCAGCGACTCCATCACCAACGTCATCAGCACGCACGCTCTCGCATCCTCAGGGACTTAAACTTCAACCTCGAGAACACCAAAGACAACACCACCACCTCCCTGCTAGACAACCTCTCCAACCTCAGCCTCGAACAGCTCGTCATAACACCGACCCACTACACAGGACACACACTCAACCCTATTTTCTCTGCCAGCAAACACGTCTCCTTCAGCCACACCCCCAAACTCCACTGGACAGATCACTGCTGCATCCGCTTCTCCTTCAAGAATCCCACAACACACCATCACCCACAACAGATTCCCCACAGTAAATGGAACAAGGTGACCGAAGGCCAACTAATCACTACCCTCTCCCGTAACCCACCCCCCCCCCCAATCGACACTGACGCAGCTGGACGCAACTTCAGGGAATGGATCGACACTTGTGCCAACACTCTCGTCCAATCAAAAATACCTCCAACAGACGCACCGACAGAAAGCCTTCTGGTTTACCGCCGACCTCCACTAATCTAAGCAGACATGCCAAAGGTTCGAAAAGAAGTGGCACCAAGATAAGACACTGGACAACCACACAGCCTTCAAAAATGCCATTCGCAGACACCACCAACTCATCCGAACTGCCTTCAAAGAACGCATCAACAATGCACACAGCCAGAAGGATCTCTTCAACATCGTGAAGGAACTCTCCAACCCCAGCTCCAACTACAGCCTGCCTTTACAAGACCTCTGCAACGCCCTAGGCTTCTACTTCCACTGCAAGATCGCAGACATCCACGACAGCTTCAGCACTCAGCCCCCCCGCAACCACCAACACCACAGATTCACCACCGACCAGCCTCCTGCTCTCCTGGACCCCCATCAACGACGACACCATTGAAATCATGAACACCATCCACTCCACTTCGGCTCACCATCCGACCCCTGCCCTCACCACATCCTCAACAAAGCGAACTCTGTCATCGCACCCCAGCTCCAGAAGATCATCAACAGCTCCTTTGAGTCCGCCATCTTCCCGGAGATCAACACCTTCCTAAAAAACCCAAGCCGGACCCAAAGGACCTCAAGAACTTCTGGCCTATCTCCCAGATCCCCTTCCCAGCAAAAGTCATCAAAAAGGCTGTCAACAGACCCGCTTCCTCAAGGAGAACAGCACTATGGACCTTTTCCAATCCGGATTCTGCAGCAACCACAGCCCTCAAAACTGCCCCCATCGCCGCCACCAACAACATCAGAACTATATTGTACAAGGCCGAAACCACAGCCCTCATCCTCCTGGACCGCTTGGCCACGTTCGACACAGTCTGCCACCACACCCTATGCACACACCTCAGCAATACAGGAATCCGCGACGGAGCTCTGGGCTGGGTCACCTCCTCTCTCACCGGCAGAACTCAGTCTCCCTCCATTCTTCTCTGAAGCCATCAAAATCATCTGCGGAGTACCCCAGGTTCGTCCCTCCTCAACATCTACATGGCTCCACTTGCTAACATCACCCGATCTCACAACCTCAACATCATCTCATACACCAACAACACCCAGCTGATCCTTTCTCTCACCAAGGACTCCGCCAAGACCAACCTCCACGAAGGAATGAACGCCATCGCTGAATGGATGAAGAACAGCTGCCTCAAACTCAACTCTGACAAGACGGAGGTCCTCATCTTTGGCTCCACCACTCCTGGTGGCCTGCCACTCTCGGATCTGCTCCGACCCCCATCAACCACACATTCAACCTAGGATTAATCCTGGACTCCTCACTATCCATGACCCAGCAAGTCAACGCCATCTCCTCCTCCTGCTTCAACACCCTCTGCATGCTCTGAAAGATCTACAAATGGATCCCCACGGAAACCAGAAGAACAGTCACTCAAACCCTTGAAAGCAGCAAACTGGACTACAGAAATGCCCTTTACGCAGGAACCACAGCCAAACTCCAGAAAAGGCTGCAACGCATCCAGAACGCCTCAGCACGCCTCATCCTGAACATCTCCGCCACTGCAACATCACAGACCACCAAAGAGACCTGCACTGGCTCCCCATCAACAAGAGAATCACCTTCCAACTCCTCACCCACACTCGCAAAGCACTGCACAACACCGGACCAGAATACTTTAACAGACGGCTCTCCTTCTATACCCAGACCCGACAGCTCCGCTCCGCCGTCCCACTCATCCGCAGAACTACAACTGGCGGCAGATCATTCTTGCACCTTGCCGCCAAGACGTGGAATACTCTTCAGACCCACCTGCGTCAGACTAAGGACCTCCTTACCTTCAGGAGACTCCTCAAGACCTGGCTGTTTGAGCAGTAGCACCTCCCACCACCTCCCTACCCCCCGTCAACCACCCACCCCAGCGTCTTGAGACCTTCACAGGTGTGTAGTGCGCTTTACAAGTTCCTTTATTGATTGATTGATTTGGCCAAAAGGTAATTGTCATAACACTTACACACACTCTTTAATTATAACTCACTGTCTATGCAAAGATTTAAAACTCAAAAACAATATTGTCTGCAATCATCCCTTTCAAGAGCTCTCTTTGGTTACAGCAGCCAACTAACACATATTGAATACTCGGGTGCTAATGCAGCCATCTCCTCTGGCTCACCGCTTGGTTTTTGGTTTAAGTAACTCTACATTGAAAGCACAGGCAAAGCTAGAGGTATACCACAAAACCTTTCTGTGCAAGATATGACTCCAGATGCTCTTAAGATGTTTTAGAGGCAGGCAGCTTTCTTCACTTAATGCCATTGTTATCCTATTTAGGTACCTCAGGCATTAGTAGTGTAAAGTTTGGCCCAGTGTTCGTGAATAAATAAAAAACATTAATCCACTATTGTTGTCTTAACAAATGCAATAGGTGAGGGATTCTATTTTAACACATACAAATCCAATGGAAGATTGGGCCATAAAACTTTGCAATTCCTTTAAGACCGCTAATCTTCTATGCTTCAAATGCAAAGGGCATCTATCAATTCACTGACCTACAAACTGTTATTGAGCAGGATATTCACTGTTGGCCTGCAGAAACTATTCATCATTAACAGTAGTGCCCAACACAAATAAAAACAGAATTTTTACCAATTACCAGCGCATACCAATGTCCAGGACGACTCAAATGGCTTGCACAATTGTAAATAAGTGTACCATCATTTCACCCACTCCTTATCACAACCACTCACTTTACAATTATTTCAAATGCCCAATGCCGATGGAAGACCAGCTTTCTTATTGCTCGTGAAAAATTAGCAGTTTAGACTGAATCCTTAGCTATTCAGAGATAATTTAATTTTTAACCATGCAGGGTCTGCTCTGCTTTCAAGAGATCATGGGCCAAGTTAATATTTACATCGCACACTATTTGGCATTTCAAGTTTAGGCAAACTTAGCAGAGGAAGAACAATTTTTCAATGTTTTCCTGTAACACATGATTTTTTACAGCTGAAGAGCTTTTATTGCAGTTGTGCTTTTGGTAACGGTGGTGGATCAGCAAACCCCTTTACTTTATACTATCGATGTATGCATTAATCTGGAGTCCAGAACCAAAGGCAAACATGTGAAAAAATCTCAAAGCACTGCTCATTTATCTCATAGCTACGTAGGTCAACATTGCAATTTTTTTAACAGATGATTTTCATCATGACCTGACTTTTTCCAATATAGAAGACACCTGGAATCATGTCCAAAATGAATTTTAAAACATTCCTTGGGGCCAGGTACCACACTCATGCAATGTCAATAAGGGCATGGAGTTCAGGAATTTCTTAAACAGCACGTCTTACAGGATTAAAAGGAACGTTTGTGGACTACATCCTCATTAGTCCAATTCATATTACCAACTCAAGCACAACAGCACTAAACTATTCTTTAATGTCCATAATTTTTTTTCGGCAAATCAGGATTTTGTAACACTCAGTGGACCGAAGAGCCCAAGTTCACTGTAAATATTCTCCTTAACTAGACTCAGGAGGAAGAAGCCTCCCGCTTTAAATTTTGGGATACTAACTGGAATACAGATGCAGAAACGCTTAAGATTATATACAATATATGGAATGGAAATTTAACTCTGCAACTAAGCTACATTTTACCAACCTTTCCAAGACTTCTTGACTCACTGGAGAATCATCCATGATCAAAACACTTAGCTAACAGCTCCAAGTCAATATCTTATTATTATAACTTTTGAGGAAAATGGTTCTTAAAAGGTGTTTTTGTTCAAGAAGATAAACTTTCAAAGCATTTAGATCCCTCAGCTGTTGCAAAGGTACTCAACTTGGCATGATTATTCAGAGGACTATGGAAAAAAATATATAAAATGTTAACCTGTCAAGCAAAACAAATCCATAATGATTCATTATGGGTAAAAATCTAAAACATTTGGTAACCGTAAGACTCAGACACTGTGAGAATTTATCAATACCCTTCCATCCTCCAATAAGCCTAGCCTACCGTGTCCACCTATACTAATAGACTGGGACTACTAAATTAAATTTTCACCTCTGGGCGATGCAGCGAATCCGTACACTCACTGAACCTCTTCTGGCCATTTATTAGTCAGTGACTGTAGAGTATAAAGACATGCTAATTAAGACACTCAAAACAAATGAGGCTCCAGAACAAAAACTCATCTCCTCATTGCAATAAACAGGACCCAGTTTACTGCTTGGAGGATGGGGGAAGGGGGGGGGGGGGGGGGGGGACAACTGTATATATTTTGGCTTTTTTTTTTTTTTTTTTTTTTTAAATGGTATTTTAAGTGAGTCCATTCTTGGCTCATAGTGGTTCGGTTCTGTATCCCCCCCACAAGAATGGTTCCTTTAAAAGGTTAAGCAGCTCCACATTGAATGCTCTTCTGGTTGTCCAAACTGAAACTGAAAGCTGCATCCTGAACATTTGTTTTCTTGTCATTACTAAAAGCATTGCAAGGGACCGCTCCTGCTCTGCTATTTAATATAGTTCAAGCTCAATTGCCACCATCCTTAACTTATGGCTGCAAGGTTTTACTGGGGACATTTGCAAGCTTAGTTGGTTATAAAGCCATCTCTTTACACTTGTTCAATCCACTAAATTCTTCACCTCATACTCAGCTCAGGTTGGTGTTCGGTCTCACACTCTGCATCTGATGACAGAGTCTATCTCTTCACCCTCACTCAGTATTGGGCATGCAGATGAAGGCTGTTTAAAATGCCTGCTCGGGAGGGAACTGCATTATAGATCCGCCTCCCAAAGCTCTTTGTGGAAGTCCCATTAGGAGCAAGTTTTCTAAAAGATTTTGTTCACTGAAATATGGGGGCAGACACTCACACATTTTACATTCAAAAGACATTAGTTAAATATTTAACTATTCTCTCAAGTAAAGTTAGCCTTGCCTGGGTTCTTATCCTGGAGATATTCAAAATTGCTAAACAGCTCCTACTTTAAAAAGAGGCTGTCAACCTTTCTTCTAGAGCCTTTCTTGTCATCATGAAATATTAGGTATCTCAGGATGCAGACTGGATTGGACTGTTTTAGGAGACCATCTTACGTGTAATATGTTGCTGCTGTTTCATCTCTTGATGCACATTATACTTAAAAGCCTCTGTTTTCAGATTTCAAATTCGAAGTTCTGATAGTTAGGCATGCTTTTGTTTTCATGGCATGCAGTTACAAAATGGTTTTATAAAATTCATAGCAGCAGATAATGACAAACTGCTGTCTTTTGTTTGCCAATTATATGTACTCCATATTTTAGCCTTACTTAAACAATATTAATGAAGAATAAAAGTGTCAGAGTTCTCACGTAATTGATGTTTCTTAAAGATTCTGTGCCAAGCTGCTCATAGGGAAAATACATTTTTGTTTAAACATGTTTTTAATTATCATTTTCTATTTCATTTATTGCTGTCAATTTTGGTTTGAGAATTATATTAATGGTTTAATAAATAAACTTGCCTTAAAATATTTTGGTCCACTGCCCTGTGAAAGAGACAGCTACTCTTTTAAACTACCCTATAGAAGAAATTTCAGACAATCGGGTCCATCAGTTTTCAGAGACCAGCTGACCACAAGTACCAAAACATCTATAGAACGATCCCAATATGAAAAGGAACATTATATGATAATCAAGTGTCAAAGCAATTGCTTTCCAATGTGTGGCTGGGCGGTTACCTGAAGTGGATTAGACAATGCTATGCTCAGACATGCCACTGAGTTGTATTAGAGCGGTTCTGCCACCTCCAACATCTCCGGTAATGTGGCACTCACTAAATGTTTCTGATTTAACATGGGCTTGTTTGTTGCATCAGTACAAGTTCCAAGAACTTCTACTTCAAAAGACAAGCGACCCAAAAGCCCTCAAACCACACATGCCTTTAAGAAAGTGTCATAGTGAAAGTATCCTCATAAGAAAGGATAGTTTATAAGGTGTAGGTTTGTTTAGGAAAACGAAAAGGCATTCGCAACAGCCTGGTGTAACTTACCGTTTTAACATGCAAAAGGTGCTGAATGATGGGCACAGAGTAAGCTGCAGTTTTCCCAGAGCCTGTCCTGGCACGAGCAAGCAGGTCCTTCCCTTCCAGGGCCAGTGGGATGGCCTTCTCCTGGATGAGCGTAGGTTTGGCCCAGCCAAGGTCAGCGATAGCCTGAAGAAGTAAGATGCAATTCATAGTTACCAGGACTGGCATCCTATTCTTTCTACGGAATTTTAGAGAACATTTGATAGGCAACGTAGCCCTTGAGGTACCACGGTCTTTCTGTCAGCAACAACAGGTAATAGTTGCAAGTGTATGGTTCTTTGCTGAAGATACATCCTTTTCTGTTCTTAAGATCAACCCATAAAACGGCTGATGGCCACAAGAAAGGAAGTTAACATATCCATCTCTATTATTAGGCTATAACTGGACTACCTGCAAGTAGCAATTCACATTATTTTATTGTATGTCAGGAACCCAACTGGATCACATAAATGTTTTTTTTTCTAAACCCTTGAAGTAAGACATGGGCTTTGGATCTTAAACGCCAGAAATTAAAATCATAATAACTTAAGAACACTTTGTAACACAGATACCTGGAAACTGTTTCGAAAATGGATCTTTACTGTTCCTAAAGGCAAACTTGTTACGGTTTTGGCTTCAACAGCACAGCTGTCAACCTGATTTATTGCTAACAGTGTACTTTTGGTCCTTCCCTTTTGAAAATCTCAGCTTTCTTCGACCAGCCTTTTTCAAACAGTGCTTTGAGACGCTGTCAATCTCATTTTGCATCAGTCCAATGCTATTTAGCGCTCGTTTAATGCTATTGTCTGTTCTATCCATCTGTCTCCACACAAGTTGTTGCACTAAGCTGCACAAAATTTTACAACTTATGCACTGGCTGTGTGCTCCAACTCACACGCTCTCCTGTGTCACTCTTCTGATGAGCCAATGCTGCATGCATCGGAAAATTATAGCCATACTTATTTGTTGTACCAATGCTTGTTTAACTTGCGTCTCTTCTCTTTTGCTGTAGCCTATACCATTTCTCTCTGTACATAGCTAATACAGGACTGCTGTCCTCACCTCTGGACTGCATGTGTTGCTTCTTAGAAAAAGTTAAGAACTGCTTGCACAAGAAGGGCACTTTGTGAGTATCAGCCAGGTGATGCGATAACCTTATTCGCAGACACAGGACCTGTGCTGAACACAATGAGTATTCAAAAGTGCATTAAAATAGAAATGCAAGGAGCAACGAGCAAGGATGTAGGAAAGAGGCAGACACCATGAAAACAAGGTTAAAAGCTAAGGGCAAAGTTTCTCTCATTGCAGCTCTAGAATTCTGATTGTAATTCATTGCTCCGACTGAACTAATTCATAATGAACAACTCAACCAGTGAGTGGCTCTCTGGTCCGCTGCACTTTGTGTATCGCAAATACACCAAAGAACAAGGTAATGAATACACGTACGCCCCAGTGTCCAAATGCACTATCTTAGTAAAATTTCTAGCTGAGTGCCATTAGCAGTAACAATACAAGATGGTGCCCTACTGTTAATGAGGCTAATCCATAAAGGTGCTTATAAAATAAAATTTAAAGAAAAAAGGAAAAGAAAATTACTTGAAAAATGTGGTCTCGAGTTAAAATATATTTTTATCTGCATAAAAGCACATAAGTAAAATAATTTTGTATTTACTTCAAAATAAGTAATTGTATCTCCTACTACCAAATGCAGGACTTAAGCTGCTCTTTCTTCCCAATTTTATCTGAGGCCTTGATAAGGACAAGGAACACCATCTATGAAGGTCCAAGGGCGAGGTATGGAAGACTCTCTAGATCATTATCAGAGAGCTGATTCACCAGATAGCTTTCAAGTAAAATCTAAAACTAAGTTTGAGGGAGACCGGCGTTGTGAATACCCCTGACTGCTTCACCAGCTACGGGGGGGCGTAGTTCTTAATGGCCTCTTCTGTCTGCAACTGGGCAGACAAAACACCATAATTAAGTCGAAAAAAAGATGAGCGAACAGAAAAGGTAAAGAAGGATGGAAAGGTAAAAGAAAGGATGGGTGAAAGAGTGGATGGCTAAAAGGAAATATGGGTGGGTGAAAGAATGGGTGAAAGAGTGCATGGATAAAAAGATACATGGGTGACTGAAAGGGTGGAGGGATAAAATAGTGAAAGGCTGAATGATGGATTGAAAAATTAATGTGTGACAGAATGTAAAGGTAAAACTGTGGGTATCAGTGGGTAGTTAGACTTGTGAAAGGATGAATAACAAGATTCTTCAACAGAAGCTTTGCTTGCTCTGTGCCATCATAACATTGGTACTAAGTGGGGGGGGGTTATTTTAATTTTCTTGCTACCCCCTTGGAGACCGTCATGTTCTGGAGAAGACCAATCAGGCACACAAACAGCCCAACCTGCAGAACTGGGTTTCACCCGGAGCACCGCCCTTTACTGCAAAGGAAATATGAGCCCACACCCCTGAGAAAGGACTCTGGCCATTCAAAGTCAACCAATGATCATCCCAGAAATGTCTACATAGATGGGATGATTCCAATTAATGCAGGCCTCGAAAAATCTATTTGCACAAGTGCCATGGCAAGTCATATTTTATAAGGTTGAGCTATTTCTAGCACCTTCTTCCCCTTTCTGGAGAGCTGACAAAGAACAGGTGTTCGATTCAGTCAGGAAGTGAAGGAGCAATAAAGACGCCTTTAAATCTTGTTCTTATCTTGTCATATTCTTCACTTAGGAAGTCGGGCCGCGTTGTTCCGGTTCGGCTGTGCGTCGATCCAGTAGGCTGTACGTCTAATTTCCAGCCGCAACACAGGCGCATCGATTCTTCACTGGGAAGTCGGGCTGCATCATTCTGGCTCGACTGTGCAGCGATTTCTCAGTTGCAGAACGTCGGTGCGTCATTTCCAACAGGCTGTGCGTTGATTTTCGGCACAAAAGGAGTTTCCTCAAGAGATTAAGGGGGTCATTCCGACCCTGGCGGTCCAAGACCGCCAGGGCCGGGGACCACGGAAGCACCGCCAACAGGCTGGCGGTGCTTCCCAGCCCATTCTGACCGCGGCGGTAAAGCCGCGGTCAGAAAAGGGAATCAGGCGGTTTCCCGCCGGATTTCCCCTGCATGGGCTGAATCTCCATGGCGGCGCTGCTGAGATTCCGACCCCCTTCCCGCCATCCTGTTCCTGGCGGTTTTTACCGCCAGGAACAGAATGGCGGGAACGGGTGTCGTGGGGCCCCTGGGGGCCCCTGCACTGCCCATGCCACTGGCATGGGCAGTGCAGGGGCCCCCTAACAGGGCCCCATAAAGATTTTCACTGTCTTACATTGCAGACAGTGAAAATCGCGACGGGTGCAACTGCACCCGTCGCACCCCTGCAACTCCGCCGGCTCCATTCGGAGCCGGCTTCATTGTTGCAGGGCCTTTTTTGGCCCGAGACCTCAAAAAACCAGAGGCAACCTCAATCCAAGTCCTTGGAGACCACTTTTCAGCAAAGTCAGAGGGCAGCAAGGCAACAACAGGGAAGCAGTCCTTGGCAACAACTGGGAAGCAGTCCTTCTCAACAAAGCAGTCCAGATGAGTACTTTGGGCAAAATCCAAAAGGAGGGACAGGGAGATTAATGGTCCAATGTACAATCTCCCCAACTATAACCTATGCAAATCAAATAAAGTACACTGTTCCAACTAAATGGATTGAATAGGAGGCAAAAAAGATGACGGTTTCTTTAAACCAGAATCCTCAAGCTGGGGAATAGTAGTTTTTTTCTTTGAAAAAGGAATGTAGACACATTTTTCTGAAGAATTGTGAAAGTTCACAATTCAAACGAAAAAAGTCTTCATTAGGTGTCGGTACAAAACCTAATCCTCTGTTGAGGGATTTTGTCTCGTCAAGGGAAAGACAATTTTTCACTATTTCTTCGACATATTTTGCCTAGAAATGAGCACCTGTTTGTGGGATTGTGTACTCCTAGGGAGCCGTTAACATAATTTGGGACGGTAAGCGTGTTCTTTTTCAAACTTTTTTCGCCTACACACGGTCTTTCAGCATATTACAATTGTTTCACCCAGTGCTACATAATTATTGCATGTGGATAGTATTTCATGGCATGTTTGGCACTGTGCTTTTTATCCTTCCTCCACAGGGCGACCTTTTGACTAGTCTAGTCAGACATACAAGTGGTTGAAGTAAGTGACCGGAGCTTAGTAGACTGTTTAATTTTACATACACTAAGATTTTTTTATTAAGGAGAAGTTGACGTTTTTGGTCCTGATAAAGCGTCATTGGATCCGTGGGGACCCTTGAGACGCGAAATATGTCGACCCAGCACTAGAAGAGGTAGGAAAGTGTCCTGCCCCTTCGTTTTTGTTTAGCCAGTTTTGAGAGCGCATATAAGTATCACCTCTTCCAGCACTCTTCATACTTTTTTAACCTTGGCCTAAGCCGCCTTCTGAATAATTAAATTTGAAGCCGACTCCATGGTTTAGAGCCAATTTTATCCTATCTTTTTTTGCTCTCCTACTCTTATGTATTGGCCCAGCCACATTGGGGAATATGATCTCCGTCTAAGAGCCCGCCTTCGGGGTGCCCATCAGACACTGCAGCGCCAGTCTTATGAGGAGCAGGCCCAATGATGAAGCTTGACATCATATTGGATGTGTGAGGGCTTTTGCTTCTGAAAAATAGCACTTCCCAGTAGTTTTTCTCTCTTTTCATTGGAACAGTGTACTTTATTTGTCTAGAGTACTTTGGGCAGCCAGGCAGTTCCTCTTGAAAAGCTACAGTTTCAGGTCCATAAGTGTGAGTTGGTGGGGTGAGGGACCCAGTTTATATACCCAAAAATGCCTTTGAAGTGGGGGAAACTTCAAAGAGTGGTTTTGAAGTGCACAAGTTCCCCTTTCAGTACAGGTCTGTCTGCCAGGGTCGCAGTGGGGGTTTGGCAGTCCATTGTGTGAGGGCAGGCCACTAGCCTCTGAGATGTGTCAGGCCCTCCACCCTTCCAGCCCAGGAAGATCCATTCAGTAAGCAGATGAGCACAGATGTGACTGAGTATCCTGTGTTTGTCAGAGTAAAATGCACAAGGAAGCTGTCAACCAGCCTAGCCCAGACGTTGATTGGAGACAGGCTGTAAGGTACAAATGGATTTTAAGTGCAGAGAAATGCTCACTTTCTAAAAGTGCCATTTCTAAAATAGTAATATAAAATCCAACCTCACCAATAAGCAGGATTTTCTATTACCATTATGGCCATACTAAATATGACCTGGTTACTCCTTTCTGATCGGAATCTACCACTCTAGCAGTATGAGGGTATTCCTAATGCTATCCTATGAAAGGAGCAGGCCTCACAGTAGTGGAAAACTAATTTGGGAGTTTTCCACTACCCGGGCATATAAAACAGACATGTACATGCCCTGCCTTTTACCTACATAGCACCCTGCCCTATGGGTTACCTAGGTCCTACCTTAGGGGTGACTTATAGGCAGGAAAAGGGGCATTTAAAACATGACAGGTACTTTTAAATGCCGCGTCGAAGTGACAGTGAAACTGCACACACAAGTCTTGTAATGGCAGGCCTGAGACATGGTTAACGGGCTTCTTATGTGGGTGGCACAACCAGTGCTGCAGGCCCACTAGTAGCATTCAATTTACAGGCCGTGGGCACATGTAGTGCACTTTACTAGGGACTTATAAGTAAATCAAATATGCCAAATGGGAATCAACCAATGTTACCATGTGCACTTTAGCAGTGGTAAAGTATGCAGAGTCCTAAAACCAGCAAAAACAGTGTCAGGAAAGTGGAGGGAGGCAGGCAAAAAGTTAGGGGTTCGGGGGTTACCACTCTAGTGCTGTCGGGTCTAACTACAATTCTGTCCTGTTGGCAATGCTATTAATAAATTAAAAGGCAAGTCATGGATCATGTGTACTCTATATGAGGGCTAGATTCTCATTATACATGGAGCAAACGTATAGTCTATTTAATCAAACAAATCAGTTTTTTTGTACAGCAGAAATGATGAACTCACATATTTGAAAGTGCAATCAGGTGGACATGAAGAAAAAGGAGACTCTGTAATATAAAATATTTGCCTAGGGTGAGAATCTGAAACCAGATTACAGGTCAAGTACATTTGTTAGGTTGAGTAGATTATTCAAGTTCCTCGATTTGCAGGTCTAGTAACATTTTTATGACTTTGAGGCCTGTAATTAAGTATAATGTTTATATGTGGGAAGTGAAAGGACTATTCTGACATGGTGTATAGTTAAAAAGGAGGTTTATCGGGCAATAAGTAAAAATGATAGGAATGACCAAAGGATAACAAGGCATTATCACTAGCCGAGTCATGGTTCATATAAACCAGACTGTCTAAGTACTCCCAAATCACAGGAATCCCTGATCACCACTGTTCGACTTGGCCTTATTTTGCTCTGTTGTCCCCAAACATTTTGCCTTCTTCCTCCTATTTTTGTTACCTGTAGGACTCTGGGCACTTTATCACTGCTAAAGTGTATATGCTCTCTGTCTAAAATGTAATGGTGATTGATTTATCCATGACTGGCATAAATTATTTACTAGTGAGTCTTAGTATAGTGCACCAGGTGTGCCCAGGCCCTGTAAATCAAATGCTACTAGTAGGCCTGCAGCACTCATTGTGCCACCCACATGAGCAGCCCTGCAAACATCTTAGGCCTGCCATTGCAGTGTCTGTGTGTGCGGTTTTAAACTGCCATTTCAACCTGGCAAGTGCACCCACTTGCCAGGCACAAACCTTCCCATTTACTGCATGCAAGTCACCACTAAAGTAGGTCCAGGGATGACCCATGAGCAGGGTGCGGTGTATGTATTTAGTACATGGACTGGTGGGTTTTACATGACCTGATAGTGAAATACTGCTAACCTCGGTTTTCACACTTGGAAAGCCTATCTCTTCCCCATAGGGTAACATGGGGGTAGGCTTGAGGAGCTGACACTTGCACCTGAATAGGGTTGTGCCTGTCCTCACACAAAGCCGCCTTCCACCCCCTGAAGGGTGTCTGGGGCCAGGTCAAAGAAAGGCATGGTCTTTGCCAACTTCAAAGACAAAAATGGTTATCAGTACTGGCCCTTTGACACCACATAGTTGAAACACTTGTGAACTAAGGACATTTTGCCAGGAAGAAGAGCTGGTTGCTGTAGGAGGGACTGCCGCTCTGCCTGTTGCTTTGTTTTGCTGGCCTGCTGCTTCTGCCGTGGTAGTGAAAGGACCGGACTTACATTCTCCAAGGGCTTGAATTGAGATTACCACCTATTAAGAAGTCTCAGGGCCATCAAAGACTTCACCTACCAGCACCAGGGGTCTCTTGCTGAGAGGCCTGGCTTGCCAAGTGGTGTCAAATCCAGTTCCTGGGGCACTGGAAGTGAGATCTGGTGCAACCAAGAAGAAACTAAGCACACTGACTCTAGAGCAACTTTGGGAAAAAAAAAAAAAAAAGGAAAGAAGAAGAAAGAAGGGAAAAAGAAGAAGAAAGAAGGGAAAAAGAAGAAAGAAGGGAAAAAGAAGAAGAAAGAAGAAAGAAGAAAGAAAGGAAAAAGAAGAAAGGAAAAAGAAGAGGAGAAAGGAAGAAGAAGAGGAGAAAGGAAGAAGAAGAGGAGAAAGGAAGAAGAAGAGAAGAAAGGAAGAAGAAGAGAAGAAAGGAAGAAGAAGAGAAAGGAAGAAGAAGAGAAAGGAAGAAAAAGAGAAGGAGAAAGAAAGAGAAGGAGAAGGATAAAGGAAGAAAGAAGATAGAGAAATATAGGAAGCTGGCTCTGTATTTACTATATCAAAATGAGATATATAGTGTGCACAGAGGCTAAAGCAGTTAATACTAACGTTCTCTTGTGGTAGCATGGTCGAGCAGTTAGGCTTAACAGAGAGTACTGCAAAGCATTTCTTGAGCACACAGGCAATAAATGAATGAAGCACACACTCAATGAGACTAACTCTTAAAAAATAAAAAAGCAAAAAACTAAAAGGGAAGGCAAGAAAGAAAAAGAAGGAAGATCAGAAAGAAGAAAAGAGGGCAAAAAAAGAAAGAATGGAGGCTAGAAAGACAGACCAAAATAAAGTAGAAAGGAATGAAAGAAAAAAGAAAGCAAAAGAGAAGAAGGAAAAAAAAGAGAATAAAAGAAACAAGAAAAAAGAAAGAAGGCAGGACAAGGAAGGAAAGGAGTGAAAGCAATAAAGGCCTGAAACCAAGAATGAAAGAAAAACAAAAGCAGGTAGGAAAAAATGAAAGAAAAAAAGGAAATCAAAAAAGGAATGAAAGAAAAGGACATAAGGAATTAAAAAAAGAAAAATGAGTTAGGAATAAAAGAAGGAATGTAAGAAAAAGAAAGTAGAAAAGTAAAAAAAAAAACAAAAAAAAATTATAACAAGTGCTACAAATTCAACGTGATAAACAGTGGTTTTCTTCCTGGGCAAAGATCATTAAAGAACCATCTGTGAAAAAAAATTCTGAATAAATGTGTTCTGAAGAACGGTCTGCTTATGAATTCACATGTATAATATTGAAGCTTTCAACAATTTAATACAAACACTTTCAAATGGATGAAATCTGTTAAGCTGTGAAAAACCAGCAGTAGATAAAGGACACTAAAAAGGAATTTACAACATCTTCGGCCAGATCCAGGAACTCATCAATTGTAGAATGTGGCCTCCGCATTTGCCTGGCTCATTTGAATAAAATGTCCTGCTGTCACATCCGAGTATAAACTGAAAGCAAATATCACAGAAACGGATTTAAAACAAAAACACTGGCATAAAATGGAACTAACTTGTGTGCAGATGTGAACCTTGTGGAAGAGCAAAACGCAGTCACTAAAAGTGAAGTTATCCTGTGGCCGAACCCATGCTGTAAGGAGTAGCAAGCAGAAGCAAAATGTGAATGACACACCAAGAGAGCAATCGATGAAGAAAGCTGGCTAAGCCTCTTCTAATAACTATATGATATTATTTTTATTATTATTTTTTTTGTAATCAAATAGTCTCAGCTACACCACACCTAACAGGCATTGGCAAAGCCAATTGGTCTCGCCTATACAAGAGCTATTGGATTTGGCAATGTTTTTTTTTACCATGTTGTACAGCAGTGTGACTGCTGTTCAGCATGGCTAAAAGTTAGTGGTGTGGAGTATCAGAGTGGAGTGGGGGAGTAGAGTTCTGTAGAGTGGATCTGCTGGAATGTCGTGGAGTGGAGTAGGAGGAGTAGATCATTGTAGAGTTGAGTAGAATTCAGTGGCAGAGAGTGTTGTAGAGTGCAGTGGGGTAAGGTGGAATGGAGAGGAGTGGTTTGAGGTAGTGGGGTAGATTAGAGGGGATGAAGTAGAGTGGGGTGGATGGATTGAAATGGGGTGAGGTGGATGGGACTGGGGTGGTTTAGACTGGATTTGGTGAGTAGTTTTGATTGGAGTGATAGGGCTGGGGTGGAATGGATTGTGGTGGGGTGGAATGGATTGGACAAGGGTGGTGTGGGTTAGTTTAGACTGAAGCGGTGGGGAGGATTGGATGGGAGTGGGGTGCATTGGGTTGGCGTGTGGTGAATTGTAGTGGGACATATTGTTTTGTATTGGAGTGAGGCAGACTGGAGCAGATTGTAGTGGGACAGACTATTTTGGACTGGAGTGGGGCAGATTGGAGGAGGGCAAATTGTTTTGCACTGGAGTGGGCAGATGGGAGTAGGGTGTATTGGAGTGGGACTGATTATTTTGGATTCAAGTGGGGCAGATTGGAGTGAGGTGCACTGGAGTGGGGCAGATTGTTTTGGATTGCAGTGGGGCAAATTGGAGTGGGGCATTTGTTTTGGACGGGAGTGTGGCACATTGTTCTGGATAGGCGTGGAGTAGATTGTTTTGGATTGGGGCAGATTGGAGTGGGGCATATTGTTTTGGACTGGAGTGGAGCATATTGTTTTGGATTTGAGTAAGGAAAATTGGAGTGGATCAGATTGTTCTGTATTGGAGTGGATCAGATTGTTTTTGGTTAGAGTGGGTTGAACTGGAGGGGGCAGATTAGACTGGGGTAGGTTGGGAGGATTGGAGCGATGTGGGTTGGAGTAGTATGGGGTGAACTGGTGTGGAGTAAAGCGGTAAAGCGGGGTGGATTGTATTGGTGGGGATTGGGGCGTAATGCATGATTATGTGTTAAGGCACCATTTCAGAAATGACACATAATAAAGAAACAATGTCCTTTTGCAATACTGTGAACAAGTTATTTGTCATCTTTTGAGAAGAGCGCCCACAAGCAAACACAAAAGAAAACATGAGAGGAAAGAGAGAAAAGAAGACTTGGCAAAATAAATAAAGTTAGTTATAAAAAAAAAAAAGTTTAACTTTGTAATTTTGTTTGTCCTGCTGGGCACGCTTTTGCCCGTCACAAGCCGTCTGTTTGCAGGGCACTAGAAAATAATAACAAAATAGTACCTTGATCATGTCTGGAGCAGCGGATGGGCACTAAATAAGTTGAATCAAACAGTGCCTGGTTCCTGCTCCACACAGAGCAATGGAAATTATGCCATGCCTGCCTTGACAGATTACTAGGCTGTAAAGAAGACTGCCATGCAAATCAACAATTGGCGAGTGATAGGTGGGCTCTAAGCCCTTCGCTGTACACAACAGAATCTTGCAAGTAAAAGGCATGTGCTAGCGCATGCACTCGCAGGTTCGACCCTAAAAAGAGGGGAAAAGTCTGACAAAAGTGAGGAGTATGCGATGGGAGAGGGTGTTGGAAAAGATGGAATACAATTTGGCAGATGATTTTCAAATGTGCTAAACAGGGGCTAGTAACAGGCAATTTAAGGACTCACAATAGTGAGGTCCCCACAAATTTGGACCTGAAGCTCAGATCCACACTGTTTAATTGAATATCAAGGTTTGGTTGATAGACTTAAAACGGGCTTAGTTGTGTCCTTGAAGCCAACATTTGATCATTGCACTAGCCAAGTCATAAAAACCTGATGAAAAGGTATTGTCACCCAGGTTATAAGACGACAGATGAAGCAATCTTCAACTTAGGTCCATAGGAAGACAGAAGCTAGATGCAATGGTGAAATATACCAAAATATAATTCTCAAGCACAAAGCACTGACACCCAAAACCTAGTGTTTCAACAGGGGGCCTGTGAGGCTATAGGACAGGTTAACGAGTTAAGCCTTGGAAATTGAGATTTCACCAGAACGGAAATAGAGGCCTTGAAGGCAAGATCTCATGCGCTACTGATTCATTATTTTTTTTTAATCTTTTTGTTATATTTTATAAATTAACAATAAATAGTGCAAGCTCACACCCAATCAAAAACAATGGAGCACAGAAAATGCAGTATTATCACAGTAGTCAATTCCACATTTAGGTACATTAATACATCAAGATACTTAGGGGTCCCCTCAGAATCCACCATCAATTCTAGATCATCATATTTTATCCAGAGACCCCAGATCCTATAGAATTTCCTTGGGCAGCCGTTAGTTTTATGTGTGACCTTCTCAGCCGTCAAGCACAGATCTATTCCAGCCTACCACTGTCGCAGGGATGGGACTTTAGGGATACAACAGTGTTTGGCTATATCTCTTCATTTCCACCAGTCCCAGGATGCAAAAAAGGAGCTTTGCGGATGGTACATCTAGTTCTGAGGGTATACCCGGTAGAGCCTATTTAGGCTCCACAGGGAAGACTGCCCCATTATCTTGCCCAAATCTGCCAGTATCATGCTCCAGTATTGTGGTATGAGATGACAACCCAGATCGTGTGCAGAAAGGACCCTCTGTCTTCCCTACATCTCAGACATTCCAGAGAAGCTGCTCTCCCAAACTTATGCAAATGCCCCCGATCAAATAAACTCAGTGTGGGATATTAAATTGTATTAATTTCAGGAGTGATTTAATCACTACTTCCCTTGGGTGCATCAATGCTGCCTCCCAATAAATATCATCTAGTTCTCTCAGTTCACTCGCCCATTTGGTCCTCAATCTCATCAGGAAGACTGGTTCTGAATAACGCTTTTAACTTGAATTACAATAAATAAGTTGTGTTCTTGATTAAATATTGTTTCACTGTCCACGTGTATGAGGGCAGACAGTTTATTTCACTCATTTTTCAAGATCCATGCAGTTTGCCCCAGAAAAACTACTTCCTGCTGCATCACCTAACTTCTACCTCAACAACCCAAAGTAACAACCTGCTGTAACTATGCATAAGTACTTAAGCTTCACAAATAAATGACTAAATGACTTTCTCCCAAATTGAAAAGGCTTTTAGCAGTGGAGTCTGTTAATTAAGACACATTTACACGGTAAGAGTAATGCTCAACCTCTTTTAAATGGATATCTTGAAAAAGATCATGCAAAGAATTTAAGTTCTGATGGACTCTGCTGCTGTGGACTGTATAGAATCTCGTTGCTTACGAGGCTGAACTTGGGTTTTGCCGAACAGAGTTTACATTATGTCACGGGAGGGATGTATTCCAGTACAACATGTATTTGTAATTGGTGGGCCTTTTTTTGTTGTTCTTTGTTGTGTACTCGCAATAATTAATAAATAAATAAAAAAAGAAATTACAAAAAAAAAATATGAGAATTTAAGTTGTGGGAGGGGCCTCAACACTTTAGGTTCTGTTTCACTGATCTGCGTGCTGGCTTCCTCTCTGTTTCTCCAGGCATTCCCTATGAAATTTGTACCCCAAGTCTTAGAGAAATCTGAATAAGTGCTTTTTAGCATCTTGCCAACCTACGTATTGGCCACATACTACAGGCAACTCCCTCCCCTCATTCCTTATGAAGTGCAATCCGATCATGGTCTTTATTTGGAAATCCCTCCATGGACAATCATCAATAACTCTGAATCTCTTTGCCCCGCAATTGGAGTTGCTCACTCTTCACTCTCTTGCAAGGTGCAAACCTTTTTTGCTCTCCTTTGCCCCCATAATAGACGCTATCAAAATAACCCATGGAGCTCTATCTTCACTCTACAGCCTAACTGACTCCACAAACACTAAATACCTTCTAGCAAACCAGACACTGCATTCACCTTCCAATGCCCACCTCTCTATCAATTAGTAATGTCTCACTCCAGCCTCCATCCCACAGCTTTATCCCCAAACATATTTGCCAATCTTACTTTCCCTTGTACTCTCTTTCCCTGTCAATGATCAGTGATGATCCTCACACTTTTCAGCCCTTTCCTCAATTCAGCTCATTCCATCTTGACACCCATCTAGACTTTCAAACTGATGTAATTAACAGCACCTCTACTTCAGCCTTCAACCGCTGATGCCTCTATCTCCTCCTGATCCGACTCTCGCCCTCATCTGCTCTCTTACCCCACCCCCTTTTGTCTCCATTTCCTCTCTTTCCTCCTTGCTTGTGTTCATTCCTTTATCTCTCACTGGAGATGGTGCCTCTGTGCATTACTCAAATTGGAATCACTTTCTAGGTAATGGAAATAGTCCCAGCAAATCTACCTGGGATACAAACTGACTGCTGGTGCAAAGAGTAGTTGCACCTAATAACACTCTCTCATAGCTGATTGAAGAGCTGATTCTAATCACACCTACGTAGCACAATGCAAACATGAATTCAGAAGTTACAACAGGTGACACTGTGTTATATTCAACAGTGGCAGCTCTGACCAAGGCAATCTCAACAGTGCAAATACCTGCATAGCCTTTTACTGTGGGTTATCCATCTCTAATGAACCTCTAGATTTAAATCAAATCAAATCATTAACATTTATAAAGCGCGCTACTCACCCGTGCGGGTCTCAAGGCGCTAGGGGGAAGGGGGGGGGGGGGGGGTTACTGCTGCTTGAAAAGCCAGGTTTTGAGGAGTCTCCGGAATGCGGAGTGGTCCTGGGTGGTCCTGAGGCTGGTGGGGAGGGTGTTCCAGGTCTTGGCTGCCAGGAAGGAGAAGGACCTCCCACCCGCCGTGGAGCGGCGGATTCGAGGGACGGCAGCGAGCGCGAGGCCCGAGGAACGGAGGAGACAGGTGGGGGCGTAGAAGCTGAGGCGATGTTGGAGGTATTCCGGTCCCTTGTTGTGGAGGGCTTTGTGTGCGTGGGTGAGAAGTCGGAAGGTGATACTTTTGCTGACTGGTAGCCAATGCAGGTGTCTCAGGTGTGCAGAGATGTGGCTGTTGCGGGGTGCGTCGAGGATGAGGCGGGCCGAGGCGTTTTGAATACGTTGCAGGCGTTTTTGGAGTTTGGCGGTGGTCCCAGCATAGAGGTTGTTGCCGTAGTCCAGGCGGCTCGTGACGAGGGCGTGGGTCACGGTTTTTCCTAGTGTCGGCGGGGATCCAGCGGAAGATCTTGCGGAGCATGCGGAGGGTGAGGAAGCAGGCGGAGGACACGGCGCTGACTTGCTTGGTCATGGTGAGAAGAGGGTCCAAGATGAAGCAGAGGTTGCGGGCGTGGTCTGCGGTGGTAGGTGCGGTGCCGAGGGCCGTGGGCCACCAGAAGTCGTCCCAAGCGGACGGGGTGTTGCCGAGGATGAGGACTTCCGTTTTGTCAGAGTTCAGCTTTAGGCGGCTGAGTCTCATCCAATCTGCAACGTCCTTCATGCCCTCTTGTAGGTTGGTCTTGGCGCTGGCGGGGTCCTTGGTGAGGGAGAGTATAAGTTGGGTGTCGTCGGCGTAGGAGGTGATGATGATGTCGTGCTTGCGTACGATGTCGGCGAGGGGGCTCATGTAGACATTGAAGAGTGTCGGGCTGAGCGATGAGCCTTGAGGTACGCCGCAGATGATCTCGGTGGGGTCTGAGCGAAACGGTGGGAGGTAAACTCTTTGAGATCGGTTTGAGAGGAAGGAGACGATCCAGTCCAGGGCCTGGCCTTGGATCCCGGTGGAGCGGAGGTGGGTAATTAGGGTGCGGTGACAGACGGTATCGAAGGCAGCCGAGAGGTCGAGGAGGATGAGGGCGACTGTTTCACCGTTGTCCATCAGGGTTCTGATGTCGTCTGTGACTAGGATGAGGGCGGTTTCAGTGCTGTGGTTGGTTCGGAATCCGGATTGTGAAGGGTCGAGCAGGTTGTTGTCTTCCAAGAAGGTGGTCAGCTGTTTGTTGACGGTCTTCTCTATTACCTTGGCGGGGAAGGGGAGGAGCGACAGCCATCACTCACTAATAAACATGCACAATGGGTATCAACCTAGGCTCAATCCCACTGATCTGAACGTTCCCCAGCATAAAATTGATGCACTCAAGTCAAAGGGCTCCCATTGGGATCATTCAATGTCTAATTTAAACTCTGTGTTTAGTGTTTTTGTGAAATGTATATTCCAATACATGTGGAAGAAATATACTTGGTGCAAAATACTAAAGAGTTACAGTGCCCACATCCAGTTAGGCTCCCCCACTATTTCTCAAACTAGAACATTTGTGGACTGCTCTGCCTGAGGTCCATGTCACACACTTCTCCTCAACCACCTCGGTCCCGCAAACTCTGCCCCCATGGGTAATAGCTCCTTAAACATACTACTAATTACACAGTCCCATACAGCTAAATGTCACACTTATTCAACAAAGGCAGTAGTAAACAGGAAAATTATTCCTAGCCCAATCGAATCCCTGGACTTCAAGCACCAAAAGTATACGTCCAGCTCTTTGCTGCATGCAATTTAACTGTAAAGCAGAGGTGAAGTGCAATTTGGAAACTGATGACACTATTACTAGCCACAATATTGATTTACTCGCTTGAGACCTGATTCAGCAACTCTTACCACAATGTCATGAACCTTCCATTTCCTCCGAATTACCCTATAATTAGGTGTGACTGTGAAGTAAGGACTAGAGGAGTTGCAGTAATTTACAAGAATGCTTTTCAAACTAAATAAATAACAAATAACTTGTTTTTTTCGTTTCATAACTCTACAAAGAGCAAATTACCGTATTATAGGCTAAATGTAATCTATCACCCTCCTGTTGAAAATACAACACATATTGAGGAATGCATGAAGCTCATGACTAACCAACCAATTTGTTGAAATGATATCTTTCTTGGCCATTGCGATCTTTACTGATGCTACTCAGATGATACAGCAGTCTATCTCTTTTTTTCCGTGCTCTCTGAAAATGATTTAGTAGAAAAGAGCCTTAGACCTTCCAACACCAAAGACTACACTCTAAATCTAATTATACCTAAAGGGGGCTGCTCAACATAGAAGAACACATAACTGGGAACAGATCAGATCAACATCTCTTCCTTACTGCTACTCATGCTACCTATACGAGCCCTACTCAAAAAGGAGCTAACTTGGTTTCGTGACACTGAAAGTCTCGACTTCAACAATTTTGCCACAACCGTACAGTACATACTACTCCCTCTGAAAGTCTTCATGCCAATATCAATAACTCGATCTTCTACTATTTTAGCTGTGCTCAGAAATGCTTGATGATGTAATACCATCCAAGAGGAACATACAAAACACAAAAAACGTTGGCTCCCTTGTTCAATAAGGGATAATGGGCCAGATGTAGCAAAGGGTTTTACCCATTTTGTGTCTATGGGAAAATGTGTTCGTACATATGGCCCTATATGAGAGGAAATCCCTGAAACTGTTGGAGACGATTACTTTCCACTCTGAAAGTCAATCCCCTAAAGTGGGAAAGATCACTAATTACAAATAAATACATAAATGTAAAGGTGACCCATTTTAGACCACTGATCAAAAACCGTCCCAAACGACTTTCTGAGCTAGTGAAAGATGCTAACAACCCCGAACTATTAGATCTGGTAACAACTGCTAAAGCTGAATAATTTCCACAATTCTTAGACAATAAAGTGAAATCTATTGAGCAGACATTGCAAGATCATCCTCACTCACATCTAAACTTTAACACCAATTGCAAAGCTAAGAGTACATGGCAACATTTTGACTTATCAAAATGTATGACCACATCCATTGGTACTTCTAACACGCGGACGGCTTAAAACGGAAGCTGAGGCTATATAAAGAATGGTCTACATCAACCAGGCAGCCCTACACACCACCTGCCAGCCAAAGTACAGAAATTTGTCAGGAGCAGATTGTCACATAATGCTAAATCAATACTTCTAGAACTCCTTACAGTTAAGAAGGAATGCACTGTGGCCTAGTCGTTTTTGGGAAGTGTTTCAAGAGTCTGGATGTCTGTCTCTGGGCTTCCATACAACTGTCTCACTGCCTAGCTTCAAGACTGAACTGAAAGCCTTCACTTAGAAAGATATTTCAATTAACTGCTCTGCTCTGTTACACTGGCTAACAGTTCCCCCTCTCCCAAAAAAGTGTTTCCCATTGACACAAACATTCTGCTGGGGACAGGTCTCAAGCTTGAACCCTTTCACTTACTTTGTCCCTCTCCTACCTCATGCTGCTTAATATAAGGCACCTGTCAACCCTTTCGGATCATGGTTCCCGGTCAATGGAGAACTACATTTTGTATTAAGCTTTATTTGGCTGCTTAGCATTCCTTCTTGACTCTTTTGAATAGCATGGTTCCTATTTAAGTCTTATCACGCAATATGTAACAATGGTGGAATTTTGTTGCCTTAAGTAATGCACCACTCCTGTAAAGCAGCCTTAACACCTTAAAATCCACGCAATACAAAACCGCATCACCCCCCACCTCAAGAAACTCCACTGGTTCCCTGTACACAAGAATTGCCAATTCAAGATCCTGACACACCCCTACAATGCCCTGCACAACCAAGGGGCAGCATACTTCAATCACTGCCTGAAATTCCGACACTCCACACTCTGCCTCTCTCGCCCTAACCCACATCCCCAGCATCTGCAGCAGCAACAGTGGAGGGCGTTCCTTCTCCTACCTTGCAGTGAAACCTTGGAAAAGCCTCCCCATCCACCTGAGGACATCTCCTTCCCTCCAGGAATTCCGAAGGAGACTCAAGACCTGGCTCTTCAGCTGAGACCCCCCCGAGAAGCCTGGATACCCTCTGGGTGATTAGCGCGCTATACAAATCAGGATGATTGACTGACAGGACTGAATAAACAAATAAATACTGTGACAATCTGAAGGGAAGGTATAAGAGAGCACTGGGTGGGGAAGCACCATGAAAAAGTCGGAGCCGATGTGGGAGCTACCTGGAATTTTATTTGTAGTAATGAAGTGACAGTCTAGTCTATCGTGAACGAGGGTGAGGCACAGGTCACGCCAAGTCACTAGAACTCATAGCGAGGATAACTTTCTTGGGAAGATCAGAAGGGGCGGCCTGAGAATACTTCAAGTCCGGTCCCCCAGAGGAACGAGATTTTAGCCTTACGGGGACGACACAATTTCTCACCACTTCCTTTTCGCCCGCACCTTAAGCAGTCGATCTTCCAGTCCCATCTCGTGGAACCCCAGTACAGCATGATCGTCCATCCTGAAGCAGAAACCACTGTACACCGCACACGCTGCCTTCAATCCCAGAAAAGGTCAGAGGTCAGGCGGTTCTAGTTTGAAAAGGGAAAACGGACTTGAGTACTGGATTGGAGAAGCCATCTTGGACGAGAAAGAAGCGTGAATTATTTCGCTTCTGTCCGCCAAAGTGAATTACAGAGGCTACTGTCACTCAGTTCTAAAAGTCATTGACTATGTTCAGTTTAAGGAACTTTAAGTGCCTGGAAAAAGAGCATTGTTTTGTGAGTTGTGGGCCGTCTTTTCGGTACGTGAATGCGCTGCTAAACAATTGCCGAGACGTAGTCGTAAGAAGTAAATGCACGTGTAAAACTACTAGAGCGCTACCTTTACCCTTGAAAGAAAAAAGCGAGGAAGTCGCGGACTCCATGTTGATTGAATAAAAGGCAAAATGAGCTTTAACATATTCAAAGAAGCCTCCAGTAGTAAACGGGCAGGTTATTATTTAAAATAACTCTTTCATTAGTGCATACTTATAATGGATTAAAGTTCCTCAAAAATATTCAACACTTACTTTCCAGTGGTGTTTTCGCTAGCTTTTCAGTCTGCTTCCAAAATGCTAGATTAAAAAAAAAACATTCACAAAGAGAGAGGCCGATAGTTGATGAGTCGCTAAATGCAACATTCACTTCCTAGAAAGGTGTTAATGTTACCACAGTAAGGATAAGAAGCATTTACCTGTTAAATTATGTTTTTTCACAGGCTGACCACAACTCCTGTATTTCCTTGATTTTGACTGGAACGACCATGTTTGTACAGACCTCAAGCATCACTCATTGCGAATGAGACCAGAGCTGCCAACTTTCCAGGTAGCTTATGTGTGACATTTTCATGGTTTCAGTGTACTTATGAGTGACATTTAACAACCAAATGTGGGGCACTAGAGGGGCATTTTCTCGACAGTACGCAGTGAAGTCTGTGGAATGAAAGATCAGAAATGACCCACTTTTGAGCAGCTAGAAGACCTAAAGAGACGTTAAAACGGCTGCAACGCACCTGCAAAGAAATCAGATTGCATATTACAAAAATATATATTTTCAAAGCTCTTGTTATATTTTGAACACCATGCCTGCATATTTTGTAACAGCCTATTCTATACTGGGTTCAATACAATTTCAAAATAATGGCTTGCATATTCACAGTGCTTTCAGTTGCAGACTGGGACCTCTTAGCACCATAATACACTAGTTGCAATTCCTCTTGAACCAACCAGGATTCTGTTTTTTTTCTCTTTTGTTACACACACATCTGCAGTGTTTGCATTAATTAATGAAGTTTCAAATTGCATTTTTCTCACCAATCCTCATGGTCAAGCTACAGCTCCTCAAACTCCACTAGTACAGTGACACAATGCTGGTGCTCACTGTTGAGGGTGTGAATGTGTCAGTAGCGCTGTAGTCACCACAGAGAAGGCTCCCTTCTGGCTCTGTGTACAGCTGCAAGGCAGTCCTTTCAGCTGTCCTGGCAGCAGAGATGAATCTGCTTCAATGCCTGCATCGAGTCCAGCACTCTGGTCAGCGAGTGTGTTAAATCCAGTGTGAGAAGAAGACCAGCAGATCGGGAAGTATTCTTAAAACTTCGATTTTTATTCCGATATCAACACCAACGTCCTCAGCAGCCCTCCAGAGACCGATCAAGCCGTCAACCGTCTCCTCCAGAATGCCGCTGAGCACGCCAGAATTCACCGCAGGGAACCTTCCATAAAGGTGCCCTGCTACAGATAACCACACACAATATCATAAAACATAACACATCTTCCCCCTTAACAAATACAACAACAGACATTGATCTACAAACACCCCAATTGAAAACAAAATACATCTGCATTAATACAATACATATTGATTTAGATGTTTAGGTCTAACAACATTCCTTTTGGGCCTATTGACGTTTGCCTCCAGATTTTCACCCAGAACACTTTCACTTCTTATGCTCGAATTTCCACTGTTGTATCCATGTTGCACATTGCTTCCCTGCACGTTTTCCTGGTTACTCACACATCCCATACTGGAGTTTCCACTTTCATGTTCCACCCTATTTCTCTGCATAGTTTCACCAGAGCCCACTTCCTGAGCATTACCAACAATGCCCCCACCACTAAATTCACCTCCGACAAGAACACTTGGAGATTGAACCTCATGAACCACCTCTTGCTCATCACGAACCTTCACCACATTCCTCTTATTCCACCACTTACCATTTTCTACCAAGATAGAATGCTTTGATATTCTGATGACCTTAGTAACAGGATAAAAACTTGACTCCCCACTTCTTTTACCATGAGGTCTCTTCACTCTGACTTTGTCACCCACACCAAATTGAATATCCCACACACTTTTTAGATTATCTTATCTCAATTTACTTGTACCTTGCAGTTCCTCCACTCTCTCTTTCACCTGTTTAATATCAGGAGCGACCCTTCCCTTCATGGTTTCCTCCACCACCCATTCAGGAGACAGTTCATTGCAAGAGTATCTACCTTTTAACAAAACAAAAGGAGCTACACCTGTAGACGAATGAGGAGTGTTGTGATAGCACCAAACTCTTTCTTCAACCAAATCCTGCACACTCTTCCCCACACGAATAGCTAATTGAATAGTTTCCTTGAATATTCTATTTACCCTCTCCATAAGACCTTTACCTTGCGGACTATATAAAGCAGTGGTAAGATGCTTAATACTAAGACCCTTCAAAAATTCCATCATTTGATGCGAAACAAATTGTCCACCGTTGTCCGGGACCAAATATTTAGGAATTCCCTCCCGATGAAAAATCTCTTTAAAAAATCCAATTACACTGATAGTATTAGGTTCCCTCAAAAATTTGTACGAAATCCATTTGGAATGATAATCTACTGCAACCAACACATACCTCTTGCCTCCATTCATACCCCCTATTGGACCAATAAAATCTAATCCTAGTTTTTGCCAAGGTTTATCAGGAAAAGGTACTGGACATAATGGCACCTCCCTCGTATGCATACTTTTGTCTGCCCCCTTACAATCACAACAATTCTTGACTGCCATCTCCACTTCCGAGTCCATACCCGGCCACCAATAATACAATCGCAACCGTTTTCTTTTGCCAGTTATTCCCACATGTCCTTCGTGAGCTAATTTAATTAATTTGTACCTTAAACTACTAGGAGGTATCAAACGCTCCCCCCTCATAACAAGGTTGTCCTCCACATTCAACTCCTCTTTGACTTTACCAAATGATCTCATTACTTCAGGAACACTATTTCCTCCAGGCCAACCTTCACAAATATACTTTTTGAGAAGCAAAAGAGAGTTGTCCTTGTCCACTGCCTCCTTCCAATCCTGTTTGGAAATGATCCCTCCCAAAACAACCACACCATCAATCATACCCTCTACAACCTCTTCATCTTCAATTTGTTTCGTATCAATAGGAATGCAAACTGGACACCTAGAAAGAAAATCAGCCCTGCCATTACTTCCACCGGAAATATGCTTCATTTTCATGTTGAATTCATATAACTTAGCTAACAGCCTGGTCAACCTTGGACTGGTCTTATTAAAAACTTTATCATTCCACAAATAAACCAATGGTTTATGATCCGTGACTACAGTAAATTCTCTACCCCACACATAGGTTGAAAAATGGTTAGCACCCCACACGCAAGCCAATGCCTCCCTCTCTATTGTGCTGTAATTCACCTCAGCCCCAGAAAGTCGCCTAGACGCAAATGCAATGGTGTGTTCCCTACCATTCACCATTTGACTCAAAACAGCACCTAGGTCAACTCCACTCGCATCCACAGTAATGATGGACGGTGCATCCTCGCTGAAAGGTTGAAGGGCAGGAACCTTCACTATGAGCTCTTTGAGCGTAGAAAATGCTTGCACCTGCTCTTCTTGTCACTGACATTTTTCCCCTTTCCTCAATATTTTTCTCAATGGTTCAGTCAGATAAGAAAAATTCTGCACAAACCGTGAGTAATACTCACATAGACCCAATAATGACTTTAATTGATCTTTATCCCTAGGAGAAGGTGAATTTTCAATTGCACCTAACAAATCCTTCTTGGGTAAAATCCCTTTAGCAGAAATTCTATGTCCTAAATAGTCTACAGAATCAACCATGAATTTGCATTTCTCTTTTCTAACTGTAATTCCATGAACCTCCAGGATTCCAATAACCTTGTCAAGTTTGTGTAGATGTTCTTGGACTGACTCCGAACCAATCAAAATGTCATCTTGATAAGCTAACACGCCGCGCTCATTACCGAGCAGTTGATACATAAGCTTCTGGAATACAGAAGCCGCAGAAGCCAACCCAAATGGCATACGCAGAAAACGATAAGCACCAAACGGTGTGACAAATGTAGTAAGACTACGAGATTCTCTACTCAATTCAACTTGATGATAAGCCGACTTAAGATCAATCAAGGAAAACACTTTCATTCCCCCCAATTGTGCTAACAGGTCCTGAATCTTAGGCAACGGGAAACAGTCTACCAAAATGTTCTTGTTCAAAGACCTCAAGTCCATGCATAATCTTAAATCACCTGTGTAAAGAAATGGCTCCCTGTTGCAGTTACCCCCCACTTTTTGCCTGATACTGATGCTGACTTGACTGAGAGGTGTGCTGGGACCCTGCTAACCAGGCCCCAGCACCAGTGTTCTTTCACCTAAAATGTACCATTGTTTCCACAATTGGCACACCCTGGCATCCAGATAAGCCCCTTGTAACTGGTACCTCTGGTACCAAGGGCCCTGATGCCAGGGAAGGTCTCTAAGGGCTGCAGCATGTATTATGCCACCCTAGAGACCCCTCACTCAGCACAGACACCCTGCTTACAAGCCTGTGTGTGCTAGTGAGAACAAAATGAGTAAGTCGACATGGCACTCCCCTCAGGGTGCCATGCCAGCCTCTCACTGCCTATGCAGTATAGGTAAGACACCCCTCTAGCAGGCCTTACAGCCCCAAGGCAGGGTGCACTATACCATAGGTGAGGGTACCAGTGCATGAGCACTGTACCCCTACAGTGTCTAAGCAAAACCTTAGACATTGTAAGTGCAGGGTAGCCATAAGAGTATATGGTCTGGGAGTCTGTTTTACACGAACTCCACAGCACCATAATGGCTACACTGAAAACTGGGAAGTTTGGTATCAAACTTCTCAGCACAATAAATGCACACTGATGCCAGTGTACATTTTATTGCAAAATACACCCCAGAGGGCACCTTAGAGGTGCCCCCTGAAACTTAACCGACTGTCTGTGTAGGCTGACTAGTTCCAGCAGCCTGCCACACTAGAGACATGTTGCTGGCCCCATGGGGAGAGTGCCTTTGTCACTCTGAGGCCAGTAACAAAGCCTGCACTGGGTGGAGATGCTAACACCTCCCCCAGGCAGGAGCTGTAACACCTGGCGGTGAGCCTCAAAGGCTCACCCCTTTGTCACAGCCCAGCAGGGCACTCCAGCTTAGTGGAGTTGCCCGCCCCCTCCGGCCACAGCCCCCACTTTTGGCGGCAAGGCTGGAGGGAACAAAGAAAGCAACAAGGAGGAGTCACTGGCCAGTCAGGACAGCCCCTAAGGTGTCCTGAGCTGAGGTGACTCTAACTTTTAGAAATCCTCCATCTTGCAGATGGAGGATTCCCCCAATAGGGTTAGGATTGTGACCCCCTCCCCTTGGGAGGAGGCACAAAGAGGGTGTACCCACCCTCAGGGCTAGTAGCCATTGGCTACTAACCCCCCAGACCTAAACACGCCCTTAAATTTAGTATTTAAGGGCTACCCTGAACCCTAGAAAATTAGATTCCTGCAACAACAACAAGAAGGACTGCCTAGCTGAAAACCCCTGCAGAGGAAGACCAGAAGACAACAACTGCCTTGGATCCAGAAACTCACCAGCCTGTCTCCTGCCTTCCAAAGAACTCTGCTCCAGCGACGCCTTCCAAAGGGACCAGCGACCTCTGAATCCTCTGAGGACTGCCCTGCTTCGACAACGACAAGAAACTCCCGAGGACAGCGGACCTGCTCCAAAAAGACTGCAACTTTATCCAAAGAAGCAGCTTTAAAGAACCCTGCAATCTCCCCGCAAGAAGCGTGAGACTTGCAACACTGCACCCGGCGACCCCGACTCGGCTGGTGGAGAACCAACACCTCAGGGAGGACCCCCGGACTACTCTACGACTGTGAGTACCAAAACCTGTCCCCCCTGAGCCCCCACAGCGCCGCCTGCAGAGGGAATCCCGAGGCTTCCCCTGACCGCGACTCTCTGAAACCTAAGTCCCGACGCCTGGAAAAGACCCTGCACCCGCAGCCCCCAGGACCTGAAGGACCGGACTTTCACTGCAGAAGGGACCCCCAGGAGTCCCTCTCCCTTGCCCAAGTGGAGGTTTCCCCGAGGAAGCCCCCCCTTGCCTGCCTGCAGCGCTGAAGAGATCCCTTGATCTCTCATTGACTTACATTGCGAACCCGACGCTTGTTCTAACACTGCACCCGGCCGCCCCCGCGCCGCTGAGGGTGAAATTTCTGTGTGGGCTTGTGTCCCCCCCGGTGCCCTACAAAACCCCCCTGGTCTGCCCTCCGAAGACGCGGGTACTTACCTGCAAGCAGACCGGAACCGGGGCACCCCCTTCTCTCCATTGAAGCCTATGCGTTTTGGGCACCACTTTGAACTCTGCACCTGACCGGCCCTGAGCTGCTGGTGTGGTAACTTTGGGGTTGCTCTGAACCCCCAACGGTGGGCTACCTTGGACCAAGAACTGAACCCTGTAAGTGTCGTACTTACCTGGTAAAACTAACAAAAACTTACCTCCCCCAGGAACTGTGAAAATTGCACTGTGTCCACTTTTTAAATAGCTATTTGTGAATAACTTGAAAAGTATACATGCAATTGAAATGATTCAAAGTTCCTAATGTACTTACCTGCAATACCTTTCAAACAAGATATTACATGTTAAATTTGAACCTGTGGTTCTTAAAATAAACTAAGAAAATATATTTTTCTATAACAAAACCTATTGGCTGGATTTGTCTCTGAGTGTGTGTACCTCATTTATTGTCTATGTGTATGTACAACAAATGCTTAACACTACTCCTTGGATAAGCCTACTGCTCGACCACACTACCACAAAATAGAGCATTAGTATTATCTCTTTTTACCACAATTTTACCTCTAAGGGGAACCCTTGGACTCTGTGCATGCTATTCCTTACTTTGAAATAGCACATACAGAGCCAACTTCCTACATTGGTGGATCAGCGGTGGGGTACAAGACTTTGCATTTGCTGGACTACTCAGCCAATACCTGATCACACGACAAATTCCAAAATTGTCATTAGAAATTGATTTTTGCAATTTGAAAAGTTTTCTAAATTCTTTAAAGTCCTGCTAGGGCCTTGTGTTAGTCCCTGTTAGCATTTCTTTTAGAGTTTAAAAGTTTGTTAAAAGTTTGAATTAGATTCTAGAACCAGTTTTAGATTCTTAACAAGTATTCCAACTTTTAGAAGCAAAATGTCTAGCACAGATGTGAATGTGGTGGAACTCGATACCACACCTTACCTCCATCTACAGATGAGAGAGCTAAGGTCACTCTGTAAACTAAAGAAAATAGCAATGGGCTCCAAACCTACCAAAGTACAGCTCCAGGAGCTTTTGGCAGAGTTTGAAAAAGCCAACCCCTCTGAGGATGGCAACACAGAGGATGAAGATAGTGACTTGGAGGAAAATTCCCCCCTACCAGTCCTATTTAGGGAGAACAGGGTCTCTCAAACCCTGACTCCAAAAATAGTAGTCAGAAATGCTGGCTCCCTCACAGGAGGGTCCAGCCTCTCTGAAATCACTGAAGGTAACTCCAGTGAAGAGGACATCCAGTTAGCCAGGATGGCCAAAAGATTGGCTTTGGAAAAACAGATCCTAGCCATAGAAAGGGAAAGACAAGAGATGGGCCTAGGACCCATCAATGGTGGCAGCAACATAAACAGGGTCAGAGATTCTCCTGACATGTTGAAAATCCCTAAAGGGATTGTAACAAAATATGAAGATGGTGATGACATCACCAAATGGTTCACAGCTTTTGAGAGGGCTTGTGTAACCAGAAAAGTGAACAAATCTCACTGGGGTGCTCTCCTTTGGGAAATGTTCACAGGAAAGTGTAGGGATAGACTCCTCACACTCTCTGGAAAAGATGCAGAATCTTATGACCTCATGAAGGGTACCCTGATTGAGGGCTTTGGATTCTCCACTGAGGAGTATAGGATTAGATTCAGGGGGGCTCAAAAATCCTCGAGCCAGACCTGGGTTGATTACGTTGACTACTCAGTGAAAACACTGGATGGTTGGGTAACTGGAAATGAAGTGTATGACTATGTTGGGCTTTATAATTTGTTTATGAAAGAACACATTTTAAGTAACTGCTTCAATGAAAAGTTGCATCAGTATCTGGTAGACCTAGGTCCAATTTCTCCCCAAGAATTGGGGAAGAAGGCAGACCACTGGGTCAAGACTAGGGTAACCAAAACTTCCACTGGGAGTGACCAAAAGAAAGGGGTTACAAAGCCTCCCCAGGAGAAAGTGGGTGACACTAGAAACAAAGAAAAAGAGTCCCCTGTAGGCCCCCAAAAACCAGACCAGGTGGGTGGGCCCAGAGACACAACCCAAAACAAAGGTGGGTACCAGGGTAAGAGCTGGGATGCCACTAAGGCATGGTGCCATAACTGTAAACAGACAGGGCACCACACCAAGGACACTTCTTGTCCCAAAAACAAACCCCCTATTAAAATCCCAGGGGTGACCAGTGTAGCCATTGGGGATGACTCCTCAGATGAGGAGGTCTTCATAGCCTTCAACTGGAAAAAGGGCCCAATAGGTGAGTTGGAGATTCCAGAGGGAAGTAGACACTTCCACCACCTACAGGTGAATGGAATCCCAGCCACTACCCTGAGAGACACTTGTGCCAGTCACACTATTGTGCATGACAGGCTGGTGTTCTCAAACCAGTACATCCCAGGTGAGATGGCCAGAGTAAGAGTTAGCCCAGACAGGGTCACTAATAGGCCTGTGGCTTTTGTGCCCATAGAAGTGGGTGGAACTTTTAGCTGGAGAAGGGTGGTAGTCAGTACAGACCTCCCCCTTGATTGTCTCCTTGGAAATGACTACCCAGAGGTTAGTCAGAGCCTAAGAGAAGAACTGGTCCAGGACCAGGCCTCTCCCAAGGATTCTGGAGTGCCTGCCTCTGCAGTAAATGCAAGTAGGCCCCAGAAGAAAAAGAAAAGGAAACAGAGTAGGAAAGGTGGACAACCTTTAGCCAAGGTTCCAGCAAGCCGAGGAGATTCTTCTCCAGTAGAGGAGAACTCCAAAAGTGGCTCTGATAAAGTCCAACCTGACCCACAAGAAGTCCTGGCTAGTCAGGCAACTGTTAAGCTTGAGTGGGTGGCTCCTCAGCTAACAGAAGAAAGAGTGGAAGAAGGGTGTTTACTACAAGATGTGGTAACCCCCCACTCTAATACAGCAGACAGGCACCCTGAACCCAAAGAAGCCTGTAACTTAGCCCCTTCCCTTGTAGGTGAAGAGCTAAAGGTGTGGTTCTGGGCACTGACAGCTGTCAGTGGCCTCTGCTGGGTGTTAGCCTTTATGGCTGCACTATCCTTGGCATGGTGGTCTGACCCCATGCCAAATAACAAGTTAGGCCCCCTGACCCTGTTGGTCATGGTGGGGTTACTCCAGCTCTGGGTAACCTCTTTGGGTAAGCTAGGGGTGACCCTGGCTAAGATAAGATTAGCAGAGGTGGATACCTCTAACCCCAAAATAGAGAGAATGGGTGAAGACATAAAAAGCACAGACAAGAGGCAGTTCAGACTAGGTCCTATCACTGTGGAAGTGGGTCAGTTCCCCAGAGGGAATGACCTGAACAGGAGGATGTAAGGCAGAGTAGGCCCTGCAACAAACCAGCCTATTTCCTCTACTCTTCCTCGCCTGACAGACTAGGAAGACTCTCCCAGCTTTGGCTGAGTCTCCTGGCCTGTGGGCTGGGGGGGGCTTGTGTAAAGAAATGGCTCCCTGTTGCAGTTACCCCCCACTTTTTGCCTGATACTGATGCTGACTTGACTGAGAGGTGTGCTGGGACCCTGCTAACCAGGCCCCAGCACCAGTGTTCTTTCACCTAAAATGTACCATTGTTTCCACAATTGGCACACCCTGGCATCCAGATAAGCCCCTTGTAACTGGTACCTCTGGTACCAAGGGCCCTGATGCCAGGGAAGGTCTCTAAGGGCTGCAGCATGTATTATGCCACCCTAGAGACCCCTCACTCAGCACAGACACCCTGCTTACAAGCCTGTGTGTGCTAGTGAGAACAAAATGAGTAAGTCGACATGGCACTCCCCTCAGGGTGCCATGCCAGCCTCTCACTGCCTATGCAGTATAGGTAAGACACCCCTCTAGCAGGCCTTACAGCCCCAAGGCAGGGTGCACTATACCATAGGTGAGGGTACCAGTGCATGAGCACTGTACCCCTACAGTGTCTAAGCAAAACCTTAGACATTGTAAGTGCAGGGTAGCCATAAGAGTATATGGTCTGGGAGTCTGTTTTACACGAACTCCACAGCACCATAATGGCTACACTGAAAACTGGGAAGTTTGGTATCAAACTTCTCAGCACAATAAATGCACACTGATGCCAGTGTACATTTTATTGCAAAATACACCCCAGAGGGCACCTTAGAGGTGCCCCCTGAAACTTAACCGACTGTCTGTGTAGGCTGACTAGTTCCAGCAGCCTGCCACACTAGAGACATGTTGCTGGCCCCATGGGGAGAGTGCCTTTGTCACTCTGAGGCCAGTAACAAAGCCTGCACTGGGTGGAGATGCTAACACCTCCCCCAGGCAGGAGCTGTAACACCTGGCGGTGAGCCTCAAAGGCTCACCCCTTTGTCACAGCCCAGCAGGGCACTCCAGCTTAGTGGAGTTGCCCGCCCCCTCCGGCCACAGCCCCCACTTTTGGCGGCAAGGCTGGAGGGAACAAAGAAAGCAACAAGGAGGAGTCACTGGCCAGTCAGGACAGCCCCTAAGGTGTCCTGAGCTGAGGTGACTCTAAATTTTAGAAATCCTCCATCTTGCAGATGGAGGATTCCCCCAATAGGGTTAGGATTGTGACCCCCTCCCCTTGGGAGGAGGCACAAAGAGGGTGTACCCACCCTCAGGGCTAGTAGCCATTGGCTACTAACCCCCCAGACCTAAACACGCCCTTAAATTTAGTATTTAAGGGCTACCCTGAACCCTAGAAAATTAGATTCCTGCAACAACAAGAAGAAGGACTGCCTAGCTGAAAACCCCTGCAGAGGAAGACCAGAAGACAACAACTGCCTTGGCTCCAGAAACTCACCGGCCTGTCTCCTGCCTTCCAAAGAACTCTGCTCCAGCGACGCCTTCCAAAGGGACCAGCGACCTCTGAATCCTCTGAGGACTGCCCTGCTTCGACGACGACAAGAAACTCCCGAGGACAGCGGACCTGCTCCAAAAAGACTGCAACTTTATCCAAAGAAGCAGCTTTAAAGAACCCTGCAATCTCCCCGCAAGAAGCGTGAGACTTGCAACACTGCACCCGGCGACCCCGACTCGGCTGGTGGAGAACCAACACCTCAGGGAGGACCCCCGGACTACTCTACGACTATGAGTACCAAAACCTGTCCCCCCTGAGCCCCCACAGCGCCGCCTGCAGAGGGAATCCCGAGGCTTCCCCTGACCGCGACTCTCTGAAACCTAAGTCCCGACGCCTGGAAAAGACCCTGCACCCGCAGCCCCCAGGACCTGAAGGACCGGACTTTCACTGCAGAAGTGACCCCCAGGAGTCCCTCTCCCTTGCCCAAGTGGAGGTTTCCCCGAGGAAGCCCCCCCTTGCCTGCCTGCAGTGCTGAAGAGATCCCTTGATCTCTCATTGACTTACATTGCGAACCCGACGCTTGTTCTAACACTGCACCCGGCCGCCCCCGCGCCGCTGAGGGTGAAATTTCTGTGTGGGCTTGTGTCCCCCCCGGTGCCCTACAAAACCCCCCTGGTCTGCCCTCCGAAGACGCGGGTACTTACCTGCAAGCAGACCGGAACCGGGGCACCCCCTTCTCTCCATTGAAGCCTATGCGTTTTGGGCACCACTTTGAACTCTGCACCTGACCGGCCCTGAGCTGCTGGTGTGGTAACTTTGGGGTTGCTCTGAACCCCCAACGGTGGGCTACCTTGGACCAAGAACTGAACCCTGTAAGTGTCGTACTTACCTGGTAAAACTAACAAAAACTTACCTCCCCAGGAACTGTGAAAATTGCACTGTGTCCACTTTTTAAATAGCTATTTGTGAATAACTTGAAAAGTATACATGCAATTGAAATGATTCAAAGTTCCTAATGTACTTACCTGCAATACATTTCAAACAAGATATTACATGTTAAATTTGAACCTGTGGTTCTTAAAATAAACTAAGAAAAGATATTTTTCTATAACAAAACCTATTGGCTGGATTTGTCTCTGAGTGTGTGTACCTCATTTATTGTCTATGTGTATGTACAACAAATGCTTAACACTACTCCTTGGATAAGCCTACTGCTCGACCACACTACCACAAAATAGAGCATTAGTATTATCTCTTTTTACCACTATTTTACCTCTAAGGGGAACCCTTGGACTCTGTGCATGCTATTCCTTACATTGAAATAGCACATACAGAGCCAACTTCCTACAACCTGTTTTCTTAACTGCTACAACAATCGGAGACACCCATTGAGATGAGTCAGCTGGTTCAATAACCCCTTCAGCACATAGTTCACACAAATGCTCCTTCAACATCCCTCTAATACTCAATGGTACGTTCCATACTTTGTGTACTACAGGCACTGCCTCAGGTTTAAGTATAATTTTATGCTCGTACCCCTTTACCAAGCCAAGTTTGTTTCTGAAGATAGCAGTATGCTTATCAAGTACCTCTTGAAGAGAATCTAACTTTATGTCAATCTTCTCAACCAAACTAATTGGTTGATCCATACCTGGTCTGAGAGCCATGCCGAACTGTCCTTGATCTCTCCACCCCAAGATGTTGTACCCTCTTTTTGCTACGTAAACATTAGTATTGATGGTTTTATGTTGGTAACAAATCTTCTCCAAAAAATACCCCATGATATCTATTTCTTAACCATCGAATGCAACCGTTTTTATGTCAGGCGGCATTAAGGTAAGCTCATTCCAATTCAAATGGTAGTTCACATAAGATACGATGGTTATAGGTGAAGCAGAATCCACTGTAACATCTAACAATGTATCACCTATCTTGATTTCACATACAGGATCTTTCAAAGGCTTACAACTTGCATTACAGTTGGACATAGCACCCACTATCAAAACGCACCTTTTCACAAGGTCAAGTTCATTATTCTCTGTCTGCCATGAGGAATGTTGTTGCTCAACCATCATGACTGTAATGGGTTCTTTATCTCCAGGTGGGAGAGATAATGGAATAACTCTATAGGCGTAGGCTTGAGTGGATAAGTGGTTTATTTAGTATTAATTAAGGTTGTCCTTTTTATTTCTTATGTCTCAGGTCTGCTTCCTGTTATTCATCCGGGTCCCTTTTCTCTTGTCAGGATTTTAATTGCTTTCCGGTCTGGCCTGTTACCGAATTGACGGAGGTCTGGTCTTTCCCTCATGGCAGCAGCCCAGGTTTTCCCAGAATAAAAGAAGAGCGGAAAAATAGGTAAGTGTGGAGGTAAGGCGGGGTTTAATTAGGGTTAGTAGGGTGGTGGGAGGGGAGGTACGTGTGGGGTTTGTGGTGGGCCACGTCCATTCAATAGTGACTGTCACCTTCCCGTGAATACTCTAGTTTCTTCTCAGTTTCCTTCGACGGACTTCCCCTTACAGTGAGGTTAGGGAGGGAGAGTCGGTATGGTTTCCCCTTTTTACAGGATTTTCCCTTCCTTACAGGATCTCCCCTCCTTACTCCCCTTCTTCCCCTCCCTTGCTTCTTTTCCCCTTAACCACCCCGACCAGAAAACCCAGTTTAGGTACGAACGTACCTGTGGGTGCCACGCCCCTCCTGGGACGTGGCTGGCCCCTTCGTGGTCTCCCGACTTCACTCCGGTAGGGGCGGGAGGCGCCCTAGGGTCTCCTTCCTTCCTTGGCGTTTCTCCTGTCGCGTTGCTCTCTGTTTCGATGTTCTGCCACTCCAGCGTTTCTCTCCCTTCCGTGCGCGTCTCTCTGGTCTCCTTCTCTTCTCCCCGACGACGATTGAATGGTCCGTCTTCCCTTTTCATGCTCGATGAGACGCCTTCTGCGTCTGTCGTCATCCCTCCGGGACTCTCTCGAGTGCCCCAGGGGTATGTAAACACAGCCTCTGCAGTCGCGCGTGAACCGGCGTCGACGGATGCCCGGTTACAATGACCTTTTGCGATTGTCTACATACTCGTGCCAAATAGCCAGTTTTCTTGCATTTCATGCACACCTTTCCTATAGCAGGACAATTAGTTGCATTAGCTAAATGTGACTTAGAGCCACACCTAAAACAAAGTACACCTTTGGCATTATTTATCTTTAACTCAGATGTCGCCAAAATAAGTGTTTTAGATTTAGGTAAAACCATGTTCACATTTTCTACTAGGTTCATTTTGGTTTTGCTTAGTTCTTTAGAAGCTATTAAGGAACGCTCAATACCTCTGGCAATTTCTAACATTTCATTCAGTGTCGGGTTCCTACAACATAAAATTTTCTCTTGAATTCTCGTATCAAAACAATTCACTACTAATTGATCTCTAAAATATTGATCTAGGGGACCAATAAATTCACAAGTAGCAGCCAATACCCTGAGCTCAGCTCTAAAACTGTCACTCGACTCATGTTGAAATTGCTTCCTGGTGAAAAATTTGTGTCTCTCAACAATAATGCTAAGATCATCTTTGAAATAATTTTGTAGTCTATTGACCGCCTCTGTGAAAACATCCCATTGATCAGTGGACAAAGGTATTGCTTGAGGTTGGTGGTCAAAAATCCTTTGTCCTTCTGTCCCCAGGCAATTGTATAAAATCGCTTTCTTCCGAATGGGAGAAAAATTTAGCCCATCAATAGCCACCAAATAGCTTTCAAAAGATTTATACCAGTGGTGCCATTTTAATGTAGGATTGCCAGGTTCAGGTAGAAATGCCACTGGTAAATTTGCTGTTTGTAAAGTGAATGTAGCCAAAAGCTTACGAAATGCAAGTGGTGCAAAACTGGTTAACTTAGAGCACTTGAATAAACGCTTCAATTCGCTTCCTTTAAGGTGTGTGAGTCACCGTGAAATTAACTCACAAAACAAGTGTTTAAACGGAAATGTGCAAATCACAGAAAACACACAGAGTCCAACTCCTCCTGTTCACCTTCTTCCAACTGCGTGCGTCTCTATAAAATGGCTCATCAACAACAGCTAATAAAGTGTGCGAATCACTGAAGACACGCAGGAATACTCATGTGTAATAAAATTCGATGATTCGCCGAACGCTTTAAGTGTGAGACTCACAGTATATTCCACTCGCAGCTGCGTTTATTAGAAATGAGCAAAAGGTAGAAACAAGGCCTCCAACTGTGATGATTGCTCAGCTTCCAACTGTGATAATTGCCGAACAAATGCTTTCAAGAATCTCCGTCTCTTCCCGGCAAATCCGCTCACGGTAGAAACAGAGTGAGCTAGTAAACAATGAACAGTAACTATGGTAACCATGGCACGCGCACTGACCGGAGTTGAAAAATGCCGGTATGAACTCCAAGCTGTGTCATGAGTAAGACACACGCACTGCCAAAATCACAAGCAAGATAACACATTAGCACACAGTGCTTGAAATTGTCAAGTAAAATGTAGATCAGCGCTACAGCGTGCAGCGCTAGGAACTGTCAATAAATTGCGGCAAACTATCCTTAAATAATTGTTTCCTCACAAGTAATCTCTGGCAGCAGACTTGATATGCGCAAATGCAGATACGTCTCCCGGATTAAAATAACTTGCCCTTTAAAACGAAACACTTTTCCTTTTAGAACAAGTAAAGAAAAAGACTGCGAGGACAGCTGAATGTACCTATGGTAAGAACACGTAGGTTCCGTTGGTGTTGATAAGTTCCCCGCTCGTCGCCAAATTATGTTAAATCCAGTGTGAGAAGATGACCAGCAGATCGGGAAGTATTCTTAAAGCTTCGATTTTTATTCCGATATCAACACCGACGTCCTCAGCAGCCCTCCAGAGACCGATCAAGCCGTCAACTATCTCCTCTGGAATGCGGCTGAGCACGCCAGAATTCACCGCAGGGAACCTTCCATAAAGGTGCCCTGCTACAGATAACCACACACAATATCATAAAACATAACAGAGTGCCCACCTTTTAAAAACAGTGCAGCACTCAACAGGGATACAACTCCTTGTGTAGTTCCACAACACACATGGAGGGCAGGTGTTAGTGCGTCTGACCTTATTTGGTTACTTATCTTTAATTTATGAGAGGACACCTTAGAGGTTCGATAGACCTTTTGACTGCGCTTAGAGTAAATCCTACCATAGGATTCAATTTCCATACCAGTCAATAACAGTCTCAATCAATAGTATCAATAATCTTTGGAGTCTGTAATTCCACACACCATGACCCCTTGGCCATGAATAGCCACAATCTTTCTTGTAAAAGTTAGAATGTTTATTTCCCTATATTAACAAAGCTGATATCAAGTAACTTAGTCTCAAAATTAGATGATATACATACAGAAACAACACTGGTTGACCAAATCTGCTAAAAATCTCAGTTTAACCACAGCATGGATCACTACGCATTCTAGAGTTACAGTACAAATCAATAGAATAACTGTGCAATAGAAACAGCATACATTTAGATCCATCAACTGAGAAACATCTATTATTTATTAATACCAGCCTACTAACCTTTAGGGTCATCCCTCACTAACCTTCTGAATAGAATAGCATGTTTGGACTTCATGCAAAACAATTTTTGTCAACACAAATTTGGAAAAACATCTAGCTGTGGCTCTATCAAAATTAGCGGTTGGTACCTAGGAGCAAAAGACAAATGTCACCAAACAATAACATTTGATTAATACCTCTCCTCAGTATAGATCAGCAAGCTGAGACTGTCTTCGTCAATTAGAGATCTGTCCGGTCAACATCAGCATCGGACCGCGAAAGAGAATGGGTCAGAATCTGGGGCTATAACTATCCGAACCATTTACAAAAGTAAAGTCTAGGGATCAACATGTGGCATTAAAAGTCTAAGCAATAAAGTTTAAGACAGAATTTCTCGAAGTAGCAGAATCAAAGCGAGTACACCTCATCAGTGGTGAAGGAAAACAGGAATAAGCCTCTCTCCTCCCAGTACGGTCAGGCTAAGTTAACATCATCTAAAACTCTTTCCACATTGCTATTGGTCAAAGAATCGTACATTTAGCCAAATGAAAGTAGAATTTAAAATCTAAGATATAACTAAACTGTCCTTCACATGTCGATGATTGGCTCCTCTTCTGTTCCCATTGTCGAACTCGTCAGGTAACAATTTTTTGTCTCTCTGTCCTTCAGTCAGTGCATCCATTGTTAGCTCCTGGGAACATCGATTTCACACACACAGAACTTTACAAAGTATACAGCCTATTCTAACAAGCAGTTCTCATGGAAAAAGAAACCATCTACTAGCTTTTGGTCAACCAAGTGAAACAATGCAAGTATTAATTTCTCTAAACAGCCTTTTATGTGAATTATTTAAACAGTGCAACTTAACATGAGGCTTTGCAACTAGGCCCAAGACCTCGCTAACTTAAGGCCTACAATTTAATAAAGCAAATACATGATAAGTAATCATTAACATAACAGACTACTACATTAGTTTAAACATGAGCCCTCCTTTCATTTTAAAAAGGAATTAATAATGACACTTTGTGATTACTGATGGCCACTCAATTAGGCACATTTTGCAAATAGTGCATTATTTTCTATATTAAGTCATTTTCTATGCTGATTCAACAATCAGAATACATGAATATTTACTCGTAAAAATTCAGCGTTCGTAATCCCTCCTCTGATGACTAAATATTTCATTGTACTTACATCTTCCCACACAAAGTTTTGCTCAGCTGAAATTGGTTCTCCCTACGTCTTCTTTCTCTTTGCGAATTTTCTCTAAATAATGTTTCCATTTTAATTTTTTCCCTCATCTGATCATTTTTAATTTTTTAAAAAATTTGATCACATGATACAATTTATAAATTCCCCTTGCTCCATGTAACTGAAGTACCGTTATGATTAACACCAAGTGCCAGGACGCGACAGAGGAGGTTTCCCCTGTAAGGCGCCCAGAGGCATGACGGGGAGAAACTCCCCCAGAGAAGCAGAGTGGTTCCGGGGTCACACCCCAGAAGACCGCTGAGAGACAGAAACGGAGGACGGAGGTGAGAGGACAGTGTGAAATGGGGAACAAGGAGAAGAAGAAGACGCAGAAGAAGAAGACGCAGGACCTAACTGGGAGAAACAGGAACTGCGTAACAGGCGAGAGAGGAGGAGAAATAAAGCCGGCCACGAGCGCTGAGCAGTATGGAGAGAGTAACCCCTTGGGAAAGCCATGCCACGTTCCTGGAGGGACGTTGCTGAACAAGGTATGGCTGTATTTAGATTTAAAAAAGGCCATTATTCAGGAAGAGTCAGGGGTGGGAGGGAGAGAGAGAATAAGGGGTCATTCATAGAGAAATGACCATAGAATTAACCTGATCGGTGGTGGCAAAAGAATATTAGTGAGCACCTTTTGCATGAGAATCACCCCTCAACATTGAAATCACCATTAATGTATATACCCCACTCATCTACACAAGCACCTCACCAGTTGCCCCACCCCCATCTTAAATATTAGAAACACTTACCTGAAACCAGTCCATGTTTCTTTATTCCGAGGGGGACCAGTCGGGGTCTTGACCCAGAGAAAGCTATCACACGCTGCAGAAGCAAATCGGAAAGGGTGAAGACTCAGGAAATGACCTAAGGAGACAGAAAAGAGAAAAGCAGTCTATGATGCTACATGTTCCCCACCTCAGGCAAGTGAAATAAAGATAAATTAACTGGCAAAACCCCTAGTAGACCTTCATTATTACACTATACCCCACAACACTCCAAATATACAAAGCACAATAATCAATACCCCTTGTATTATTTTCAATATTATCCCTTTTCCTAGATTGCCAAGCCAATTTTCCACAGAAGCAAATCCTTTGCCAACCTTTTCCCAAACTCCTGTTTCTTTCAACTCTTTCAAATCAGCACTAACATTAGTCAGATTGCCAATCAAGCTCCTAATTTCTTTACTATTATCAGGAATATACAAGCAACAATTTTGTGACTTCAGCATTTTGCAAACTCCGCCATCCTTTGCTAAAAGAATGTCTAATGTAAGGCAGTTCTGAAGAGTCATAGATTTACTGCAGCAATTTCTGTATCCATTAGGATCCTGGCTCCTGAAAAAGTTGTCAGCATGTTATCCACAATAGTAGACAACTTTCAAATTTTCAATGAATTCAGAACAACTCCTACTGAAGGAATGATTGCTCCAAATATGTCTCCATCTATGCCAGAATATGATTTTCGCTTTTGTCTAACATGAAGTAATTCAGTCATTTTAGGTAATTTACTCAAGTTCTCTAACTGAAATATCTTTGGGAAAACTATCCCCAAGTAACGTGTGCCATACCATCTTGGAAGACAGTAATACACATTTAGTTCACAGATGTAATAAACTCCTGGAATTGCTGGATCCTCTCCATTCAACATTAATGTCCATTTACTCTGAAACAAAAACACATGTCTGTATTCACTCTTTCCCTCAAACAACATATCAGTTCTAGATTTAGGCCTATATACACAAATCTTTCCTAAATGTTGTGCATCTAAAGCTAACCTTCCTTGTGTGTTTATCTCACTAATGCATAACCATTTCTAAATGTCCTTTTCTCTGAGCCATTTTCTCCTTTCTCCTTTAATGCCATTCTCCTGTCATATGTCTGATCTGAGAAGCTCTTTTCTATGGCTGTAAGCAAGCATAAATTGTTGTAGTGTACGTAAGCTGTGCCAAAGGTCAATGCAGACTCAAAGAATCCTCTCATTCATTCTATGGTGTTCTCCTTAGTTTCTCTACTCAGGTGTCTAATTATAGGGACAAATGAAAATACAATGTTGTGATTGGAATAAAAATACTGAATGTACTCCTGGTTATAGAATCTTGTTAGCAACAGACTATAACTTATCCCGTAAATAAGGGTCAAACTATGATCAGTAACCCCTTCCTCGACTAATGAAGGAATCTCCGTGCAAATATTACAATCTCTCGCATCCATCATCTCAACATTCGCCATCACTCAAACCCTCCTTTCTCGGTGTGTATACTTCCTCCTCAATTGTCATCACTGTAATTGCTTCTATTCTCTTTGCTTGTGACTTCAGCCACTTATCTCCTTTCAGTGGACCTTTCGTTAATGCTCCTTCCAGTGTCGGACTTGTAGTTTCTCTTGACGGACCTGCAACTGGTTCAGGAGGAGTCAGAATACATTGGCTTTGATCCACCTCAACTCCTTCCCCCTCGGTGTCTGTTGATTGCTCTGTTTGTCTCTCAAGACCACCTGCTTCTGGGAGATCCCTCCTCGGACTAGACTCTCCTGCTACCTCAATTGAGGTAGGTTCACTTTCAGTTTCCTGTGGGTCTTCTTCATCTCTCACAGAAGTGGTTGAACCGCTTTCAGTTTGCTCAGATTCAGACTCAGTTTCTCCTTCTCCCCTCTCAAGTTCTGGGGTTGGTCTGGACGTTGTCGGTACTCTTAACAACTACTCTTCATTGTCCAACGTTCATGCCACTTTTCTCGTATGGCTTGCGGGGATCCAGCTCAGAACTCCAGCGCACTTCACAGCTGTAGTAATGATCAGCACTACTTGGTAAGGACCTTTAGCCGGGATGGGAGTTCCCCGGCTACGGAGAGAGACTCCAGCCCTAGCTGCCAGTACCCCGGGGGCACTGGGGAACACGGCGACCTGCCGGAGAGCAACCTGGAAGAAGATAATCGGGATGGAAGGCCCTTAAAGGGAGTGTGGCTAACGCGTGCAGCACGCAAGGAAGAAGGCTTCAAAGGAGCAGAGGAAGAAAAGGGAGAGAGACGCAAAGCCATAGCGGAAGGAACCGAGGACATCCAATACAAGATACTGGCACGGCGGCCCGTGCCGCAACAGACGAGCTCTCTTTCCCGCCACGTCCCTGGAGGGACATGGTTGAGGCAGGTACATTCCTGCCTTCGGGCTCGCTGCCCTGCTATGTTTGGGAGGGACGTGGGAGCTGGGTTGGAGCTGAACGGGACGCTTGACCCTCCCTGAGACATACCGCCTTCCTAACGGGCATTATCACGAAGGCCCGAAGGAAAGAGACAGAGAGAGGGGGAGGGGACACATGTTTTTTTTTTTTTTTTTTATGATCCCGTTTGGCCTCTTTTGTAATAAAGTGTTGCCTCATCGCCTATAAATATTTGAGTAACCATACTAACCCCACCGGAAGGTCTGTGAATATAACAGCCTTCCAGAGCACACCCATAGACTTCACTAGAGAATAATGCCGGAAGTTTCCTTCCACAAAGGGGTGGTTGTTTGGGAGTGGTCAACAGGAAAACTCCAGTACCCTCACCCACCTCACTATAGCCGCTTACTAACAATATTCAACATCCCCAGAACCCAAACTTACCTTCTCTTCTCCACTTTTTCTGGTGATTCCACCATACCGCATCGCTGTTTCCGCTGAGTCTGCCGAAACGTGAATCCAGCAACATCGGAGAGAAGACCTATAGAGAAAGAAGAAAAGGCTAAGTTGAAGCTACGAAGATTAACAACGTCAGAAACTAATATGACCCAAACACCCCTCTAAAGATAGAAAACCCAGAGACTCACACCCAGTGACGGGAGTAAAGACTACATCACATAAGAAAAATAAAACAATCACAACTGAGTACCGTATCGTTGGCTCCAAGTATTTTATTCTCTGGATCATCACTCCACGCTGGAACCCCCCCACCTCCTACAGTGGGGTCAGAAGTGGGATAGCGACACAGGAGACTAGACGGACCCGAAAATGGAGGGGAAGCCCACAATGGAGGACATGATACAACAATTGGCAGAGGGACAACGCCACCTCCAAATACTATGGGAGGAACAGCAAAGGGAGGCGAGGACGGACCTGGAGAACCTCCATAGCACGCTAAAGAGCCAGGCGAACATTATGGCGCGTAACCAATTGGTCCACGAAACCGCCTTAAAGAAACTGACAGATACCATTGCTGCAATGAGCGTTTATCCTAACGTACTGAGTTCCGTCCTCCAAAGGTATCAGGAAGGTGAACATCCGGATGCGTTCTTCACCAACTTTGAGAGGGTGGGAACCTCCACCACTTGGCCCGAAGACCGATTGGGAGAGTATGTGGCACCCGTGCTAACGGGTACCCTCGAAGCAGCCTATCAGGCAGTTAATCCTGGGGGAACAACCCCCTACCCTGAAATCAAGAAGAGCATACTGGAGCGTGTCAGTTTCGATACCGAATATTATCGGCTAAAATTTAGGAAAATGAAGTGGAGTCCATCCGAAAACCCTTGGTCGTTGTATTATCGAGTGAAAGACCTAGGACTTAAGTGGTTGGGTCCTATAGGCACCGAAAGGGAAGATATCATACAAACCATTCTCCTCGAACGATACCTAGAGGCACTACCTGCATTCACGTGCAACTGGATCAAGCAACACCCTAATGTAGACACCGCCACTGCAATTGATCTCGTCTACGCATATTATCGCTCTGCGGACTTCAGATCTGGACCCATAAAAGGGGCCAGTTCGGTCAGTTGACCCAGCACCTCCTCCTTCTGTCCTATCTCCAAGAAAAACATGGAGAAAGGAGAAAACCCTAGAGTTGCAGACAAATACCTGACCCAACAACCCCAGTGCTACAGTTACGGAGAATGGTGCCACATTGCCCGTATGTGTCCCCATAAGGAAGAGAAGCCAGGTCCTATGGAAATTGGGGTCACCCGTGGTAGAGTTTTTTATACAGGGAAAAACAATACGACCTATTTAAAAGACGTGATGGTTAATGGACGTCTTACGACCGTGCTAGTTGATTTAGGCTGTAGTCAGTCTGTCATTCGGGCCAGCCTGGTGAACTTCCCCAGTTTTATCCCCAACAGGACTGTATCCATATGTTGCATTCACAGGGACATGAGAGAATACCCAATGGTTCCTGTCTCCCTGGAATGGAGAGGAAGACGAGATGTCATAAAAATGGGCATCATCGTGCATTTAGTGGAAGAAGTCATCGTGGGCACAGATTACGTGTATTTCGCTGAGCTTTTGATGAGCATACAAGGCACCGGTCTAACAGATTAGTGGTGGAAGGAAGCACCTTTATCCAGAGAAGAGATCAGCCAGGGTAAACGCGTCGCAAACTTAGTAGAGCGGAGAAAAGAGAGGGACGGAAAATCTACCAAATCCAGGAAGGAGACCAAAATGGGGTAAATGGAAAAAAAATCGCAGTTACTATCATTCCTCCTTTTCGGAGTAGCCAAAGGGAGGACCCTACACTTCAAAACGCATGACGAGCTGCTAAGACCGAAAGAACGGGGGAAGAGGGAACCTATTTTCTGATACAAAAAGGCCTCCTTTATAGAATCACAGTTGCCAATAGTCAGGAAAAGAAGCAACTTGTAGTGCCTGAGCCCTATCGAATACAGGCTTTACACTTAGCACATAGCCACATGGGGGGGCACTTTGGGAGAGAAAAAACAGAAGAATATCTGTTACGACAATTCTATTGGCCTGGGGTATTCTCCCACATCTGCTGTTTTTGCCAACAATATCCTAATTGCCAGCCACTACCCATAATTGAGGTCCCATTCACACGAATAGGAATGGACCACGTTGGACCCCTAATCCCCTCCTCAAAGAGGTATACGTACATCCTCGTGCTCAAAGTATAGCCCATGCCATAGTTGGGTTTTTTTCACGAGTAGGATTCCTCAAAGAGATTCTGACAGACCAGGGGACCCCGTTTATGTCAAAGCTCATGACACAAATATGTCAGATCATAGGGGTAAAACATATAAGGACATCCATATACCACCCACAAACAGACGGCCTAGTCGAAAGGTTTAACCGTACACTAAAAACCCTCTTAAAAAAATCCATCTCAGAATCCAGCAAAGATTGGGATAAAAAATTACCCCTCGTTCTGTACGCAATAAGAACTCACAAAATTCTACCGGCCACAGTCCCTTCAAGCTGGTGTTTGGGCGACAGCCCAGAACCCTGCTAGATATGGCCGCAGAACTATGGGAGGAAGAGGAGGGAGGAGAAAAAGACCTATTAGAGTACACCCAACACCTCAAATCCCAGCTCCAAACTGTGTGGGAAGACGTACGACCACACCTAGAGAGAGCCCATGATGAACAAAAACAATATCATGACCGGAACACCAGCTTATGAAACTACAACCTGGAGATAAAGTCCTTATCCTCCTTTCTAGCTCAGATAACAAACTATTAGTGAAGTGGCAAGGGCCATATAGAGTATTAGTGGTGGTGACCCCTGTGACCTATACAATTGAATTATCATAAAACCCCCAAAAAATTCAAATATATCATATTAACCTGCTAAAGAAATGGGAAGAACCGGACAAGGTCCCCACAACCCCAGCAACCGGGTATCTCGTAAATATGGTGAAAGAACTAGAAATAGGGTTATGTCCCACTGATGAAAAGACGAAACCCGAGACACCTTACATAAATAATGCTCCACTACCAGATCAACAAAAGCAGATAGATCTCCTCCTTTCCAAACACAAACCGTTGTTTTCCTCCTCACCAGGAAGGACTACCCTGGCTACCCTCATCAAAACCCAACCCGGGAAGATTATCCGACTCCGACCTTATAGAATCCCTGAAGCTCGAAAACAAGTTGTAGAGCAGGAAATAGATTTTTTTTTAAACATGGGTGTCATAGAGCCCTCAGTAAGTCCGTGGTGTTGCCCAGTGGTTCTTGTACGCAAGTCGGATGGAACTATCCACTTTTGTATAGACTTCCGCCAATTAAATGCCATATCACAATTTGACACCTACCCTAGTCCCCGAGTGGATGAACTTATAGAACGTTTGGGAAAGGCCTGTTACATGTCTACCCTAGATCTCACTGAGGGGTACTGGCAAATTCCATTGGCGCCCGGGGACAAAGAAAAGACGGCCTTCTCCACCACCTCAGGTCTCTATCATTTTACTGTGCTCCCTTTCAAGTTACATGGGGCAGCAAACCTTCCAAAGGCTCATGGACACCCTATTATGACATTATAACTTGTATGCTGCCACGTTCCTAGATGACACAGTGATTTACAGTGAAACATGGCCTGAACACCTAACTCATCTAGACAACGTTTTTTACCCTGATACAACAGGCAGTGCTTACCGCGAATCCCACAAAATGTCGCCTAGCGTGTAATGAAATTGTGTACCTGGGCTATTATATAGGAGATGGATGGATTAAACCCCAAATGAGCAAAGTAGAAGCTATTTTACGAGTACCTCCCCCATCTACAAAAAAATAATTACGCTCCTTCCTAGGGTTAGTGGGCTATTATTGTCGGTTTATTCCTCATTACTCTGCTCTAGCCACCCCATTGACTGACCTTTTACGGAAAGGGCAACCCACGAAGATAAGAAGCGTGACCCCAACTCAACAACATAGCTATTCCCTCTTACAAAATAGCCTCACTACTGATCAAGTATTGAAATGTCCTGATTTCCAAAAACCATTTCATCTCTGACGGATGCTTCTGACGTGGGCATAGGCGCTGTGTTATTCCAAAAGGATGAGGGGGATGCCAACCACCCCATAGTATTCATAAGCCGCAAACTCTTGCCCCGCGAACAACAGTACCTCATAATCGAAAGGGAATGTTTGGCGATCAAGTGGGTAATTGAGAGCCTTCAATATTATCTTCTGGGTCATTCATTTCAATGATATACTGATCACGGTCCCCTTACATGGTTGTCCAGGCATAAAAACACCAACCCTCGCATCCTTCACTGGTTTATGTAATTGCAACCCTTTTCCTTTCAGGTACAACACCTACCGGGGGAACAGTTGGGTAACGCCGATTATCTGTCACAATACCCCACTGGTCGGGACTCAGAACTGTCACCGTCTAGGGGAGGGGTGTGTAGCTGGGTTGGGAGTTTCCCGGCTACAGAGAGAGACTCCAGCCCTATCTGCCAGTGCCCCGGGGGTACTGGGGAATGCAGCGACCGGGAAGAAGATAATCTGGACGGAAGGCCCTTAAAGGGGGTGTGGCCAACGCGCACGGCGAGCAAGGAAGAAGACTTTAATGGAGCCGAGGAAGAAAAGGAGGAGAGACGCGAAGCCGTAGCGGAAGGAACCGAGGATGTCCAATATAAGATACTGGCACGGCGGCCTGTGCCACAACAGATGAGCTCTCTTTCGCGCCACATCCCTGGAGGGATGTAGCTGAGACAGGAATGTTCCTGCCTTTGGGCTTGCTGCCCTGCTTTGTTTGGGAGGGACGTGGGAGCGGGGTTGGAGTGGAACGGGACACCTGAAATTCCCTGGGACACACCTCCTTCCTAACGGGCAATATCACGAAGGCCCGAAGGACAGAGACAGAGAGAGAGGGAAGGGACACGTGTTTTCTTTTTTTTTTAACAATTCTGTTTGGCCTCTTTTGTAATAAAGTGTTGCCTCATCGCCTATAAATATTTGAATAACCATACTAACCCCACCCGAAGGTCTGTGAATATAACAGCCTTCCAGAGCACACCCATAGACTTCACTAGAGAATAATCCCGGAACTTTGCTTCCACAAAGGGGTGGTTGTTTGGAAGTGGTCAATAGGAAAACCCCAGTACCCTCACCCACCTCGCTAGACCCGCTTACTAACGATATCCAACACCCCCAGAACCCAAACTTACCTTCTCTTCTCCACTTTTCCCAGTAATTTCACAGTACCGCACCGATGTTTCCGCTGAGTCTGCCGAAACGTGAATCCAGCAACACCGGAGAGAAGACCTATAGAGAAAGAAGAAAAGCCTAAGTTGAAGCTACGAAGATTAACAACGTACAGAAACTAATAGGACTCAGAGACCCCCCTAAAGATAGAAAATGCAGAGACTCACACCCAGGGACGGGAGTAAAGACTATCACATAAGAAAAATAAAACAATCACAACTGTGCACCGTATCTTTGGCTCCCAGTATTTTACTCTCTGGATCATCACTCAGCGCTGGAACCCCCACCTCCTACAGAACCCTTCCACTGAGGCTCCAAACACGTCTTCCTCACGTGCTTTCTGATCACAACCCAGCCACCTGCTCTCAGGTTGTATCCTTGATCTTGAGATGGTTGAAGTGTGGTACCTGCCACCTGATGAGAGAAAGGGCGAACTACATCAACCAAAACTTTGCAGTGGTCCAACACCATATCATCTGTTATGTTCAGAAGAGCATTTGCAGGAACCGCTGGCAACCACATTGCTCTGCCCATGAGGATCTCATGCGGTGACAGTCCTGTCTTTCTGTTGGGTGTGCTCCTCATTGTCATCAGAACTAACCATAGTGCGTCAAGCCATTTCAGATTGGTGGACGTACACATTTTCGCCATTCTTGGTTTCAAAGTACCATTCATTTGTTCCACAAGTCCTGATGCTTGAGGGTGGTAGCTACAATGCAACGTCTGCTCAATGTTTAAAGCTGAACATAGTAATTTAATTACTTAATTGTTAAAGTGACTTCCTCTATCTGATTCTAAAGAGACCAGAAACCCAAAATGTGGTATCAGTTCCCTGAGCAGTACCTTCGCTACTGTAAAATTGTCATTTCTTCGAGTAGGCGGAAGCTTCAATCCAATGGCTAAAGATGCAGACAATCACCAACACTTATCTCAATCCTCCACATACAGGCATCTCAATTAACTCCATCTGCATTCTGCTGAATGGACCTCCTGCTCTTCCAATGTGGCTCAAATTGGCCACTGTCCCTTTACCTACGTTCATCTGTTGGCAAATGACGCAATAATGGGAAACTGCTTCAGCAACCTGTCTAAACCTTGGATTGAACCAATTTTGTTTGAACACTCGAATCATAGCATCCCTCCCAACATGTGTTTGACCATGACAAAACCTCACCATTTGAGTCAACAAAATATTTGGCAGCACCAACTGTCTCTCTTCTGAAACTCACAGTTCATCTTCACACTGGACACATTTCAATTTAATCCATGTCTGTTTTATATCCCTTTCAACATTAACCTGCAATGTTTTCAATTCTTTTAAGGTATCCACAACATTTAATGCATAACTTGGCCACATCTCGTCTTCATCAGATAACAATTCCCATTTATCTTTGAAAGATATACAGTTCAATGCACTAAACCTTGCAACTTGATCCGCATATCCATTTCCCATTGGCATAAAATCTTGCACTGCATTTCACCACGGCAATCTTCTTAGGCATTTGAATAGCTTATAATAATTCATGAATTCTCTCACCATTTCTGACTGGTGAACCAGAAGAGGTCAGGAAACCTCTCTGTGACCACAACTGGCCAAAATCATGGACTATTTCAAATCCATATTGGCTGTCCATAGAGATGGTTACTTAAAACTGTGCAGAAACATAGCATGCTCTAGGAAGGGCTATTAGTTCCACCACTTGTGCCAAATATAGTCCTCGAAGCCAAGATGCTTCAAATATACCAGAAATTGTGCACACTGCATAGCCTGCTCTCATTGTTTCTGTGTTATCTCTTAAAAAGGAACCATCAACAAAAATAATTTGGTCATTTTCCTCCAATCGGGTATCTCTAATATCAGGTCTCGGTTTTGTGCACAAATCAGTTACTTCGAGACAATCATGTTTAACTTCTTCCATTTTGTCAATTTCAACATTCTCTTTCAGGAATAAGGTTGCTGGGTTAAGCACTGTACACCTTTTCGATGACACATTTCGTGACCCCAGGATGACCGTCTCACAACGAGTCAACCTGGCACCTGGAAGGTACTGTGTTTTCATTCGGGTAAGTAAAACTTAAATGAGGGTGTCCCATCACAATGCTCTCACTCTGAGGGAAGCTCAATCTAACCACAGCGACTGAACGCAGACAGCCTGGTAAAGCTGCTGCAACTGGGTCCAAAGTAGCTAAAAAATATGCTACTGAGCGGTTCACACCAGCATGGACTTGAGTCAAGGCAGACAATAAACATGCATCATTGCTCATGACAAAACAAAGTGAAGGGGTTTGTGTAGTCAGGCATTCCCTAAGCCGGGGCTTTGCACAGACTTTCTCTCAACTCCGAAAATGCTTTCATCCATGCTTGATCTAACACTAAGGGATCAGTAACATCTTTGTGAGTCAGCCTTTGCAAAGGCTTTGAAATAACTGAAAAGTTGGGAATCCAGTAGCGACAATAGCTCAACATTCCCCAAAACATTCTGACATCTCTCTGTGTGGCTGGGGGATTCATCTGCAATATGGCTGTGACCCTTTCTCTGGATAATTCCCTAATTCCTTTCTCAATTAGGTGACCCAAATATTTCACTTCTTTCTGACAGTACTGTCATTTCACTGGGGCACTTTATGACGATTCTTTCCTAAATGATTCAGTAAGGCAATTGTATCATACTTGCATGCTTCGCTCGTCTTTGATGTGACTAATGTACTGTACCATCGTCGACTGGAAAGGCATTTCCGATAACTCCAAGTTATTTTTCAAGATCTGGTTGTAAATGGAAGGTGACTCTGAAAACCCTTGAGGAATTCTGCACCAACAGTAGACTCAATCCAATTATTTGAAACAGAAAATAAATTGACTAGACTTATGAAGAGGAACAGAAAAGAATGTTTGTGACAGGTCTGTTGCGGTGAACCATTCAGGATCTCATGGGATCTGAAACAAAATCAGTGCTGGATTTGGCACTATGGGACAACATTTGATCGCAATGTCATTTACGTTTCTCAAATCCTGAACAATTTGAAATTTCCCCCAGGGCTTTCGCAATCCCACTATTGGTGAATTACATGGAGTGCTCAACACTTCTTTCAAAACTGCTTGGTTTACAAACTCTGCAATTATAGGTGCAATCCCTTCAATGGTGTCCTGCATCATAAGAATCTGGGGAAAAATCACGTTGGGCTTGACTGCGACCTTAACTGGCTCAACTCCTTTTATCAGACCAATGTCTTTTCCTGTAAAATCCCACACTTTCATCTTAACTGTTCCCTGTAAGTCAGAAGAAGATCTCTCACTTTGAAAACCGGAAAGAAGCTGATCAAAGGGTACTCGTCATTTACTGTGTCTCTAAAGACAGGTCATCCTCATCATCACTGTTTGTCTGAATTTCAATTTCATCATTTGAGCAAGTAATTGAGCATCTGGTTGTATACAACAAGTTCCTTCCCTTCCTAGTAAGGATACTGGACTCATAATCCTTTAAGGTTGCCAATATTAACTTGAACTGGTTCTGTATTTGGGTTTGTCAAATATTGATTCACAACTCCTACACTCTGGACTGTATTCCATGAAAGGGGCAAGTATGGAACTTCTGCAGTTCTTACTGTAGAGCGTGTAGATTCTGTGTCAACCAAGAATAAAACTTTGTGACCTATCACCTTTCTTTTATCATAGGGACCTTTCTGATCTACCTCTAGTGATGCGGCCAACTTGCATTCTTCCTCACCTGAACTCTCACTCATCCAGTCATCGTTTATTCCATTCTCACTGTGTAGGGGAAATTGGTGCACTGTGTTATTACTCTGATTAAACCTTTGACCTGTGACTTGCTGAGGAAGCATCTCATGCTACTGGTCTACTGGTGCTTAAGGGATTTGAATTTGCTGTCTAGGTACCATTTGAACTTGCGGTTGCATTGACTGGGGCATCTGCAAACGTGGCATTTATATCTGTTGCCTGGACTGAAAGCCTTGCATCTGATTCACATTGCTTTGAAAATGTAGATTATAACTCTTTATTCTCAGTCCTCTCATGTTTTGAAAAGAATTGGTGTCACTCGTTTGCTGAACAACATCTTCCTGTACCAATATCGGACACTCCCATTTCCAATGTCCAAGCCCTCCACAAGCGTGACATGGTAACAATCTCTTGTTCCCTGTGCCTCTTTCTGAGCCACTACAGTATTCAAATCAGGACTGCGATCCATATTTCCAATTCCTCCACAACCTCTACCTCTTGCTTGATTCTGAAACACCACGTTTCCCTGCTACTGCTGTTGCGGGAAATTTCCCTCCATTCCTCTTTGTGCCGCTTTAATCTGCTTCACCAATGCCTTTACTTTCAACCTTCTCTGTTTCAACTCAATCACGTCACTACGTACTTTGCATACTGCAATACCTCATCAATCGGCTTTGTTTGCCAGAAAAACAAATGACTCTTAACCAACTGACTAATTTCAGGTCCCAATCCCTCAATAAATATGAACACAAAATGAATCATGTCTTTCGGCTCAACTGTTTCTGTACCACTGTAATGTTTGAACACCTGCAATAATCTCTCATAGTATGCATGTATTGACCCTTTCGTTTCCTGGGCTGCCCTGTCTTATCTCTGCCAGTCTATGGTGGTCATTATGAACACAGCAGAAACAACCGCCGTGTTCATGCTGGCGGTCAAAACACTGACCGCCAGCGACCCCGGAACCCCGCTGGCCAGATAATGAACTTTTCTGAGAGTCAGCGGGTGGAAACATTGTTTCTACCTGCCGGCCCACAGAAAGGCTCGGCCAAGACATTGACGGCGGCTCCACATGGAGCCGCCGTCAGTGCCTCTGTGCAGCAGGTGCAGTTGCACCCGTCGCACAGATCACTGCCCGAAAATCGGGCAGTGACCTGCGCGACGGGGCTCTGCACCGGGGCCCCTGCACTACCCATGCAAAGTGGATGGGCAGTGCAGGGGCCCCCAGGCGTGCCCCGGGGCACCCCCTCCACCAGCCTTTTCCTGGCGGGATATCCCTCCAGGAAAAGGCTGGCGGCAAATGAAACATTATCTGCAGGGTAGCGCAGCTACCCTGGCGGAGGGTGTTTTATCCCGCCACCAGGCTGCCTGACGGCGGGAGCCTGGCAGTGGGTGACAGCTGCTGCTGGCGGCCGTCACCATGTACATTATATGGCAGTTCGGCCCGCCATGATCATAATGAGGGCCTATATTCTTAGGCGTAATTCTCGTTTTCAAAAATTCAATCACCTTATAGTAATATTTAATTACATCATGGGACTGTGCACCTGTTGCTAGATCTCTCTGGGGTTCTCTCATCGGGAAATCTACGCTCCTCTTGCATTCAAACCATAAGTCTGCTGGAACTACTATCTCTAACAAGGTGTTCAAATCCTCCCACAGGCATTTTGCGAGTTTCACAAACCTGTCTGTCTGTTGGTACCATTCCACTGGCTTCTTCCTCAACCTCGGATAATCATTGGTAAATGACAGAATGTCACTTCTGCTCCAAGGGACATGGACAAACTCCCTCCTGGAATCTCTCTCATTGGTAGGATTTCCACTGGGTCCCAACCAGCTGCACATTTGCAGTAAGATTTGCAGAATCCCTTTTCTTCTTGTCTCTTTTCTTCACCCATCTGCCTTCCCATTTGTCTAATACTTCCCATGTCTGAATGCTCTGTGTAAATTTCCGACAGTGAATTTTCATTCCTGGTATTCTCATGTTCTCAAAATCCATTGAGTCAAAATCTAATCTATAACTCCTCTTCAAGTGCTTCGTTTTCTCAACCTCTATGTCCTATTTCTCTGATAGGTATACTCATTTCTGATGCACTATTCCTGCTTTGTTAGTAATCAGCTTGCATAAGTATCACAACTGGTCTTCCTTGAATGTATCAATCCTGTCTAACTTCATGGTTCCCTCAATAAGGTCTTCTGCCTCTAGTCTAAGTCTGGTCAAATTCAGGGCACTTCCTCTGGTAGGATCTCCTTGAGTAATATTCAACCTCTCTAACCATTCAGTTAATTGCTGAACTGTCAACTCTTGTAATGTAACGTTGTTGTGACTCACACCTGGCACTTACTGTAATGTAAGATTTGGAGGTTTTGGTGTCACCATGTTTTGATTTGGACCTATGTATGTTCTCACCTCATTATTGGGAGGAGTCCTGAAAGGACTTAAATCAATTAACGGACCAGTTCCATTAAATGTTGGTCTCATGGGAGTTGGCATTCTAGCATTCACTTTGTATTTCTCCCTTTCTACACTCAGGTTCAGAGAGTTCTGCTCACCGTTCTCATTGTTTCCCTGGGCAAACAGAGGTATGACCACACCTATGGTAACTGGCACTGACACTACATCTCGGCTTGGTCTGACATTTGGCTCTCGTGGATGCACTATTCCTGTATTCTCATTTGTCAAGGTGAACGTCTCGGTCTCTGAACCTGTTATCGGGGTGTATCTTGGAACTGTCTGTGACTGTATCAGAGACATCATATTCGGGGTGGACTCTATCTGGACCAATGTTGGCTTCTGGTAAACTTGTCCTGTCGGCACTACGAAATTTGTTGCAGTATCTACAATAGGTACATCAGGGTAAATTCTTGGAATATCCATTTGTGGCATAGGCCTCTTCACTGCCAAAGTAACAGAAGAATTATGGCTAACCTGTATCTGGCTCTGAGTTGATTCAACTGATATCGAGGCTGTAGGATCTACACTGGTGTTCGAGCTTCTCGCATGTGCTGCATATGGCGGGGTAAGATTTCTCAATAACCGTAAAATGAATTCATCATCATCTGACTCTTCATCGTATGTCAAGTACTTCCTAGGTCCTGTAGATTTCTGCTCTGTGTCATTAGAAAGATACAAATCCCTCTTTCAAGTGCTCTTTCTAGCTTTGTTCTCATTCCCTTGTGTAATTGCAGGAAACAACTTAATTCCCTGTAAAGTCTTTGTTCTCCAAAACCTCTGATCACCATACCATCTAGCCTCTGCTAGTGTCTTCTCAGCTTTTCTCATTCTTCTCTCGAATTTCAATTGCTGTTGCTGTCTAGCCACTAGTTCACAAATAGCTAACGATTCGAACTGTGTTGGTCTCGGAGGAGGATTCAAATCATATAGCACTGTCCTCAAATTCTCTAGGCTCCTCAAAATAAATGTTCCATGGGCAGGAAACGCTAAACTCCCATCTTTATCTGTCACTTTGCACCATTGTTTCAGCCAAAGACATAGCGCAGCACCCTGCTCTTCAAATACAATATAGGCGGGTGTACCTTCTGGCGGTGCAATTTCTCCTATTTTTGTTGGAATTTATGTATCTCCCCTTAGGGCACTCTTTAAAGCTTTCTTACGCTATCCCTAATCAAATCAGAAAGTGACTTTCAATCCCAAAATCGTTTTCGCTGACCTTCTCAACCAGTGATGCTTCATGGTTGTCCACCAATCCATGCATTACCCTTCTCTCTAACCAACCTATCCCAGCACGGCTCCAATGACATCAAACTCACACGTACAGCAGCTGACAAAGTCTTTTGGCTTGTCCTCCTAAACTCAGACTCACACGAAACTAACGCAAAATTATTGCGAGCACTAAACAAAATTAAAAACAAACTTGTCCACTTACTACAGGTAGGGTAACCCAGTAGCTTCAGAAACCTTACGGATTTTTTAGTCACATCCTTTCACTCTAGCAGCTACTCCTTATTTCTCAGTTCCCTGATTCGCAAGCAAAATTTGACCTGCAAATTTTACTCTCAACTGATCAGTGGGTCTGTCCCTGGTGCACATAGGACTTGCCAGATCTCAGTAAAAAAAAAACCTTTCACTCACTCAAACACACACTCGAGTTTGTCAACCACGCCCGATTGACCTATTAAACCAGACAAATTAGAACCAGACAAATTACAACAAAAGCCAAGTGTCTCATACACTTTTCAATATACTCCGGAGTCTTAGAACTCGCAGGGCCCGTATACCAACAACCACATGGACAATTTCTGAGCACAAAGTACCACACACATATGAAGTTCGATGACTTCCCTACTCTCACACTTTTGGAATACGCAAACTCCTTCAACTACTTAATTTGGATTACACAAACTCATTCAACACCTTTATTTGGAGTACGCATACTCCCTAAGCCCTCAGAAACATCGCAATTCGCCTGCGATTTGCATAAGCTGTGCAAACGCAAAATCTGTTCCATTCACACTGTCACTAAAACGCCGAGAACATCTTCAAACACTCCTTGGCAAGCTCCACGGTTCTGGGAAAGTCATTCTAAGTTTTTAGGGACCCATTTTCTCTTCATTTTGTATCACTGAATCTGAAAACCTGAACTTTCACCAATTTCTCTTACCCAATCTGCGAATTACTTTCTCTCTTCTAGGGGAATAACCATTATCCCACTACCATCTCTGGGTACCAACTATTTCTCAAGGGGAAACCTTTGTAATGGCCTCTTAAGGAGACATAACCATTGTACTCCCTTACCTTTTCTAGAGGGCAAATGCAATTTTGCCTTATGATGATGGGCTCTTAAGGAGACGAACCATGCACTGGACCTTTATGATGGGCTCTTAAGGAGACAAACCGTGTACCGGGCCTTTATGTTGGCTCTTAGGGAGACAAAACATCCTCTGCTACCATCTCTGTTAGCATGTTTGACCTCTTTTATTTTTTTAGCTTTAATTTAGAAGGGGATGCGTTAGAGGTTCAATGGACCTTTGGACTGCGCTTAGAGTAAATCCCACCATAGGACTCAATTTCAATACCAGTTAATAACAATCTTAATCAATAATATCAATAATCTTTGGAGTCAGTAATTCCACACACCATCACCCCCTTGGCTATGAATAACCACACCTTTCTTGTAAAAGTTAGAATGTTTATTTCTCTATATTAACTAATATCACATAACTTAGTCTCAGAATCAGATGACACACATACAGAAACAACACTGGATGACCAAATCTTCTAAAGAATCTCAATTTAACAAAAGCATGGATCACTACGCATTCTAGAGTTACAATACAAATCAATAGCAAGAATCACTGCGCAATAGAAATAGCATACATTTAGATTCAGCAACTAAGTAACATCTCTTATCTATTAATAGCAGCCTACTAACCTTTAGGGTCATCCCTCACTAACCTTCTGATTAGAATAGCATGTTTGGACTTCATGCAAAACAATTTTTGTCAACACATATTTGGAAAAACATCTAGCTATGACAAAATTAGCGGTTGGTACCTAGGAACAAAAGACACATTTCATCAAACAATAACATTTGATTAATACCTCTCCTCTGTATGGATCAGCAAGCTGCAACTGTCTTTGTCAGTTGGACATCTGTTCGGTCAGCATCAGCATCGGACCATGAAAGGGAATGGTTCAGAATCTGGGGCTCTAGCTATCCGCACCATTTACAAAAGCAAAGTCTAAGGATCAACATTCAGCATCAAAATTCTAAGCAATAAAGTTTAAGATAGAATTTGTTCTAAGTTGCAGAATCAAAGTAAATACACCTCATCGGTGGTGAAGGAAAACAGGATTAAGCCTCTCTTCTTCCGGTGCGGTCAAGCTAAGTTAAAATCATCTAAAACTCTTCCCACTTTGCTATTGGTCAAAGAATCGTACGTTTACATTTAGTCCAATGAAAGTAGAATTTCAAATCTAAGATATAACTAAACTGTCTTTCACATGTCGATGATTGGCTCCTCTTCTCCTGTTCCCGTAGTCGGACTCGTCAGGTAATAATTTTGTGTCTCTCTGTCCTTCAGTCAGTGCATCCATTGTTAGCTCCTGGGAACATCGCTTTCACACACACAGAATTTTACAAAGTATCAATAACTAATACAGTATATTCTAACAAGCAGCTCTCATGGGAAAAGAAACCATCCACTAGCTTTTGGTCAACCCAGTGAAACAATACAAGTATTAATTTCGCTAAACAGCCAATTTATGTGAATTATTTAAACAATGCAACTTAACATAAGGCTGTGCAACTAGGCCCAAGACCTCTCTAACTTAAGGCCTACAATTTATCAAAGCGCATACATAATAAGTAATCATTAATATAGCAGACTACTACATCAGTCTAAACATGACCACGTTATTTCATTTGAATAAGCAATTAATAAGAACACTTCCGTGAATACTGACGGCCACTCAAGTAGGCACATTTTCCAAATTGTGCATTATTTTCTTTATTAAGTCATTTCCTATGCAGATTCAACATTCAGAATACATGAATATTTATTAATAAAAATTCAGTGTTCACAATGGCGATCATATTTGCATTCTGTCCTATACCCTGGCTGAGCAGGAACAATCTGCCTGATGAGGGCTACTGAGGTGGGTGGGGCCAGGTAGGACCTTTTGAAATATCCTTCCCGTGGCTCCTCCTCCCTAAGCACAGGCCCTCACCCTATTGGCTGTAATTTGGCATGATCAGCTTTCCTCAGTGGCTTTCCTCAGTGGCTAGTAAATCTCCATGTTTCCTTGTGAAAAGTTCAAGCTGAGTTAAACTTGTAAAGTGTCTGGTCATTGGTATTATTAATTCCCTGCCCTGTGGCGTAGAAAGTAGTTGATGCAATAGTTAAGGGAAAGAGAAACACTGCTACACTGTTGTTAGTACAGAGCAGAGCATGCAGCTTTGCAGCACTGCATCCTCGCCGCTTAAGTGCATTGCAGTCTGCCCCTCATACTAGAGCATGTCTTGGGGTAGTTCCTGAAGTGTTATAATGTGTGACTAATGCATTTTAGTATGGTGATGTAGGCATCTGCACTAATATACTTTATTCTAACCCCTGATCTGTGGCACTTGGCACACCTGCATAAAAAACCTAATATAAGGCACATCTTTATCAGAGATTTAAAACTGCACATATCATCAGTACAGAGTAAACACACCCAGTAGCAAACAATAGAATGTAAACATACATCATCCCTGCAGAAGTAAAGCGTTTGAAAAGCAGACTGTAAATGAATGATATCTCAGCATACAATGGTAATTGCAGAACCGTATATTAATATTATCATTAATACTCATGAAAACTGAAATATAATACAACTAATAATGTGTATACAAATATATATATATATATATATATATATATACACCAGCAATAACGTCGTCCCACAGATCCGACATTTCTCAGAATAACAAAACCGACGAGCCTTAACTCTCTGTGTGCACAAGCGCATTTATTGATTATCTGGCAACATAAGTATTGCAAAAACCTAACGTGTTTCGGAGCAAAAAGCTCCTTGATTACAGGTTACCGCAGTCGTGTTTCACAACTGTTAAATAGCAGCTGGCTTTTTCTTTTCCATTGTGAGCATAGACAAAGGACTTTCAAACCCATGTAACATTAGTGACAAACTGTCGGCCATCTTAAAATATTACAAAACTGTTGTTTCTTTGTAAAGAATACTCTTCTATACCGGCATCTTGTAAATACCACATTAATCTGATTACTTATACTGATTCAAACAAAAATGACAAACTATTCTTACCCAAAATTAACCCAAACAAATGGAATTCGACAATTATTCCTATTTAGATCTGTCATTACTGTACAATCAAATATATTATAGAAGCTCTATCTAATGCCAAACTAAAATACATATTTTACACATATTTCCATTCTTATTTAAACCAGATCATAAACTATAAATTATTTTAAACTGCACTGATCCAAGTAGAATATAATAGATCTTTTGCTTTTCTTAATGTTGTTCAGGTGCCGACACATCAACCTAAAAATATCATAAAAAGAAAAGAAACACGGAAAATATGTTATTACATTACTAAATACCTTGCTACATACAAAATTACAAAAACAAAAGTGTCCATATCTCTAAAATCTCTGTACCTCACCCTATAACATCAATTAATTTCATACCTTTGATAATATTTTCAAGTGACTGCAGGATACTCTATAGACTTCCATAATCTTACAATATTCAATGATTTATTCAGTGAACATAACTAGCTGAGAACGCATCTCTAATCTCATCATGAAATTGAACTGACGACCTCCTGTATGGTTCAAAACTACTCAAGCTTCTACTATCCCAGATGTACTGAGAGTTCTTCATCAAGGTTTAAACCCCCAGGGTGAATAGTTGCATACTTTATTATGAATTTTGATTCTAATCTTCTTAACCACTGTTCTCTATTACCTCCTCTCATGCGAATTGGAAAACTACCCAGAACACAAAATTTAAATAAATTCACATTCTTCTGATGAAATGTTGCAAAGTGTCTTGCAACGGGATAAGTTCTATCCTACTTAGAGATGGCCCTCATATGTTCCAACACATGTTTCTTTGCCTTATGGATTGTGCTACCAATGTAACACTTCTTACAGGGACAGCTTAAAGCATAAAAACAAAACTCTGTATTACATGTCAAATGTTTCTTCATAATAAACGGTTGTGTGTGTAGAGATAATTGAACTTGTTGACAGTTGTTGCTGCCCTTGCATGCTTTGCACATTCCACAGACAAAAAAACCTTGTATTGATGACTGTCTAGTTTTACCAGTAGATTGGATTAAACTTCTACACAACTTATCTTTCAAAGACCTACATCTCCTGAAAGTTATTTCAGGCTTCTGTTCAATAGCATCTGCTAAGTGTTCTTCCATTCTTAAAATCCCCCAGTATTTACTTAAGCCACGTTTAACATCTCACGCTTTGCTATGAAAGTTTGTGATAAATCTTGCCAGTTGCTGTTCCTCAGTTTTTTCTTTAAACTGAGGCATTATTTGTTTTTCTAGGTTTATTGGTAACACTTTTTTGCATGCATTATCTATAAACTTACAAGAGTACCCTCTCTCCAAAAATCTCTTCCTCATAATTTCTGTTTCCTGCAGGAAATCTTTTTCATCACTACAATTTCCCTTTGATCGCAGTAATTCCCCATATGGAATACTGTAAATTAGACTACTGGGATGGCAGCTGTTTGCATGAAGCAAGCTATTTCCCGCTGTTAACTTGCAGTATAATGTACTTACCAATCTTGTCTCCCTGACTTGTAGTTTAAGATCTAAAAATTCTATTTCCAAACTGTGGACATGTGCTGTGAATTTAAGATTGAACTGATTTGCATTCAATTGTTGGACAAAGTCCCTTGCCTCATTTTCACTGCCATTCCAAATGCAAAAAATTTAATCGATGTAACGGGCTCATAGGACAGCGTGTTCGTCAAATAGATGATTATTATAGACATTCAGCTCCTCCCACCAGCCCAGGAAAAGTCCTGCATAGCTGGGGGCAAAGCAGGTTCCCATTGCTGTCCCCTGACTTTGTCTGTAAATTTCATTATCAAAGATGAAAAAATCATTTTTTAGACAAATTTCAATCATCTGAAATAACATGTCCGTATGTTGTAAAAACGAAATAGACCGTGCTCTCAGAAAGTGTTTACATGCCTTGATACCTAACTCATGTGGGATACATGTATACAAACTCTCTACATCTAAACTCAACAGTAAATACTGGTTTTCCTAACAAACACCATTGATTCTTTTCAAGAAATCACAGGTATCTTTAACATATGATGGTAAGGTTTCCACAAATGGTCGCTGAAAATAATCCACATATTTTGACGTGTTCTCCAACAAACTATCTCTTGAAGAAACAATCGGTCTGCCTGGAAGATTAACCAAATTCTTGTGCAATTTGGGCAATAGATATAACACTGGGGAGCTGGGAGGATCACACTTCAAAAATAAATATTCGTCTTTCTCAATAAGTTTCTTATCTAACCAGCCCTCTTGTTTCATTGATTGTTCTTTGTTGGATAAACAATATTTTTGTATGGTTGTTTTCTCGTACTGTTCTGTACTTTTTAACTGTCTCAATCCTTACTCCAGGTATTTCCCTAATGGCCAAATTACAACATTGCCACCCTTGTCATATGGTTTAATTACTATATTTTTATTTGTGTTCAACTCCATTAGTGCTTCTACTTGTTTCTTATTTAGATTTTTGTAACAACATTTTTTATTCTTTTCAATCTGATGAAATTCCTTGATCATACATTTTTCAAATATGTCAATGGATGCATTCATAATTTGGGGACAGAATGTAGATCTAGGTTTAAAAAATGTTGCTGTCCCACTGTCCCTATCAGTTTCCACTCCTTCTTGTTCTAAGTTTTCAATATGATCGTTAACCGAACTGTCATCCTCCATTAACTGACCCATAGTTTGAAATACTTCTAAATCTCCTATTTGTAGCATAGATGGACTTCTTCCAACTGTTCCTGAAATCTGTGACCCCTTAGTCTTTGTTGCATGCCAATATTTTAATTTAAGTTTTCTAGTGAAATGAAATAGATCAATTCTACTGGAAGGGAAGTCAAAAGATGCAGTTGGACATTCTAGACTTCTTCCTGTGTCTTAGACAGAGTGATATAAGATAAATTGACTACTGTTCTATTAATACATTTGTAGTTGTTTGGCCTCTCGTGCGAATCCCCATGAACTTTCGATATCTCTTTGTCGCGGTCCACTTCCTCTGTTTCCTTCTCTACCTCCTCTTCCACGACCTTTGAAACCTTGAGCACCTCTGCCTTACTGGGTCTTCCTTCTTCCTTATGCCATCAGGTCGAACTCCTTTAAAATATGGGATTTTACTCCTTCCACTTCTGATTGAATTGATACATCACTTTCACTATTCTCACTTTCCGTTATATCACTCTGATTCCTGGTCTTACTTGCAACTGCTGGTGTTAATGCACTAGTTGAATTCCATGCCTGTTTTTCATAGCCTTTATCTATAGTACTGCTTCTTAAATTATCAAACTTCCTTCCAAATGTTAGCACTTGGCCTCTCTCATAATCACATTCATCCCTATAGAATTTACGCTGTTTTTTAGCCATGATTTCACCCTCTACTTTCTCAAGTTTCTTTTGTATGTTTTCCATTCCACTTCTAAATTCCTCCACATTACATTTATCCTTCAGTGTTGAGGTACATTTATCGATTTCAGCAGCTGTCTTTTCAACATCTTTTTTAGCATAGTTAATCAATATTTTGTGCATTTCTAAAAAGCAATTGTGATTATTCATTGCCCATTCCTCTATAATTTGTGGGTCGGGATTGTACACTGTTGGTAGTAAAAAAATCCTTAAACCAAGTGGAATCCGGTCTACATCAACATATTTTTGTAAGGTGGCCTCCTACCATTTAGCTTGTTCTCTTTTTGAAAGCTTCCATAGATTGTCCCATAACTGTTTCTTCATTAATTCATCCTGTTGTCCTCCAGTCATCTTGGAAAACCTTTATATATATATACATAGTGAATTGCAAAAGGATATATTTTTCAATTTAATTTGAACTGAAAGTGAAAGATATGTGCTTAGAGCAACACTCAGCAATGTGCAAATGGATGGCAAAACGAGATTGACATTATGCAAGCACAGACTTTCACAAGTACCAAAAACGGTAACGCAAATTACTATATTGATTGGAATGAAATTTGTGTGCTGAAGTGAAGAGAATTAACGGAATAGTTTCCAGGTGTGGGGAATTCATGGACTCACAATCCCAGAATGCTGAGTATAAAGGAAGACGGCAGGAGAGAAATGGAGAAAGCAAACAAAACCACTTGGAAGAAGACATTCTGTCGAAACGCGTTGTGGGATCTGTTTGAAAGATTTTCTTAAATAAATGACAAGTAAGCCTCCGGGAGTGCAGCGTTGTTTCTTTTTGATGGTCAAAGGTGAGGGTTCTGGTCTTAACCCTAACGCTGCACCGACAGGTAGGTGCATCGCTAGTAATGACCAAGCACGTGTGTATCTTAATTCAACATAGCAACAGTGCCCGGCATGAAGGATTGCAAAATTTGGAGCCAGCAAAAAAATACTTCTCTTCAGCTTGTGTACTCACACTGGAAGTTAAAGAAATATGATGACTTCCAAAGTGCCTGGTGCTGCTCCACAATGGAAGGCACTACTCCATTGGGATATGGTGAGCAGATGCCTATCAAGTTACTTACAATGCTGATGCGGCCCGAAATACAGGGTCCGGAGACTTTTAGTGTTATTTTGCTTGCGCATTTCGAAAAGATGTCGAGTAGGAAATGGATTGTGTGATTCATCTTGGAAACTAAAAGACTTTTACTAAGAGCGTTTTAAAGGGCACGATCTGTAATTTACATAGTGAATTGCGAAAGGATATATTTCTTAATTTATTTTGAACTGAAAGTGAAAGATATGTGCTTAGAGCAACAATTAGCAATGTGCAAATGGATGGCAAAACAAGATTGACATTATGCAGCACAGACTTTCACAAGTACCAAAAACGGAAATGCACATTACCATATTGATTGAAATGAAATGTTCGTGCTGAAGTGAAGAGAATTGCCGGAATAGTTTCCAGGTGTGGGAAATTCATGGACTCACAATCCCAGAATGCTGAGTATAAAGGAAGACGGCAGGAGAGAAATGGAGAAAGCAAACAAAACCACCTGGAAGAAGACATTCTGTCGAAACGCGTTGTGGGATCTGTTTGAAAGCTTTCCTTAAAAAAATGACAAGTATCCTCTGGGAGTGCAGCGTCGTTTCTTTTTGATGTTCTGGTCTTAACCCTAATGCTGCACCGGCAGGTAGGGGCGTCGCTAGTAATGACCAAGCACGTGTGTATACATATATACATGTATATACATATATATATACACACATATTTCACAATGTGTGCTTTATTTTCAATTAAGAATCAGCAAGTTTGAGATCAGTTCCCCCGAAAACCACCAAACACAGTGCCTAAGTAGAAATAACACTTGGACTTATGGTATTGTTATTTTAGCTCTGTCCATACCACTTTCAAGGCCTAAATTAATGTATTATGTTATCTACTAACCTTCGTATTTAACATGTCTCAACACAAAAAACAAATTAAAGAATTAGACATAGGATTTTTTAAATGTGTGTTAAAGTTCAACAGTCAGCAAAATATGTGAAGTCATTACAAATGTACTGGCTGCTTCAGCGCTGCAACTCTGGCAAGAAATATGAGTTAGGCCTTGCAGGCGTTAATGGTAAGCACAGCACATTAGGCCATCTTCAGCAAACCAAACTTGTTTAATAATCAGTTTTCACTTGCTTGTTATCCCCCAAGCCAGCTCGACTACTGTAGGGTCTGCTAAAGTCCCTGTAATACATTTATACAGTGTGCATATGAGGTAAAAGGCACCTAAGATATCACGTGTTGTACTGAAAAGTTGGGAGCTCTACTGAAACTGAAGACAGACTGCTAGGTTTAAAACAACCTTTGATGTTTGATATAATCGTGGAAAAGGCATCAGGCATGTTGAGGAAGTACTTTGCACATCAATAAAGATATAAACTTTATTTTACAAGCCACAAGAATGGGAAACACCCAGAAGAACGAGTCCGGAACCACAAAGTTGTGAAAAACGAAAGCGAAACAACGCTTTCGTTTTCTACGACTTCCTGGTTTTGGTACCTTAACCACGCATATCTGAACAACGTACATGCGTGGTTAAGGTACAGAAGAAGGGAGTCGGAGTGGATGCGGTGAAGGAGGAGATAAGTTGGGCTGGGACTGATGCTGTTTTTTGGGGGGTGAGTGGGGGTGGTGGGGGGCGATTAGGGTTTAGGGGGCAGGGTTTAGGTTTAGGGGGGTTGGGGTGTTTAGGTTTTAGGGGTGGGGTTGGGGACTCAGGGTATTTTTAGTTTTTGGGGCTGGGGGTGACTAGGGTTTGGGGTGTCAGGGATTAGGTTTAAGGGGTGGTTTGGGGGTTGGAGTGTTTAGGTTTTAGGGGCGGGGTGGGGACTCTGGGAATTTTTAGTTTTTGGGGTGGGGTGGGGGGCTGGGGGTGATTAGGGTTTAGGGGGAGGGGGTCAGGGTTTAGGTTTAAGGGGTGGGGTGGTTTAGGTTTTAGGGGAGGGGGTTTGGGGTTCTGGTAATTTGGGGGGTGGGGGTTGGGGTTGTTATGGGGATGGGGGTCACGGTAATGCTGGATTGTGCATGCTGATTGCTAATTCCTTTACCAGGAATGCGTTTACAGCGGTAAAATCGTTGTAAACGCATTTGTGGTAAAGGCATTAGTGGTTAGAACAAGGTCGTTGTTCCGACCTCGTTGTTGAGCCACGGGTGGTTGAGGCACTCGTGCTTCCGACATATAACCCACAAGAATAATTAAAAGCACCTACTTACAATGACAATTCACAGTGGATGTTTCTGGCAATGCAATCACATGAGCTCAGTAGTCATATAGCCACACAATGATTAAAAACAGATTTGCCCATCAGAATCTGCCCCTGTCCACCACTGTAAGTGTCAGTGTCTCGGACATTACAACCGCGGAGTGGTGGTGCCAGTTGCTAAAAAAGCAACAACTGTTAAGGGGGCCACACCTGGAGTTACATAAGGGCACGGCCAGGGACAACCCACATAGGCTGTGTCAGGAATGCCATGTGGAACAGACTTTGAGGCATCTGTGGCGAGATCTCAGATAATCAATGCTGTTAGCTATGTCTGGCTGACGGCATGCAGTGATGACAACAGCTGCAGGCAGGCTGCTTAAAATTAATTGGGTGAAAACGGCATGCAAAACACCATGCTACACCATCTTAAGTGGTAAAGGGCTACTTAAATAGAAGAGGTCTGGTAACTTAAACCACCTTGGCATTAAGCCTAACAAAACTAATCATGTCCTCACTAATACATAAAACTTTTCCTAATCCCACCCCCACCCTCTAATAAAATCCAATGCCCTTTCTCAAACAACCTTTGCCCAAAATCCAGTACCCCTGTGCCCTGGTCTCCACCTCTTGTTGTTCCCCCTTGCCCGTACAACCCTTTGGTCATTCTCAATATCCTTGCCCTCTCCTTATAGTGATTCCGTACCCCTTCCCAATCAATGAAATGTCTTTCAGGTCCACCTTTCCCAGACCAGTCTACCAGCGGCAAAGAAACATCACATCAAACATAGTAGACCTGCCCTAATAAAACATTGTTAAAGAACAATATAAAAGAGAAGACGATCCTTAAAAAGCCAACTAAGAACAAATCATACCACCTAATAATAAAGGAATCCTGAAATAATAAGAAAGGCAGACAAGATAACTAAACAATTTAAGGGAAGGGTGGGAGGGATGCCAAAACCACACCCTGGCTACCTGGGGTGTGACAGCAGCTAAAAAGGCAGCCCACAGCATGTTGTACAGCCATTTCAGCGATGTCTCTGGGCACTTTATTTTAGCAACTAGGCTTGCTGCTTGTGTCCTTTAGCCTAGTACCGTTTTATCTTATTTCATTGTATTCTTTAGAATCTGCCACATTCGTGGGCGTGCTTTATTTTCTTTATCTCGTCCTTTCGTCTAGTGTTTTGCTTCTCTAATGACCAAGCTGAAACACTCATGCACTGACAAAACTCTCTGGAATGCGCTTCTTAGTCCAAAGACATTTATTATTTCACTACGCAAGGTTCCTAAAAGGAAATTAACACCTTGAAAGCACATGTTCAAAAATGGTCACAGCAATGAAATGAAAGAATGTTCAAAGGATTCTCCACTGCAATATACACAGCAGATATATGTATCTATGTTATAATGCAAAGCAAATAATGAATTAAAAAATATGCATCACCATGAGAAAAGGGCATCACTGCTTCCTCTCCCTCCTATTCAGCATCAGATCGCCAGATCCCAGAATTGATCGAGGAGAAAATAATAGCAGGAACAGAAGGAACAAACAAGGAAGGAAAGCAGGAACAGGACTGAAAAACAAGGGACAGACTTAGGCTGAAGCAAAGCAGGAACAAGACTGGTAAACAGGGAGAAGGTTCAGGCTGAAGCAAGCAGGTACATAACTGGGAAGTAAGCAGGTACAGGGCTGAGAAACAGGGAAAAGGCTCTGGCTGAAGCAAGCAGGAACAGGACTGGAACACAAGCCAACAAGAGGTCCGGCATACAAAGGAAACAAACTCCAATGCACGACAGGGAGCTTCAGGAAATGGCAGCTAATAAGCAGTTCCAGGTAGCAGAAAGCCCAGGGCATATGGCCACTGATGCTGATTATGTTTTTGATCCAAGATTACAAACTCAAGATTTTTTCCAATATGAACTAGAATACCCAGTTCCAGCAAACACATTGCCTGTTGACAATATCAAATAATTATGTACACCGATGGCTCAGCCCAACCAGCAGTAGGCACTAAACATCAATACTCCGCCTCCTGTGCCGTTGTGAGTGGCTACATAAAGGATGGTGAATTCTATTCACAACACATCTACACGCAGACCTTAGGGGACTGCACTGCACAACTAGGAGAGCTCAAGGCTTTGTTGATGGCACTGGAACACACAGATCCAGGACAGTTAACGCCGATTTTCTGTGATTCGTATTACTGTGTCCAGTCCTTTAATGAATACTTGCATTACTGGTGCTAGAATGAGTTCAGATATTCCAAAGGCATCACCATCAAACACAGACTACTGTGGGGGAAAGTAGCAGATCTGAAAGAAATGCTACCTAATGTCCATGTAGTTCAAACATTGGGACATCAACATGTTGGAATACACATTACCTGCAATACCTTGGCTGACGAAGCGGCCAAGTCAGCAGTACCTATGGCTTCTGTTGCTACAATAATTCGTTCACAGATGGATGATGAAACACTGGCTGCTGCGAAAGCTTCGGCTGAAGTCAAGCCCATGCCAAAGTCAAATCCTGCTACATATCCCTACAGCATATCTAGCATAAATACTGCCCCGTAACAATACCAGGGCTGGGTGATCATGTCACAAAGATCAAAGACCTGAGTTGATTAAAGCAGCACATGAGGGAGTTGCTTCTACCCATGCTGGTGTGGCAGCTAATAGTACAAGCATGTTATTGGTGACTACGTCTATATAAACAAACCAAGCAGTATATCCTTTGTTGTGACATCTATCAGTAAATAAAAGGGTCCACCGTCAAAAGCCTACCACAGACACCCCATCTAATTTCCAACAAATGTCTGCAATGTGTGTACCTGGACCACTGTGGTCCCTTGACACCTGATGGTGCATACAAATAAACCCTATACACTGTCCACTCATGCTCCAGATTGCTATGGGTATGGCCACAATGCTCTGCTAACGCTCTAACTGTTATTAAAGATTTACAAGTCTTTATCTGCACATAAGCAGTCGTGGCCTTCTACTCGGACCAGGGTCCTGCTTTTGTCTCAAGGCATTCAGGGATGCAATGGCTTTGTTAGTGGTCCAACTGTATTATTCATCCCTGTATCATCCTGAGGGAAACGGTGTTGTGGAGCGAAGAAAGTGGGACTGAAAGCAATCCTTAACAGCTAGAGAACTAGGCATAGGCCGTAGTTTGCTTAATCAACTGTATGGAGTCCACCAGAAAGCACTTAATAATCTGCCCAGAAGGTCTTTGGAAGGGTGTACCCCATGTGAATGCCTGTTTGGAACACAAATGTATGTTCCAGATCTTGATGGTCCTGGCACGGAGGTGGCAGATACACCTCTTGACATAAGTGAACGTGTCACTGTCTTGCAGGACCTACAACAGTTCTGTGACGACAATGCATCTGCCTGTGCCATCTCCTTGGGAATAAGGGATGTACCAATAACACAGACCGGCTGGATTTCAAAAGTTGGAATCTAGTATATGAAAGGATTGCTGTGAAATAGGAGATTGGTCCTTCTTATCATGCACCAGTTCCAGTCCTGGGAATACACGGTACCAGAACTGTTATCCCATCACCGCTGCCTGGCTCTAAAGAAAATCGCTTTGTCTCCATTGACAATGTCAAGCTACACCATATGGCCAATCCTGCACAGCAGATCTAGAGGACTCATGGGTAGTACCTGACTCCCTCTCACTACAGACCCGGATGTTCCTCTACAGGTTTTGAACAGCAACTCTGACACCTCTCCAAGCTTGGGGAGGATGGAAAATTATCTTTCATTAGTCCCATTAACTTCTTCTGCAACAAGCAGTGTCAACAATATTGAGAGATTTTACTCAAATTCAACTCAAACGGATGGAATAGTCTACTATGAACCACCAAGAGAGACTTCTGCCAGTTCTCCTCTTCCAAACTGTGCTCCAGTTTTTGCACTAACTACTTCTGGATATTATGCCAGTGTCAATGACTCTTTTTCCGACTCATCTGCCTCTTCTGCAACAAGACTGTAAAGAGCAGGTAAGCTGATAAGTTGGCTCAAAATGAACTATTTCATTCTTCCATGGAACGATCTGAGGCTCTTATTAACTATACTTGGCTTCCTCCTTTGGATTGGGTTTGTCATCATCTTTTTCTTATTAATACATGGTCAATACCTTCCTGAACATTCTAAAGTTGAACTGGTGGATGAGGTTCTAAAACCACATTTTGTCTCTCATAAGGTCCGCAGAGACTTGTCCCTAGAGAATATTTCAGGTATACCAATTCCTGATGGGATTGTTTGGGATAAAGTAACCTTTGAAATATATGGTTCGACGGAGATTATTCAAATTCCATATGTATTTGAACTTCCAATGAATGATGTAATCACACCTGGAGTTGTTTCTGATGATTGGGATGTAAAAACAGTTGATTCTATGTTATCTGAATTAGAATATTTTACTGTATTTGAAATTGAAGATGTTTATCAATTGAAAGAAAATTATGGAGATATGTTCCGTTATAATTATTATAAACATAATTACATTCACAGAGAAAGTACCTCAAAGCCTATTTTTAATTACACACAGTGGGAACATTGTCCAACTCTGCCAATGGGGAGTTTGAAAACGTACTCTGAAAAGTTTGCATATTTTTCTGCGCACAATGTTAAAAACGCTGAGTCGTATAATTTTAAATTACCAACAATGGAAATGCACCATATCTTATTAACAGATACAAAATTGATTTATTCTGATTCCTTTGTTTCCCGGTTGGGTATAGAAGGCTATGAATATTGGCTGAAGTCAATGGATTTAAAAAGTGTATGGGGAACTAAAAATTGGCATATAAGGGGAATGAAAGCTTTATTTAGAGCATGCCTGATAACTGTTCAATTTATATTTTTTAATGAAACCAGACAACAGACAAGTTATTTGGGTTTGGCAATAATTAAGGATTTAAACGCCCAGTATCCCTGCCCCTGCTAAAATTTATAAATGGTATAACTATACAATGCAACGGAAGACCAGCACGATGGATGTGTCCAAAATGGATCATTTAACACATCACTTTCCGGCAGGTGGTTATTGTGGCCAGTGGACATAAATAGTTGACATGCACATTTTGTAAACTCCACAAGGGATATAGAACAAATAGACCAGACCCTTCCTATGTGTCATCAGATCATTCAGGTATAGTAACAACATACAGTGTAGGGAAATTGTGCCAGCAATAATTAAAAAGTTCCTCACTAGATGGTGTTAAAGAACACCTCAGTCTCCTGTATAATAACACAGACTTGCAGGATTTCCTGTTAGGCCCCAGAAGACAACATAAAAGTGCTTGCATGCAGTTTATAATGAAATTTGGAAACTTTCTCAACAAGAAGCCGCTGCCTGGTTAAGGCAAATAGAGCAGAAAAATTTACAGAAACCATTAGCTGTTGTAGGTAATTCGATTAACACCTTGTCCAACCACATATACACTTTAAACACCGTTTCATCTGCATGAGACATTGCACAAAGTGACATGTCATTTTTACAACATCCATTATGCAGCTGGTTTGGACACTACAGACACTGAAATCTGGTTGTGCTCCCTGGCAACATGTCAGTGAGCGGGACATATTTTCAGCATTTAATTTGATGCTACAAATAATGGCTACGAAGGAAGCAACTTGTGTTATGTTAAACATCAAGAAATTAGAAAAGTTGCCTTTTACTATGGCTAAAGTACCATCTCCTAATCTGCCTATTTCAACACTGCAATTTTACATCCTGCTTGAAACACATTCCAGTAGGCAGATTGAAAGGTTAGGAGATAGTTACCTTCATGAGATGTGGAAGCTTCCCTTTTTGCACAAATGTCTTAATGTCATGAAAGAGGTCTTTCTTAGCGGCAGTTAATGCAAGACTTCTGTGAGCCATTTGATGATTTGTAGGCATCTGTCCTTGCACAGGGCATGTAATGCTCTGGCAGCGAATTTGGCTTGCTATCTGAAGGGAGTTCCAGTCCCCTTGATTAGACCTGCATTCCAGGTGCTCTCTAAGAGAAGCTATGTGCTTCTTAAAAGTGAGAACTGTTGTGGAATGCGAGCCGTTTCAGTCTCCCAAATCGTCACCTGTTGCAGGAATATTCTTCCCCCCCCTACAACAGACAAAAGTAGCAGATATTTGGCCTTAAATTGCTACTTCAAATGTGAATTTTGATAAGTTAAGCACACTAAAGGCTTTATTGTTTCAAAATCACATGGCGCTGACATCTGTATGCAAGATCTATGCGCACCAAGTGACAAGGTCATCTGTAGAAATAGAGTCCCTTTTAAACAAACATTCCCAGACGCTTTGGTGAACACGTAGGACGAACTGTTAATGAGTCTAGTACTATTGGGATTGTATATTTCTTTAAGGCTGTTATTTCTGGTTTTGTTAAGACCTTCTCTATATTTGGCTTAATACCTTCAGCCATGCACTTGATATTTTCGAGTATTTTGGGGGGATTTCAAATTACTTTGGCTATGTTAGGTGGCATCTTGCTGTTGCTGTTTATTATCTGCAATGGCTGTCCCATTGCTACAAGGAGGACTGATGGTGCTTCCATTAGCACAACTGTGTCGTGAACGCATGATGCAGTATTTAGGAGCACCACTCCTGGAAGAACTGGAGTGCAACTGGTCTCTGTCATTCAGACCGGTTTTGGATTGTGTGCAGCCCGTGTTTTGATGCCCCTGGTACCTTTTTGAATGTGCACTGAAAGTTTGTCTTTCTATGGGGCACTTCCTTTCATTGGACACTGATCTGTTAATTTTCTCGCTGAGGGCTCATTACCAGACAGGCGCATTGAGGGTGAATCTGCTTTGGGAAGCCGCCTATGAGCTGCCCTTCGTGGATCATACAGCTTTTTGCTCAACATACGGTACAACACAGAATGCTGCTGCCTCAGCTGGAGCTTTGGCTTCGAACATGAGTGCTCTTTTGTTTTCCTTGGCACCGATTTGGTCCCATTACCACCTGCCGAAGTGGAACATTTCCTTGCTTCAATTTTCCCCGCTGTAATTGGAGATTTTAAAAATGACACTGACTTTTAAATATGGTTTCATTGGCATCACTGCTAAACTTCTTAATTGTCCTTTTCTAACATTTCACATGCTCAAGTGTGTTTTAACTTGTCACAATTTCCATTTATGTATATATGTTTTAAAGTATTGCATTTTAGTTCCTTTTAAATGAGGAGATAGGCTGCTTTATCACTTCTGAACCGATGAGGGGAACGTGTTGTAGACCCATTTTAGTGCTGCCTCTGGACACGTTATGTTAGCAACTAGGCCTGCTACTGGTGCCCTTTAGCCTAGTAACGTGTTTTTAAATTTCATTTTATTCTTTTAGAATATGCCACATTTGTGATTTTTTTTTTTTTCTTTATTATCTTGTTACCTTTTCGCCAAGGAAAGCATTACATTTCTTAGTATGGATTCGTTTACTCCCTGCTTTCCTCAAGGCTGCAGGGAGATGGGATTATCGGCACAATTGGTACACTGCATCTCTAACATTCACAGAAACACAATTTTTTTTACTTGGGGGCATTTTCGCAGAACATCAGTTATTTTATTATAAAAACATTTCCCTATCCCATGCACATTTGAGGGAGGTTCCAGCCAGATGATCACTACTGCATGCTTTTGGAATTCATTAAGCTGCTTGCCGAGACCATTGGTGCCCTGGCCCATATGGGGATGGTGTCTCTATAGATAACAGGCTTCTTCACTACTGTCATACTCAGGTATGGGGGATAATGTCTTCCCAGGGGGGAAATCCTGAAGGGCGGAATAGGCTTATCCTGCTGTGCTCTAACATAGCTTAGGTAGGCATTGCATATATTGTACATAGTGACAGTATGGTGAGACTTTTCCTATGTTTCACTTTTCTTGTCACCATTTTGCTTCCAGTATGTTTAATCATTCTCATTTTATCTAAGACGCAGCTGATTCAATAAATCTTATTGAAACATTTTCGGCATCTGTTTGTCTTTGCATGCTTGAGACTAATATAACTGAGATAAAAGGATGAGATCTGATCCACCAGGATTTCCCTGAGAAGTCACAATGTCATGCGCCTGGTTGCCACAAATTGTCCCTGCTCTTGAGGAGAGATGAGGTGTTGCAGGCTGGCTGGAAACGGATTAGGCCTACAGTTGTCACCTGGTGTGGAATTGGATTCAGTTCCCCACACTTCAGGTGATGCTGCTGTCCAAAGCCAGCAGTCTCATTGGTAGAATAAGAACCAAAGTGACATCCACACCTTCCCTTTATAATGCCTGTCACTAGTCCCACTCCTAATGACCGCCCAACAATCTTGGTGATCCGCGTTGCAGATTGCATCACCGACGCCTGAACCTTAGGGGAGACTGGGCAAGCCATCCACCCCAACGCCCCATGGGGCAAAAATGGTGTGCAAAACACAATGATACACCATGCGAAGGGTAAAAGGCAGCTTTAATAGAACATGTCTGGTAACTAAGCCTAACAATACTAATCATGTCCTCAATAATACTTAAAACTCCTTCTAACCCCACCCCCACCCACTATTAGAATCCAATGCCCTTTCCCGAAACATCCTGGCCTGGCCCAAAATCCAGTATCCCTCTGCCCTTGTCTCCACTTCCTGTTGTTCCTCTTACCCCTCCATCCCTTTGGTCCTTTTCAATATCCTTGCCCTCTCTTTATAGTGGTTCCATACCACTTTCCAACCAATGAAATTTCTCTCAGATCCACCACCCAGGAAATCCTGTAGGTGTTTTCCTTTCTCACCAAACCTGGTGTGTCCCTTGCAATATAAATCCCACAAACACTCACCCAACAATTCAGCAATCCTCAGCTGTAGTACCAGGATATAAAACTCATTACCCAGAAAAGATAGGTGTAGCCTACCCTCCCTATAAAGAGAAACATCAGTGGCAACAATTTCTGGATGTTGCAAAATAGAAATCCCCTGCAGCCTAAAGAAACACCTAATTTCCCTGTTTTTTGCACTGCTTCTCAATACCAGAAAAAACTCTGTGCCCCCTCCAAAATCTCCTGGGCAACAATTTGATCCATAAAATATTTGTTCCAGACCAACTAGCTTTTAACCTAAGTAAATCTAAATTCATAACTTTTAACAACTCAGTACCTGACAACTGAACCAAATCATTCTCACCTAAGTGCAGAACCAACAAATCAGAACAAAACCCCTGTGCCAATGTCTTAGAAAGTACCCCCATTTCATTCCACTCCCCCCACCAAATCTTGACTCTGGCCCCCTCGAGGTCCAGTTGCCCACCAAAACACCTTGACCCCGCCTGCTTGGCTTCCCAGCACACAAATGAATGACCAACAATTCAGACTGATGACCCTCATCGTCCAAGATCCATAATCATTTTATCACTTTTACCATCCCTTTAGGCATCCGTGGCAGCTGCAATGCAGAAAGAATGTGTCCCATTAACCTTTGGGGGTATGCCCAACTTACCCAAAGCAACTCTTAAAACCGCAATAAGCTGAAAAGAAGTTAGGGCAGAACCATCCTCATGTAAAAACACATATTCACTCAATGGCGATAAAAACATAGAAGAAAACAAAATCCAACAATTTAGAGGGGAATCAGGAAGACAATTTGCTCTTAAAACCACTTTTTGACCTCTACACAACTTGTCTGTTTTTGACGAGCCCAACCAAAATTTGACTCCATCTTTCACGATACTTACGTGACAATGTAGTAAACCTCCGCCCATTTTCGTTCCAATTAACTCAGCACCTTATAGGTCTCTCAGCAATGTAAGAGAAATAGGATGCCTTCTGTCTGACCTAACCCTACCCGCTCTAGCCCAGCCTGAAACAATTGTCCTGCAAATTTCACATGCCATTGGGTCATAACCCCATTAATACTTACCATACAATGAAATACCTGACATCTTCCCTTATATAGTAATCACCGCCAATCCCAGGTCGATCTGACCCATGACAAAACGGGCTGCATCCTCTCTCCTGTGCCATAAGGCATAAGGTCCTTCCCATCTCCTAACTGAACCTGACTTAAGGAAATCAAACCAAGCCTTATCATACATCTTCTGAGTAGACAGAGCTATGGATTGACAAATCAACTGTAACATCCTCAGATTCCCAGCTCCCAAAGGTCCTGCCGCAGAGCCGTCTTCTGCATATCCACTCCTGGTGCAGGTCCATGGAATCTCTGCTGCTGTGAATGAGAGTGCGCATCAGCGATACCATTATTCACACCTGGAACATATTGAGCCTTAAACAAAATGTTGAACTTCAAGCAATAAATCAAAAAGAGCTGCAACAACTTCAAAACGTTTTCATCGCGTGCCTTATGTAAATTAACCAAGTTTACCACAGTTTGATTATCAACACTGAATACCAAATTGAACTGCAGACTTTAACATCTTTGCCCATCTACCTGCTCTAGAACCTTGATAACGCAACCTAAAAAAAAACAGTACAACAGTTTAGCTTCCTCTTACAGTGCATAAAACTGTAACCAGTAAAACAAAACATCCAAATTAATAGGAGTAAGGCCATTTTCCCACCACCTGCTGCACCTGACCCCTGCCTGTCTCCACCTCTCCCAGAGCTGGCCTGCCATCTCCATTGCATCCTTTCAAAACACTGCACCAAGGAATGTTTGCCCACACAGTTTGAGCAGTCGAGCTGAAATTTGCACCGGAGACGGGTACATGAACCTCTGTTTAAGGACCAACAAGAACCATTTTGTGGAAACTGACCTCTGGTAAAGCCGCCCACCCCGAATTGGGTGGGACACCCCTGAAGGGGTTTGTATGGTAAAGGAAGCCCGTTAGCTGTGTGTACAGCTGGGGCATTCTTGGAATTACGTAGCCATTGCTTCCATATTTCATTGTCAATATCGCCCCATTCCTTCTGGAAATAAAGCCATCAGAGGTCTAAATTCTTCATCATATCGAAACCATCCAAACCCACCATAATCCATTTGAGCCCTCCGGACTACATCGATATATTTGAATAAAGAAATACATTGCTCTGGATGCCGCTTACAGTATACACTTGCAAAAATCAGAAATGCAGATGTCCAATTCTCAATGGAGGCCTCCTAGCTAATTCCCACTCTTCCTCTTTCGATCCTTCCTTAGCCTCAACCTCTCTGTATAGCAATTTAAAAACATCATCAAACTCACCATTACAAATGTTATCCTTCATTGCTTCGGTGAGATGCCAAACGGCATTGGCACCCCCATGTACTGTAATTTTTTGCTCTTAATACCACCACTAGAAGACGTCCCTTCTTTCTTACCTGACGACTCTGTTCTAGCAGCATCCGTACTGTCCGAAACGGACTTATCATCAGTAACTCCAGCTTTATTACTCATCAAAGCCAGGCTATCATCCGCTACTCCCTTGACCCCTTCATTATTTGTCTGAATGGAGATATCCTTACCACCCAAACTTACAAGACATTTTGACACAGGTGCACCAGGGCTATTCCCCACAGCTACCAAGAATAACTGAATTACCCTTTTTGGCTCTCGTCCCCACTCACACCCAACACATCCTTTTTCTCACCTTTAGAAACAAAACCGCCTAAAGGTGCCCGCCATTCTCTTCTGCCCCTTCGATTGCGCTGGACCTTCCTTGGAGGCAAATCCTGTAAAACACCAAAACTCCTCCCTTCATTAGATAACATACCCATATTTTCTTTAGCCTTCTTCCGCACATTCCTTTCCCCCAAATCCTACCGAATTTCACCATCAGCACCCCGGCTGGTAGATGGTTCTTCAAGGATCTGTTTGCATCTGGAATCTAAAGGCTCACTAGGCAATGCCCTCGAAGCCAGGCTATTCACCCTAGAAACACACCTCTATTCCGACCGGAGTTTTAATGGTGCCCGAACCCATGTCGGTAATTCTGCTGTTGCCGTACTCACCACAGGACAAGTTTGCATGGATCTATCCCTTGAGCTGCTAAGCCCAAAGGAGCTGTTGCACCCTAAAGTTCCATCGCACGCCCTGGGCTGTGCCTGACCACAAAACTGACCAACATGCAACTGATGCCTTTCACTCTGTAAAGTGTCCACAAAATTCAACTCCCCTGCATGAAACTCTAAATTCTGTACTACATCCTGCTCATTGTCAAATGACAAATGTGCTGGCAACATAGCATTGTTATCAACCTGCCATCTCTGCACCTTATAAATCATAGGACTAACTAACCTATGCCCCACCAGCACTGCAGGATAATCCTTGCTCAAATTTACTTTGAAAAAAGCCTTGCCCAATCATATAGTCACCTCGCCATATATCCAGATCTTCCTCTGAGTCAATTACAATGGCCGGGTTGGAAGAATCAATGGGGGCGGCCATCTTCGAATGCTTGCCCCAGGTACTTTCTTATAATGAGTCAGGTGGCCTCGCAGTCTGCCCTGACTCTTGTGTGTGCAATTCTGGAAGTCCTTCCTCTATTATGTTGCCTCCGACTTGACATGTGCACTGGAAACAGAAGCCCCCAAGCGGCGCACACGCCTCACCACACTCGTGGCCCGAACACCTCTCCCTCTGCCACCAACGCATAGACTTCCTGACATTCCCGTGCGGCAAGGCAAACGGAGCTCCCCACGCAGTATAATCAGGCGCTTATCGCCTACAACTACTGACTCAGGTGAGGAATGCGCGTGTCTACCCAACGTGCACTTCTGATGGTATTTTCTTACCCTTTGTACAAGTGATGGGCATGCTAAAACTGCTGCAGCAACCCCTTCTATGGTGTAGATTGCACCATAGATGCCCGATAAGCCCTGGGGGAGACCAGGCAACACCTTTCTCCCCCCAACTCCCCATAATATACTGAGTGTTAAATGAATGCATCAACTCTGGTACCGACACACAGAGACTGTGGCCAGTACGAGTTTCGTCTACAGCACTGGCCATCCTGCTGCATATAATGCAGCTCCTCTCGACCTTCGCCTTGCGGTCATTCCCATCTTGCACCTCTTAGCGCAGGTGGAGCTAGAGCGCTAACAATGTATGACTAAGCATTTTAGGGCCAGATGTAGCAAACTGTTTGCGAGTCGCAAACGTGTGTTTGCTATGCAGAAATGCATTTTGCGAGTCGGAAGCGACTCGCAAAATGCATTTCCGACTCGCAAATAGCAAGGGGTGTTCCCTTCCTATTTGCGAGTCGCAGTGGTATGCAATTCCATTTGCGACCGCGTATGCGCAGTTACCAACCACTTGAAGTGGATGGTAACCCACTCGCAAACTGGAAGGGGTCCCAATGGGACCCCTTCCCCTTTGTGAGTGGACCCAAAAATATTTTTTCAGGGCAGGCAGTGGTCCAAGGGACTACTGCCTGCCCTGAAAAAATCAGAAACTAAAGGTTTCGTTTTTTTTTCTAAGTGCATCTCGTTTTCCTTTAAGGAAAACGGGCTACACTTGGAAAAAAAAAAACTGCTTTATTTAAAAGCAGTCACGGACATGGAGGTCTGCTGTTCCCAGCAGGCCTCCATCCCCGTGAGTGCCCAGAGTCGCTATGGGGTCGCAAATTGCGACCCACCTCATTAATATTAATGAGGTGGGTCTTTGCGACCCCATAGCGACTCGCAGAAGGTGTCTGAGACACCTCTCTGCATACCAATTTGCGAGTTGCAAATTGCGAGTCGGAAGGACTCGCAATTTGCAACTCGCAAATTGGTTTCTTCCTACATCTGGCCCTTAGTTCATTGATGTGGGCCACCACACTAATATGCGTTAGTCTAAACCCTGATGAGTGGTACTTAGCAGGGCTGCGAAACTCATAATTTTGTAGGTCGCGTTGAGATTTCACAAAATACAAAACATTACTACTGATGAGACTGAGAAGGCCTAGAATTAGACTTCAAAACTGAGTTATGTTTAGAGGTCTGCTCTGTGCAAACCCACTTCTGGGCATTGTGCAGACTACAGGAATCCCTTGCATTACTAGTGTAGCCACCCAGAAGACCTCTCAGTTGAGTTGTCATGAACACCCGCCTGCACTTGGCCACAATTGGGACAGTATATGTTGAAAATTTAATATGGACACTCACATATAGTATCCCTTTTGTGCAGTTGTGGGCAAGGATTATATTTTAGTAAGGTTTGGATGTTATTTTATTAATTGTAAAGATTTTTTTTATTTTGTCATATAGTTCCTCATGTCACTTTCCAAGTTGTCAGTTGTTATTTCTAGAAAGGTTCTATGACATCACTTTCTGTGATGTCATCACATAAGATAAGCTCTGTATTTGCAATGGTGATTTCCGTCACCTCAAATGTAACTCCTAAGTTTGTTTTTTGTCTTTTCTTTGCTAATGCACAAACCTGTTGAGCACACAAAAGTAGATATTGGCAAAAATAAAAGCAAAATGTGACGGAACCTAATCTGAAATACTAGTACTCAAAAAGCAGTCAGTAGTGGCACTCAATTCCAAAGACCCATCTATTGTAAGCCCCAACATTTCTTTTTGGGTTATGGTCATTTCATAAGCAACAAAACTACCAATATTATTGACCACTTTAGTGCTCACATGTCACCATTACAATACTGAGCATTTATTATTGAAGCATAAGTTGGTCTTAAAGACTGAGCTGCACCAGCTGCTTTCCACTCAGAATTTGTCACATTCTCTCCCATGAGAAAACCAATGTGGGAAAGGGACATGCATCCTTCTCAGCAGATCTGTCACAATTGTTTTTTCTGGCATACTTCATCATTCCACATCTGCTTTGGAATTCTACTCCCTCACTGCCACTACCCTCTTTTGTATCCACATCGAGGTCTCTATGAGTAGACCTGAATCAATGATTTTTTCCATGATGATCCTCACAGCATCGTATACAGTCTGCCACCCAGAAACCTCTAATCATTTTAGAAAACTTCAATCTTGAGCTCAACAATACAATTTACTTATCCCTATTCACTAATTATTTCTCCAACAATCCACTTATGAACGTTCAATCTCTCCCCATCCACACTTATGGTATACCACTTGATCTGACACATATCTCCAATACCCTCCCACAAATCACCAAGTATTAATCTCTCCATTTTGAAACATGGTATGCTACACAAGACTTGCACCGCTCCCATCTCCTGAACACAAAACACAAATCCAGGGGACTAGAGGCTCTGAGATGGTCCTTGGAATTTGAAACTACAATTCCCACAATACACCTGGCCAAATCCTCAAAAGTCGACTGCACCCACTCCCAGCTGAGGACATCTTGAGGGAGATGGTGAAGGGAGCTCTGTTAACCTAGTGCTTTCAGGAAGTCCACTCCTTAATCCGTTTGGAAGCAAGGCAAAGTTCTCAGGGCTGTAGTTCCCAGTGTTCAGGAGGATGTCCTTCAGAGAGAAGTCCTTTAAGATGCAGAAAAGGGTTCCAGCAGTGCAGTCCACTCTTCCTTGTAGTTGCAGGCAGCAGATCTGAGTTGCTATGCAGCTCTCACATATATATTAAATGAGCTGCGGTGACAAGAAGGGGGCATCCCTGTCCAATGAAAGACAGGGTGCAACCCAAAAGCATGACAGCTTCCTCCAAAGTGTGGCATAATCTTGTCCCACAAAGCACTGCACTTTAAATATTCAAGATGTGGGATACATCTCCAAGAGAGTAAGGTCTGGCTAAGCCAACCCACTGGTGTGGCTCATTTCCAATAACACTCCCCCATCCAGATCTTCTGCAAATTCCATTCTTGAGCCTGCCATCTGGATGGGGGAGGTACAGGAAGAGGCAGTAGGCCTGGCTGGCATTCCTTACTGTCCTGTTTTCTTTGAAGACCAGTTTGGTTTACCCTGCCCCCTTTCTGACCTGTGCTCTGCAGAGCTCCCCCCCCCAACAGATAACGTCTGCTCTATGCAGGTCACTTATTGCCTCATCAAACCAGCTTAGCTAAGCCTGTTAAGGCTGGCCAATCAGAAGAGGTTGCTAGAAGGCTGAATGTTGGCTCACAGAAAAGAAAGCCCAATAACTTCTCTTCTGTATTAATTATGATACATTCAACAGTGGCAAGTTGTTGGATTTATCATTACCAATCTTTTGACTCCTTGAATGACATTTATAGCTCCTTCCTAGCAATATGTATACTTAAATCAAATATGTCAATATTAGCCTATGGAGCTAAGTATCTACAATAGAGGAAAACTAAATGGGCAGTTTTTCCCTCACCAGGGCATATAAAACATCTTTTAAAATGTCCCTTCTTATAGTTACATGCACCCGACTCCTGAGGCACCTAGGGGGGACCCTAGAGGTAACCTATATGTAAATGTACGTTTGATTACCACTTTGGAAGTACTTTTAATTCCAAAGTCAAATTTGCATATATTTTACTTTTAAAGACAGTCTACAAAGCAGGGCTGTCTTGAAAAGTAACAGCAGGCAACACCTCAGTGCACATTCAGTGCAGGAAATCTACTGGGCCTCTAAACCTCCCTGTCTGCGTCCCTTCACCGTATTATATACTAGGGACTTACAGGAGTCTGTCACTGCAAATTGTAATTATACCTAATTACAATATACCTTCTTAATAAGAGCACTGTGCATGGTTAGCAGAGTCCAGGGCACAGTCCGAGTCAGTTACCACCACTATCATTCAGGAAAGATGGGGGTGAACAGGGCTAGAAGGATGACTTTCTGACAGACGTGCCTCCAAAAATGACAGAAATCAAAAACTGATGACCACCTAACTAACTACAAATTAGCATTGAGGTAGGGCACTTCTGCTCCAAATGCTACTAAACTCACATACTATTAAGATCTTCTGAGGCAACCACAGCATCTTGCTGTTGTGATATAACTCCTTTTATAATAAGGGGCGACAGTTTGATGACATGTTTCAACAACTTTTCATTACTATGAGTACTCTATTTGTTATTAAATGTTTCTTGTTTCTTCCTCGGGTTGTATGTCCATGCACAGAAGGAATTCCGCTGAGTACCTTAGGGAGAAAAAGAAGAGAAGTGCAGGTAAGTCTCTCTGTTCTTTGTATTATTGTATACCCGTCACCAATCACCCAGTGACTTCTCACTCTGTAAGCTGTTTTATGTTTTGCAAGGTAGTTAGTAGGCTTGCCTCGTTTAGATTCTTTCTCACAGTGAGTTTGGTAAGATGTGAGATGAATTATAGTTCAGAAAATGGTAGTGCAATAAGTGGTTACTTTGTGAACAAGAATGTGAAAAGAATAGTGATAAGAAAAGAAAAGTAGTGAGCATGTCAGAGTTTGTTATCCCAGTATCACGCATGTTCTCCCCAAGCCTGCAATTGGCTATGCACCTGCCTGGGTAGAAAAGCGTTTCGCAGGCTCCTTCCCGTACTGCTTTGGTTGGTGGTGGGTGGGATATGCTTTCTGCCTCGACCGGTGAGGGAACTCGTCTGCTTCTGGATGGTTGGCTGCTTCAGTCTTTTCTCCTACAGTGACTTTTTCGGTCAGTGGCATCCCGCCACTATGGTTCCTCGTGTCACCTCCTGGATCCTCTCGCTCTGGTCCCCGGCTCTCCGCATCCTGGAAGTTTTGAACATAGATGTCCCAAGGGGACTCCGCCCACCCCTTTTCGTTGTCCCTCAATTTAAAGGGCCCACTCTATTCATCCTGCGGAATAAGAAGACGGCTAATATCAGAATCAACAGGGAGTGGAGGAGAAAACGTCCGCGTTGAGGGTCCCTCTAGCTCATGACACTTACTCACTTGATAAAAAGCTTTCCCACCCCTCTTCGCCTCCCACTCACTCAGTCCCCCCTCACCCTCAGACTTTGCCGCTTATTTCAGCTCCCAATCATGCATATCAGAATAGTGACAAACTGACTCCTAAAAACCCAACACCCATTCATATTACTTTAACAACCACTTTCTCCGGAAATATCTCCAGGCAAACTCATTCCTATACTTAAGAATTCCACCCCTTTTGCGCACTATCCAACTCTTTCTGCTCTCAAGCCAACCCACCTCTAGTCCTCTGATCACACATACTGTCTGATAACTCTTCTTTAGCTGGTCTCTTGGGTCCTGTACTTACTTTCAGTGCTTCAGAATAGATATCCTACCCTTAATCAAGGAATACATTACTGATCCATTACACCCCTCAAATGTGGCCCCATTATACTACTCCTATTCTTTTCTAAAACCCTTGAATACCTTTTTTAGCCGTTGTAGGAAGCTGGCTCTTTATATAGTATATCAGGAAAGGGTATGCTGTGTAAAGAGTCCAGGTATCCCCTTAGAAGTGGACAGGGCTTCCTTTAAAAATCCCAAGTGCTGTACTTGTGGTAGTGGTCGAGCAGCTTAGGCTAGTCAAAAGGGAATGTTAGACATTTGCTGCATACACATAGACACTCAGTAGGGAGATCCACACCAATTTAGAAAAATATTTTTTAAATATATTTAACACCAAGAACCTTGTTATTTGGTAAGTACTTTTTAGGTTAGCAGCTTTGAAGTATACAGCAAATACACTTGCATTGACTTTAATGTGGTAATGTTATCCTATGGAAAAAAAAGCCTTTACTGCATGTGGGTACTTAGCAAAGGCTTACAGGACTGTTCTTCTAGAGTTGAGGTAAGTATGGTGCAAGATCCAAGGAAGCACCAACAGGTCACCTCGGTCAGCTTTGTGGCATCCGGGTGCAGAGATGTTTATCAGCTTTGGGTGCCTATGGGAAAGAAACATATACTGGTACTTGGCAAGGACTTACAGGACTGTTCTTCATCAGTTAAGGTAAGGAATACGGCCCAATGCACCACCAATAGGTCACTTTGGGAGGCACTAGGGTTTCCAGGTGCAGAGGTGCTTTACCGCATCAGGTGTCCTATTCATTTTATTGGGAAACGATCCTGGGGAGAAAAAGCTGCAAGTGGGGAATGGTTGACCAGTCTGGCTGAACCCAAAGGGGGGCTAAAGACTTGAGGGTCTTAGGCACAGAGGCACACCATCAGTCCATAGCAACTCAGGCTGGGTGGAGTCTTTGTCCGGTGGGGTTGCGTTGTGAAGACTCCTCGAGATTCTTGGTTCCTGCACAAAAGAGGCTGCGACCATGGGATCAGTCTGTCAAAACCCAAGGTGAGGTTCATCTCTGGAGGGTCTCAGGACCTCACTGGCACCACTGGCCCACTTCAACTCAGGCTTGGGGGCTCAGGTGTTCGACTCGGGATTGGGGGCTCCGGTTCAGCAGTGGTGCTTTTTGGTGTCAGGTTTTCCAGGGTCCAGGGCTCTCACAATTCTTCTTAGGTACCTGCAAGGTGCAGGGGAGTAGCTCTGATGCTCCATGGGAGATGCTGGTTGTTCCTTGAAGTGATGACAGTTCTCCCAGGCATTTGGGGAGAGCAGCTGCTGGACAAGTCGACTTTGGCACAATTGTCGGGGACAGCAGACAGGCCAGCTTGGTTGGGGTCAAGTCAGTTGCTGCTCCTCAGGTCTTGCTTTTCACGGCTGTTTAGTGTCCTTCTTCTTCTTAGGTTGTTAGAGTCTGAATTCTTGGTGTCTGGGGGACATGTAAAAACTGAATTTAGGGGCGTTAAGGGTAGTGAAGGGTAGTAGCCAATGGGCTACTTCCCCATGGGGTCACTACACCCCCTGTATGACCACTTCCTGTGGGGAATGGATGCAGCCCTGTCCCAGAGTTCCTAATTTCACCACACACAAGATGGTCGAATTCTCCTTTTCATGTTCACTTCAGGTAGCCCGACCTAGGGGTGTGAACAGCCTGACAGTGTAACATGCCTCCTGACTATCTAATATCCTGCCTGTCCTGGTGCCAAATGGGTCTCGTGTCAGGGGATTGCCTCTCCCAGGTGTGGTTGCATATCAAAGGTGGCGGGGACTTTGAAGTACCCTGGCCTTGGTATGCAGATTTACTAGCCATCCTGCTGGAGGAGATGATAACACTTCCTGCCAGAGCAGGCATTATTTCTGATCTCAGTGCATGATCGCTCACCTCCAGGGGGTCACAAACTTGTCCGTGGTGGTAGGCTGGTCGAGCTAGTAGGGCTTCAGGGGCACCTTTAATGTGCCCTTGGGTGCATGTGATAATATATCCAATACTGGCATCAGTATGGAATTATTAAGATGAGATGTTTCATACCAAACACCATAGGTTTCAGTGAAGCCATTATGTAGGTGGGCAACTCATTTTGACCAGTGCCCAGTACATACCTTCAGATGGCTTCCCTGCTCATTTGTAATATCTAGCAATGGAACTAGACATTACAGGGGCATATCTGCTCATGCAGAAATGTCCTCACATGTGCTACAATGCACCATGCCTTTGGGCTCTGAGGCCTGCTGTGGGGGTGACTTACATATAGCTCATGCATTGTTAAGTGTGACATGTCATATTTTCAAACATGGTTTGCACATTGTCACGCAGCCTGTGAAGCAATCCATGCAAAAAACGTGTGTGGGGGTCCCTTAGGGTGGCATAAGACATGCTTCAGCCCTTAGGGACCCTCTTTAGTACAGATGTCCTAGGTACCAGGGGTACAATTTACTAGGGACTTACAGGGGTGCTAATGTCCATCCCATTTGGGTTACAATTTGAATTTACTTGTTTAAGGGGAAAGAGTGCTGTCACAAGGTCCGATAATCAGGCCTGAGTGCACTGTCAAGAGTCAAACACCAGCATCTAGTAATTCTAAATGGGGCAAAAAGTGTGGGGACGTCTGCAAAGAAGTCCAGATTCCTACAACCGCCTTGCCACATTTCCTACTTCTTATTACAGAATGAAGCTTTTCCAATCAGGCTTTTGAACTCTAGACTCCACTGTCACATGTCTAATTTCATCCCTTTCACAAGCCACAAAAACCGTCATTCATAAAAACACTCCCTTTTTGTTGTGTCGTACTTAAAAGGTTTCTTCAGTGCACGGACCCCCAAAGATGTATCCCAGGAGTTAAAAAGTAGGTCACTGCGGTGGCACTGCTATAAGCCAATAGTATTTGAAAGAAAATAATATTTTGTAGATCCCCAATACTATAGGTAAGTAAAGAGTCACATCTATTTAATTTTCCTAAGCTCAAGATTATTTGATTACATTCTGAAGGCTAATTGCAATGACTTCATGGTGCGAAAGCAAACTACACGTCCACCTACTCTCTAAATTTTCAGCACCTTCAAAAGGTATTTAATTTGTAAAATGAAGAGAGCTTCTTGATATGTATAGAGATCCTTTATTTGACAGAAGATTTTGAAAAGCATCTGTTTGAGATAGGTAGCCAGTGCAGTTGCTAGCGATGGTGTGGAATACTGACCACTCAGCCGCATTACATATTGTCAACTACATTACTGTCCTCTATGTACTCACCACTCTAGGCATCTCTAACAAAGCTCTCTACTGGTTTTCGTCCCACCCTGACCAATTATTTTTGTCTCATGGTGTTCATCACTCTCTAGCAAGTTAGTGTTCCTCAAGGATCATTTCTAGGTCCTCTATTTTTCTCTTGTTGAAACGCAACACTAACACATCACATTGCGTTGCAGAATTTCTTATCCTGTAAATGCCATTGAAACGCATTTTCTCTCATTTCCAACATGTGCTGCTAAGATTAACTATAGTCTTCAACTGCCTCACATCCAATCATTATTGGACGGCTAATGAGCTGCTTGCGCTAAATCCTACAGGATAAAAATGATATACTTAGTGCTGCCAGATACAAAGTACTTCATATCTGAAAAAACAGCCAGAAAACAACGTTGCCTATTGGTTCTGAGCAAGTTGTGTTGCCGCCAGAACACAGTTCTGAGCACTCACTTTGAGCAGACTACTAAATGTTCTTCCTCAAAACACATCCATTCAACGCTACAACATGTTTAAAACATGCAGTATGAATCCTTTTTGAGTTTTCCAAGCACACTCATACATCATCCTGTCGTTCTCAAGTCACCTGCTTTTCAGCAAAAAACAGGACTATTTACAACCCACTGTAATAGTTTTTAAAGCTATAAACAATCTGTGCCCTAGCTGTCCATCCAGAATGCTAACACTAATCACAGCTTCTCACACCCTTCCTTCAATTTGCCTATCTGTCTTGTATACCTCTAAGCTGTTTGTGCTGATTCATAGTTTAGCTCATCTGAGCTACTCGGATAAACTTCTGAAATGGATTCCCAGTTGTCCTGTGACATCTGCATCTTCTCTTCCCACTTCCGAATTTGCCTTGTAGTCTTTTTTGAAAATGGTCCTAAGCAAGTCCATGAAACCCATTCATGCACTACGATTCCTGCCCATTATCCCTCAAGTAAACCTGTATATCTAATCAGTGATTTACAATTTTATAAACTCTTTGTCTAGCCTGTTGTTTGCTCTCTCCGTCAACACCTATCATGCACCTAACACACAAATATGTCTGCTACCATCAAAACTGTATTTGACTTTGTTCAAGGTGGTTCCCTTGGCAAACACTACATTTCTTGTCCAAATACATGTTTCTTGTAGACAAATCAGTAAGTAAAATATGCAGTTTGAGTAGATGTTATGTCCTGACAGAGAGTAGGTGTTGAAAATTAAATGCAACATATTGTACAAGTCCTTTCAGACTCTTCAGGAGATACTAAGGTACACTCTACTGATTTATGAAAGTAGTCTACTTTCTCAAACTTTCTAAAATGACCACATATTTCCAAAGAAAAAGTGAAAACTATGCACACTAAGATACTAGTAGAACAATAAGAAACATCAGAAATAGGATATGTTGTATCAAGTATTCAATAGATGCAAGAAAATGACATTATTTAACACATAACCAAATCTATGGCTTGCAGGTTACCTACAGGTGTTTGCAGCAAGTATATAAACCACTGAGCAGTTTTACTAGGATCAAAGCTTTGTGAACTGCAAGCAGCACAAGGATGTCCACAGCAAACACATAGCCCCACTCTGCTATCTTACAAGAGTTCAAATTTGTGTCACAATAAAGTTAATGCCCAGCCCAGTACTGATCTTTGCAAAAAAAAGGACTTCAATAACACAGCTGTACTAAATATTACACACTTCAATGAACATACACAACGCAGTGACTATGTATGCTATGTCCAGTAAGAGCTACACTCACCCACTCCCTCTCTCTCTCATTCCGGGCAATATCCCTGATGTATGTGTTTTGCCCCTTTCTAAGGACAATCTGTAGTATTGTGAATCAGGCTCAGATGCAGTTTTGGTTACCCACAGTTAAAAAACGCTCTCATTATTTATCACACCTCTTTCTCGGGATAGGTGAGTACTCATGAGTCCTTTCAGATGCCACCACACATTTGGAAGGGCCACAGAAAACCGGCAAGACCTTGTCAGAGTTTGTCAGAGACAGGCACAGGTCGCGTTCAGCAGCACAATTGCCAAGCCTCTCCTGCAGAGATTTTGGTGCAGGGTCTTACTGGTATGAGGAGGAGGATCCATCCGCAACGGTCATGATGGAGTGGCTCCACCTCCTGTGGTACAACCTGCAAGATGGGCAATAAGCAGTCCTAAAGGGTTGCAGTCCTGGCCAGATTTAAGGTAGGTGCAGTACCTGGGGATCCTCAGCAACCATTAGTGATACTCCCTATCCAGGCCTACTGTATTCGGCAAGTGCAGCCCCCAACAAGGCATCAGCAAATGGGAGTTACAGCTCCCTCCAAGCCTACTGTACTTGACAGATGCAGCTCAGACTGTGCCTTCAGCAAACAGTGGTTGATGCACGTCTGGGCCCAATGTATTTGGCAGATGCAGCTCAGACTAGCCTACTATGTTTAGCAGGTGTCATGGAGTTGCAGCCCTGACTAGGTCCTCAGTAATCACATTCTCACAGTGTGGTGATTCTCAGCAGAAACCAGCGAGAGAGTCTGGAAGCTCCAGAGGAGGCACCATTGCCCATCCAAATCAATCTTGAGCAGTCTGCTTCTTCCTGGGTGCTCCACAGCCACTGGGAGCACACTGGACTTTGGCGGACTTTCCTGGATACTCTCTCCTCCTGCAGGGCCAGTCATGGTCCTTCCCTCTCATAGCAGCTAGACAGGATTATAGAAGGCCCAGTAGGACATACAGACTTTAGTCAGTGTCCTCTTGCCACTGAGAGACTGGCTGTCAGGCAGACACCAGCCTTATTTCCACAGCAGTTGTTTCAGTAGTCTGTGGGTCACTCCTTTCCTTGATCACAAAGGACTTTGAAAAGAAACAAAGTATTTGGGGTGTTGTCCTTCATTTATACACAGCCTCTACATAGAGGAAGTGGATCCAGCGTCTCAAACTGTAGGACAAGGTTGCATGGTTCTTCTGTTAAGTGTTCTTTCCAGACTGGTCTCCGGAACAACCTTCAGGAGAGTGAGGCTTCTCATTTCAGGTAGCAATGAGGCTATCTCCATCCTAGAGCATCCACAATAGAATCACAAAGAGGTGTGAGGATTCAGCACTTGGCTGTTAGCAGCACAAATAAAGAAGTCATCAAAAAAGACAAAAGGGCAAGCCTCACTTAGAGACATTCTTACCTTTCAGAATAGAGTCTCCAGTCCCACCCCTCACCCCTACCATCCCCAAATGAAGTTCTCATGAACACTAATCATCTCTTTGTTAACCAAAATGTTATTAGAATTACTAAAGGCAGCCCTGTCTCCATTCTTCACTTAAGGATCTTGGTCTTCTTCCTCCAGCTACATGAACGCACGCAATACATTCCCACTGCCTAGGAACACAGTCCTCACCCTCCATCTTGTGCTATGCCAGATCAGGGGTATCCATAATGGAACCAAATGGGCTCCATCATGCTATCACACTCATACCATGCATGTGCTACACTTGCTTGACACAAAAAACACAGTTAACACCCACTCAAGATGCCGGTACAATGTTCTGCGCATGCACATAAAAGCAGAACTGTACACAAATGGGCTAGTAGGTCTCAACATGAATGACTCAGATAAAAAAATATGGCAGCACTATTACTTTTAGTGAATACAATACACTATCACCGCTTCTATATAAGCTATACTCAAGTCATGGACAGTGAAAATTGAGGTCATGGTTGGTGAACCCCTCGAGGTCAGAGAACAGGTCCAGGACATCTTGTTGCCAGGGACAGGCCTAGACCTTTGCGCACATGCTTACATTAATGTGACAGAAGAGCTAAAATAAAAAATCAGGAAAACAGATATTCTTACAGTACGACATGCAGGGCAGCAGGAGATGCCTGTATAGCATGCAAGGGACACACCTGCCCCAACAGTGACCATCTGGGCAAACATTTGAGAGCGGCTAAAAGGTAAATCTAGGAAATGAATCAGGGAATGTAATTTTCCTATCACTTTGCACTGAAGAAATGAGTCTCTATAATGGTATTTTGGGGCTAAAGAAGTCAGACATCTGACTTACTCCTATCTACATCAGAAGTATTGGCTATTATGCATGTGACCTGCAGATTGTGCAAAGGTCTCTGCATTAACGACTTGCCCTAAATTACCCATAATATACTCTGATAGGTAGCTCATTGAATGGTGAATTCAAAGCCACTGGAGGTGTGTTGATGTGTCAGCCTGTTTCTCGTTTTCTCAGTCTAACTGTCCCAGTATCTTGTCATTTGTAATGAGACTTCTGACAAGTGTTCTGCATGATTTTGATATGTTGCGCAACAGTAGATTGGTAGACTCAGTTGGGTGCAAGGGAAATAACTAAAGAGGTGCTCCTGTTTTATTTTTATGAGCGCTTTGACGCCTCGTCAGGGGTAGTAAGTGCTATATAAATGCTATTACAATACAATACAATACAATACAATGAGTGATTGCGACCACATAACCGGGAAATGACTATAACAACTGTTGTTGGCACCTGATTAACAGTAGTGTGGTACCTGCTTTTTTATTTTTACCCTTTGGAAGATAGCCTCCCGTCTCTCAGTGTAGTAAGACATGACTGGGCTTGCCTACTGGTATGTTTTGGCCATGGGTGTGTTTTGGTGCATAATAGACATTGGAGAGGTCCCAATGTTTGTGTATGAATGTAGCTCTTAAGGTAATTGCCCATCTTCCTTAGAAGGTAGGATCCGTACTCCAGGACTAAGGAAAATACTTTGCTGCTGCAACCTGAAAGGGGAACACTGCTTTATTCAGCCCAGCTATCAGAGTTCAGCTTACAAGTGTGCTGTCATGGAGGAAGCAGACAGATCACCTCCATGCCCAAAAAGCAATGTCCATCCCTACAGTGTGAGCTTATGTGCCGCCGCTGCCCACTATCATCTCTGGACCTTCTGCCTTCACCTCATTGCTGTTCATGATTCCCCTCAGTGACCCCGAGCTCCTGGTGTGAGGCCCATGTGCCTTGGCCTCATCGCTGCCTGTGAACACTTCCTTCTTAAGTACTGATGACTACCGGCTTACCTTCCCGACCGCACCACTGATGCCAGTGCGAGGAACAAAGTGCATCTGCCCTTCATCACTAAGTGAGTTTTCCTCAGCAGCAAAGATCCCCCACATAACGGCCGTGCGCCTTCACTTGGGCTGCAGCATCTTTTGTTCCCTTCCATGCAGCCAGGAACATTTGGTTGGGGGGCATGGCCCCTATAATGACGTCAAGAGAAGGTTCTGACAAGGTTCTATTGAATTAAAATGTTTGAAATCAATTCTTTTGTACTGCTGTTATTTCAAAGCAATGTATTTTCATTTGCATTTTTTGATTATAGTATACAGTTCCCTCTGGATTTTTGGTGAAAATGGGTGACAAATTATGGGGGTCATTACGACCTTGGCGGGAAAAGGCGCTTACCGCCGTGCAGAAGACCGCCAATACACCGCGGCGGCGGCGGGAGACCGCCACAGCTATTATGAGACACCTTACGGAATCCGCCGAAATTCAGACACCCACACAATACCGCCACACCAAAGGTCAGTGATAAACATGCGGAAACAAATCCTCCACCTCCACGCCAAAAGAAACACGCCCATGCTATTACGACACACAAATCCACGCGGCGGTCTTTCAACCGCGGTATTCCATTGGCGGTACACACCGCCGCGCTCAAAATACACACACATCTCCAAAACACCGCCACATTGGACAATTCCAAATACACACACCTGATACACATACACACACCACTCCCACACACCCAACACTATATAAAACACCAACCCACATCACCCACAAACCCCTATGACCAAAAATTAGAGACGAAGGCCAGAGAGAGACAGCACAGAATAGAGAACCCCATCACACAGAGGCACACTACACCATCACCCACACAACATCCATGCACAAAACACCACATACCACTACACTCACCACACTCATCAACACATACACCGCCCCACACATCACACACACCACCCCATGTCACGCCAAAGACACCCCCGCTTCTCAGAGGAGGAGCTCAGGGTCATGGTGGAGGAAATCGTACGGGTAGAGCCACAGCTATTTGGCTCACAGGTACAGTACACATCCATAGCCAGGAAGATGGAGCTATGGCAAAGAATAGTAGACAGGGTCAACGCTGTGGGACAGCACCCAAGAAATAGGGAGGACATCAGGAAGAGGTGGAACGACCTACGAGGGAAGGTGCATTCAACGGTCTCCAGGCACCACATCGCGGTACAGCGGACTGGCGGCGGACCCCCACCTCCTCCCCCACAACTAACAACATGGGAGGAGCAAGTCTTGTCCATCTTGCATCCTGAGGGCCTCGCAGGAGTCGTTGGAGGGAAGGACACTGGTAAGTCAAATCTCAACTATCATATCCCCCACCCTACCTGCATGCTATCACACCCCCCCACCCTCACACCCTCCACTAACACCCTAACTCCTCACTAATGTACCCATAACACCAACCACCCATCCCAAGACCTGCATGATACAACTAAGCATGGACACCCATCGCTAAAGCATGCCCACTGCACAGACCCAGAACACCCCCCAACCATCAGCACACAAGCTCCCACACAGGAATGCTAGCACTGGGGTACACGCACACCCAAACATTGCACATCATGAAACACACACATGCAATAATCCTGTACTCATACCCCCGCAGGAACCTGAAGAGACGTCACCACACCAGAGGGTCCAGACAACACCACTCCACCCCCAGAAGAGGCCCACAGTGCCGACAGCAGCCCTGCCCTACTGGATCTTGATGACCAGTCCGGACCATCGTGGGCCTCAGGACAGTCGGTTCCCCTTGCCCAGCCACAGCCCAACACTGAGCTTACACCCTCTGGTAACACCAGCACAGCACCCACCCAGCGGGCCCATACCTCCCTACCCAGGACAGGTCAATCAGCGGTGTGTCCACCACTACAGGGCACCCAGGCTAACCCACCACCCCAACAACAACAGGGACCTGGGGGCAGTGGTAGTGGGCACACGGTCCAGGGGACGGAGGCACAGGAACATAGGGGAACTGGGAGGGCTGCTGTGCGACAGAGGGAGGACAGGCCAAGGGAACCTACTCTCAACGAGGCCCTCTCCTCCATCATGGGAGCATACCACCACTCCCAGGAGACGATGGCGACGGTCCTGGACAAGTTGCAGGAGACCCTGCGTCTGCAGGAGGAGCAGTATTTGGGGTTCAGGAAGGAGCTCAGGACCATAGGTTCCGCCCTGGGCACCATCGTAGGTGTGCTGACGGACATTCAAAAGACCTTGAGGGACACCGTGGCACTCCAAGGGGGCCCTGACACTAGCCAGGACGACGAACTGCCCACCACCTCCGCCGGCGCTAGTGGACAGGACGCCCCGCCACAGGACCAACACACCAGCACCCCACCCCCTGCAGATGGAGAACCACCACGAAAGCGGTCCCTGAGATCCAGGAACAGGACAGAGCAAGATGGCAAGACCCCCGCCAGGAAATAAGACTACCCTGATTGTCCCCCCACTGTCCCACTTTGTTACCCTGTCCACATTGGAACTGCCCCAGCTCCACTTTCAATGGCCAGATGTGCAATGTACCTGTGAGACTAATAGACTGGACTCTGCCATGGACATTCTTCCACCATGACCTATCCCCATTTCACAACCCCCTACATTTTTATGCACTTAAATAAACACCCTTGAAACCTTAATAATATTGGAGTCAGTCAATGATTGTGAACTTTGTATTGTCAATTACAGTGTTAAAAAAGGTTACCCATTGGAAGGCCAACATACCAATGTCACACATCACAAGCCTTTCAAGGATGCAAGCTGTTGACACATAGGTTACCACATTACTGAAACTGAAATGGAAGGGGACAACTCAGTTAACAAATAGGGAGTGAAATGTAGGTACAGGATAGAGGTAGACGTGTGAAATTTAATATTATGTGAAACATGAAAATGTACTCACCTGTGTCTCACTGAAAATATTGCTGTATGACTGACTCCCTGTTGTCGTTTTCATCTTCATCAGCTTCATCCTCATCACTGTCCACAGGCTCACAGGCTCCCCCGCTGCAACAACACCGTCATCTGGATCATCCTCCTGCAGAAAAGGAACCTGGCGTCGCAATGCCAAGTTATGGAGCAGGCGATGATGATGTCGCACACCTTCTTCGGTGAGTAGAATAGGGACCCACCTGTTATATGGAGGCACCTGAACGTGGCCTTCAGGAGGCCGAAGGTCCGCTCGATCACCCTCCTAGTCCGCCTATGGGCCTCATTGTACCGTTCCTCTGCCCTGGTCCTGGGATTCCTCACTGGGGTCAAGAGCCACGAAAGGTTGGGGTAACCAGAGTCCCCCAATAGCCATACACGGTGCCTCTGGAGTTCACCCATCATATCAGGGATGCTGCTATTCCGCAGGATGTAGGCGCCATGCACTGAGCCAGGGAACATTGCATTTCCCTGCGAGATGTACTGGTCTGCCAAACAGACCATCTGGACATTCATCGAATGATAACTCTTCTTGTTCCTGTACACCTGTTCATTCCTGCGGGGGGGACCAGAGCTACATGGGTCCCATCAATGGCACCTATGACGTTGGGGATATGTCCAAGGGCATAGAAGTCACCTTTCACTGTAGGCAAATCCGCCACCTCAGGGAAAATGATGTATCTCCTTACGTGTTTCAGCAGGGCAGACAACACGTTGGAAAACATAGGCTGGGACATCCCTGATGCCATGGCCACTGTTGTCTGAAAAGACCCACTTGCAAGGAAATGGAGCACTGACAGCACCTGCACGTCAGGGGGTATTCCAGTCGGATGGCGGATTGGTGACATCAGGTCTGGCTCCAACTGGGTACATAGTTCCTGGATTGTGGCACGGTCAAACCGGTAGGTCACGATGACATGTCGCTCTTCCATTGTCAACAGGTCCACCAGCGGTCGGTACACCGGCGGATTCCGCCATCTTCCAATATGTCCCAACTGACGGTGCCTAAGAAGGACAACAGCGAAAAAACTGTCAGCATTCCTCCAGGTATGTACCCACAGTCACACACAAGACTACACCAGACAATTAACCCATCCGGCAAAGGTTTTGAGTGTAGGCCTCGGTATGTGTGACGCAGTAGTAATTGAAGCCATGTGGGCCCCTGAAATGGCGGCTGCCTGACCTCTAAACTGGGACAATGGAATTGTGGGTAACTGCGCTGGCGTTGGACACCGTCGCGGTAGGCAGTCGTAGAGCGCGGCGCAATGCTGCATTGGTTAACATTGGACCCTATGGGTCCCAGTAGCCAATGAACAGGTGCGCTGGCGGTGATGATGCGCACCGCCGCGGATGTCACCGCCGCGGACGTCACCACCATTTTCTATCTCTTCAATCACTAGATACCTGACCTTCGACAGGAGAGGACCTACACTGTTAGTGCTGCTGTGACCTTGGTCTGGAAGCGACAATGGCTGCTGCGTCTGGGGAAAGGGCCCCTGCCTTCACTGCACAGGAGTTGGAGAAACTTGTGGATGGGGTCCTCCCCCAGTATACGCTACTCTGCGGTCCTCCAGACCAACAGGTTAGTACACAGGGAGCACGTTGTACGGGCTAGGCCTGGGTGGAGAGGGCTGGGTGGATGAGGGAAGGGGGCAGAGTATATAAAACAGTCATGCATGGGGATGAATGGGCCACAGGGATAGAGATGGGAGGGGGCCAATTACAACGACGGTGCAGTAGGTAATGACTGTTCCTCTTTCCTTGTGCATGTCATGTAGGTCAGCGCCCACCAGAAGAGGGACATTTGGCGTGCCATCGCCAAGGATGTCCGGACCCTGGGGGCCCACCAGAGACGGGGCACCCACTGCCGGAGGAGATGGGAGGACATTCGCCGCTGCAGCAAGAAGACGGCGGAGGCTCAGCTGGGGATGGCCTCCCAACGTGGGAGGGGTGCCTGTCGCACCATGACCCCCCTGATGTTCCGGATCCTGGCGGTGGCCTACCCGGAGTTGGATGGGCGCTTAAGGACATCACAACAGCCACAAGGGGGTGAGTAATACCTCATCCTATGGACTTTGTGTGCAGTGGAGCTGTCTGGGTGAGGGTGGTGGGCTGTGGGTGTCCCTAGGCCAGGGCGAGTTAGGTAGGCAAGGCCCCTCCGTTATGTAGGCCATGTGGCACTCTACCCCAGCTCAAAAAAAAGGCAAATTGATGTATAGTTGCCCCTTTGCCATCCATGTGGGCAGATTTCTACCATTGCCATGTAGGCCATGTCCCAGAAATAGCATGTGCAGAGGGCAGGAGCACGGCGTAATGGATGGGGCTGCTGCGTCTGTCTTGTCCGCCAACGGTAGCGGTATGCCATGCACTAAAACTCTCTTTCTTCTGTCTCCCCGTCCTTCTGTACATCAGCATCAACAGGCGGAGGTACAGTGGCACTGGAGTACGAGGGAGCTGCATCCCACATGGCCATGGAGGGCCACACCACAGACTCTGAACTCACCAGTGGGACGGAGGGCGAGGGGAGCTTCACGTCGGCCACAGGATCACCAACCAGCGACACAGACTCGCCCGCCGATGGGAGCTCCCCTGTGGTGGCGGCACCATCTGTGCGCCCCACTTCTACAGGTACAGCCGCCACCTCCCCTACCAGCACCGCCCTCCCAGCAGCCCCTCAGCGTTCGCCCCGTGCCCGCTCACCCAGGAGGGTGGGCATCACCTTCGCCCCAGGCACCTCAGGCCCTGCCCCAGTCACCCCTGCTGCCCTCAGTGAGGAGGCCATTGACCTCCTCAGGTCACTCACTGTTGGGCAGTCTACCATTGTGAATGCCATCCAGGGTGTAGAACGAGAGTTGAAACACGGTAATGCATTCCTGGAAGGCATTCATTCTGGTCAGGCTGTCCTTCAGCGAACCCTGCAATCTCTGGCCTCAGCACTGATGGCAGCCATTGTCCCTGTGTCCAGCCTCCCCCCTCCAACTTCCTCCACCCAGACCCAATCCCCTGTACCCCAGCCCATCCCAAGCACACCTACAGACCAGCATGCACACAAGTCAACACACACAAGTAGCTCAAGCAAACATAGGCACCACACACACCACAGGCACTCACACAAGCATCAGACCCCCTGTAAAGGCTCTGAAATTGGAGAGTGGACGACGGGACCGTGTCAAGACTCCTAGTGGGACAAAAAGTAAAATGGGATCCAAGGCGATTGGTGAGTCAGCTGTAACTCCAAAGAAGGTGGGGAAGGTCCCGAGGAAGTCTCCCCAACCTGTTGTGATTGTCATGGCGGAGAAGTGCGCCATCATTTCCGGCGGTCCTGACACAACTGCCAGCACCGTCGTTACTGGTCCAGAGACCACCGCCAGAGTCACAGCCCAGGAGGGCCCAAGTATTGTCACTGGTCAGGAGACCACCGCCGGAGTCATTGCCCAGGAGGGCCCAAGTATCGTCACTGGTCAGGAGACCACCGCCGGAGTCATTGCCCAGGAGGGCCCAAGTATCGTCACTGGTCCAGAGACCACTGCCGGAGTCACAGCCCAGGAGGGCCCAAGTATCGTCACTGGTCAGGAGACCACCGCCACCGCCGGAGTCACAGCCCAGGAGGGCTCAAGTATCGTTCCTGGTCCAGAGACCACCGCCAGAGTCACAGCCCAGGAGGGCCCAAGTATCGCCACTGGTCAGGAGACCACCGCCTGAGTCATTGCCCAGGAGGGCCCAAGTATCGTCACTGGTCAGGAGACCACCGCCGGAGTCATTGCCCAGGAGGGCCCAAGTATCGTCACTGGTCCAGAGACCACCGCCGGAGTCACAGCCCAGGAGGGCCCAAGTATCGTCATTGGTCAGAAGACCACCGCCACTGCCGGAGTCACAGCCCAGGAGGGCTCAAGTATCGTTCCTGGTCCAGAGACCACCGCCAGAGTCACAGCCCAGGAGGGCTCAATTATCGTTCCTGGTCCAGAGACCACCGCCAGGAGGGCTCGAGTATCGTTCCTGGTCCAGAGACCACCGCCAGAGTCACAGCCCAGGAGGGCTCAAGTATCGTTACTGGTCCAGAGACCACCGCCACCGCCGGAGTCACAGCCCAGGAGGGCTCAAGTATCGTTCCTGGTCCCGAGACCACCGCCAGAGTCACAGCCCAGGAGGGCTCAAGTATCGTTACTGGTCCAGAGACCACTGCCACCGCCGGAGTCACAGCCCAGGAGGGTCCAGGATCCCACAGCCCCGCTGGGCAATGATGGAACGTCAAACCACACACCAATGTCCAGTGTGGAGTTCGTCATGCCACACACCAATGTCCGTACCAGAACCGCCATGGCAATGCACCGCTGAACAGGCCAAAGACTGCCATGGCAAAGCACCGCTGAACAGGCCAAAGACTGCCATGGTGAAGACCGCTGAACAGAGCAAAGACCGCCACGGTGAAGACCACTGAACAGAGCAAAGACCGCCATGGTGAAGACCGCTGAACAGGGCAAAGACCGCCATGGCAAAGCACCGCTAAACAGGCCAAAGACTCCCATGGCAAAGCACCGCTGAACAGGCCAAAGACTGCCATGGTGAAGACCGCTGAACAGAGCAAAGACCGCCATGGTGAAGACCGCTGAACAGGGCAAAGACTGCCATTGCAAAGCACCACTGAACAGGCCAAAGACTGCCATGGCAAAGCACCGCTGAACAGGCCAAAGACTGCCATGGTGAAGACCGCTGAACAGAGCAAAGACCGCCATGGTGAAGACTGCTGAACAGGGCAAAGACCGCCATGGCAAAGCACCGCTGAACAGGCCAAAGACTGCCATGGCAAAGCACCGCTGAACAGGCCAAAGACTGCCATGGCAAAGCACTGCTGAACAGGCCAAAGACTGCCATGGTGAAGACCGCTGAACAGAGCAAAGACCGCCATGGTGAACAGGGCAAAGACCGCCATGGCAAAGCACTGCTGAACAGGCCAAAGACTGCCATGGCAAAGCACCGCTGAACAGGCCAAAGACTGCCATGGCAAAGCACCGCTGAACAGGCCAAAGACTGCCATGGTGATGACCGCTGAACAGAGCAAAGACCGCCATGGTGAACAGGGCAAAGACCGCCATGGCAAAGCACTGCTGAACAGGCCAAAGACTGCCATGGCAAAGCACCGCTGAACAGGCCAAAGACTGCCATGGTGAAGACCGCTGAACAGAGCAAAGACCGCCATGGTGAAGACCGCTGAACAGGGCAAAGACCGCCCTGGCAAAGCACCGCTGAACAGGCCAAAGACTGCCATGGCAAAGCACCGCTGAACAGGCCAAAGACTGCCATGGTGAAGACCGCTGAACAGAGCAAAGACCGCCATGGTGAAGACCGCTGAACAGGGCAAAGACCGTGTGGGTATGAATAGTCCGGCACATCAGGCATCGTCCTCCCATGTGCAGCTGGGACAGTGACAGGACATGTACTTTCACGGGGAGACTCATCCAGTCTGGGCACCAGTTCCACCCAGTACCAGTAGAGAACTGCATCTACTTGCGAAGATGTGTCTTTGCACTCCCCGGGATGGCTCAGTGGGCAAACCACCCACTGTAGAGACTTGAGAGACTGGCTTTGCACTCCCCAGGATGGTCCAGTGAGCAAGCCACCCACTGTAGAGACTTGAGAGACTGTGGCTTTGCACTCCCCATGATTGAACAGTGGGCAACCCACCCACTGTATAGACTTGAGAGACTGTGGCTTTGCACTCCCCAGGATGGTCCAGTGGGCAAGCCACCCACTGTATAGACTTGAGAGACTGTGGCTTTGCACTCCCCAGGATTGAACAGTGGGCAACCCACCCACTGTAGAGACTTGAGAGACTGTGGCTTTGCACTCCCCAGGATTGAACAGTGGGCAACCCACCCACTGTATAGACTTGAGAGACTGTGGCTTTGCACTCCCCAGGATGGTACAGTGGGCAAGCCACCCACTGTAGAGACTTGAGAGACTGTGGCTTTGCACTCCCCAGGATGGCACACATGGGCATGTAGCCCCGTCGTGGATCTGGCTTCGCATTCATCTGGCTGAGGGGCCCCCCCTGTAGAGAAAAACTACTAGAAGAGCTACTGAGATAGCCATGAAGATACCATCATCTTCACATACCAATACTTTGATCTAGAATGATACTAACAGTATATTATAGACCAGTTATATACTTATAAAGTCAGGCTACTACCTTTAAGTACTCAATTGCAAATAGAGTAATCCTATTGCATAATTAATACCAACTTATTTTACAGATACAAATGTTTTATTGTTCAAATATAGTACAATCATAATAAGTATATACAATAAATCAAAAGAATGAAGAAGACATACAGAGTACCTAAATCAAACGTACCACATATACGCAAAATTTTTACAAATAAGAAAACGTGTCTAATTTACAGGTGAGTCATCACATCAAGAAAATAATCTAAGTAATAAAATAAAATAAAGACAATTTAGAATGATGAGAATATACAGATATAGAAAATTCTAATATATTAGTATTAATAGTTAATACATAGCCAAAAAAACAATATTATCATGGTTTTATCCAAGTGGTACCGTAGGGACCGAAGGCCTACGCGCGTTTCGGTGTTATAGGGTGTAATGAACAACCTTCCTCAGGGCCGTTCCCAGTGGTACTAGTGTATGATACTCTAGTCTTGGCAGCCAAATCTTCTGGTCAAATTAGTTATAGGTTTGTAGTGTTCTTTTTGATGATGTAGTCAGGTAATCTGATAAGAAAATTAATTTGTATAAACATTTTACATAAATTCTCGTGCTAGTTATCTAGTAGTCACCTCTCTATACGTGATAATTGTATCACTACCATGGGTGACATATTAACTTGTCAAAAATGCGTGCCCAGAAGGATAGAATAGATTTTGTCTGGTATAGTTAGTAGAAGAGTATAGAGTATAGAATATAAAGTATATGCATATAGAGACTACAGTTGCTTAATTAGGGAACATAACAGTGGTTCATGTAGTATTAGTTCCTGTAATGCATACCAGGTGCCACTAAGGGTTCCGATAATTAGTATATCATCATTGGTGGATATCTTATATTGCTCTACTAGTATACCTTAGTTCCCTTTTAATGAGAACATGCAGCTTGGTACATGCAAAATAGTAAGAGTGATGCATTTTAGTGTAGGCAGACCTTACTTGAGGGGTCTTGTCAGACGTTTTTATAGGATTCTAATTTTTCCGGCCATTACTGCTTCTCTGCAGGACATGATGTTACCTATTATGCTGCAGGGAGATGGACTAGATAAATAACTGGAACCACATAATAAATGAATAGGTAAATAAGTAAATAATAATGATAAATTGACAATATAGTCAATATATATTATATAGTCATTATTTATAGGATCTAAAAATCACCTGAATATTTGCTAATGTCTGCTGCTGAATTAGGGTCCAAGTGAACCCCTGCATGTATATATAGATCTTCAAAAGCTTGCCGGTACACCATATAGATTCGGACAGTGGCAACCTGACTGCAATGATTTAAACTGTTGCGAAAAACAGAAAACAAAGAGAAAAAAATCGGAATGATTAACCCATTTACTGGTTATAGTTCGTACTGAGCTTAATAGTATTAGTGAAACAAATATAACGCTAATGCGATGAAAGAGGGATTACGTACTGGAATAGATGAATACCGATCTCGGCGTTTGCTCTTCCCGCTTTGCTGGCTAGGATCAGCTGCCGCTAATCACAGACGTTTTTATGTGGCCGTGCCGAGATGTAATCTCTGCTATTGGGCCGCGAGGAAATAAGTGAACAGGCAAACTAATGTGGCGGCCATATTGTAGGTATTCCGGAAATGGCAGAGCGGTACGAACGGAACGATAAATATACACTGTTCAATTCCTCTGAGGCAACAATACAGTATCTATACGGGGAATTGTCACGAACCCATCTATAGACATACCGTTCATTTATCAGAAATATGGATATTAGATGAAATCTTACCGTAGGCTAAATATGAAAACTGGCTCTGAGCATATGATTTGAGACCCAGGGGACATTGCTAACTCAAATGGTTCTATGGAGTATACTTTAAGATGAGATAAAATAAAATGAAATAAATGCTGGGGACTGACAGGATCACTTTCATGTAGAATCTCCATCTTATTACACGGAACCAATTATACTGGAATCATACCCTGGTCAGAGTGGAACTAGGGATAAAAATTATAGTAGAGAATAGACTATATAATTGCATTTTCCCATGGAGTATATTCATTCAATCCCTTTTCACAGCTATTTAGTGTAAAAATCCAGAAGACTTCTCTCTTTTTCCGAATTCTATGGTCTTCTCTTTGTCCAGGGTTCTTAATCTTTTCTAGGACAGTCCAAGAGAGGTCCTCGATTTGATGTCCATGCTGAGTCCAATGAGTGACTAACGGGGCACTTTCTTTACCATTTCGAATGTTGGAGATGTGCTCCAATATTCGGATTTTAACTTCTCTTCCAGTTTCTCCTACATAGAGGAGAGGGCAAGGACATCTAATTACATAGATACAGTTGACTGTTTTACAGTTGGTCATATCTGATAATTGGAAGTTGGTACGTTTCCATGAGAATATATTGCTCACAATAGCTCTCGGACAAGCCTTGCAATTACCGCATTTATGGTTGCCTGTAATCGGTCGATTACCATATATCGACTTTTGACAGAAGGTCTCATTATTAGGTAAAATAGCTTTAACTAGTTTGTTTGCAATGTTTTGATTTCTCCTAAAGGACAGGAGGGGGCGCTCTAATGGTGCTTGATTGGAGTCACTATTTAGAATGTGCCAATTGGCCAAAATTATTTTTCTGATTTTGTCATTAAGATTGGAGTGTTGAATTACACAGGCTATGGAAGGAGTAGATTTTTTATTTTGTTTCTCAAACATGGTTGCTCTATTATAGTATTTAGCTCTTTTGTATGAGTCTCTGATCAATTTTTTGGGATATCCTCGTAGCAGGAATTTCTGTTGTAAGATGTTAGCATGGTATTCATAATCTCCCAAGCTAGAGCAATTTCTACGAACCCGTAGGAATTGGCTAAAGGGTATCTGTAGGAGAGCGCCGGAGGAAGCACAATCATGGCGCTCTCCGAACGCCTCGCCGGATCAACAACCCCGTCGTCATGGAGACGCATCGGGAAGGAGACGGAAGTCGGCCCCGGAGTTCCGGGTTGCCGAGAGTGAAGAAGGGCACGGCGGGACGAGACGGGACTCCTCCTCAGGACGTAAGACGGACCCCGAGGGAGAGACGACCGGAAAGCGCGAGAAGGAGAGAAACGGAGAGCCAGACGCCCGGGAGGAGACGGAGAGAAGCGTCAACCCGGAATACTCAGGAAGAGAGACGGAAGAAAGGACGGAAGAGCCACCCCGAGAGGAGACGGAGGACGCGACAGCCTGCCACGGCCCAGGAGGGTCGAGGCTGGATAAGGTACGTGCCTTAGTAAAGGGCCACAGCAGAACCCAGGGAAGGGGAAGGGTAGGAGGAGAGGGGAGGATTAGAAGGGGGAGGAAAGGGGAGGAAGGGAGACAGGGTGACTACCTCTAAAGGGGGAGCGCCTGAGGCGGGGCAAGTTCCCTGGGCACCCTAACAACCACGTATACTGCTGACACTAGGAAAGAAACCCACTCACCTCCCCACTAAAAAAAGGATAGAGTAACCCTTCCGTCACTCCCCCCCCCTTTCTTATTTCACCTCCTCTCCCATACCCCCACACAAAACCAAAACCGTGCTTACCCTCCCCACTTACCGGCTGCCACCTTGTTTTTGTTCCTCCGAGGAAACCTGCCGCCAAGGTACCGGAACACGCCACCTGGAAGGAGAAGGAAAAGGAAAGGAATAAGCAACCCACCTGAGACGGATAGAGACCAGAGAGGGAGAAAAGGAAAGGAAAACAGAACCCAGAACCACCGGTTACTCACAGACTGTTCTAAGTTATTCTCCCCCTTTTCCACCGCCAAGAACAATAAAAAGCACGTAAACCCCTGTAAAGGGTAGTTAACCTCAGTGTTTGTGTCCTCTATCACCCCTACACCGCACCCTTCGCCTACAGTGGTGTCAGAAGTGGGATTGGACAGATACGGGATAATGGAGGACAAGTCCAGCATGGAAGAAATGATTAAGCAGTTGGCCGAAGGGCAGCGCCATCTCCAGCTAGTCTGGGAAGCCCAGCAACGAGAGGCCAAGGAGGATAGGGAGGCCCTACAGTCGGCATTGAAAAGCCAGGCCACCATTATGGCCAATAATCAGCTAGTTCATGAGACTGCCATACAAAAGCTGACCGACACTATAGCCGCAAGTAAGGTGCATCCCAATGTGCCAAGTTCAGTCCTACAAAAACACCAAGAAGGAGAAGACCCTGACTCGTTTTTTACGAACTTTGAGAGAGTCGCTTCCAGTGCTCAATGGCCGGCAGAGAGGTGGGGTCAGTATATAGCTCCCCTCCTGACAGGAACCCTCCAATCCGCTTATCAGGCCGCAAACCCAGGAGGTGTCACCCCGTATGCCGAGATAAAGAAGAGTATTTTGGAACGAGTCGGACATGACGTCGAATACTATAGAACTAGATTCCGGAAAGTAAGATGGGGACCCCATGAAGACCCTCGGACATACTATTACCGGGTGAAGGATCTAGGGTTGAAGTGGCTGGGACCACTAGGAGCGGAACGTGAGGACATAATTAAGGCGATTATTCTGGAGCAGTATCTAGATTCCCTACCGCCCCATACCCGACACTGGATCCGACAACACCCCAATATAGATACTGAGACAGCGGTTGATCTAGCTTGTGCTTATCACAGATCGGGAGAGGGTAAACCACAACCCGTCCGCCCCATGGGGAAACCACCAATAACCCCTACTCAATTCCACACACGACGAGCAACCGAAGAGACCGGCCTACCTAGAAACCCGGAGAGAAGCCCGATGCAGCAACCCCAATGTTTTAACTGTGGGGAGTGGGGCCATATCGCTCGTGGATGTCCCAGAAAGCAGGAGGGTATAGAGCCAATGGAGATAGGCATGACTAGAGGCAGAGTCTTATGCCTAGGGAAGAGTGGTGTGTCCTTTAAATACCCCCTGATGATCAACGGAAAACTTGTTATGGCCTTAATTGCCTCCGGGTGTAGTCAGTCAGTAGTCCGACGTAGTCTGATTCACCAGATACCACCCCCTGAGGACCAATGGGTTACGATATGCTGTGTTCATGGAGATCGAGCCCAGTATCCGCTTCTCAACATAGACATAGGCTGGGACGGACATGTAGACAGTCTGCCTGTGGGGCTCATGGACAACCTAATAGAGGAATGTGTAATAGGAATGGACTATCAAAGGTTCGACGACCTTTTAGACAGGACCAGACAGAAAAACCCAGTGGACAACTGGTGGGGTGACGCGCCATTCCGAGATGATGCTATACATAGCCATCCCACTAGACGGAAGTTAACACGAAAGGAGAGGAGAACGGAGAAACAGAGATACGCCTGGCAACAGGACCAACAAAACAAAGAAGGGGTCATGGCCCTCCTAGACGCAGCCCCCACATCGTTTAGGATGAGTCAACACGAGGATCCCACCTTAAAACATGCTTGGAAAAATGCTAAAACCGCCTCAACTGGAGAGGTAGGTCCTTACTTCTTGACCTCAAAAGATCTGTTATATAGGGTCACCACCAAAACAAATGGGGAGAAAAGACAGCTCGTCGTTCCCGAATCCTACCGAACCCAGGTACTCTTCCTAGCCCACAACCAACCAGGGGGAGGACATTGTGGCAGGGAGAAAACAGAAGAATACTTACTCAGGCGGTTTTACTGGCCGGGAGTATATGCTCATATCAGAAGGTACTGCGCCCAATGTCCTAAGTGCCAACTTGTGGAGCCAGGAACCCTCCGTAAAGCACCGTTGCAACCCCTACCTCTGATTGATATACCATTCAAACGGGTCGGTATGGACATAGTTGGTCCTCTTTTACCGTCTAGTAAAGGGCATACCCACATTCTCGTGCTCGTAGACTACGCAAGTAGGTACCCCGAGGCCATTCCCCTTTCCAGCACCACTACGAAAAACGTAGCACAAGCTATGATATCTTTCTTTTCCCGGGTAGGATTTCCCGAAGAAGTCCTTACGGACCAGGGAACCCCATTCATCTCAGGACTAATGAAACAAATCTGTACATCCCTAGGGGTTCAACAGATAAAAACATCTGTCTACCATCCCCAAACGGATGGATTGGTCGAACGGTATAATCGCACCATAAAAACCCTTTTAAGGAAAGTGGTGAATGAGACAGGTAAGGACTGGGATCAGAAGCTTCCCCTAGTATTGTACGCGATAAGGACACATGAACAATCCTCCACTGGGCATAGCCCGTTTGAACTGGTATTTGGGAGACAACCAAGAAACCTTCTAGATATGGCAGTGGAACTCTGGGAGGAGGAGGAGAACGAAGAACGTCCTATCCTATACTATGTCCATAAGCTAAAAACCCAACTCCAATCAGTATGGGAGGACGTAAGGCAGCATCTAACAGAAGCCCAAAACAACCAAAAGACTTACTATGACCAGGGTACCAAACTCAGGATCTTACAACCCAATGACAAAGTGTTAATCCTCAGGCCCACCTCAGAGCACAAATTAATTGCCAAATGGCAGGGACCATACAAAATCATAAAAAGAGTTACCCCCGTTACCTATTTATTAGAATTAAGAGATAATCCGAGGCGAACCCAGATTTACCACATTAACCTATTAAAGAAATGGGAAGAACCCGCAAGCGATAACTTAGCATTAGCGAGGGGATGTCTGATCACGCCGACTCAACCTTTAGGGTTGGAATTGTGCCCCACCTCACTGTATGACCCTCAACAGCTCCCCAAAATCAGTGAGTCCCTTTCCGAGATAGAGACCCGACAAATGACAGAGTTAGTCCACCGTCATGCCTATTTTTTTTCTGAACTACCGGGGAAAACAGCACTGGTCCAGCATCACATTAGAACCCCGGAAGGAAAAGTAGTACGACAACGACCTTATAGAATTCCCGAGGCAAGGAAAACCCTCATAGAAGAGGAAGTCGATAAAATGTTGCGTTTAGGAGTTATTGAAACCTCTACCAGCCCATGGTGTTCTCCGATTGTCATAGTGCCGAAGCCGGATGGCTCTATCCGCTTCTGCATTGACTTCCGGAAGCTCAATGAGATATCCCTTTTTGATACATACCCCATTCCTCGGGTAGATGAAGTCTTGGAGAAGATAGGGCAAGCCCGATATATGACTACTATTGATCTGACAAAGGGGTATTGGCAGATCCCCTTAGCACCCTCTGACAAAGAAAAAACGGCGTTCGTATCCCCTTCAGGCCTGTATCAATTCACGGTGCTCCCTTTCGGGCTTCATGGTGCCCCAGCAACGTTCCAACGACTAATGGATCAACTACTAAGACCCTACCATGATTTTACAGCCGCATATCTTGATGATATTGTTATTTTTAGTTCTACCTGGTCTACCCACCTCCTTCACCTGGATAAAGTGTTCTCCGCACTATCCGCAGCCGGGCTTACCGCCAACCCAAAAAAATTTGTACTAGGGCAGACCCAGATAGCCTACCTAGGTTACGTTATTGGGAATGGGCTCTTGAGTCCCCAAAAGGATAAAGTAGCCACCATTCGACAGATTCCCCTCCCTACCACAAAGAAGGAACTTCGCTCCTTTTTGGGGCTAGTTGGATACTATCGAAGGTTCATCCCTCAATACTCTACTATCACAGCCCCCCTTACGGACCTCTTAAAAAAACAATATCCGACGGTCCTACCTCCTTTTTCCCCCTCCCAACTTCAGGGATTCCAGTGGCTCAAGGAAGCCCTTACAACCGAACCAGTATTGCGTTGTCCCGATTTTACCAGGCCCTTCCATCTTTTTACGGACGCATCCAATGTCGGGTTAGGGGCCGTGTTGGCACAACCTGACCGCCAGGGACATGAACATCCGATAGTCTACATCAGTAGGAAGCTATTACCTAGGGAAACGAACTACCCCACTATAGAAAAGGAATGTTTAGCCATTAAATGGGCAATCGAATGTTTGCAGTATTACCTCCTGGGACGCCCATTCATCCTCTTCACCGATCATGCGCCTTTGACATGGTTGGCTTCCCATAAAGACACCAATTCCAGAGTACTCCGCTGGTTCCTTGAACTGCAACCCTTTACTTTTCAGATCCGCCATATCCCTGGGGCTCGCCAATGTCCCGCAGACTTCCTCTCCCGCTGCCCTGACTCCTCGGGCCTATACCAGTCCCGATCGTGGGAAGGGGTGTGTAGGAGAGCGCCGGAGGAAGCACAATCATGGCGCTCTCCGAACGCCTCGCCGGATCAACAACCCCGTCGTCATGGAGACGCATCGGGAAGGAGACGGAAGTCGGCCCCGGAGTTCCGGGTTGCCGAGAGTGAAGAAGGGCACGGCGGGACGAGACGGGACTCCTCCTCAGGACGTAAGACGGACCCCGAGGGAGAGACGACCGGAAAGCGCGAGAAGGAGAGAAACGGAGAGCCAGACGCCCGGGAGGAGACGGAGAGAAGCGTCAACCCGGAATACTCAGGAAGAGAGACGGAAGAAAGGACGGAAGAGCCACCCCGAGAGGAGACGGAGGACGCGACAGCCTGCCACGGCCCAGGAGGGTCGTGGCTGGACAAGGTACGTGCCTTAGTAAAGGGCCACAGCAGAACCCAGGGAAGGGGAAGGGTAGGAGGAGAGGGGAGGATTAGAAGGGGGAGGAAAGGGGAGGAAGGGAGACAGGGTGACTACCTCTAAAGGGGGAGCGCCTGAGGCGGGGCAAGTTCCCTGGGCACCCTAACAACCACGTATACTGCTGACACTAGGAAAGAAACCCACTCACCTCCCCACTAAAAAAAGGATAGAGTAACCCTTCCGTCACTCCCCCACCCCCTTTCTTATTTCACCTCCTCTCCCATACCCCCACACAAAACCAAAACCGTGCTTACCCTCCCCACTTACCGGTTGCCACCTTGTTTTTGTTCCTCCGAGGAAACCTGCCGCCAAGGTACCGGAACACGCCACCTGGAAGGAGAAGGAAAAGGAAAGGAATAAGCAACCCACCTGAGACGGATAGAGACCAGAGAGGGAGAAAAGGAAAGGAAAACAGAACCCAGAACCACCGGTTACTCACAGACTGTTCTAAGTTATTCTCCCCCTTTTCCACCGCCAAGAACAATAAAAAGCACGTAAACCCCTGTAAAGGGTAGTTAACCTCAGTGTTTGTGTCCTCTATCACCCCTACACCGCACCCTTCGCCTACAGTATCCCTTGTTTCTGACAGGTGGGATGATAACTGTCATAATGTAAAATGGTATTCCTGGCTGTCGGTTTTGTGAACAATGACATCTCAAGTTTGGAGTCATTATGACCAATCCAAATGTCCAAGAATTCAACTTTATTTCTGCTGGTGTGGATAGTAAACTTGAGGTTGGGATCACAAACGTTGATCCATTGACTAAATTCTGTTAGAGCGTCCTCTTCACCTGTCCATATGAAAAAAATGTCATCTATGAACCGTGACCAACAATGAACATTTTCGTAAAACGGTGCCATCTCATTATAAATATGGATTTCCTCAAATGCGCCAACATAAATGTTGGGCACACTTGGGGCGCATGCAGCTCCCATACTAACCCCTTTCTTCTGCTGATATGTCTGGCCATCGAATTCAAAAAAGTTTTCCTGTAGGACAATGTTGAGGCACTGCAAAATGAAGGAAGAATGTTCTGTATTCCCTTCTTTTTCGAAGAGGCGTGCAACAGCTGACCACGCTTCTTTCTGCGGGATGTTAGTATACAGTGCTTCGATGTCCATAGTTACTAGTATTTGTGTGGTCGAATTAAACGAGAGACCTTCAAGTTTGGCAATAATGTGGCTAGTATCTCGAATAAATGCTGGAAGTAATGCTACTCGCGGGTTTAAAAATTTCTCAACATATTTAGATAGAGGTTCTGTCAATGCCCCTACAGTAGAGACAATAGGTCTCATAGGGGGGTCTGTCTTATTTTTATGTATTTTAGGAACCCCATAGAACACAGGGGTCCTGGTTTTCACTGGATTAAGATATTGGAACTCTTGTTGACAAATAGTGCCATTTTCAAAAGCTTCAGTACATATGTTAGTTATCTCTCTTTTGACTCGTTCATGCCAGTTATTTCTTGTCTTCTGGTAGTAGTCTGGTTGGTTTAGCATAGTTTGAATTTTGGATTTATAGGTTTCAGTTTCCAACAAAACTATACCCCCTCCCTTGTCACACGGTTTGACTGTAATATGTTTATCTTTTTGTAGTCTTTGTAGGGCTTGATATTCACCTTGATTTAAATTAAAATGTGGTCTTGGAACAAATTTCAACAGGGATTGGATCTTATTTAACACTATATTCTCAAAGATTTTAATCTCAGGTCCCACCATATCAAGATGGGGAATAAAGGTAGAGACAGGTTTTAACCCCGAAAGATTAGATTCCCTGCGATCTGTTTTACCTTCAAAGTATCTAGAAAGCCTAATTCTTCGGAAGAAGGCATGTAGATCAGAGAGAAGACCAAATTTATTGATAGAAGTAGTGGGGATAAATGACAACCCTTTCTTCAGTAATGACTCAGTATCTATATCCATGGGTGAAGTACTTAGGTTGAAGACTGGTACTGTTTTTAGTCCCTCCCATATTGTTGTCTCCTGGTTTGAAGGGTATGTGGGGAATTGTCCACATTCTGAAATCTGCCCCTCTGGTAGTTTCTGTATCTCATTTGTGGTCTCCCACCTCTGGATAAAAAATGGTTCGAGCGACTTGGGCCTTCATTGGGGCCTACCCTTACATTGTATTGTTCGGCCTGGTTAAAAGTTCCTTCTCCCTCAGATTCTGAGGTATCAGAGAAGGTGACGATTTTCTTCGTCGTCCAGAATTGTCGGTCTTGTTCTGATGCGTTTCGTTGTTGATTCGCATAATATCCATCCGATAGATACGGGTATGCTCGTTCTCTAGTGAACGATCTAATGTCCTTTCTGAGCTTGTCTGTCTTTCTCTTGACTAGATATAGGTTGAACGATTCAAGTTCTTGTTCGATGGTCTCTAACTGTTTCTTCGCTTCCTGTACGGAGTCATGTGTTTTCAATTCTTCTTCTAGTGACTGGATTTCTTTCATAAGGGTTTCCATCAGTTCTCTAGCGGTTTCTATTATAAGGATCATCCAATCCCGAGAACAACGATTGGAGATCAGGGACCATTTTTCTAGAAATTGTCTAATCTCTACAAAGAGACCTGGGATGTTCCTCACCCTTAATCCTGCAGGAATAATTCCGGCTCTAAAATATTCTAGAATATAGTCTGCATGTAATTCTGTACGTTTGGTCTTTTTCTTTAGTTCCAATAATTTGAACCACCCTTCTTTGGGTTGGTTTGAGGAGATGGATGTTCCTGATCCTGATCTTGGTTGTTCCAGTAATTTAGCTAGATCTTCCTCGCTAAATCCAAATGTCTTAATGGACTCCATAGTAGGGTCTAGCCAGATATCTAAGGATATTGTTTTCTCTTTTTCCTTTTTAATCTATTCTTAGTTCTGTCTCTAAGTCGAATAGATAAAAGGATAACCAGAACTTAATATGTTAGACAATATGTATGTCATGCGTAGAATATTCAATGGAAAATAAGAGGTAAAATTACCAGGGTGGCTACTAGAGCTAGCACGTGAAGAAATAATTATAAATATACTTGTATGAAAAATATAATATACCGTGACTACAAAAACAAACAACTAAAAAACAAACCTATAAGGAACAAATAAAAACAATGATCACACAAACAGACCCCAACGACAATGTGTCGTAGCTAAAGAACAATAATTCTAAGGGGATTCCCTGAATTTAATGAACGTAGCTCTAACAGGGAAATAACCAATGTAGAGAAAAACTACTAGAAGAGCTACTGAGATAGCCATGAAGATACCATCATCTTCACATACCAATACTTTGATCTAGAATGATACTAACAGTATATTATAGACCAGTTATATACTTATAAAGTCAGGCTACTACCTTTAAGTACTCAATTGCAAATAGAGTAATCCTATTGCATAATTAATACCAACTTATTTTACAGATACAAATGTTTTATTGTTCAAATATAGTACAATCATAATAAGTATATACAATAAATCAAAAGAATGAAGAAGACATACAGAGTACCTAAATCAAACGTACCACATATACGCAAAATTTTTACAAATAAGAAAACGTGTCTAATTTACAGGTGAGTCATCACATCAAGAAAATAATCTAAGTAATAAAATAAAATAAAGACAATTTAGAATGATGAGAATATACAGATATAGAAAATTCTAATATATTAGTATTAATAGTTAATACATAGCCAAAAAAACAATATTATCATGGTTTTATCCAAGTGGTACCGTAGGGACCGAAGGCCTACGCGCGTTTCGGTGTTATAGGGTGTAATGAACAACCTTCCTCAGGGCCGTTCCCAGTGGTACTAGTGTATGATACTCTAGTCTTGGCAGCCAAATCTTCTGGTCAAATTAGTTATAGGTTTGTAGTGTTCTTTTTGATGATGTAGTCAGGTAATCTGATAAGAAAATTAATTTGTATAAACATTTTACATAAATTCTCGTGCTAGTTATCTAGTAGTCACCTCTCTATACGTGATAATTGTATCACTACCATGGGTGACATATTAACTTGTCAAAAATGCGTGCCCAGAAGGATAGAATAGATTTTGTCTGGTATAGTTAGTAGAAGAGTATAGAGTATAGAATATAAAGTATATGCATATAGAGACTACAGTTGCTTAATTAGGGAACATAACAGCGGTTCATGTAGTATTAGTTCCTGTAATGCATACCAGGTGCCACTAAGGGTTCCGATAATTAGTATATCATCATTGGTGGATATCTTATATTGCTCTACTAGTATACCTTAGTTCCCTTTTAATGAGAACATGCAGCTTGGTACATGCAAAATAGTAAGAGTGATGCATTTTAGTGTAGGCAGACCTTACTTGAGGGGTCTTTTCAGACGTTTTTATAGGATTCTAATTTTTCCGGCCATTACTGCTTCTCTGCAGGACATGATGTTACCTATTATGCTGCAGGGAGATGGACTAGATAAATAACTGGAACCACATAATAAATGAATAGGTAAATAAGTAAATAATAATGATAAATTGACAATATAGTCAATATATATTATATAGTCATTATTTATAGGATCTAAAAATCACCTGAATATTTGCTAATGTCTGCTGCTCAATTAGGGTCCAAGTGAACCCCTGCATGTATATATAGATCTTCAAAAGCTTGCCGGTACACCATATAGATTCGGACAGTGGCAACCTGACTGCAATGATTTAAACTGTTGCGAAAAACAGAAAACAAAGAGAAAAAAATCGGAATGATTAACCCATTTACTGGTTATAGTTCGTACTGAGCTTAATAGTATTAGTGAAACAAATATAACGCTAATGCGATGAAAGAGGGATTACGTACTGGAATAGATGAATACCGATCTCGGCGTTTGCTCTTCCCGCTTTGCTGGCTAGGATCAGCTGCCGCTAATCACAGACGTTTTTATGTGGCCGTGCCGAGATGTAATCTCTGCTATTGGGCCGCGAGGAAATAAGTGAACAGGCAAACTAATGTGGCGGCCATATTGTAGGTATTCCGGAAATGGCAGAGCGGTACGAACGGAACGATAAATATACACTGTTCAATTCCTCTGAGGCAACAATACAGTATCTATACGGGGAATTGTCACGAACCCATCTATAGACATACCGTTCATTTATCAGAAATATGGATATTAGATTAAATCTTACCGTAGGCTAAATATGAAAACTGGCTCTGAGCATATGATTTGAGACCCAGGGGACATTGCTAACTCAAATGGTTCTAAGGAGTATACTTTAAGATGAGATAAAATAAAATGAAATAAATGCTGGGGACTGACAGGATCACTTTCATGTAGAATCTCCATCTTATTACACGGAACCAATTATACTGGAATCATACCCTGGTCAGAGTGGAACTAGGGATAAAAATTATAGTAGAGAATAGACTATATAATTGCATTTTCCCATGGAGTATATTCATTCAATCCCTTTTCACAGCTATTTAGTGTAAAAATCCAGAAGACTTCTCTCTTTTTCCGAATTCTATGGTCTTCTCTTTGTCCAGGGTTCTTAATCTTTTCTAGGACAGTCCAAGAGAGGTCCTCGATTTGATGTCCATGCTGAGTCCAATGAGTGACTAACAGGGCACTTTCTTTACCATTTCGAATGTTGGAGATATGCTCCAATATTCGGATTTTAACTTCTCTTCCAGTTTCTCCTACATAGAGGAGAGGGCAAGGACATCTAATTACATAGATACAGTTGACTGTTTTACAGTTGGTCATATCTGATAATTGGAAGTTGGTACGTTTCCATGAGAATATATTGCTCACAATAGCTCTCGGACAAGCCTTGCAATTACCGCATTTATGGTTGCCTGTAATCGGTCGATTACCATATATCGACTTTTGACAGAAGGTCTCATTCTTAGGTAAAATAGCTTTAACTAGTTTGTTCGCAATGTTTTGATTTCTCCTAAAGGACAGGAGGGGGCGCTCCCCTTCCCTTCCCCCTGAGGTGCCTGTATTGTTTCTATCTGATGCCCCGGCAGTGTTCTCTCGGATTTTTTGTCAGGTATCTATTGTGGGCCTCGCCCATGCATTTTTGGACTGTTTGTGCACGGACATTGTTGTGTACATATCTGCACTACTTCTTGTATTGTATAGTTAATTTTGACAGATTTCGTGATATATATCAGTATATTTTTGTATGAGTAGTATATTGGCACAATACAAAGTTTGACCGCAATTCGCTTTGTCTTTGCATCCTTCCGGGGGGATTGTGAGTTGTTACTGTGATTTTTGTGACTGCATTGGTGTGTATGTTGTAATATGCGAGGGTGGGGATGGGGGTGTTTGGTGGGTGTCCCCCTAACTTTTGCCTCCCCCGTCCCCCGTGTCGTAGGTGCAGTACTCACCGGTATCTTCTGCGCCTACGTCGCTGTTGGTCGTAGATGAGCAGGAATACAAGGGCAGGGAGTATTTGTAGTTCCGGCTCCATGGTGTCCTCGTTCCTCGTGGGATGTGTTGAGGTGAGCGTTTTCCCATAGCAAAAGCTGTTTCTGCCGTGTTTTTATCCACGGTCAATCCGCCCCGGAAAAGGTGGCGGATTGGTGTGTTGTGATAGTGTGGGCAGTACATTGTCTCCCGCCTGTCTGGTGGCGGTGTCCGGCGCGCTCTTTTTCTGTACCGCTGTGGCGGGCGGTGTGTTAAAGTGGCTGTCTATGTTGGCGGTTTCCGCCAGGGTCATAATTCCCTTTTTTTGTCCACCGGCCTGTTTGCGGTATTACCGCACCTTTAACACCGTCCGCCAAGGTTGTAATGACCACCTATGTCTTTTACAGCATGTTAAGTCAAACAATAATATAATTTTGAATGACAGTTGTTAGAAATTGGGTTGTTGGTTGACTGGGGCGTGAACCTTATTCAAACAGCAACCACAATCCTAGTCAGGGTAAGTGTCAAGCAAACCCTAAATTAACCTTTGCTCATTCTCTGGTAGCTTGGCACAGAGCAGTTAGGCTTAATATAGAAGCAGCGATCAAAGTATTTGTGCAACACTTCAAACAATAAAACAGTGAAAACACCACACAAAAAGATACCACACCAAGTTAGTTAATAGATCTGACTTTAATAAACAAAACAAGATCAAATATGACAAAAATCCAATAAGTAGAACTCGAGATATAGATTTTTAAAGGTTTTTAATAAAAATAGTGCTAAGAAGCATAAAACCCTAAAATGGGTTATCTGGTTGCGTCGGACTGGGACACAGTGAAAAGTTCAGACCGACTGTGATGGAGCGTGGGCCGATTTGGGCTTGCTGAACACAAGCACCTTAATCCGAAGTTGCCTGGCATTGCGTGGATTCAGGACAAAGACACCTTGTGAGCAGAGATGATTTGCTGGGTCTGAGATTTGGTTCGGCTGCGGAACGAGATCTAGATGCGTCAGCATTGAAGACCCAGGCGATGCGTCTTGGAATCCGAAGACCGGTGTCGAGGATGCATTGTGCAGTCGAGGCGATGTGTCAGATACGATGACCTGTGAAACTGCAAAGCGGAGTATTGCCGTCATTGAGGTTGGCCATTGATAGTGATGCGAGATCCATTCACTGGGAAAAGCGTTGTGCAGTGGTGGTTTCGAAGGCAATTTGTTGGTCCCAAGATGGGAGGTGCAGCAGCAATGCAAGACCTTTGCGCCGGATCTAATCCATGCAGCAGTGGCAATGTGTCGACTCTGTAGAGGATGCATCGGTTCTGCAGAGGATGCATCGGTTCTGCTTGTGTAAACACCTGAGGCCCACTTCCAAGGGCCTAGGTCTAAGGGGGCACCACTTGGCAGGACAGACACACATATAGCAGCATCCAGATGCAGAAGCAGGGGGGTTGAAAGACTTTTATGTCCCTGAATCTTTAGATCAGGAGGCCAGCCAGCTAGCCCTTGGTCTCACTCTTGGTTCTGTTTGGAGAGATACAGGTCCAGTCCTTCTCACTTCCAGGCAAGAGGGCAGCAGGTCAGCACAGCAAAGCCAAAGTCCTGCAGAGTGCAGTCCAACAGACTGGCATCCCTTCAGAACTAAAGCAGTCCTTCTTCCTGGCAGAGTATGCGCAGGTCCAGAAATGTACTGAAGTCGTGGTGTCAGAGGTCCAGTACTTATACCCAGCTGGGTCTTTGAAGTGGGAGAGACTTTAAAGACATGCTTTTGGAGTGCACAGAATCCCTGCTCTCCCTGCTCTGGCTCCAGACTCACTATAGGAAAGTATGCAGCCCTTTGTGTGGCGACAGGACACAGCCTATTCAGTTGTAGGTGAGCCTGGGTCCAGCTCCTCCCTCCCATCCTGCCAGGATGGCCCATCAAGTCCCACCTAAGCTCCCATTATGTGTGGCTGCTATGAGGAATGCACAAAGCCCAGCTGTCACTCAACCCACAGAAAATGCCACCTTTCTGAAAGTGGTATTTTCAGAATTGCAATTTAAAAACCCAACCACCATAAGTTGTGGTTTTAAATTGTGGTCTTGGAGACACCCAAACTCGAAAAAGCTATCTCTTCCAAATTGTGAATTACACTTAGAATTTGTAATAACACCACCCTAATGTTATCCTATGCGGCAGATAGGCCTTGCAGTAGTGAAAAATGACTTTGGGAGTTTTTCACTACCAGAACATGTAACATTTAAAAGTGCATGTCCTACCTTTTACATATATTGCACCCTGCCCTCTGGGCTGTCCAGGACCTAACCTAGGGGCAGCTTATAGGTATGAAAAGAGAAGGTTTAGGCTTAGCAAAAGGTTCACTTTCATAGGGCGACATGGCAGGTTAAAACTGCATACACAGTCTCTGCAGTGGCAGACCTGAGACATGGCTAGAGGGCTTCTCAAGTAAGTGGCACAATCAGTTCTGCAGGCCTAATAGTAGAATTTAATTTATAGGCCCTGGGCACAGATGGTGCACTTTTCTAGGGAGTTACAGGTAAATTAAATATGCCAATTTGGTATGATCCAATGCATTCATATTTTAGGGAAAGGGCACAAGCACTTTAGCACTGGTTAGCAGTGGTAAAGGGTGCAGAATCCTAAGGCCAGCAAAAACGAAGTCAGAAAAAACAGGAGGTCTGAAGGCACAAAAATCAGCGGAAACCTCCCGACGGATGCCAGGTCTAACAACAGTTTTAAGGGATGAGGCAGGATTGCTAGGTTTTCCACAAGGAGGTTTTGGGAACATTAATGCGCAATGGTGCACACACAGCATGTAAGATCAGTAACCTTGGCCAAACGTGTTACGGCAACTTTCAGGTTTTCACCATAGGAGTTTTACCAAAGGTTGTGGAAGATGATACATCACAAAGCTCATTGGAGTATTTACACTGTTTATCTTTAAAAACAAATGCACAGGACAATTTGGGATTCTCCTGAAAAGCAAAATAAAATGTAATAGCAAAATGTGGCTGTTGTTTGAGTATCTTTGTTATATGGGACTGTAGGTGAGAAGTGTGGTTGTTGCTTATGCGTTAGCCTGTGTGTTCTGGTTAGTGGTCATCGTACACATCTTTCTAAAAGTTTACCATTTTAAGCATCTCTTAGGACCCATGTCCCTCACACTACTGGTTTCTCCTCCTTGATTTATACCTCATGCCCTCTTTACTATAGTGTTCCTCAAAATGCAGCATATTTACTCTTCTGCTTTCTCTGACAAGCAAACGCTTATCATCTATTGCTCTGTTTTTAGTAAAATCATGTTGTTTGAAAGGCAGATTCCTAGCTCCATCTCTCTCTCTCTTACTCCCTTTCCTCTTTCCTGTTAGATCTACCACTTTTGTACAGTTTTCCCGAACAGCTATCTAAGCAACCAATACAATGCATCATGTCTCTTGGTCTGTGTGTATCAGTGACAGAATGTCTGGTGGTCTGTCGACCTGGATGCATGTGTGTCTCGTCTTTGTGCATGCTTGTTAGAAGGCATTTCAGTTTTTGTGTGCCTGGACGTCTTTAGATGATTTATGTTTTAATATTTGCAGGTATGCATCCAGTTTGTAGCTTCAAATTAAATTCAAAGTGTTGTAAATATCTGGCATTACTATTACCCAGTTTAACCACAGTCAAGTTATTAATCTGAGAAGGATGAAACACTGAGTTGGTTTTGTCAGGAACTCAAACCAATGGCCTATATGATGCAGCATTCTCAAGGGGGCTCAATAAATATTGTTCACAGAAAGAATAAAGGCATGAGACTGGCTGCAATAAGGGGGATCTACTGGCATCTGTTGTGAATGATTAAAACGGTACAGACTACCATTACATATGTCCCGATTGATGACGATGAGCCTGTACAGTACAACACAAATGAATCCTTAGATTGCACTTCTAGACTTGCATCAAGGAAATTAGGGGAATTGAGGCTGAATACCTCGAGTCATGGTATCCATTTATATTCAAGCTTTATTACCACACCCGCATGTTGCCTCTCATGTGTCTGAGGCTCTACATTCACTACCTCAGCCTTCAAGATGAGCAATACTGATTTAAGACCTGAAGGATCATTCAGAGATTAAAGTCTTGCTTTAATTATTAGAAAGGACTGAAAAAAGACCATGACTGAATACATTAATTGAATTGTGGTAGGCACATGGAAATGTCATGAACACCAAGTGAAGAAAATTCAGCTAGGCACAAATGAAATATTGGAAAGGCTGCTGAATACAAATGAGTGTCTGAAGCAATAGGACAACCAAAATTCTAGGAATATGTAGAAAGGTATGGCTTTGCTCAACCTATGAAGAATTTACAGGATAGAGCACAATCATGTAAGTAGTGCTCTCTTTTTATTTTTTCTTCAATAATGTATAATGATCCAACAATTCCAAATAAACTTTCAAGAAATAAAACCTTGACAGTGCTGTTCATCAACAAAAATTGTGTTGTTTGTATCACAGCTTTGGTTGGTCTACGCACATCTACAAAGGGCGTTTTGGAGACCTAAAAGGCAAACCTTCAAACATGGTCCACCTAGTTATCAGACTACAAAACGCACCCAATCCCATGACATCAATATTGTCCAAGGACAAGGAGACAGGGAAAGATGTGGAGAGATAAAGAGAAAGGGTGCACCGGATAGACAAAAACAAGAAAAGAAAGAGAAAGATAGGGAAGGGAAAGTTGGATAAAGATCAGGAGAAATTAGAAAATAGAGACAGAGTGAAAAACAATGATAAAAAGATAGGGAGAGCGACGAAAAGGTGTGAGAGGAATGGAAAGAAAAGGAAACAGAGAAAGCATGGAAACAGAGAAAGAAGACGTGGTGGAGAGATACATCAGGAGAGATATGGAACAGCAGAGCCAACAAATAAATAGAAAGACAGATGTGAGAGAAAGACAGTGAAAGGAAGATGCAGAGAAAGATAAGTAGACAGAGATGAGAATCGGGCGAGACAAAGTGCAAGATATGTGGGGTACAGTTAAGAGAGAGAAATACTGAAGACATAAAGGTCTGAGAGAGAGAGAAGTTTAGACAGAAATAGTACGACAGATGAGAAAGACAGGGAGACAGACAAAAGAAAATAAAGTCCAAGAAAGGAATGGAAAGACAGGGAGAGACAGAAGAAAGAGGCACAGCGGTACAGAAAGTGAGAGGGAGAGACAGAAAGTGAGAGAGGCAGAGGCAGAAAAATAGGGACAAAGAAGGTCAGTGAGAGCTAACAACAGGGGGAGGCCAAGGAACAGACAGGAAGAGACATCTGTATCTGTTTCTATCTAGTTATCCAATTATCTATAATCTATCCACCTTACTCTATTCTTTACTGTATATCTGTATCTCTATCTTTGTTTACATCTTTTTTGTGAATTAATTTATTTATTATTCAGTTAGTTAAAACCATAACAATATCACATTAAAACAAATTATAAAAAAGAAATCAAAGCAGACTAGGCGGTCTGCTCCGGCTGTGGGTAAAACAATTAGAATACAAAAAACAGTTGTTAATGCTCCCAAGAAATGTTAGGGGGTTGTAAGCACATCAAGCTTGACCTTTGTGGGGTGTATGTTGGAAATAGGAATCACAGGAGAACGACAGAGGGGATCGCTTTCCCGGTTAGTACATTGTGCTTAGCCAGGGGGGGCCATCGTCTCCCCTCCTTGTTGCACATCGTTGCATTTTATTGACGCAAGGTGGATTGGCGCTTCCTAGTAATGTTGCTAACTCCAATATTTTGACGTTAGACAAGTCTAGTGTCAAAATATAAATATGGAGTTAAGTTAGCGCAGATTTAGCATCAAAATAAGTGACGCTAAGGCATAGGTAACTGTCCATAAATATGGGCCTGAGTGCAATCTGGCACACATAAACTCAAATAATAACGTGGGGAAAAAAACAAAAAACAAGAGCAAAGCCTGCACCTTTTAGGGGGGTCATAGAAAATTATAGATTGGCCCGGCCATGCTGGGCCCCCCTTAGCTACAGCCCTGCTTCCACCAAGAGTACAGGTCTGAGCACCTTGGTCACTTCTGCTGTTCCTGACAGGCCAACACTCTACTTTTGGCTCTCCACAGCTGAAAGAACATACAGGATTGATAATTTCCCATAAACACAGAGTGCTGTCCTGCAGTGCCAAAATACAACCACTTATGCATGCCACATCTCTTGGAATCCGGATAAAGTTGGGCATTGACATTCAACCCCTAGGCATTTCGTGCTCCACAATGTGATCTGCCACTGAGTGGGTTTCTGTGAGTAGGGCTAAGGAGACATTTTGTTACGTAGTCTGGGTGTGGACTGGCCTCTTTGGCTATTGTCTCACCCAATGGGTAGGCAGGACAAAGTTTTTTCAGCCAGTCAAGTAAGTGTAGGTCTCAGGGAATTTTTTGGAAGTGTCACAGAGTCAAGGAATAGGGATTTTTATTGGTACTTGTTTTAGTAGGTTATCTGTATTTAAATGACTAGTACAGATAGGGTAGTTGAGGCACGGAGGATAATTCAGGAGGTGGATAGAGAAGAAAAAACAGGTGTTTTAGAACAGGCCTGGGTTGGATTAAGACGGTTCAAAAACAGCTGTTGCCTAGTGGAACATCAGTGGCGGTGTTAGTATGTTGAATGCCGGGTGGTAGGGCTAGAAGGGGAAAGGGAAAATAAAAAGAGTCTTACATCACTGGGAGTGTCAAGGGGAGTAGTATCCATTTTGGATAATGTTTTTAAGTTGCCTTTCCCTTGCACAGACATTCAAAAAGGACAACAGAAGCGCTCACTGGCTTCTCCAAAGATTTATATGGCCTACAGTTCGCCTGCCTTTATGAACACTGTACGACTTAATCAAACACACTATAAGGACGTTTTAGGAGCTGTACCTTATCCTTAATTATTTATGATTTTGCATGTTACTGTAGAATTTAAAAAAATAAATCTTTGTAATTTTCTTTAAAAAAGCCAAAAACGTTTTCCATTGACAGATGATGGGACACATTTATATCACAATGCTCATGATGTAGCAGAAATTTTAGTACTGTCCCTGACGTCACATTGGTTATCTATATGTGCTAATTTATTCATTTTAGTAATCAAAGTACTAATAGTTATGTTGTAAAGTGATGCACTGTAAGCCATATTAATGTGCATTCACTGTAGGTTACTAGACAAACGTGTTGTGGTATAGTTCTAAAGCTTAACATAAAACAAATTAATTTAGTTCTGTATGATAGTTAACCATATGAATTAACAGTCTGCACTAAAACGATAATAGATTTATGAGGAGAAATGTTTAAAATGTTATGTGCAAAAGTTGAAGAATGTAGTTCGGTGCCATAGTTACATGATTGGGTTAAGTTATTTCATTTGAACTCTACTGTGACATGAACACCGACAAAGCTTATTAATATTTAATTCATAATTGTGAATTTTATATGGGTCTTAATTGCATAAATTAATGTGCTGTTTTAATTCACTTTGCTTAGCATAAGGGAGGCCTGCAAGGCCCTGTTCCTTGACTGCAGAAAATGTTTAGTCATTCTTGCTAACGTGAACTTTTCTTTCAGACTTCGTTCTCATGTGAATGTTAACTTGGTAATAGAGGTTCTCTTGTTTTACACATAGTGTGCCTGAGAAACTAACCTTGGCGTCAGTACATTCAGGAACTCTGGAATAGACTATGTATACAAATGTTGCAACCTGCATGGATGAGCTAAGATGGATGCCTTTTCTCATGATGGACTTGGGAGCTTTCATTGATGTTGCAGTCTGTATCACATAACTGACTTTCATTGAATAATGAAACCTTTTGCGTCATGTGGTGTGATGGATTGATGAGTCATCTTGCACTATGAACTTTAATATACCGTTTCACACTTGGATCAGTGGCAGTCTCTCTCCAGACCCTACTGCAGCAGTCTTCTTGCCTTCCCTTTAGGAGTTGAACCCCCTTGGACTCTGAGAGGCACAGTCCATTCTACCCTTGCCCCTTGAAAATGTTTTGCTGAGATAGATATTTTTCCTCTGACCCAGAGAAGAAAAATTGATTGAGCTCCTGAAATGCTGCCGCCTTCCCTTTTTACTTACTTTTTGTTAAACTTAGTAACCTTTTGCCCCAGATTTTTGTTTTTAAATTTCTTTTGTCCTTTGTGTGCTTTTTGCCTTTTGTCCATGTGTTTAACTCGGCAAATGTTAACATCGACTTGCTAATTTGTAGGGCTACTCAATGCACAGGTGACTAAATTGTAGACTTTAAACTGCTAAACGATTAACTGAATTAGGGTTTGTTGTCTCCTTCTCAAATTTTCTCATTGCTTTTAACTTTAGCATTGATTGAGTGCCTGATCTTTTTGATGTTAGTTTGTTTCAACTTCTTTAGGAGGTTTGGCGCCTATCATGATTCTGTACCATTACAGCCTGGACTTGTCTTTAATCTGTAATAAAACCCTTGGACTTTATATCATACTGGAGTTTGTCTTGTGTGGCCACATTGGTCATACTGTCATTTTAAACTGCTTTGTTGTGAAGTTTGATGCCTATGTCGCCACACTCTTATGCTGGATGAAATGATTTATCAACCTTTTTCCAAGCATATTCCTGACCAGGAATATGCTCTAGCACTTGATATGTTAATACAAATGCTAATACGATTGTTGATGTTTGTCTATTTTTCTTTTGGGTATGATTCTGCCAACAAGAATATAATTGTAAGTTTATTGAAAAATTGAGAAATGAACCAATGCAAAATCTGATGATGATCAAACTGACTTATTGCCCATATGATTGTTTTAAATTTATCATTACTAATGATAAACTGCAGGGTATAATTTTTCTTCATATAAGTGCTAATGTGGCTACTGTTACATCCAGGAGCAGCGATTATTGCAATGTAAGGTTAAGCACAACTGTGCTACCTGTTTAAGGAAACACCTGATTGTACAATGCCTCAGGCAAATACCATTGATGGCACATGGTCAACAGTACATATATTAGGGATAGCACAAAATTATGGAAAAAGGGCATATTTCTGTCAAAGTTGAGGTGCTGAGTTACTAGTTGAAGTTGTATCCATAGAAGGAGAAAGCAAATATGTTATTTTAGGGTTTTCAGGAAGGTCTTAGGTTATGTTACCATATCCATGTGGTGAAGAGATGGGCAAAGAATTAAAAATCTGTACATGTGAATTCCGAGGTAGTACCACACAAGACATCCAAGGAAGTGATTCCAGCGAGAGTTTTGGGCCCCTTTATATTTTGGCAACTGGAGAATTTAGCCATTTCCTGTCTGGGGGCACCATTAAAAAAAAAAACAAGATGAATTCAGACTAATACACCTTTACCTTGGCCTGAGGGTCACTCAATGATATTACTGCGACCAAGGATGCTGGTGTGCAAAAGTGTATGATGGTATTGCCTTGATGAGAAGTCGTGTGAGAGGCTCTGAAACTGTAATATCAGACATCAAATCAATTGCACATCATTGCCAGTTGACCTTGAAATTTTTTAATTTCTAGTTTTACAGTTGGACGAACGCATCTTCATAGAAAGAATGTTGAAGATGGGTTTCTCAGTTTAATGTTTATTGTTGTTTGAGATGTTTAACTCCTTTTTACAGTTTTATTATGTTACTGTCTGGTTTGCACACTGTGACTCATTACTTTGATGACTTATTTGTTGGTGAGAAGGATATAGACAATTATGGAGCAGTATTGGTCACTGCTAGAGTAGGTCTGTGTCACAGTGTTGTGGTGATGGTGAACATGAAAATAGATGTTTAAGGGTATTTTCTACAAGGTTGGGGAGGACAGCCGGATGAGGCTGGTGATCTAGTAATGTATCAAGTGTATGTACTGGATGGGGACAATAGGGTCTGAGGCAGTGACAACATGAGGGCACAAATAGTATAATATGTTTGGAGTAGGGGATTATAGGAACGGGTTAGGTTCATTAACACCTAAGATATGCTAAGGCTTTTCCACCACAGACCTAATCTCTTTTCTTGATGTTTGGAACACTTCACACTTAGGCCTTCATACATTTTTCCACAAAAGGTATTGACGGAAAAAAGTGCTTTCTAAGTACTCTCTTCTTGTGGATTCTAAAGGTTCCCAAGGTGTTTGGATTCCCCTAGAGCGAACTGATAAAATAGACAAAATACAGCAGAAAATTGTTTTTTGCTGGAAAAGAGGTAAACATTTTTGTGCAAGAAAGCATGTTTCTTCATAAAGATTCCATCAACAAATAGTTTGCTGTGCTAGGATTGCCACCTTCCTAGCTTTCAGGAATAAGCAGAGTTGTGTAAGATGTAGGGGAAAACAAAACAATTTCTGCTGGTGGTTTTTAAAAACCGGTATGAAACCCATGGGTGAACCCAGCCAGCTACAATCATTTGAGTAGATTGCTTGTGGTTTTCCAAAAGAAACTAATAGTTGAAATTAAAGAAAACATGAAAATAAGTTGAAAAAAAATAGCAATTGATGACAATGTTTTTATCTTTAATTTTTGGCTCCAATCAGGTAGCTGTGGTATTTGGGTCTGGACTTGGCCACCACTCAGGGAAACTGACCAAACTTGGACTTTCTTAAAAACTAAAGACCCAGCCGAGCTCAGGGTGGTGTGTCTTGTGTGAATCCCATGACGTGTTTTTACCCCAAATGCCCTACAAATCTCATTGACTAAAAACACACATTTTCCTCAACTTTAGTAACAGAAATTTCCAGAACCTTCTGACACTCACAAAATTCCCACTCCCTGCATTCCCACACTTCTCCTGATAAAAATGCTACTCCCCTTGTGTGAGCCCATGTGACACAAAATGCTCCAATACGGGAAGTGGAAACATCAATATTTCCTTTAAAAAAATGAACAGTGGGTGTAGCTGCAATATTTGAGCCCAGGCTCAACTGCCACCCAAGGAAAACTATCAAACCCATACATTTTTTAAAACTACACACTCAAGCTGTTCTGGGTAGTGTATCTTGTGTGGATACTGGTGGACATTTACCTACCTGCTATTCCTTGCAAACCTCGAAATCTGTCTAGAATGCTGTATTTTCCTCACATTTTTTGTCTGAAATGCCCATTACTTGCAGGGATCCTTAAAATTGCTACCATTAGGTATTCCCACACTTCTCCCAATAAAAATGTTACTCTACTTGTGTGGAACAGCCTAGCACCCGCAATACAAAAAGCCCCAACAGACAGCTTGAAGACATCAACATTTCCTGTAAAAAAAACAACAACAAAAAACATTAACTGTCTGACAATAGGTGTAGCAGCGGTATTTGGGTCCAGGTTCGGCCACCTCCCAGGGTAACCTGCCAAAGAGCTACATTCCGCTAGCCAAACTCTACACATACCACCAGCGAATGCCCTCACATACCACCAGCCAACAGCCACACATTCTGCTAGCCAACAGCCACACAATCACTACTAAACACATATTGCCAGCCACTCTAGGGCTTTAGTGTCTTGACCAGAGACCTTGACTGTCTGCCTTCTACCTAGACAAGATCTCTTTGAAAATAAATCTAGGCTAAGCTTTGACCACTTGTTCATATCTATCTCACTTGGGGTCCTAATACTGTGAGGGTGCCAGGTGCAACTTTACTAACTCCTCCGCATGACCACCTGCGTAGGCCAGGAAAACTTGTCTTTCATGAGCTTGTAGTGCACAGGCAGCATAAATCCAATTCCTTCCAGTGCACGGAAGTAACTTGGGGTGCGTCCGAGAATGCCTTTGTTGCTCATTCAGCAGACAGCTCTACAGAGTAACACTGGGTAACCATGATGGGGCAAACTCTCCTATGTTCTCTAAAGAACACTTCAAGAGAGACTAAGGGCTTTAGGATTTGGTGCACAAAGTATTCTGTCAAAACGTGGAGCAAGTTCCTTCCATCGTTAAGTGCAGTGCATGGACTGTAATGCACTTGTAATACAGTGAGAGGAACATCCACCACATTCTGACGGAGGATGAAGGTAGGAAATAGACCGCACATTATTTGTGTAATTCTGGGTGTAGTGTTCTGTGTGTCACTGGTACCTGGACCACCTGCCTCCACTTACACAGGATCCTAATTAAAAGAAGCCTAGATTAAGCTTTGACTATCTCTTCATGTCTGCCTCCCACAAAATCCTGACTAATACCATATTCATGCCAAATGAACCTTTTATAACTCCTCCCCATGGCAGGAAGGAGTGTCTTTCATGCACCTTTAAGGCACTTGCAGCACTAAATCCAACTCCTACAGTGTGCAGAAATAAACTGGGGGTTTCCAAGAATGCCTTTGCAGCACTTTCGTCGGGCAGTGTGAGCATATTTACAGGATGACACTGTTGTAACCATGCTGGAACGTACTCTCATAGGATCCCTAAAGTTTACTTCCATGCAGACTAAGGCACTTAGGGGTTGGTAGAGTCGGTATTTTGTCAAAGTATGGCAAATGTCCCACCAACCGTTATGATGAGTGCTTTGACTGTAATGCACTTGTAATCCTGTGTATGGAACATCTGCCACGTTCTGACAGAGGATGGAGGTGGCAAGCAGGCCAAAAAAGAGTCAAATTTGTACCTATTTACTGGAGTCAGCAAAGACATAATGACCCACAAATCTAATGTAGCAAGAAAAACAGTCCTGGATTTGGCACTTCAGTGGAGAAGTAATGGAGAACAATGAGTCCCATTGACTTGGGTAACAATCATCTGTTATTTTAGCACCAAGAGACTTGTATGAACAGTGTGTTTTACAAATACATGTTAGGTTATGCAAAGGTTTTCCAAACTAGATGAACCAATTAGAAAGACTGCTTAGCTTTTCAGGTTGTGGTCTATGGAAGGTATGGCTCGGAGTCGTGTAGCTCTCCTGTGTCACTGGGGACCTCCTGTGTGAGGTAGGCGAAGGTCTTTGAGGCGCGCTGGTCTGCGTACGCCTTCCTGCCCTGGGCCGATGCGCTTAAACTCTCAGACAAAGTCATAGGAAGTGAGAAAACTATGGCTGCTCTGCAGCCCATTGTGGCTAACAACAAATGTGCTATCTGGGATTTACAGGAGCAAGTCCGCTGCCTGAAGAAAAGGGCAGAAGACATTGAAGTTTGCTCTCAGATGAGCAATGTGCGAATATCGGAGCTGCCGGAAGGAGTGGAGGGCCAGGACCCCAAAGCTTACCTGGAAAGCTGTTACAAATCATTTACTCCTAGCTCAGATCTCACCCCTTCTTCACATTGGAGGCAGCGCATCGTAAACCAGCCTGGCAGCCTCCCCCTCGATCCCCTCCACGCCAGATGTTGGCAAAACTGCTCCATTTCAAGGACTCGGATGCCCTCCTCCATGCATCTCACCTTACTGGTCCTCTCCGGGTCAAGGACAAAGTGGCCATTTTGTTCCCAGATCACACCAGAGAGGTTCGCAGGCAACAAACCTCTTTTCTAGAAGTCAAACGACACCCACAACAACTATGAGTCCAATACTCACTCCTGTTCCCAGTGCGTTTTAAAATCCTGTTTAAAGGCACTTCTCACTTCTTCACCGATCCCAAAAATGCCTGGGACTGGGCAGACCAACACTATGGTACGGCTGCTCCACACTGCCCAGCCTGAAACTCATCTGCCCCCAGACCACACCAGAAGCGGTAGAGTGTACCTCAAACGAATGCCGCACCAAACAAATGACTTCCCCAAATTTGGAACAGATCACAGAAAACAAACGTCGGGTCTTACAGGTAGCAGCTGCCATGGGCACCAGCACCGTCAGTGCAGACAATGACAAAGGCTGGCACATTTTTACCACTGATAATGAAACACTCCCCTCCGATGGCTCGCAACAGACTCCACCAAGTGTGACCCCGGAAACCGTAGATACGTTCATATAAGTGAATCCACCTGTTGCCGTCTGAACTAGTGTACACTGTTTATATGCGCTTTTTTACTATGTCATGGTGTTGTGATGCACTGTCTGGTGTAGAACTAAACTCTTCCTCTCACCACTCCCCCCAGCTCTCACCAGTATAGTTACACACCACTCGCTTGCGTCTCCTGCGCTGTCCCTTAGTGCATACTGTGTGTGCCCCTACCGGTCCCCCCATCTGGTTTGAATCTGATTCTTTAGCTGGAGGCCCTCCCACCTTGAAACCATGGGCCCAAGAGCTGTAGTTCTGCCGCTTAGAGCATAGTCACCCTCCGCTATACAGTAAGTCTTTGATATAGGTGTCTTGTTTGGGCGTACTGTTGGTTCCAGTAGGCTCCCCTGTTTAATTCCTACCAGCCACACAGTGGTTCTCAACCCTCAGTTACCCCTTATTAAGTGGTTTACAATGGCAGGACAAGACTAAGCGCCTTTTGCGCTATGGACAGAAGAATACAGTGGGATGATACCCTCAGCGATAGGCCTCCTTCCCCCAGACAAGGCTCTAAGTCATGCAACCCACAAACACAGATATTCGCCTTCTCATGCTAAATGTGCATGGCATGCACACAGCGTGCAAGCAATACAAAATGGCCCTCATTACAACCTTGGCGGGCGGCTGAAGCCGCCCGTCAAGATCAGACCGCCGGGCGGCCGCCAATGCAGCCGCACCCTGCCACGACCATTTGGAGATCCCTGCTGGGCGGAAAGCTAGTTTCCGCCCGCTGGCCCAGCGGGGATCTCGGCCGCAACACAGGAGCCGGCTCCAAATGGAGCCGGCAGTGTTGCGGCCGTGCGATGGGTGCAGTTGCACCAGTTGCGCTTTTCACTATCTGCATAGCAGACAGTGAAAAGCTGCACGGGGCCCTGTCAGGGGGCCCTGCGACTCCCCGTACCGCCAGCCTTTTCCTGGCGGTTCAAACCGCCAGGAAAAGGCTGGCGGTAGGGGGACTCGTAATCAAGCAAGCAGCGCTGCCCTGGCCGCGGTCGTAATGCCCTGGGAAGCACCGCCAGCCTGTTGGCGGTGTTTCCTCCAGAACAGCCCTGGCGGTCTTGGACCGCCATGGTTGTAATGAGGGCCAATATACTCATACATAAAACTTCAGAAGGCCCAGGTTGTTCTATACCAAGAGACCCACACGACAACAGAAGAACTTGAGCGCCTCCGTAGGCAATGGAGGGGAACAATCCATGCCACTTCCTATTCAGCATATGCTTGGGGTGTCAATCTGGATAAAGCCAGGTATCTCCTTTCAGGTGCTAGTTTCTATCATAGATAAGGAGGGATACTACGTACTTCTAGAGGGTCGCCTGGATGATCAATCACTACTCCTCTGACACATATACGCCCCTCATTCTGACCAGGGAAATTTCTGGGATGCCCTTTTAACAGCCCTAGCCCATAAAACTACACTCCCCTGAATTCTTGGTGATGATTATAACTGTGTGTTAGACCTCGCCTTTGAAAGATCCCATCCTCCTTTACCACACTCCCCAAGCAACATGACTCCGGAATTGGATGCACCATTGGTCCTTACTAGATGCATGGCGATCCCTCAATCTCACCACTACATTGTATTCCTTTAACTCGAAGCCCCCACAAGCTCCACATGCTCCTGGACTGTTTCCTTTGTTCAGCACCCCTAGTGCACCACATACATCATACTATTTACACCGCAAAATTTTGGACTATGACGCACATTTCATTGACCTGTAGTGGTTGACCCCCAATGCCTGTTTGGCATCTCCAGCACGACTGCTTGGAAGACCCAGTCTTCCTCAACGAGCAAGGCACCTGTATGCAACACTATTTCAATGACAACCATAACACGGCATCCACTACTTTGCTTGAATGGGATGCTTTAAAGCTGCTGATCCGAGGTGACTGTACTCAGCAGATAGTAAGTATCCCAAGACCACTTGAAAGGGAGATCACAGCTGCCAAGTGCTGACCTGTGAAACTGGGGAAGGCAACAGACCGCAATCCCACATTGACCATACAATTCACACAAAAAGTCATACGCTGCGCTATTTGAGCTTCTTCACCACTTTAAATTTAATGCCCATGCAACAAATGTTCACAGGAGAAGTGACAAATCCGTCCACCTTCTGGCTTGGCTGATTCAACAAGATTGTATGATTACCCTAATCACCAAGATAATAACGCCCACGGGCAACACAGTTTGCATGCACAAGAACATTCTCCAATCCCTCTATCGCTCCTATTCAGCAGTATACAGTGCCCTGTCTGAACCTCTGGAGGAGCACTCTCTACGTTTCCTAAATGGGATTGAGCTGCCCCTAATTCCCACCTCTACCAGTCTTGCCCTTGATGCTAAAAAAAACACAGAAGATGTACCTCATGCAATTCGAGATCTTGCCACAACCAAGACCCTGGTTTAGATGGCCTACCACTTGAGTATTATAGCACCTTTTTGGCTCTCATTGCAGCCTGACTAGTTGCAATGTATGAAGCAGCACTGACGCAGGGGGAACTCCCCCCTTCTTTTGTGAATACCTCTTAGTCATCCTTTGCAAACACGGCAGAGACCCTATACAAATATCGTCCAATAGCGATCTTGGGCTTGGATTATAAAATACTTGGGAAAATCCTAGCTGATCGCTACGCTCAGGTCCTCCAAGAACTTATTCATATAGATCAGAATGGATTTGTTCCAGGACGCAGCATATTGCAAAATATTCACCGTCTCTTCCATATACAAGATCGTGTTTGAGGATGATTTTCACAAGCAGCGTGTCTAATACTAGACCTGGAAAAGGCATCTAATACACTGACGTGGCCCTGCCTTTTTCTTGTGCTCGCACGCCTGGGTGTAGGCCCAAGATTGCTGGTTTATACTAAACTACTTTGCATAAACCGACCTCTAGAGTAATACTGGGTCGCTCTGTCTCTGCCTCCTTCCCAGTACAATGGGGGCCAAACAGGGGTGTCCTTTATCACCTCTGCTATTTGCTTTCAGGATGGAACCCCTGGCCATATGGCTGAGGACAGAGTGGGGTATACCGCTAGCAAATAGGAACCACTCAGTTTCATTATAGTTTGACAAATTGCTGATATATCTCCGTGACATCACCTTGAATCTCTGTCCAATATAAAACACCTTAGCAGAGTTTGGCGCAGCCGCAGGACTACGAAAGAAATATACCCCCTCAATCCTGCCCAAAGGGCATGACCCGTCTACCTGGGTAAAACCCCCCTTCACTGGCAAGCAGCAGCGCTCTGCTTCCTGGGGATTCGGTTATGCCACACTCCACTTGACTCGTATGAACGTAACCATCGTGCAGCTTTGGCCGGTATTGGAGCACAAATTCATTTCTGGCAGCCAAGCCCTCTGGCCCCATTTGGTCAGATAGCATTTGCAAAGATGGTTCTAATACTTTGACTCCTTTAGTATTTTGCCAATCTTCAAGTTGTCCCGCCGCGCACATTTTTCAAGAAAATAGATACCTTATCTGGGGCACCACAAGACATCAGGTAGCTCTTTGGAAACTATGATTGCCGGTGGACGGAGGAGGTCTGGGCGCTTTATCGTTCGAGGCCTACTATTTAGCAGCTCAACTGCAGTGGCTTTCACGATGGACTGCCGGATGATACATGGGTGAGACTAGCGGTAATGAAAGAGTTCTTCCTTCACCCACAATTTGCAGCTTCCTGCACCCAAAATCCCCACTTTCCTCGTCACAGCCTATACAAGTAGCGGTGGCCCAGATGTGCGTATCCCAAACACTTTGCATAGCATAGAAAAAATGGCAAACTAGCATATGCCTCGGCATTTCCTCTGGTTGATCTCTCATGGTTTTCTAGCATCTAAATTAAGCGTGACGTAACACCCTGGATGGCTCAGTCAATCCACTCCATAGGTGATCTGTTTGTAGACGACATCTCCTTTCTTTCAATCAACAAAGGACGAAGTATAATCTCCAGCTAGGTCAATTTCTTATTCACGGGCAGTTATATCCTACCTGCCGTGCAGACTGCACTTATAATGGGAAATGGCAGGCACCTTATCACTTGACTTTACAAAGCCATCCAAAACTTGTCAGGACTCCCTGGACTCCCTCCGACAGAAATGGGAGGATGAATATGGGAGTTCTGCACGATAAAGAATGGATGCAAGCCCTAGAATTCCCTCAGTAAGTATCTCAAAAATCTCACTTTGAGAACATACAATTCTTTCTTCTGCATAGAGCATATCTTACCCCAGCTTAAGTAAACCGATATTTCCCCAACACCCAAGCAAGCTGCCCACGATGTCCAGCACCAGACCTGGACCTAATGCAGATGTTATGGTCTTGTCCAGCCCTCCAACACTACTGGAAGGTAGTCCACAAAATCATACGAGAGGTCACAGAACTGCCTGATATCCATACCTGGGAAGGGTGCTCGTTGGACATCTTCAAGCACCGTAAACAATTCAAAGTGTGCGCCCGCTTCGCCTCTTTGGTGTTCTTCCTTGCTAAATGTGCACTCACCCTACATTGATACTCCCCTAAAGCCCTGCCATGAGAGGCCTGGTATGGTGCAGTGTGTAAACGAGTGATAGCGGAGGAAGAACCTTTGCTACAAAGAGGTACGCCACCCACACAAACAACCCATTTCCTCCCATCAGGTGACCCAATTAACACATTTCTTACGGCATACTAAAAATTACAACCTTCCCCCATAACCTCCACTGCCAGAATCCCTGACCATTCACTAGTTTGTGGAACAGACCACTCCAGTTTCCCCACTTAGGTCCTCCTAGCTGCCCTCATCCCACCTCACTCTCACCAAGTCCAACTGCAATGGTGTCCTGCCGCCCCAAGCCGCCATTCATCCTCATCTAGTTTATTATGGTCTACAAACCTACTCCCTAATAATGTTTAATCTTCTAATTGTTACAGTACACTATTACTTCACAGTCTCATTGATTACTGATGTACACTGATGCTAAACATGCCAACTGGAGACTGTCAGAAAGCAAATGTCCCACTCATTTGTAGAGCACAATATTTACCAACTACATCATGCACTGTACTGGGAACGAGTTGATTTTCTTGAAAAACATACTTTAAATGATTTTTTTTAAAGATGCAAATACTGTTTGTTCATGGTTTATGTATTTTGTTTTAGCACCCAACTGTAAACCAATCAAAAAACGCCACAAGACAACATTGCAGTCTTCAATTGTATGGTCAAGTTTGTTTTTAGGCCAGATATTAGCACAGTTTCCATTGTGTCTAAAGGCACCAAGTGCCCTTAACGAAAGCGAAGAAAGTGTGCCCCACACCCTATTTGGCATTAAAAAATGCACACTAATTGGGTAGGCCCTTCATATTCCTGGGCCTGAGCGCCATTGCTCTTGCTGCACTACTGATAGCGACGCCCCTGCATATGACTTTAAATGACCCTCTAAGGACCTCATTACAAGTGACCCACATAATTTTGATCACTGTGCAAACTACTGTTTGCACAGGGATCAGATTTAAAGTGAGGCAAAGATTATCAGTAAGAGATTTCTAGCCACACATTGCTTACCTTGGAATAATCCCCAGACGTCAGGCTGAATCTGACATTTTTTCCTGAGCAGTACCCCAGTGTGCCAGTAGCTGGTGTTATTCTGCATCCTAAGTGTCAGATGCACCTGAATTAACGCTTACGGTGCCTATATAGGTGCCACTTTAGGGCGCTGACATCAGCTCTTTTATTTCCACACCAGTCAGCGCAGATCCAGAGAAGAGCTACCCCCAGTCACTTTTTGACTGACCTTTTTTTGACCCTTTTGTAAAAAAATGTTTGAGATTTTGTTTCCTAGTGCGGCAGGGACGTCCACAAAGAAGACAGGTTTCAAGCCCTGTTACCGGCAAATGTCAGTGACGGATCCACACCTCATCTGCCTTTGGTGCCTTGAGCGTGACTATGATGTCAAGATCTGCGTTGATTGTCATGCCATGCACCACAAGGCTTTGAGGGAGCGGTCCCTCAAGCTCCTTGCTGCTCGACGTACAACAGTCTCAATAACCGTTGAGAGGATGGTCCCGGAATCGGTGGTGGAGCCATTCCAAGCGTTCGTTGTCACATTACAGTCGTCCAGCTAAGTCCCACAAACAGAAGAAGAGCAAGAAGTCAAAGAGGTCTTTCACTTTGCCCCTTCCGTCAAATTTATAAGACAAGATAAGGGAACATCGGCATTCAAGGTCTGGCACCCTTGTTGAGCCTGTGCCATCTCCGTGCCTCCTTGAGTTCCCAGGCGCCAGAGCGACCTCCACCCAACATCGTAAATTTTATGAAGCCATGCACCTCATATTTGGACCGCTTGTGCTTCTGGAGCACCTTCGAGTTACCCCGACCTTCACCAGTGCCGGCTCCACTGCCCACGTCCCCAGAGGCGCACTCCCCATACTCATCCCCGACTCTGTCTGACTGGGGGCATACCACCCTGGCTGGAGCCTCCACCCTATTTCTTTGGACTAGGTCTTAGAGTTGACTGGAAAGGGCCACTGGACCATGATGAATATCAGCCCCTAGATGTCACAAAGGACACCACATGTGAGGATCTGGCTGATGCCAGTTGACTGATACCTCCTACCATGGATGCGGAGAAAGGAGCCTCATTCGCTGTGGTGGTGCAGAGAGCGGCTGAGGTCCTAGACTTTCAGCTACTCACTGTGGCTGTTAAGACGAATGTTTAGACTGAGGTGCTTCAGCCAAGAGTTACCACGCCCAAACCGCTTCTCCTGTTTAATAAAGCAGCCCTCACGTACTGTGTGTGACTTTCTGTACTGTGTACAATGCTTGCACAAGTTCACCAATAAAAATGTGCTAGTAAAAATAAAGAAGCCCTCAAGGACATCCTACTTGGGGCTTGGTTCAAACCCTGCACAGAAGCTCCTGTGAATAGGTCTATTGCCTGGCACCTTCACCCTGCCCCAGGAGACTCCTGTTTCCTCACAACATTCCCCACCCCAGACAGCCTGGTGGTCCAAGGCTGTCTGGGGTGTGGTTCCATATTAAATCCCTGCCATTTCCTTTCACTCCCTCAGACAGGGACTCCAAGAGGCTGGCTACATTGGGGAAGAAGATGATCTCTTCCACCAGCCTGCCACTGCGGTCGGTGCACATTGTTTGCCTTTTGGGACAATACTCACACTTGCTATTAGACTTGGTTGCCCAGGTGCTGCCTATGGTCTCGGCGAAGGCCCAGCCATTCTCTCTCAAGTTATTGCTGATGGGAGAGACACCGCTAAGTTTGCCATATGCTGTGGGCTGGATATGACCGACTTGCTAGGCATAGCAGTTCATTGTATGTGGGCTTACTGCGCCCTGCCTGGCTGAGGACATCTGGCTTTTCTGGGAATGTCCAGGCCTCATTCATGGACATGCCCTCCGATGGCTCCCATCACTTCAGAGACAAGGGAGACTCAGCACTGGAGTGCTTCAAGGACAGCAGTGCCACAGCCAGGTCCTTGGGTCTTTCCGTGATCCCTCAGCAACCACTGACCGCCTTCCGCTTCTTTTGTGGCCATGGAAAGGTCTTTCAGCCACATTTGTACCCGCCCAGCTAGTATGGTACTCAAACTTCCCACCCCCTGCATGGCCTAGGACACAGCACCCTCAGGCCTCATGGTTAAGGTAGCCAGAGGTCAGGCCAGTCCACCCTCTCACCACTGCTCCTTGGCAGCGGCAGCCTTCTAGCCCCTTTGGTTTACCCTCTGAACATCATGGGCACCCAGTGGGAGGCAGGATACGCTATCACCTGCACCACTGGTGGTTAAGATACGGACGCTGGCTTCTCCGTATAGTCCAAAGAGGCACTTCCATATCCTTTGTGACTACCACTCCACCCTACCTGCCTACTTGAGACAGGCTGACAGAAGACCACACCTCATTACTCCGCCAGGAAATGCAGGCTATCTTGGGAAAGGGAGTCATTGAGAGGGTGCGGCCTCAGAAGTATGCTGTGGTTGTTATTCCCTCTACTTTCTGGTGCTAAAAAAAGATGGATGCCTTTGTCCTATCCTAGACTTGCGGCCTCTCAATTTATTCCTGAAAAGGAGAAATTCTAAATGTTCATGCTCGCTAAAGTCCTGTCTGCCCTAGACCGTGGAGAACAGATGGTAGTGTTGGACTTGCAAGACACATACTTCCACATTCCCGTCCTGCTTGCCCACAGATTATAGACCTTTGTGACTACCCTCCCACCCTACCTGCCTACTTGCAACAGGCTGACAGAGGACCACATTTCATTACATCACCAGGAAGTGCAGACTCTCTTGGCCAACAAAACCATAAAAAGGGTTGTGGTTGTCATTCCTACTGCGTTCTGGTGCTCAAAAAGAACGGTTGCCTTTGTCCTATACTAGACTTGCGCCCTCTCAATTTCTTCCTGAAAAAGCAGAGATTCAAAACAGTCACGTTCGCTCAAGTCCTGTCTGCCCTAGACTGGGGAGACCGGATGAAAGTGTTGGATTTGCAAGACACATACTTCCACATTCCCGTCCTGCTTGCCCACAGATTTTACCTGCAGTTCATGATGGGCCAAGAGCACTTTCAGTTTGCCGTGTTCCCTTTTGGCCTTACCAGCACACCTCAGGTGTTCCCCAAGGTGAGGTTGCAGCTCATGTGCTGAGATCAGGGTTCCAGTCTTCCCCTATCTTGCTGACTTGCTGTTGAAGGCAGGCAATTGTTTCCCACCACCAGACTACAGCAAACCTCCTGAACACGTTGGGGTTCACTATCAGCGTGCCAACGTCACACCTAATCCCTTCTCAGATGCTCACTCTGACATGGCCTATAACTCAGAGGGCACCGCAGAACATCTGCATAGGAGGCTGACAAATCATTATTGGGTCAGCAGCAGACCACTGTCCCTTTCCCAACCAGATCGGACAGTAGTGACAGACGCATCACTCATAGGCTGGGGTGGCAATCTGGGAGAGGAGGAGATCAGAGGACTCTGGTCTCTGGCAGAATCTGGACTCCAAATCAACTTGGCGCTCTGAGCAATCGGGTTGGACCTGAAAGCCTTTCTTCCCTCCAACAAGGGAAGACTAGTGAGGTGTTCACTGACAACACCACTGCATGTGGTACTGCAACAAACAGGGCAGGGTGGGGTCGTGGACCCTCTTTCAAGAGGCCCTGTGCCTCTGTAAATGGCTGGAATATCAAGTCATTTCTCTAGTGGTTCAACACCTGGCAGGCTCTCTGAATGCCAGAGTGGACAAACTCAACTGAACATGCCAAGCGGATCACAAGTGGCGTCTCCATCTGGAGGTGATGCAAGTTCTCTTTCAGCAGTTGGGAGAGCCTTGGTTAGATCTGTTCACCACCGCCAAGAACAAGCAATTGCAGCTGTTTTGCATGCTGGAGGTTCCAAGGCAGCTCTCGCTTAGAGGTGCTTTTCATCTTGAGTGGACCTACGGCCTCCTGTAGGCCTTTCTTTCAATACCACTTCTGCCCAAAGTTCTGAAGATCAGGAACGACTGGGCCCAAGTCATCCTTGTGGCTCTGGACTGGACTTGGAGATTCTGGTATCCTAATCTGTAGAGCAAGTCCATTGGTCCTTCTATCACGCTGCCCCTCGGGAGGCTCTCCTTTCGCAGCAGAATGGGAGTTTCCTTCACCTGAACCTGTCAATGCTACCCCTTAATGCGTGGAGTCTCAGCGGTGACAGTTGATAGCTTGACCTTCATCTCGAAGTCTGCAATGTTATTCTGGCAGATTGGCATCCCTCCACCAGGTCGGTATACGCCAGCTGTTGGAGTAAGTTTGTGGCACGGTGTACAAACAACTCAACCGTTTATCCGCACCACTTTCCTAACTTCTTTTGTTTATAATTATCCTGGCCCAGCAGGGATCTGCATTGAGCATGTTGAGGGTTATTTTTCTGCTATCTCTGTTTTTTTGCAGCTGCAAAATCAGCCTTCCTTTTTAATTCTACTATTGTGAATAGACTCCTTAAAGGTCTTCAACACGTTTCCTGCAGCTACCTTCATTATGCCTAGGTGAGACCTATGAGCCACTTCTTAACTGCCCTCTTACACTCCTCACCGTCAAGACAGCCTTTCTGCATTAGTGGTCGGTATTCTTCATGGCTTGGCGCTCCCGGCGTGGACAGTTGCAAAAAGAAACTGAAGTCAGCACTCTGCGGTGGCACATGTATGGGGACCACGCACATTACTTATGGTGTGGACGATGCCATGTGGAGCCAAATGATGGCAGCTACCGGCACCCAGGGGTATTGCTCACCAAACTCTTACAGATCCAGTCTAACACCGGGGATTAGGTAAGGAATCTGTGGCTAGCTAGAGTCTCTACCAGATAAGGCGTTACCAAAGGTAATTTGTTCATCACACCATGTGATTACTGGGTGTGATTAAAAAAATAGCGTAGCTTGTTAAATTTCAGCAGGTCAGATATGTCGGAATTTAACAAAAATGCCTGGTAATTACTAGTACATGGATACTTTTGTGCAGTAGTCACTGAAATCCAGACATTATTCCCCATTATCGGGAAAAACTTAGAGTAAGCGCAAATTATTGCACCCAAGCAACTTTGACACTTTTGTACACGAATTTCTTCTGTTGTAATAAATATTGATCTAAACATCAGGACACTTGTAATGTGGGCCTTTGAGTTTTTTTCTGTGCACCTCTTTGAACTCAATCATGCAAGCCTCAAGACAAAGTTACAAAACTTTTCGTCCTCATTAATGCAATGTCCATGGACATGAGTTAGTTGAAAATAAATAAGGAGAAAGCTGAGAAACTAATTGAAGCAAATAATGTGGACCACTGGTCCCCCTGCTCATTGGTTAATATCCCCTGCTAATTGGCTTTTCAGTCTCCAAAAAACACATGTAGAAAAGGGCTGGCATTAAACTGGACACCAAACTTAAGATGGACACTCAAGTATAGGCAGTTGTATCTGCTTGCTACTTCTATTAAAGGAAACTGCATCCTATTGTTCCAGTTGAAATGCTTTGGCCGCCATTATTGGATCCAGGTTTGATTACTGTCATTCTCTGTACCTCTGAATGTCTAAGAACCAAACAAATAGGCATCCACCTAATTAAAAAACAAGCTACCAGATCTGTGATTGGAGCACAGTGCTTCATGTCCGTAAAGAATATTTTACAAAAATGTAATTGGTTTCCAGTTACTAAGCAATTTACTTGTAAAGTCCTCTGTTGAATATATAAATGTCTGTTTGGGTCATTGCCTTTATTTCTATAAAAACAAGCTGACTGACTACATCGTATGTCTTCCTATTCCTTCTTCTTCCAACCTTCTTAGCGTTCCCCCACTTTATTAAAACATCCTTCAGATGTAGATTATTTTCTGTTCTGGCATCTAGGCTGCATAACAAACTGCCTACTGATTTAAAATCTGCTGCTCTCTAACTGCATTTTTTAAGAAATTTAAGACGTACCTCCTTGTGACTAAGAGGCTACATGTACAAAGAATGCATTTGGTAAAAGGTGTCACAATTTCCGCACATACTTTTACCAAATGCATTCTTATTTTGTGAAACGATCTATGTACTAATAGACTAAACATAATAGGTTACAATTTCGATTTACTTCAAATATTAATGAGGTAGGTTTCCAACTGCGACCCACTACAATTGGCTACTATCACAGGAATAGTAGCCTGATGAGGTCACAGCATGCTACTATGCCTGATTTTAAATAATGCAAAAAGAACAAGTGATGGACGGAATGCTGAACAAGGTCAAAATTGCATCCCCAGTACAGAGCTCTGGGCCTAAATCCATCACTTTTTTGCTACCCATGCCATTCAAGTTTGGACTTTGCCATATGCAAATAACTCTTGACCCTACTCCCCCATGGGAACAGACCAGCCAGAACTGCCAGGCTAGGCCCTCCCTGGACCGGAAACAAGCACCCTGCGACCGGTTTCGGGTTATCATCCCTCATCAGACAGGCTAGCTTGACTCCAGTGGCATGGAGAGCACAGGACCCACGTCTGGGCATACCTGTCCCACTTAGGACAACATATGCAAAAAGAACAAGTGATGGACGGAATGCTGAACAATGCCAGACATTCACCCTCAGTACAGAGATCTGTGCCTAAATTCATCATTTTTTTTTTGCTACCCGTGCCATTTCAGTTTGAGCAAAAAACAATGGATTAAATCCAGATCTGTGACTGGGGGTGAATGTTTGCATTGTTCAGCATTCCATCAATAATCTGTTCTTTTTTGCTTTTATCACCCTAATTAGGAAGGGTATGCCCAGACGTGGGTCCCGTGCTCACTGTGCCACTGGATTCAAGCTAACCTGGCCGATGAATGGTGATACCCCGAAACTGGTCCCAGGATGCTTGTTTCCAGCCCAGGGAGGACCTGGCCTGGAAGTTCAGGCTGGACTGTTCCCAGGGGGAGCAGGGTCGAGACTGATTTGCATATGAATGGGTCCAAACTAGGTGGCGTGGTGAGCAAAAAAATGATGGCTTAAACCCAGATCTGTGACTGAGTGGTGAATGTTTGCATTTGTCAGCATTCCTTCCATCATCTGTTCTTTTCAGTTTTAAATCAATTTTTTTAATGTTGCCAATTTTACAAAAAAACAAGATGCATTTAAAGAAAGAAAATGAAACCGTTTACAAACTTTTTAAGATTAGGAAGTGATCCAGGGAACCACAGTCTACTCCTAAAAATTTTTTTTCACCATTTACTGAGGGAAAGCAGATGAGGAAGGGGAACTCACCTTCTCATTTGTAAATCGGTTACCACTTCCTGTAAGTTGGTGGTGAAATATTAATGTTTTGCAACCAATATCGGGTGGCAAATCATTAATACATACCTTAAGGAAATCAGTATTTGGAAGAAAGCCCTTTAAAACCCCACTTTGAATAATGATTCCTTAATGTTTCCTAAACCCACTCAGCAATTCAGAAACCTTTTCAAAATTGTTACATGTATTTAGTACATTAAGAAAGGGTTTTAAGGCGTTACAAACACTCAGATGTACGTTTTGCAAACATAAAAACACTTTGTACGTCAGGACACTTCCTTGTTTTGTTCAGTATTTCTGCTTATTTCAGCATCGAGAGATCTTTGCGTATAAAGGCATTTTACAAATATTTAATTTCATTACAGCACTGTTGTACAGTAATGCTGATTCATGGGGCTCAATGTGACAGTAAAACCAAAACTGAAGCCCAGTTCTATTACCAGAATTATGTAGCTGCAAGCTTTTTTTTCCTGATGAGCAAAACAGTGAATGTTTTACAAAGACTACTTTACGTTCGGACTTAGAAGTCCCTGTGCTAAAAATGTTGTGTTTCTGTGCATTCAGGACATTTATTATTTACAGGATCTCATAAAAATGTTATTGTTCTTCATACAAACCTTTACATTTTACTTGGCATTGGCAACCATTCTGTATCTATGATTTAAGATGACAAACCTGCGAAATAATATTGCCACCGAATATGTCATTTAATTTGCCTTCCTCTGCTTCACAATTTATTCATTCCTGCTACAGACGGGCCCTCCACTGCTGCAGTAATTATAGTGGCCTTGGTCATAAATGACCGAACTGAAGTGAAATATAAACATCAATATGAAAATTGAAAAGGGGTACAGAAAAAAGGAAAATAGGTAAAGAAAAACAAAGAGCTAGAAGAAATCAGCAAGAAAAAAATGGAAGGAAGAAAAAGAAAGAAAACCCATTTCACAGTCAGTGATTACTGGGCACTGTCTATGTTGGGCAATGTCATTTACCACTGGTGTTCCAGAGCTTTGGGTACTAATACTCTCCCTTTGGACTGATCAGTAAGTACTTGTGACTGATATTGTATGACACTGTAATCACACACATACAAGAGAAGTATAAACCCAGAGCAATACTTAAACAAGCATTTTACAATAGGTCTCACATTTGCTTGAGTTAGAGCTATTGGCATTGTAAATTCATAACTGGACTTGTCTTGCCACATAAATTGGTCAACCCTGCCTCATAATTTCGTCTTTTCCTGCAATATAATTTCAGTGGCCCTGCATATAACTAAAGCACTTTCATTTACCGTCTTAATCTATCTGCACCAAAAATGAGAATGTTGCCATTTAGCATCCTAAATCTGCCACACTAATACCAATAAAATACACTTTCACCACACCACCATCAGAGTTCTTGGCTGGCTTAGACAATTTCCCAAGAAAAGAAACAAGACAGCCACGGCATATCTAGAGTGTTCAAACGGTCATAGTGTAATAGGGATATTAATTTGGCCTGAATTATGGTACAAATTGTAATAAAGAGAGATTATTTTAAAATATATAATTATCATATAAACCTTTATCAGAAATACACTTTTGGCAAAAGACTGCAATGCTCAAATCAGCCCCATAACAAAAATATAATTTATAAGAAACATGGTCATGTAACTGTATTGTTAACGCCAAGAGGGGATTATTCCATGAAAAAAATACAGGAGAAAGTAATGCAGTGTAATCATATACTTAGCCCCTAGAGGGTATTTTTAGAACTAGCAGGTCTACTGCAATGATAGTCCAAACAAGGACTTCAAAACAAAACTTCCAGCTGTATAACAAAGGTTGTAGCCATAAGAAAGCTTGAAGACATTGAAAGGTGGGAGTGGTTATTATTTTGGGGTCCCCACTAACCTAGTGAGGGGACCTAGAAATGATGTAGACAGAAAAGGTGTTTTGAAGGTGGTCCCATTGTCCTAGGACCACCTCAGGCTCAGTTATGAGCAAACATAGTTTGTATAAGTAATGCCCTGCAAAGCATTATGGGGGTGTTTTTGTGCCCAAACATTATAGTATGTTGACTGCAATGCTCAGAACAACCCCTACAGAACACCACAATAAAAATAGCATTTGGAAGAAACATGGTCATGTAGTATGCAGTCAGCCCTTAGAGAGCATAACCACTTGAAAAAAAGAATGGGAGAAAGTAATACAGTATCACTATATATTTAGCCCTTAGAGGGCATAGTGTATTACACATTTTCAAGGCTAGCAAAACTTTTACAATTATATTACAAACAAGGCCCATAAATCTAACTTCTCCCAGCTGTAAAACAAAAGTTCCAGCCATAAGAAAACTTAAAAAGATAACGAATGGTGGCAGGGGTTATTAATTTGTAGGCCCCTCTAACATAGTGTGGGGACCCAGAGATGACAGACAGACAGAGCACATTGTGGTCAGAGTTTTGAAGGTGGTTCCATTGTCCTGCGACAACCACAGGCTGAGTTATGAGCAAAAATGTTTTGTAAAGTAATGCCCTGCAAAGCATTATGGAACAAGTTTCCTGCCACAAATATTTTCATTTGTTGATATGACTGTAATGCTTAGAACAGCCCCCAAAGGACCCCACAATGAAAATAGCATTTGTAAGAAACATGGTCATGTAACTATAGTTAGCCCCTAGAGGGCATAACCATACACAAAATGACAGAAAGTAATGCAGTGAGGGCATGGTACATTACATTTATTCAGGCTTAACATGCCTATAGCAATGATATTACAAGGAATGTCCTTAAAACACAATTTACTCTCAGCATGTAAACCAAAAGTTCCAGCCATGAGAAAAAATAAACAGATGCTGAATGGTGGGAGAGGTTTAATAATTTAGAGTTCTCATAAACCTAGTGTAGGGACCCAAATATGATGTAGACAGAAAGAGCATGTTGTTGTGAAAGTTTTGGTGGTCCCATTGTTGTAGGACCACCCCATGCTAAGTTATGTGCAAAATTGTTTTGAAAAATAATGCTGACAAAGCATTATGGGATGAGTTTCCCTGAGTGCAGTGAATATTGTAGTATCAGCTTTCCCACTCTGCCGGGAGAGCCCCTTTCGCTTTCAGGATTTCTGTTTTAGTAAAGCATTTACCAATCATGTTTTAAGAAGAGAGCCACAAGAAATGTCTCTGATTAGGTAACTGTGAACAATATGACCAGCTCTCTAATACAGCCAGTCAAGTTCACGCTGTTGTGCCTGTTCGCGCTGCGGGCACCATGGCTGCCATGTACCACAAAGGGGAAAAACAAAAGAATTAGTTCTCCCACACTGAAGTATATCAGCAATTGTGCAATAATCGTTGTAAGAGGGGGCGTCTGCAAGGCGTGACAAAAACAGTCTCAAGGTGGAACAAACGTAAGGCAATTACCAATGACATCCAAGCCCAAGAACAAGTTAAAGTGATGTGCGTGAGGTGGACATTGTTACAAGTCCACAATACTTATAACAGGTCAAAATGCTTGTGATCGATCTAAAAAGGGGAGCAGCCATGGTAAATAAGCAAGCAGCACCAGATTCCAGTAACAGAGATGTATTACGTTTTAAAGTCGAGTGACACCAATTAGGATTTGAACCCAGCACAACAAGGGTAAAAAATTTTATAAGAATGCACAAAAAAATGTAATGCACCTTAATTCTACCTCATTAAGAGGCATGTGTGTCTTACTGGATCCTGCAATTATCACCAAGTCCTGTAGAGGGCATCGAGAGATGTGAAAGCTGCATATATTAGTTCTTAAGGTCATGGATACATATGATTACTGCAGTGAAGTGGGAGGATGTGATGATAAAAAAGGGAAAGAGTACCACAAATTCTCCTAATTTGTGGAAACTCCAGTCATCATGGGGAGGGGATAAGGGGTAACGAGCACTGGCAAAGCCTAAAGGTTTTGCTTATGCAAGAGCTATTGACTTTGCCAATATGTTTTAGCCATGTTGTACACCAGTGTGGCTGCTGTTTGGCATGGCTAAATGATAATGGTGTAGAGCGGAGTGGCATACTGTCATAGAGCAGAATGGCGAAGAGTGAAATAGTGTTGTGTATTGTGTACAAAGTCGTACAGTGGGCTGGTGCAGAGGAGAGTGGGCTAGTGAAGAGTGCACTGGCATAGAGTGTTGCAGAGTACAGTGGTATAGAACGCAGAGGCATAAAATTCAGCAGCGCATAATGCTGCGTCATACAATTTAGTTGTGTAGATTAGTGATGCATAGTTGAGCGAAGCAGTGTAAAGTGCAGTGGGGGGGTGGAGAGTAGAGTGGTGTGGTGAGTTGGAGAGTAGAGTGCAGTGGTGCAGCAGCATAGAGGGCAGCGGCATAATGTTGGGCTGCGTAGTGTGGAGTATAGCAGAATGATTTCAGCAGCATAGAGGGCATTGGCATATAATGCATTACTGCATAGTAGAGTCATGCAGAGTACAGTGGCATGGAGGCACAGAGTGCAGTATTGCAGAGTAGAGAGGAGTAGAGTGGCGCAGTGCAGGGCATAGAGTAGAACAGCGTAGAGTAGTGCAGGGCATAGAGTACAGCAGAGTAGAGTGCAGAGCGTAGAGTGCTGTACAGTGTACTGCAGTGGTGGACTGGGGTAGAGCACATTGGTGTAGTGTTGAAGAGTAGAGTGCCGCAGAGTGTAGTGCGGGTGAGTGGAGCGGTGTAGAGTAGAATGGAATGGTGTAGAGTGTTGCAAAGTATAGGGACAGAGCAGTGGCTTAAGAGTGCAGCAGCATGGAATTCAGAGGGGTGCAATGCATGAGAATGCAATGGCATAGATTAGAGTAGTGCATTGTAGAGTGCAGTGACAGAGTAGAACGGTGTAGAGTGGCATAGAGTGCAGTGATGCAGAGTAGAGTGGCATAGAGTGCAGTGGCACAGAGTGGAGCTGTGTAAAGTAGATTGTTTCAGAGTAGAGTGAAGCAGCATAGAGAGAAGTGGTACAGGTTAGCGTGCAGTGGCATAAAGTGTGATGGCATAGAGTGTAATGGTGTCATGTGGCAGAGTGTGGTGGTTAATGGTAGATAAGAGTGGCATACAGTGGATTGGCATAAAATGCAGGGGAGTGGAATGGTGCAGAGTAGAGTGGTGTAGAGTGAAATGGAGTGGAGTAAAGTAGTGCAGAGAACAGTGGTGCAGATTAGAGAGGCATACAGAGGATTGGCATAGAGTGCAGAGGTGTAGAGTGGCAGAATACATTAGCATAGAGTAGAGAGGCATAGAGTGTAGTGGCATGGAGTGGTCGTGTAGAGTGAAGTAGAGTGCAGTGGCACAGAGTGGAAAAGAGGGCAGTGGTGTAGAGTGGAGTGGTGCAAAGTTAAGTGGCATGAAACATAGTACACATGGTGTGGTTGCACACTGCCTTGATAGCCAACACTTTCAATTGAAATGACCATTACATTTGCACAGATGTACAATTTTACTAATAAAACCATACAGTGAATAAAAGAATGGAAATAATATCACCTAGTGTATTGATTTGTTTGGATCATATGCATTTGCGTCTGACACTTCAGAATTAAAAAACAAATTTGCTTCAGTTGTGCAATCCTAATTCTATATATGCTGAAATACTTGCACAGTTCATTTCAATGTTGTGTGATATAAAAAGAAAACCTTTCCTACCCCCAGCATCCAGCAAGACTGTCACATAAATCCTCTCATTTTGAAGCCAGAGAGAGAAAAGTAAACACTAAGCTCCCTGGAAGACAGAGCCTTACAAATGACCTCTGCCTTTGAATCCACAGCAAACGTGACAAGATAAGAACAATATTTACAGGCCTGTTTACAAAAAGAAGCACTCTAGGAAGAATACTAGGGGAGTTGGTGTGAAATGGCTTGGCTCCTTGAGAGGAACAAACTCACCTTCGACCGCCTAACACAATGCCAGCAAATAGAAAAACAGAAAATGTCAGTTACAAACCACAATGTCAATGGTAAGCAATGGGCAGAATGCATTCCCAGGGAAGCTTTCTTTAAGTCCCTAAGATGTCTTTAACAAACCAGCCTGCTGTGATGTCCAGTAGGTTTCAACCTAAAAGGGAAGTAGTGACAATCAATACTTCTCTATAGTGACTGTCAATGCATTTTGGGTGAAACGTTACTCAAGAATTATGAACAAATCACATTCTCTACCGGAGAACTATGTGCTCCTCGCACTTTCAACAAAAACATAGAGCAAGGAGACCTCAAGGTACTAATGCATATACAGTGAGGTGGACTACAAAAGGGGACCATGAGTCCATGCAAGATAACATTCACCTTTTTCCACCACTTTAAGGTCCTGAGACAAGAAGGACCCTTCAAACTCCACACTAAGAACTAAGCAGACAATGTGAATAATTGCACTGCCCTCACCAGTATGTGCTCCCAGTGAGGCAGAACTTTAGAAATTAGTGTTAACTTGCAAACAAAATGCATACTGTTGGGAAAGGAATATCCCCTGCATGTTGTGCAGTCATGCTGCCCTGCCCTGAGTGCTCAACAAAGTATCTCCTCTGTTGATTTTGGCTATAGCTTCACTCTAGTGACTGTGCAAAGGCCCTTTAATGAAAGTGAGGTCCTGCATCTGAAGGGGACCACAAAGAGAGTCCTCATTGAACTTAAAGTGGACTACTATCCTGTCATGCATTCAGCGCAGAGAGTTGGTGGCCGTGCACCAAATTTTGGGAATAAGTAGTGGTGTCCTGACCTTTTTATCTGCTACTAGAAGGGAGGTCTACTGGCCCACTTGTGTAATGTTCTACTTCTATGCTCACTAACATTCCAAGAGTGCTATGCATGTTTGTTAATGTGGCCCGCATTGTACCTGTACTGTATGTGTGAGTGAATCACAGTAACAGAGGTCTTCTGGCTCCATTTTGAAAGCCCCTGGCCTGTTTCTGTGCACAAAATGAAGATATAGGTTAAATGTTCAGGTGAGATTTTCACTTTCAAGCTAGACCTAAAAATCCATGTAGGTTAATTACTGCCCTCCTCCCATCTCTGCAGCTTCCAGAGACAAACACCATAAATTATCTAGTTATCTAATACTCTTAGCATGACAATGTAATGTGTATGCCACTGGACATTCAACCTAAGGCAGCTCTATAAATAAACAAGCTAATCACAGCTGAGTGGAGAACAATAACTTTTTGTGGAAGGACACAACTGCTGCCCAATAAAAATATACTGATGTCTCCCAACATGTGGAAGGATCCAGCTCCCTCTCCTGGTGATTCTCACACAACACCATAAAAAGGTATCTGGTGCTCATTCCCACCTCTGCTCCAAACTGCATACTGTCAGTCCTGCTCTTCTCAAGTAAATATCACACGTGTTTATGTTTTAATGTTCTCAGTGAACTTAAACTGCAGCTTTATACAGACACACTAGTGTAGCTTTCCGGGGTCACCATTTAAAAGTAGTTTATAAATGTCACAGAGTACATCAAAGTCCAGAACGCTCCTACACAAAGACGTGTTTATAACTGTAGCCCAATCATGGTTTCTACACGCAATACAAAAGTAGACCACACAGTTTTTGGTTGGGAGAAACTGTTGCAAGTTTAATAAATATATAGACGCACAGACAGGATTCATTTAGGGGCGATATGAGTGTTCAGCGCTGTGTTAAATTCTAATTGATGACACCTAATTCCTGAATACCAAGCCAGAACAAGCAGGAATGCAATACTTTCCATGGTACATCAACATCCGGTGCAAATGGGCCTGCGGCCTTCTTGTAATTCTTGAGTTGCTGCACCACTGAGACATGGAAGATTAAAACCATTCCCCAGTTGTCTGGACACCAACTGACATTTAGAGGGTAAAAAGGATCGCCGTCGCTTTCTTCTCAGGGGCCCCTTTGGCCGTAGGACATCAAGTTTGCGGTTCTCAGTGAAACTGAACTGGCTTTTTATACAGATACATTAGAGAAGTTTTCCAGAGGCAATAATAGGAAAGCAGTTTATGACTGTCTACGATCACCCTTATCACTGAGGGTATCAATGTTCCTTTCTGCTCTACACGGAGCACGCTTGCACCACGTTTTACATCGACTACATGAGACATTTCATTTTTGACTTTCACCAGATCTTTTGACGGATCTGGCTCGGACTCAGACTCAAACACCCAATCACATTGACGAGACAAAAAACAGAGGAATCGGGCTCAAAAAAGAATCACAATCAAAAGTAATATACCAAATGCAACCATGTCTTCATCCTGCTTTAGTGGTGTTAGAAGGTAAGAACTAATGTTCAAAACACATCTAGTTTAATAGGTCACATGATTTTGAGTTCAGCGTGACCAGACTCATGCTATGATAACCCACAGGGGCCTTTGGCTAAATATAAGAGGAACCATTGCTCTGCTAGGGATAATAAAATACAAAAAATAAAAAAAATAAAAAAATGGTGGATAAAGACCCTCAAAAGTCACAAGCAGGCTTGAGCCATCAATCCAAGCTAACTACTGGCTTACAAGCCCAGACAAATGACTTGACTGCAGGGCCTGTGTAAAGGTCAAATGGGCAGTTAAGATTCAGCAGTAGGCACACTCCTTCAATGTTTCTGGAGCTTGCTTAACCCTCTTGTAGTAGTTGGTTCTACTGTCAGTTCAGCAAGTTAGGCTGCAGACCCAGGTAGCTCCAGAATAGACTTTGTCCTCGAGTTGGACCTCCAAGCAGATCATGATAAGCTGGACCACTGCGCTCTCTCATCTGGGCGATGGCAGCTCCTCTCCTCTTAAATCGTCCAGCTCTTCAACAAGCAAAAGGACATCTGCTTCAGCCTACTCACCCGAACCTATAATTAGCTCTAGCCTCAGAGGAACGACTAAAGGAAACTGGGTCACTGGCAGGAAGAAGTGCTCCTTCAATGAAAAATCACGTCCACATCAAACATTGTGCGAGCACATCATGATTGCAAAATAAGTGTCAGAGTTCATCAGGGTCTGTTCCAATTAATCTACATTGATGGTTGAACTCTGGCACTTACTTCGTGACAATTTTGTGCTCACAAAATGTTCTGTCCAAATGATGACCTATAAAGTACCTTGTAAGGTTAAAACATTCCAACAACCGTGAAACCATTTATTTGCCTTCTCTCTTTCTCTCATGTGATCACTGAGCACTTTTTAGGTTTCACTAGTGCCATTTACAGGTCCAAATGTCAGCAAAGAAAATTGTCTGCCATACCTTTCTACTGGACAGTAGGAAAAAAAAATCACAGCTATGGACCCAAGTGCCATGTGCCTGCTGCACTCTTATCTGCACCCCACTCTTTCACATGAACGCAAAGCAATTAATTGCCAGTTTTCTTCTTAATTTCTAGCAAATTGTACAGAGAATAAAAGAGCATAAAAGCGAGTCCTTACGGCTCCATGGGTTGTTGTGTGTAGTTAATGGTTTTTGGACAAGCAATGTAATGGTACTGAATCCTAGTTAAAAGAGTCTATAGTGAACCACTGTTCTTCACCATTAGTAAAGTTCCTAGCAGGCATGTTGGGTTGCCTTTGTGGTGTGTACTACTTGTGTGTGGTCTGTCACCTTCGTGCCATGTAATCCTCTGTTCCTTCCGCTCAGTAGCAGGACCACATGAATATTCTGGTTCTGCAGATAAAAAGTAGTTAGGGTTATTGGTAAACTGTAGTATAATCCATGCATTCACTTCTGATTTTGTTAAATATGGTGTACAAAATGTAGCTGGTGCAAGCTGCAATGGGGCTTTAGATGGTGAAAATCCGCAGGACATTGAACAGACCACAAGACCTATTTGATCACAATACTGTCAGACAGGGGAACCTTCCTGAGAAGGACTACTACTAAGCCCTGAGTTTAACAAATATACCAGTGGTTATCAACCTTTTGACTACTGTGGACCCCCACTGTATCACTACTGGAACCCGAGGACGCCTACTAAATCTTTATTGGAATCAGAAGACCCACCACTGAGTCATTACTGGAAGCCGAAGACGCCAGCCTAAACACTGTCCATAATTTGAACCGCAAAACATACACACAAAATATACAGAATCAAGCATTCCATCAAATACATACACAAATGATGACACGTTTTATTTAATTTGCAATAGGCAGGTTGGAGCTTTTCTAAATTCAATGGAAACCACACATCACCCATACTATATTCTTTTTGATGCACCTGCACTGATTCCACAAATCAATCTGAGGATACTAATTTAATTTTTAGCCTCTAATTTCAAATTCCTTGACATTTACAGTATGTTTTCAAATTTTCAATTGTACATTTAACCACTTTATTGATATACACTTTATTAATCGGTTAATATCTTTTAATTTTCTAAGCAGTCACGAACCCCCGAGTTCCCCAGACAACAGGTTGGGAACCATTGATATATACAATAAATGCAAACGATTATCCCACCTATTTAGACGACCAGAGACAGATATACACCTTTCACCTACCTACCAAAATGGTCTTGAAATAGACAGAGGCGCACACACACACCTCAAGGGGTGAAACACTTACTGTCTGTGACTCTCTTGTGCAAGGAGACAAAAATAAAAAAAATCCAACCTACAGCAGACTTACTATTCATAACTGCTTAGATTTTGGAATTTTTTTGATTGTCTAACCTAATAGGGAGTTACACCAGTACAATAACCAAGTCAGTGCAGGCACCCCCAATATTGTGTTTTTCTAAACAGCATACTTTTATCATAAATTCAAGTAATGGAAAAAGACCTTTTCAGCTACAACTGGGATGACGGGAAAGCAAGGACTGGGACAACGGCAATGTTTTCAGGGAACTGTACATAAAATCACTAGAAGCCCCACACAAACAAGTGCATTGCAACAAGCCTAGAAGTTAGTGCAAGTGGTGGCATAGCAGAGAGAAGCACTAGAAGAATTGGCGTGCTCACAGATATTAAACTGGAAAGAAAAGGTTAAAGACATCTGTTCGTGGCATGTAGTGCTGTAGATTCACATGCTTTGCATAAATCTGGCATCTAGTGTTGGGCTCGGAGTGTTACAAGTTGTTTTTCTTCGAAGAATCTTTTCGAGTCCCGAGATTGATTGATTCCTCCTCTGTGATAGTGTGCATGGGCATTGAGTCCTTTGTTCGATTCCCACAGGCCAGTGAGGTAGGTGTAGAGAGGAGGAGGGGTGGTGTGGTTGTGGGAGAGAGCGGGGGTGAAAAAATGAAAAAAAGGATGTCCTTGCAGTGTTTATACATATTTACAATATATTTTTTATTTTTTTAGTACAACTACAGGCTTCTTGGGAGGAGGGAGGACGCATGTGAATCTACAGCACTACATGCCACGAACAGATGTCTACTGGGTAAGTAACATTTTCCATTTGATGGTCTGTGTGGCTGTAGATAGACATGCTTTGCATAGGCTGGGGAAAAAAATAATGTCCCCTCCAAGTAAGCAGTGGCCAGCCTGTAGGAGCTGGAGCAGCTTGAAAAAAATGTCCTGAGGACTGCTTCACCAACACTTGCCTGTTGGCGAGCTAAACGTCTACACAATAGTGTTTAGTCAACGTGTGTGGTGTAGACCAAGTAGCAGCTTTGCAAATATTTGCTATTGGAATGTTTCCTAAAATAAACAAAAGGCCATAGAAGCACCTTTTTCTGGAAGAGTGTGCTTTAGGAGCTGTTGTTAATTGTGTTTTAGCTTTGAGATAACAAGTTTGAATAACCTTGACTATCCATCTAGCAAATCCATTTTATTTGTTAATTTTTTTTTTTTACAAATCGGATTACCCTTGTGAGGCCTTGATAATTCTACAAAAAGTTGTTTTGATTTTCTAAAACTTTATTTAAAACATAAGAGCTTGTTTAATAGCTAGTGTGTGCAGAGCTCTTTCAGCAACTGAGTCTGGCTGTGGGGGAAATCAACAGGTAACTCAACTGGTTAATGTGAAATGGTGAAACTACCTTAGGGATACATTTGGGTTTGTCCTAAGGACTACCCTATCTTTATGTACTTAGAAAAAAGGTTCTTCTAAAGTGAAAGCTTGTATTTCACTAACACGTCATAGTGAAGTGATAGCTACCAAAAAGGCAACTTTTCATGAAGGAAATTGCAAAGAATAGGAGTGCATGAGTTCAAATGGTGGACTCATAAATCTAGAAAGGACAATGTTAAGGTTCCATACTGATGCTGGAGGAACCCTAGGTGGAATAACTCAAGTCCTTCCATGAATGCCTTATTTACAGGAATTCTGAACAAAGAAATATGTTGTCTGTTTTGGAGGTAAGCAGCTATAGCTGCTAAATGAAGTCTAATAGACAAGAATGCTAAATATGCCTTTTGAAAATGTAGCAGATAACAAACAATGTTGTGTACTGATTCTTTGTGTGGCTCAATGTGTTTAGATTGACAGTAGTATGAAAAACGTTTCCATTTTGCAGCATAGCACTGTCTAGTTGAAGGTTTATGTGCCTCCCTAAGAATTTCAATACATTTAAAGGGAAGTTGTAAATATCCAAACGCAAAGACTTCAGGATCCATACCGCAAGATTGAGTGTTTTGGGGTCTGGATGTCTGATTTCACCTCTATTTTGAGTCACAAGATCTGGTCTGTTGGGAAGTTTGTGAACCATAGACAGATCCAGTAGTGTTGTGTACCAAGGTTGACATGCCCCTGTGGGAGCTACAAGGATCGTGGTGATGTTTGTCTGAGTTTGCAAACCAGAAATGGAATGCATGGGAGAGGCAGAAAAGTGAAAGCAAATATCCCTGACCAATTAATTTACAGAGCATTGCCCTTGGACTGAGGGTGCAGGTATCGGGACATGAAGTTTTGGCATTTTGAATTTTCTACAGTGGCAAAGAGATCTATTTCTAGTGTTCCCCAGAGGCGAAAGTATTGGTGAAGTACTTGTGGGTGAATTTCCCATTTGTGGACTTGTTGCTGCGTGCTGCCTAATAGGTCCGCAAACTGATTGCCCATTCCTGGGAGATATTCTGGAAGTAACTGAATGTGATTATGAAACACCCACTTCCTAACTGTCTGAGCTATAAGGGACAATTGAGATGAGTGTGCCCATCTCCTCCTCCTCTGCCCCCCCCCCACCCCTCCCCGTTTCTGCACATAGTACATAGTTGTCATGTTGTCTGTACGGACTAGAACCAATTTGTGAGTGATTTGTGTCAGAAAAGCTTTTATCGCTAGGAAGACTGCTAGCCACTCCAAGTAACTGATGTGATAAATTTGTTGAATGGGATCCCAGTTCACTTGTATTGTGAGGTTGTTGAGGTGAGCTCCATAACCCATCTGTCGTGAGAGTGAGCTGAGGCACAGGGTCTTGAAAGGGCAACCTTTTTGAAAGATTGTGAGATTCCACCATTGCAGAGAGCAGGGAGTCTGGAGGTGCAACAGTAGTAGCTGCTGAAGATGACACTGTGACTGAGACCACTGACCAGACAGACACTGCTGTAGTGGACACATGTGAAGTCTTGCATGAGGAACAATGGCAATGCATGATGCCATTATCCCCAATAGTTGCATCACTAGTTTCACTGTGTAAGTATGATTCTCCTGTAATTGAGCCAGGAGATTTTTAAAAGCCTGCATACGTGCTGGGTTTGGATATGCCAATCCCGAGTGAGCATTGAGAATTGCTCCCAGATAAGGCTGTATCTGTAAGGGTTGAAGATGGGATTTGAGGTAGTTTATTGTAAACCCCAAAGTGTGTAGAAGATTTATTGTGTACGGAGTATGCTGCTGCCATTTTTTAATGGTATTGGCTTCTATCAGCCACTCATCCAAGTATGGGAAAACATGAATGTGTTGCCTTCTGAGAAATGCAGCTCCTATAGCTAAGCATTTGTGAATACCCTTGAAGCGGTTGTTACCCCCAAACAGTAGTACTCTGAATTGATAATGCTTTCCCATAATGACAAATCATAGATGTGCCGGATCGGATATAGGGGAATGTGGAAATAAGCATCTTTGAGATCTAATGCTGTCCCTTAATCTCCTTGCTCTAATAAAGGGATAATATCTTGCAGAGTGACCATATTGAAATGCTCTGTGTGTATGTTTAGGGTGAGAGGCCTGTGATTGAGAACCGGTCTTAAGGAACCGTCTTTCTTTGGTGTGAGGAAGTATAGTGAATATAATCCCAACCACTGTTGGGATCTGGGAACTGGTCCTATAGCCCGTTTGAGAAGAAGGGACTGTACCTCTTTATTTAAGAGAATGAGATGGTCCTGTGACAGCTTGTGAAAACGAGGAGGCATATTTGGTGGAGTGGAAATGTGTTTTAGACAATAACCATGTTGGATAATTGATAGAAACCATTGGTCTATGGTGATATTGAACCATTGTGGATAACAATTTGTCAGTCTTCCTTCCATTGGAGATGTATGTGCTGTGGGGATTAGTAAAACGTCACAGATTTGTATTAGAAGATCCTCTTGAGGTAGATGCTCTACTATTTCAGCCTCTAAAGAAACCCCTGTTGTTTTTTTGTGAGGTGGAAATGTTGGTGGAAAATGTCTTGAAACCACCCCTAAATTATGACCTGTGAAAATTACCTCTAGTAGGTGAAGTTAATAAGGCTCCCATGGATTTGGCTGTTTCATAGTCTTTCTTTAATTTGTTGAAAGTGGTGTCTACCTCTGGCACAAATAAATGCTCTTTGTCAAAAGGGATGTTCAGGACTGCTTGTTGTATCTCTGTCTTAAATCCTGAACACCTCAAACAGGTATGTCTTCTTATGAGAACACTAGTGTTCATACCACCTGCTGCTGTGTCATCTGCTTCTATGGCACATCTGATTGAGTTATTTGAGATGGCCTGTCCTTTTGTGACTATCTCCTGACCTCTTTTTTGGTGTTCTTGTGGAAGATATTGTAATAACTCTTCCATTTCGTCCCACTAGGCCCTGTCATACCTAGCCAGGAGTGCTTGTGAATTTGCAATTCTCCAATGATTTGCAGCTTGAGCAGCTACTCTTTTGCCCACTGCGTCCAGTTTTATGCTTTTCGTATCTGAAGGAGCAGCATCCCTTTTAGAATGGCTATTAGCACTCTTTTGTGCCACATGTACCACTATAGTCTGGTGGTAGTTGTGTTTTTTATTTATTTGTTTTTATAAAAGTTGGATCTGTGGGTGCAGCTTTATATATATTTTTTTTAATCTACCCTTGGTGTAATGATTCTTACCCTAACAGGTCTTTTGACAGTGGCATGTCTGAGCACGCCTGGTAGCATAGGTAGAAACTGAGACTCTTTATATGTGTTATAGTGTTTAAAAAGAAATCCTGTTCTACTGGGTCTGAACGCATCTGCACATTATGATATGCTGCTGCCCTTGCAGTAACTTGATTCTATGCAGTTTTGTCCTCGGGGGAAGAAGGCCTTGCTGGATAAAGGTCAGGGACATTAGGGAGAATGTGGTCTGGAACATTACAGATCCCATGGAGATTGATGATGATGATGGCGGTGGCTGTTCTGGAGCCTTGTCTTTTTGTTTGGAGACTTTCTTAGGGGGAGGCACAGTGTCCAGTGTTTCTTGGAACGTAAGTCTCCCTTTGATTGGAATAGGAGAAGTCATGATTTTGCCTGTTCTCTTTTGTATGTGAATTTTTTACTGTCAAGCATCCATCACTTCCAAAATAGGCTCTACAGAAGAAGTCTCAGTTGAAACTGTAGAGTCTTTGCCAATTATACTTTTTGGTTCCAAAATATTAGGTAATGAATACTTTTTTTCGAGCTGAAAGTGTTGGCTCCGAAGTTAATGGTAGTGTCTGTTTCTTCGACACTTAAGTCATCAATTCGAATGCTAAACTGGATCCCAAAATAGATTGGGATGTGGTTGCTTCTTTGGTCGTTACCGAAGGCATCTCATCTTGGTCTTCATGATTTTCAGTGCTGAACCAGAGGGTGGAGCATCCAAATGTATTTTGAGTTCCTACCATGGCCCAAAGGCAGTGAAGGACCGATGACCAATTTGGAAGTCTTTTTAAGTGTCTTTGTGTGGTGAGATGGGGCTGGTGTACTCATGTACTGCGTGGCTGGAATGGATTGACTTGATGTCCGACTCTTTGTTGGACTCAGTCTCGGATTGAGAGGAATGCCTGGTGTCTGACTTCTTCCTGTGCCTGTTCTTCTCTGAAGATATCAGGGGTGTCCTCTGCCATTTCTAACCAAAGCGCTCTTTGGTTCCGGAGAGTCTTTTTGGAATGAAAAGACCTACAGGTATTGCAGGTTTCCTCCTTCTGTTCCAGGGACAGGCACAAATTACACACCAAGTGTTGATCTGTGTTCGGAAACTTGAGAGTGACATCGAGGACAGAATCTAAACTGAGTATGTTCCATTAGCCTAGCATTTTTTAACCACAGTTGTCGAAGTAGGCCCAAGAAGGGCGTGGATGCCCATAAGGTCATTTATCCGACCCAGACGATGAAGATTAGATTGATTTGTTCAAGTGTGGAATACGAGATTGCAAACTATACTGTTGTCACAGAAAGATGGAAATTAAAGTTAGAAAGAGACCCTAACTAAGATCCACCGGAACGAGAGGAAACGCATCCAAACCCAACGGTGGAGCAAAAACAATCTAACAAAGGACTTGATGCCCATGCGCACTATCACCGAGAAGAATCGTCACTCAATCTTGTGACTCAGAGAGATTCTTCGAAGAAAAATAACTTGTAATACTCTGAGCCAAACACTAGATGTTGGACTTATGCAGAGCATGTGTACCTACAGCCACACATGCCATCGAGCACATAGTTTAAGGCCACTGGCCCAAACTGCTTTACAGGTGGTGCCTACTAGAATAAACATCTTTCAATAGGTGGCAGAGATAGGCAGGGTAATACCATCACAGAGGCAGACATACTGGTGTTTCCAGAGCGGGTAAGTAGCCATCAGCAGCATTCCTCAATCCAGATAATGAACTATATATGAAAATACTTGCCCTTACAATAGCCAAGGTGCTTCCCGAACTGATTCAGGAAGCCCAGGTGGCTTTTGTGGAGGCGCACCTGATGTTCAATCACATTAACAGTATAGCTAACGTCACTAAGCAAGCCACAAGGAAAGAGTTAAGATTGGCCTTGTTAGCAGTGGATGCAGGAAAGGCATTTGGCAGGATGATCTGGTCTTTTATGGCAGAGAAGGTTCAATGTGTAGGACCCGTTTATCAGGGCAATGATGGCATCATAAGTTGGCTAGGATTCTGGTCAATGCCATGTACTCTCAGTTCTCTGAGAAGAGGAAGGCGAGGGGGTGCCCAATGTCCCCAATCCTATTCATGTTCGCTGCTGAGCCTCAAGCTACGGCCATACAGAGTTCCTTACAGAAAAAAGGGGTGCCTCTCAGTGGTGACCATTATCGCATATCACTTCTTCCAGGCAATGCTTTACTGCCTATCATGGATCCTCATGAGCCTGAATCAGACATACTCGGTATTCAAAAGGAACTCAGAGAAGTGTTTGGATATAAAGTCAACACAGAAAAAGCTGTTCTTATGATGGTCAATGCAGTTAGGGTGCAGGAGAATACCTACACTGAGGGGCACCATAAAAAAAAACTTAAGGAATCTTCCATAAAAGTAGTAACAGGCAAGAACCAAAATGCAGATAAACTAAGCAGGATGGTCCCTGGAACATCTGATAAATGCTGGGGAGTTCGAAGACTAAAGATGGAATAAGCTCATATCTGGTGGCCTAGAAGACTGCTGGAGGAAGATCCTAGTAGAAATAAAAATAATGGAAAGCTAACCCCGATGCCTGAAACGATAGGCAAAATGCTCCAGGGTGTCCACCTGCAATCAATCGACCCCAACTGCCCAGCTCCTGGTGATGGCCAAACAGAAACAGGAGACACCCCCTACATTGGAAATGTGCCTAACTGGTGTCTTTTGAAAGGTGGATGCATTGAGTAGATAAACCAAAGAGAACGGGAAAGGGACTAATGCAGAACTGGTTTTGGTGGGGGAGTGGGTTGATGGTGGGGTGAGGGAGAGGTAGGTTTGTTAAGTTTTTCTTCAAAGGGAAATTTATGTTAATGGTAACCAACCATCAGATGCAAGTCAAACTTGCTGATGACCAATGTACCTATTTCACAAATAAGCATTTCGACTAAATGAACAGAAGTGAGCACACAGGTATTCAGATGACTTTTGCCTAGATATATTACCTACTGGCGGTCGCCAGTAGGTAGGTATAGCTAGGACCATGTTTCCATAGAAAAAGCATTTTTTGACTTGCATATCTGTGGCACCGTTTGATGAATCTTCTCAAACGTTGGGGTAAAAAAAGTGTGCATGCGATTCTTGTTTTGCATGTAAAATTTCAGAGTGATCCATGAAGCGGGGCTGAGAAAAAGGGGTGGGAGGGATAGTAAAAAAATTTTTTTTACAAATTGTGCATTTCCCATGTTAATTCCCATAGGAGTTTTTAACACGACTACAGCCCAAACCGCTGGATGCAGTTACACAAAATTTGGTAAAATGATAGCTGTCAGTACACAAATTACACTTTCAGTTATTCGGTGTAAATCCATTCAGCAGATTTTGAGACAGTAAAGAGAAAATAAATTGTTTTAGGGCCACGGATCCATCATAACGTTTTCATGATGAATTTGCGAATGCACGTGCCAACAGGAATTCTGTGATTGGCTGGCCTCATCCTGACCATAAAGTTGCGGCTGCCATTTTATGTTACACTCTACCCGGGCTCAAAATAAATTTGATAAATGGTAGAAGGGTGGAGGTACCCAGAGCTGTGATACAGGGGTCCGCGAGGGTGGATGAAATTGCAGGGGAGAGAGAGGGCGGGAGAGAGAGGGAGAAAGAGAGAGGGAGAAAGAGAGAGGGAGAAAGAGAGAGGGAGAAAGAGGAAAAGAGAAAGAAAGAAAGAGGAAAAGAGAAAGAAAGAAAGAGGAAAAGAGAAAGAAAGAGGGAAAGGGAGAAAGAGAAAGAAAGAGGGAAAGAGAAAGAGGGAAAGAAAGAAAGAAAGAAAGAAAGAAAGAGAGAAAGAGAAAGAGACAGAGGGAAAGGGAAAGGTAGAAAGAGACAGAGGGAAAGGGAGAAAGAGAAATAAAGATGGAAAGGGAGAAATAAAGAGGGAAAGAGAAAGAGAGACAGAAAGAAAGAGAAAGAAAGAGAAAGAAAGAAAGAGAAACAAAGAGGGAAACAAAGAGAAAGGGGGAAGAGAAAGGGGAAACAGAAAGGGGGATAGAGAAAGAGAAAGAGGGAAAGAGAAAGAAAGAGGGAAAGAGAAAGAAAGAGGGAAAGAGAGAGGGAAAAGAGAGAGAGGGAAAAGAGAGAGAGGGAAAAGAGAGAGAGGGGAAGAGAGTGTGAGTGTGAGTGTCTCCTCTCCCCCGCGCAAAAGCAAATTAAGGGTCCTACTGCGGGTCTGGAAGTCTCAAGACAGCCAATCTCACAGAGGCTGTCAGACTGCCACAGCTGTGGCAGTCCGACTTCAGGAAGCTGGCCTAGTGTGGGGCGACAACCTATGGTGTTATCACCTTATATCAGGTCCAAATATCTCCTATTAGTGAGGTGTAGGCAGTGTCTAAGAAGCCAGGGCTCTCTAAGGGTAGCTGTGGATGAGCAGCCAAGACTTCTCCAGGAGACATGAAATACCACTATAGTCACATAGCACTCACACACATGAAAGAACCACAGTGTTACAAAAACAAAGGTAATTAATTAGAGCAACACAAATACTAGAATACTGAAAAGGCAATCCTCCAACTAGAGGTAAGTAAACAAAATATTATATACATGTTAGCAATCAGTAAATAGAATAGAAAGCAACAAGCACTGTTAAAAGCAATAGCAAATAGTGAGGGTCCTATGGGAGGGCCAAGCTATATACTAAAAAAGTGGAATGTGAAAGGCAGTCCCCCACCCAAGGAAGTGGAATCTGTAGGAGGGAGCTGGAGGAACAAGGAACCCCAAAAGGTAAGTACCTTAGTGACCCCCAGTGACCAGGAGAGCAGAGGTAAGTACTTGGTTTTACCCAAAACCAACAGGACAACTTTGGACAAGGATTATGCAACACCCAACCAAGACTGGAAGAACCCAAAGGTGGATTCTGACAGAAGAGGACCTTCAAAGGAACGGGAAAAAGTCCAGTTCACATTGGAGTGTCCAGTGGTGGCAGGAGCCACCAGGTCAACGGTGGACGAGGAAGGTCAGTAGCGCAACACAGGAGCAGAAGTGATGCAAGTGATGTCCCACATTGGTGGTCGAGATGCAGTTGGTCAGTGGAAAACCACCAACATGCCTAGGCAAATGCAAGAGACCGAGAAGGTGGTTTGAAAGACTGAAGAGGACCAGCAAGGTTCAGGGGACTTGACCCAAGGAGGGAAGTCCGGGGTGACCCTCAGCAATTGGGAGAGTCACAAGAAAAGGGGGCAGTCCCCACAGGCAACCCACTGGCAGCAGGCACAAGAGTCGCAGTGAGGCACACTCAGCACACCTTAAGAGGAGTCCCACATCACTGGAGCAACAGGCAGGAGACTGTGCTTTGCAGGAAGAAGTGCTGGGGACCGGGGCTACAAAGAGCCTGAAGATCCCTTAAAGGAGGAGCAAAGAAGTGTAGGAGGCTGGCCTGGCTTGTAGTGGGTACCAGAGGTACTTACACCTTGTGCCAGGTCCAGTTATCCCTTATCAGTGTAGAAGGGGTGTTTCTAGCAGCTTAGGCTGATAGAAGCACCTCTTCTACACTAATAAGGGATAACTGGACCTGGCACAAGGTGTGAGTACCTCTGGTACCCACTACAAGCCAACCTCGCCTCCTACATTGGAAGCAGCGATGGGATAACCACTGAGGTTCTGGTTAGCAGAGCCTCAGTGAGACAGTTAATCATCACACAGGGAACACATACAGGGCACATACTTATGAGCACTGGGGCCCTGCCTGGCAGGGTCCCAGTGACACATAGACTAAAACAACATATATACAGTGAAATGTGGGAGTAACATGCCAGGCAAGATGGTACTTTCCTACACAACCCCCCCCCCCCGTCCCCCCCAAACGAAGGACAATAAGACTAGCCATGACCTGATGAGTCTTCATTGTCTAAGTGGAAATATCTGGAGAGTCCATCTGCATTGGAGTGGGTACTCCCAGGTCTATGTTCCACTGTATAGTCCATTCCCTGTAGAGGTATGGACCACCTCAACAATTTAGGATTTTCACCTTTCATTTGTTTTAGCCAAAGTAGAGGTTTGTGGTCTGTCTGAACAATGAAGTATGGCCTCAACTTCTTCAGTGCCCAGACCAAAGCAAAGGCCTCCCTCCCTATGGCAGACCAACGCTTTTCTCTAGGGGTCAACCTTTTGCTGATAAAAGCAACTGGTTGATCCTGGCCCTCAGAATTGAGTTGTGATAAGACTGCCCCTACCCCTAATTCAGATAGTCTTGGTGCACAGGTGTACTGTCCTGCAAAGAGAGACAAGGGCTTACCGTCTCCCAAGTTGGACAGCTGGTAGAGGACCAAGGGGACCACTCCATGCCACCACCTGTGATACAGGATCCACGCAGTTCCACAGGAGAGAAGGTCCACGCAGCCGGTCGTCGTTGCAGTTGGTGCCTGCAGGGGAGTGACTCTTTCACTCAAAGGGAGATTCCTTCTTACTTTTTGTGCAGGCTGAAGACTTGCCACCCTCGACGGATGCACAGCTAGGGAAATGTTGCAGTTGCTGGAAGGAGCCGGAGAAACAATGTTGCAGAGCGGAGTCGTTGCTGTAATTGCAGATTGTTGGTTCCTGGAGGGCCCAGTTGCAGTCCCAGTGGCCAGAAGATGAAGTAAACAATGCAGAGGGGTCCTGCTGGAATCTTGCAAGTCAAGTTTGAGAACTCACCCAAGAGGGAGACCTTAAATAGCCCAGGAAGGGAGGGGGGGGGGGGGGCGGGGCGGATTGGTCACCTAGCAGGGTAACCCCCTATCAGGAGGGGGCTGCAACATCACCTGCCTGACCTGGCCACTCAGATGCTCCCAGGGGCCTCTGCCCACCTTTGATTCAAGACGGCAGAATCAAGTGGTTACCAGGAGGAGCTCTGGGCAACACCCCTAGGGTGGTAATGGACAGGGAAGTGGTCACTCCCCTTTCCTTTCTCCAGTTTCACACCAGAGCAGGAACCTGGGGTCCCTGGACTGGTGCAAACCAGTTTATGCAAGGAGGGCACCAAACGGGCTCTTCAAAGCGTACCTCCCAAGCCACACAACACCTATTTCCAAGGGAGAGGGTGTTACCTTCCTCTGCCTGAGCTGTCACGCAGCAAGAGGCTAGAAACCTGTCTGAGGGGTGGCAGCAGCACAGGCTGCCTGGAAAACCCTAGAAGACTGGTAGGGGCAATGCCGGAGGTCCTCTAAGGAGCCCCCAGAGTGCAGGAATCATACAACAAATACTGGCAACAGTACTGGGGTATGATTCTGACATGTTTGATACCAAACATGCCCAGGTTCGGAGTTACCATTATGTAGCTGGACATAGGTCCAGTACATGGGTAAAACGGCATTCCTGCAGTTAGGGAGTCCAGTGTAATGGAGCTGAAGTTTGTAGGGGCACCTCTGCTCATGCAGGGGTGCCGTCGCACACAGGTACCTGCACCCTGCCCTGTGGGCTAGGAGGGCCTACCATAGGGGTGACAAAGCGACCTGGTGCAGTGACCTGTAGTGAAAGGGTGCATGAACCTTTTCACGCAGGCTGCAATGGCTGGCCTGCAGACACATTTTGCATGGGCTCCCGTGGGTGACATAATACATGCTGCAGCCCATGGGGAACCCCTGGTGCCCCAATGCCCTGGTTACCCAAGTACTTCATACTAGGGACTTACATGGGGGCACCAGTATGCCAATTGTGGGGTGTGCAAAGTCCTAAGCAAATAAATTTACAGGGAGAGAGCGCAATCTCCGGGGTCCTGGTTAGCAGGATCCCAGTGTAAACAGTCAAAACATACTGACAGCAGGCAAAAAGTGGGGGGTAACCATGCCAAAAAGAGGGTACTTTCCTACACCAACCACCACATTACGACCATCAAAAGACTGCTATCACCCCCAGGATCTTTGATCCCGATGGGATGACGGTAGTCGTCGTAATCAGCCACTGCAGAGCTGAAGTCATGCTGATTACAACCATGTAAGGGGTTGTGGGAACAAGTGCAAGCCCCTCCCCTGCCCTGCCCTCCCCTCCCCTCCCCAGCACCATCGGAATACACATTGTCTGCTGTGCAGACAAGGTGCATTCTGAGGGTGCTAGGGAGGCCCCCAGTGCAACAGCATTGGGCTCTGCTCCTTGTAGAGCAGAGTCCAATGCTGCCGCACGTTTTCCACTTGGTTCACCAGCCCGGTGGAAAACTCATAATGTGCCTGGTGGGGAGACCTCCAGCACCAGACGGTCTCCTCATCAGGAGTTTGGTGGTCGGGTTTTCCAACCACCAAACTTGGAATGAGCCCCAGACTGAACTTTCTGACAGTGGGAGCTGTCAAACAGCTCCTGCCGGCAGAAAAGCAAAGTTTTCATCTGTTTCCCTGCATGCAAATGTGCATGCAGGGAAACAGATGAAAACATTGCTCCTGCAAGCAGGGAGCTGCTATTTAAAGCAGCTCCTATTTGTAGGAACAATGTCAGCTCCCGCAGGTCATAGGGATCAGACTAAGACCTTGAGGCTCTCCCTCAGTCCTGTCATTCTTTCTCTCTTCTGTCCCATAAAGAGATGGAAGAGAGAGATTGTTATTGCAATGGTCTCTCCAGACAATGACTTCTAAGAGTCAGACTAAGATGTTTGGTATAAATGTTATAGTTACGTTTGGATGCAGTGCCTAATGGTCAAGGTCTTCTGCTGTCACTCATTAGCCTTACGGTTCAAATCCTAGTTTTGCTTGGCAGTGTGTTTGTTTATTTACTATTGTTTTGACTGTTAAACGTTCCTAGCGATGGGACATTCACGTTTCTTCCCAATCACATGCATGGTTTGACTGTCACAGGTGTGTCTGGAAGCATCACAGTACGGAGCCTCCTACGGCCTAAAGGTTAAGGCCACAGACCTTCACACTGAAAGTTGAGGGTTGTACGCCAGGTGCGTCTGTGGTCATTCTCCTTCTTTAATTTCTTTTAAATTTCAAAAGTTTAAGGGTTATACTGAAAGGTGATCACACTCTTTTTGATATTTTCCTTTTCATTGTGTCCAGCAATAGCTCATTCTAAACATATCATTCATCAAAGCCTTAAGAACTCTCTCTCTCTGACTTTCTCTCAATTTCTCTTTCAGTCTCTTTCTCTCACTCAAGCACCCACTCACAGACCTACCAGGACACTGATGCACACATTCTCACAACCAGATACACCCTCTCACACCCAGAGAGACAGGCTGCGGCCAACTCCTGCCACCCACAGCCTAAGGCCGTGCACAATGTGGGGTTGTTTGGCCACAGGCCAGGCCTTGCGGCCAACCACCGCCACACACGGCCTTCAGCCGTGCGCTGCGGTGTTTGGACTAACGTATAGTAATGAAAATTGCTTTACATTTACAGAAAAAAAAACTCATAGAAATTCACTGGAAAAAAAACAAACAAAGGTTACAGGGACGTTAAAGTTAGGAAAAAGAATTTAAATTAAAAAAAACATTGAAATTCACTGAAAAAAAACCCAAAGGTTACAGGGACGTTACAGTTAGGCTCACATTTTACACGTACAAAAGAAGTGAAAATCAGCAGTTATAGTTACCTCAGCTAACTACAACTTCGCCCCTGTAATATAGTGCTTATGACCTCACATATTACATCACCTCATGACACGGTCAGTGATATAACTGATGACATCACTAATGACATAATTCACAAAAAAACTCAGACACCCACTCCTACCCCATACAATTGTACATCCACACACAAACACACAACTACTCAAATACTCATTCATAGACCCATAACATTGCTAAAAGACACGCACTCACTCACACAGCCACTAGCACGATTCACTCACCCATACATTACCAAATCAGCTATTCATACTTACACACCTGACACACCCACTCACACACCAACTTATTAATCTGTACAACCACTCACAAAAACCAACATTTCCACACAGCCACTAATATACCCACTCACTCACTCAACAAGCAGTCACACATCCACATGCTTAGCTATCTCGTCAGATACATAGCCGCTCACTTCCCGATACAAACACTTACACAAAGTAACTCACCTCTACAACAACTACTACACCCAGCCACTCACTTATGCAGGCACCAGCACACCAACTCACTGATACAGCTACTCGCGCATCCACTTACTCTCTCATACAGTCTGTCACTTATGTATACACTCACACACCCACGCAGTCACCCATACAGTCACTTACCCACTCACTGATAGTCACTAACGACCCACTCACTCATCCATACAAGCACTCACATACCCACTCACTCATGCAGCAATTCATACACCCACTCACTAATGCAGACACTCACACACCCACCCACTGACTAACCAATACACCTACTCACACCTCCACTCAATCTTCCATAGTCACTAACACATCCACACACTCACCCACACTCACTGACAACCTCCCACTCACAGATACAGTCATAAACACACTCAATTACTCACCCATACAAGCACACACACGCCCACTCACCTGTACAGCCACTCAACATTCCCACTCACCAGATGATGCCATCAGTGATGTCATTTGAGATGTCAGGGATGTCACTGACCATGTCATGGGTGATGTAATATGCGAGGTCATAAGCAGTGCATTACAGGGGTGCAACTTATAGGTAGCTGAGGTAACTATAACTGCTTAATTTCACTTGTTTTGTTTGAGTGAAATGTGAGCCAAACTATAATGTCCCTGTAATCTATACACACATATAAAATCATTTCTAGGTACAATTTAAAAACAATTCTGCCGATTTCCAGATTTTGATGAACAAATTGTGTGACTCAAGCACCTTCATCACAAAGACGGGGTACTGATGCCATCCCTAAATTGATAAGTTTTGGGGAGTGACTCATGCAACGTAAAACAGGGATTGGATGAAAGCTTAACAATTAATGATAAAAAAAGACAACAAACGCACATTCAAAGTTACCAGAACACATTTTATTTCACTTCAAAACGAAGAAAAAAATAATTAAAAGTCCAAACGTACTGAAAAGCTGGACAGACAGCCTGAAAACAATCACTAAAGAGGCAGTCGTGGTACCAAACATTGACAAATTATTGATTTTTTAAAATCACAATAGAATACAGCAACATTCAGAAGTAGATGACAACCTCTAGGAAGGCCACCTTGGCTATCAACATTTGTAGATAAATATGAAAGAAAAGTATAGATATATATTAAAATAAAAACAACCTGTTATCCTTGAGATACCACCCGCAAAATTAAACAAATAAGAAACTGAATAGTAAAGGCCATCGTACAAGTAACATTTCGATGCCCCTTCTATAAAGTTGTAACAAAAATAAAACGGAGCTTAACTCTTGCCATCTGCACGATAGTGAATGGAGCAAACCGATCTTGTATCTCATTTTTAAATTAAAAAGAAGAACATAATAGTATTAATGGTTTATTCACTTCCTATTACATGAAAAAAACGTGATGCATCTACTTTTTCTTCTTCAAAGCGTTGTAAGGTGTATCTTTTTTCACTCTGTCCCGACCACTTAACTATAACTGATTATCCATCCCGTGTGCACATTTGTTTTCTCTATGCAGTGGTGTACAAGCCATCTACAGCATGACGTGTACTCAAGCATGCGTCTGTTACCACAATCAATTGCTTGCCTTATAGTTCAATTTTGAAGGAATCACTGACTTAAATAATATTTCGTTGTTTGGGATCTATACATTCTGATGATAAAAAATAATAATTAAGGAGTACTGTTGAATGTGGTTTGCGTGGAGACATCATAAAACTCTTTTAGTTATGGAAGGGTTTGATACTTTTGTTCCTGCAGGTTTTCATACTCAAGCAGCTTTTCCTACAAATCGGCCTCCGAGATCTTATTTTGCAAAAATACGCCCTACAGCAGAAGGAAAGCAGGGAGCTGTAAAAAACAAGCTTGAGCTGCCTCAGCCCACAAGTTAACTGGACATTATGGGAAGTGGCGGCCAGTTCATCTATGCGCCTAAAAAAGGACAAAAAAAAAAAAAAAAAAACACCAGTACGAGAGGCGGCACTCCTCCACAGCCTCACATCCAATCTCAGTGGTATTAAAATGGTACTCACATAAGCAACTCCCGTAAAATGACATGAAGAATTGTGCGTACTTCAGTAGAATTTATTCCAATTAAAGATGTTGAACAATGACACACCATATCAAGGAAGAAAACAATCTTTCAGCTTGAAAGAGAAGAGAATTATGAAATGGACACAAGTTAAACATATGTTGGTGTCAAACTCTCCTTATCTTTCCCTCATCACCCCCATTCCAAAAAGGAGATCTGCGCATGGCAGGACGATTCAAGGATTTTATTGAGCTTTGGTAAGCCCTTCATTATGATGGTAACCACATGCTACTGACAGCAGCAGACATAAGAGGAGTCGAGCGCTCTTCCAAGTGTAAAAGCTCTGTATTCTGAGATCACTGCAAGTAGCCAACAGCCTAGAATTTTACTTGACCGCCCAAAAAACAAAAATAAGCTTTGATTCAAAATAATCATTGAAACATTACGATCCAGAAGCTCGCCAAGACATGCAAAGAAAGAGACCCCGGATTCAACTCTTCCTGGACAGACGCAATCCATCCATGGTCAAACAGGCAATGATGAAGGTTACCAAAAAAAATCCGCCCACTTCATTTTTAAAAAAATCTGTCTCCAGGTTCACGAGCCACAAAGGGTGGTCCAGTTGTCCAAGCCCCGCACATAGAAATTGCATCCCCTGTTGCTTCTGAAGACATTCATTGCCAGTTTTCACATGGTCACAGCACAGAAGCTGTACTTTCTGCAAGGTTCTTTTGCCCAGCGTTATACTGCTGGTCCGATTGGCAGACAAATAGCCTTAAACAATTTCTTCTGACATTTTTCATATGTGAAACAATGCTAAAATGCAAAGATGACCTGTTTGCTGAGCGCTGAACAGCTGGGCAAATTAATATCGTCTGGTCCAAGAGGGTAGGACAGCAACAAAAGGGGGGTACTGCAGGTGGTTCTTGGAAAAATGTGCTGGGACAAGGAGGAAAGAGAATCCTACACCAGCTTCTTGGCCTCGAAGAAGCCTTTAAGGTGCCTCATCTGCCATAATCCAGTCAGGATCAAGATGCCCGTCTGTGCAATAGACCACCACAGTACCCGCTGGTTTGTGCTCTCACTGGTCATCCGGAACCTCTCCTCCCGGTACTGCAAAAGGCAAACAAAATCATTACCAAGCACATTTTTTCAATCACAGACCAGAGATACAAATCTATTTTGGGCATCTGCATTATTATAGCAGTCTTTCGATCTCTTTTCTGTGTACAGCGGCTCTTTCCTACTCCTATGGTTTGTAACGTGTGTAGGTCAAGTCCACATCAGACACGAGATGTCATTGCTCAACGTTGCACAAGATGTCTGTACCTCTGTGCACGTAATGGTCCCATAAGGACAGTGCGTGCGGAGCTCTCCAGCCTGGCAGATGCGAGAGGCTCTGTATGTGTCCCTTTTTAGTTTAAGACTTTGCATTCTGGGATTCCAACCTGTATTAATACGGCTATCTAAATACACTACGAAACAAGCTAAAACAGCAAGGACAGTGAAAAAAGCTCACACCTCACACAGGACAATTTGTGAAAATGTACATGGACCATCAAAGGTGCAAGAGCGTGACATATCAAGCCATCACACGATGGAGATAGGCGCCAAAAATATATGTCTAACATTATGGTGATTAAACGATTTGTTTCTGTCATGGGTAAAGACAGAGTATGGACTTGACTTGAATGAAAGTTGGCTTAGCTTCTACTATTTCCTTGAGCAGCTAGATGGCTCCCGGACCGAAGAGTTCTGGTGTGATAAGCAGCTACAGGATCACACTCCAGCAGAGCCCCATCTGCCTTTCTTCTTTGTGAAGTCCATAAATTGAGTACCACTAAATTGACTTACAGTAACACATTAAATACAGCGCTTAGAAAAACTGCAGTGGAACAGCCACAAAAACAAGGTATGTTATAACTATATCTACACGCTTCGACTTAATAAGCACCATTCTGTTACATAATCATTCAATCGCAACATTCCAGAAAAAAAAACTCAGGCACGCAAGGAATAGGGACAGACGATCCTAAAGACCAATTAAAAAACAAGCATTTGCAATGCACTGGGTCTCGCGTTACATTGAGTTAGAGCTATTAGCATTGTAAACGCCTAATCGGACTTTTCTTGCCACATTAAATAAAAAAATAAAAAACGAGAGTGATAGCGCTGTGTAAAACACAGCGCGATCGCGCTGCGGAGTGCAGAGAAAAAGTAGTCCAGAAGCCATACAGAAAACATAGAGCCTCGTAGGTTTCCTGTAGTTTACCGGTGCTCTCGAGGAGGGCTAAACACTGGAAAAGACAGGAGGTATGCATGCCTTTCACGAATGAAAACAAGCAGATTTTAAAAGGCGAGCCCACCAACCAATGTAAGTGACTGACGTAACATGGGCGTGGTAAAAATCCCCCTAAAGGGAGATTAGGAGAGGGACGGAGCGCTCTGCGCTTGCCCCTAATAACAGTCATTCTGTTACATGCAGAGTACTGGGACAATCATTCGCAGTCTCTAGATCTTCAATTTACGCAACTAACACCTTGATACACTCTCCAACACGTAGGCAGTCAATAAAAACAACTAAGTGACGGTAAATCTAAGATGAGTTTAGAAAAAAGCTTGCTATCCTACAAGACATGGGATCCTGAAACCATGTCAACTAAAAATGATGAGACAGCAACTAGGCTGCCAGTACCTTGTGCAACAGTCCAAAACACATTAGTCTTGCAACCACCTCCGACATGAGAACCTATTGCCACATATCTGCATTTGCATGATGACACCATACAACGCTGTTATTCACCTGGTCCTGTATCTATACATTCCCAGCTACTCAACAGCCAGAGCATGGAACCATCAGCTTCTTCAACAAGGGTTTTTTTGTCACCAGTGAATGTGCACGTTCTGAGCACAAAACAACTGTGACATAGTGCGACTATATTTCTGAAACATTCATGACATCCTTTTAGCCTATAGATGGGTTGTCTATGCCAATCAAACTCAAACTGGCACAATTTACTCAAACCCAACTGTTAATTCTCCTACATGTGTTTAACACTGCACACTCGCTACCTATGTACTGCCACTGATGCGATGTACAATATCTTGGATTAAAAAGTTACTGGTGTTAAATCAATTAAAAGAAAATATGGAATGTTCTTGTTTTAACATTTGTACTATTTTTGTTATCAACATTAGTATGCATTATCATGAGCTGTGTATCGAGCCTTCATCTCTTTTACCCAATTTGTATCACGTTGAAAAACAAAGGGTATATTGTGTGAATGAAACCTAGGGCTGTGTCTACTTCTGAGGAAATGGATGCGAAACCAAACATTTATAATTCAAGAGAAAACACACAGAGACAAACACATGCATAAATTGTGCTATCAAAGGAGGAAACTCAGTTTGTGACATGTTTTACAAGGACCAAGAAAACAAACCCCCGGATCTTTTCTCAATCTTCTACGAGGGACACAAGGAAATCAAAAAGCCAATTATTTGTCATTGGTTTAGATAAGAATAAAAGGGGTATTAATCTTTAACAAATGTCCGACATGCTCCTATTATTTCTCTGCCCTAAGAGAGAGAATATAGGGGGACATATAATCTTAGAAGTCTCTGATCCCCATTAAGAGCCTGGAGTAGCGCTATCGGATAAATCTTCGCTAGACTACAAGTTTCCTTAATTATCAGGTCCCCGAACCCCGAATCTGTTATTTCTACAGCTTGAGATATCAGGCCCAAGTTCACAAGCAGGTACTGCGGCACTGTAGGGGCTGGGGGCAATTAGGTGGGGTAGGAAGAGACAGAAAAATCTCCCTGTAGATAAGGTTAAGTCTGATCCGCCATCACAGCACTCCTGCATCACGTCTAAAATATAAGGCCCTCAGGGTCCTTCAAGCAGACGGTAAATGTTCGAAAAATGTAGGTCAGTTACATCCCACGAAAGGGGGAAGAAAGAAGGAATTTGACCAGGTATTCCCCATTGTATGGAAAATACTTTGCAATCCTCAGAAATGGGTGCAGGAAACTGATTGGGGGCGGTGCCCGCATCTATACAAATCGAAAGCCAATAAACAACGACCTCTGATCTCTGTGTGTGCATAAGTTGTAAACTCCCGAGTCAGACAGGCCCCCTATCTGATAGCCAGATGGGACTCTATGTACCATAGCTTTGCCGTTTACTCAACAAGCAAACCATCGAAAAGGAACGCAGCCCGTCTTCGGCTCTCTTCCCTATCCATCCCCCGGTTGCCTTACCCTACCATCGTAACACAAACTTACTCTCTGGTAATTTTGCTCCTTTTGGATCTGTTCCACCTGGTCCAGCAGCTGCCGCACCCTCAGCTGCAGCTCAGTCAGCTTGTCCTTCGCGGCGATCTCAGGGTAGTTGTTTGCATGCTCTCCGACCTGGATGTCCAAATGTACCCTCTGTTGAAGCGAGATGAACAGAGAATCATATCAAACAGATATCTCAGACTCTGAGCAGTCACATTGTTTTTTCTCACATCCATACTGAACATTTCTATATGAGTCTTTATGAGGAGTAAGACAAGGATGTATAAAACCATCTCAGTTGGGAGGCAGTAGGCACAGGTGTCTATGACAACCTGCTGTTTCTCCAGGGTACACTGAAACCCCTCCCACATTTCATAGGATGGTACAGATGTGCCTACTTCCCACATAAACTATGTGACATTGTACTCTGGACATCAGTGCTGGTATCCCTTGTCTGTAGTGAATCAATTCCCCCGAGCCCTTCCCAAAGCCCTTTGGTAGTGAGCCGGTACCAGAGCCGTGAATCAGATAAGCCATTAGGACACTGAAAGCAAAGTGTGGCCCTGGTGTACCTAAACTAAACCCCCTATACTTCTGTGTAGAGGGGAATTAGCAACAGAGGACTATATATCACAGCAGGGAATAACTGGTGAATGCTGAAAGGCCAGGAGTGCTGAAATGGCATCCTCACAAAAGTTGTGTCAACACTTTTAACCCCAAGATCCGTATACAATTTCTTTCAAAGAGAAAACTGATTTTAACAGGCTATTAAACTAGCTAAAAGTATTTTCAGACCTCCTGTGAACAAGCCCCTGATGAAGGCTAGAACCTTAAAAATCCTTGCTATCAGGACCCTCTCACTGACGAACCCAAGCTCTCAATAAAGGAGGTAAGCTGAAGCTATCATCTGGGGATTAAGGGCCAGATGTAGGAAATCCATGAACTGCGACTCGCAATTTGAGAGTCGCAATCTCGGATGCAGAACGGTGTCTCAGACACCGTCTGCGCCTCGCTATGGGGTCGCAAAGACCCACCTCATCAATATTCATGAGATGGGTCGCTTTTTGCGACCCCATAGCGAGTCCCTGCACTCACAGGGATGGTGGCCTGCTGGAGACAGCAGACCTCCATGTCTGTGACTGCTTTATAAATAAAGCAGTTTTTTTTTTCATTTTGCAGCCCGTTTTCCTTAAAGGAAAACGAGTTGCAAAATGAAAACTAAACCGAAACCTTTTGGTTTCGTTTTTTTCAGATCAGGCAGTGGTCCATAGGACCACTGCCTGATCTGAAAAAATATTTGTGACCGCATTCGCGGTCTCAAAGCAACTCTGAATTGCGATGCGGTCGCAAATAGGAAGGGAACACCCCTTCCTATTTGCGAGTCGCATTCCCAAATTGCGAGTCGGTACCGACTCGCAATTTGGAAATGAGCATCGCGTTCAGCCGCTTGCATGCCGCAAACTGCGATTTTTGCAGTTTGCGACATGCAAACAGCTTACTACATCTGGCCCTAACTGTCCCACACTACTGTGTGCCAGGAGGTCCTTGCTGTACCTGGGGATTGGACTCTCTCAATCAGCGCTATAAAGCATGGCCTAACACCAGTAGCGCGGAAAGTGAAGCTAGTGTCTGGAAACGCCCGGTCCCACACTACTGTGCGCCAGGAGGCGCTTGCTGCACCTCGAGGCTGGACTATCTCAATCAGCGTTATAAAGCACAGCCCTAACACCCGTAGAACAGGAAGTGAAGCTATCATTTGGGGACTCCCGTTCCAATGCTACTGTGCGCCAGAGGGGCTTGCTGCACCTGGCGGCTGGCCTCTCTCAGTCAGTGCTATAAAGCGCGGCCCCCAAACCAAGACGCGCCAGGGTGAAGCCCGGGCTAAGCGCAGGCCCACCTGCACCTATACATGGCCAACCGAGCCTGGGCTGGGCCACCGCCCTGAAAAAATAGGGCCTGTGTTACGATATAACTTTCCATAGTTTACAGGTGAGCACCCTCATTAGCCCACTGAATCATTATAAGTCAGTGCAAAGCAACTAGGGACCCTATATACTCCCCCTCAGGCCAACAAGTATCGACACCATGCTCGAGAGAGCTACAGGGGTTGTTACCAATGAAATAACTGAACGCAGGCTATCTTTGGGGCACAGGGTGGGTCGGGTGAGCTGATTTGTGGAAACAAATGATTTGAAGGTGACCCCCACAGCCGAGAGGCGGATCTAGTGGTACAAGAAGGGGAGAGGGAATGGGGGGCAACCTACTCCCCATCGAGTAACTGGGCAGCAAGCAGTCCCTCCAATGTGCTCTATTAGTTACAACCTATCCCCCGAACCAGTTGCAGAAAGTAAAAAGATCTGCAAAAGTACAGCTCGGGCAGAGACCGGTTTAAGCCAAATACCTACTGGCAATGACTGAGATCAAACGCTGGTGAGGGTTTACAAGCATTAAAGATACATATAGCATGATTTCTGTGATCCTGGAGGAGAAATTGAAGCGGGTTAAGGAACAGCTATCTGCTCTGGAAGCTCACCATGCTAACTTGCTTGTGTCTCATATGGAGACTGACCACCACAAAGGGCCCTGTCGAGCATGCCAACCACCCCAGGCACCAGGTGAGCATGGCAGGGAATTCTCTTTCAGCCACTAGTACATTCCAGACAACGGGCACTTCACTGCCCGACCTTGGGAATAAATCTATTCACTGTGCGGCCAACGGCTCCCTTACAAAGCATGGCACAGGGAACCCAGGTGCACCTGGTGCCATCTCATCCAACATTCCTTCTCCGCTCCCAGCCAGCAGACGGGACCATATGGTTGGGATGAGTGAGAACAGAGACGTGGATCACAACCCCAGCACTGTGACCTTAAACCTTCCCCCGGCGGCCAGCCCCTATATGTTAACATTGGCCCGAGTGCCACCTCTAGAGCATGGTTCTTATTTATTGACTGGCCATGCATAGGAATTTCAATGTTGCAGAAAAAAATTAGATTGAAATGGTTCTGAGAGTTGGATTGACTGGCTCCTCACCAAAAGACATTTGCTGGAGACTGCACTGTAGTTAACTTCAGACACCCATTTAGAGAGATCCTCTCTTAAAACCAGCATTGTTACGTTAACCTGGGGTACAATTACAAGCTGCCCAGACTGGTGCTGGACCCGCTGTCACACACTCGTCAGTTCCAGCCCGTGCAGAGCTTCACAAGCCATAATAGGGATGCTCCCCTTTCTGATCTCGCTGAGAATGACTGATGGAAAGCGCCCAGGCCGGCGGCGGGGCAAGTCTTGAGAGTGAGGGGAGCCGCTGCGTTCGAATAGTCGCCTCTCTACCTGGGCAATGTCACACCCTCCGACTATGTAGCTCTGGGGGAGCCAGAGTGCCCAGTAGATATTACACCATCTCAAAGACCGGGGCAAATTCCGCTAAATGACCTTGAAAAACGCACATGCCATGCCTGTTCTCTTATTTTAATTCCAGACGTTAAAAACCCCTTTATGGGAATTTTAAGTTGAAACATTGCAGGTCTCAGCTTCAAGATCTCCCTCCCAGACTGTCAATCTTTTATAAAATCCAATGATATTGTGCTAATGCAGGAAACCTGTGTCGTTAATACTAGCGTATTTGAAGGCTTTATGCGTGTATGTGTTTTAATATGCCTGCTACTCCATCCCGCTATGGCAGAACATTGGGGTGGGGGGTTTAGATTAACTTGCTATTGCCTGTGATTCTATCGCTCATTAATGTTCATATCAATGATTTTGTGAATGTGCCAAACCGTATATCCCCTGGGGTATCTGAATATGTTAATGTTACTGTCGAGAGAAAATCAAGGGCGGGGCAGCAAACTACTTATGCCTCGCTAGTGACTAACACAAGGCTGCCCAACTCGAGCAGTTGGAAAGAATTTGACTCTGTTGCGGGGTTCTCCAAAGAGAGGCAATGAATTAGAGGTCTTACCTGCAAGTTCTGACCTAGTAAATGTGCTAGAGGTAGTTGGTACTCGAGATGTGGGGCTGCCTACATTCAAAGGGAGAAACAACTCCTTGGCTATCGATTACAATTTTGCCTCCTGCAACCTAATCAATCTTTTGTTATATGGCACGAGCATCTGCACAAACTTCAGTGATCACAACCGTATTGCAACTGTTTAAATGTGCTATCTAGAGGTTTTTTTTAAAGTAGAAGCTGGTCTTAGATGTCTAGTACCCTCCTCGGACCACCTTAGGTTGTTCTGGAAAATCTTAGGCCCCCTGAAGTCCCTAGGGAAAATGGTTGCTGAGAACCTGGAGTTGGTCATGGGTTGTCTGGTGGATGCAGCTGATCACTGGGAGGTAGCGAGTACCTTTGTGACCATCTGTTCTAGGGTTAAGCAGTTCCTTTCTGAACCCCTTAAAATACCCTGCTCGGCTCCGAGGTGTACAGACCACTAGCGTTCTATAGCAGGCCGCTTACTGCGCAGAGCCTGAAATAGGTGCCCAAGAGATCATTCTGCTGTCGTTGCCCTCCGAAAACAGTATAAATCCTTGACACCTAGGAAAAAGAAGGAAGTCATCGCTCAGCAGTGGGACTCCTTAACACACACACACAGCCCAAACTAAAAGACACTAAATCCTTCTGGAGAGGTCGTGGTCGAATATGTGCACTGTTAACCACCTAGATCCCCCTATTAGCGGTCATAAGCAGCGAGGCCTGGGTATCACATTTTTCTCCGATCTATTCAGTTGCGGATTCCCATTTTATGTCGGTTGGGTATGCATATCCTTCACTTGTTATAAAGGTCTCCTTACAGGAAGTCACAGGACAAGGTTGAGGGGAGGTTGGGGGAGGGGAGGGGGTTTAAGTCACCAAGCCCAGGCCACATCCCCGTTGATTTAATCAAATATAAACCCAGCCTCTGGGCCCCAATTGTTACCACCCCATTTCTTTGATCGATATCCCTGCTAAAATTCTCAGAAGGGTGTTGTAAAATAGAATTTTGGAGTGGACTGAGGACAATAAGATCTTCAATGCTTGTCAATATGTTTTTTGCAGCAGAACTGGCACCATAGAGCAATGTCTGAACTTGAACATAATCCTAGGGAAATATACAGTCGCCAAAAAGACGCCCCTCTTCCTTGCCTTTATGGACCTGTTCATGGCTTTTGACAGCATGAATCAATCTAAGCTGTGGCACCTCCTATCCAAGATAGGGCTGAATGCATCACTTGTCCATCTATTAGCATTCTTGCATTCAAACACAAGGGCTAGAGTTAGAATCAGCCACAACGGCGAATCATCTAGAGAAATCACCATCGAGCGTGGGGTTCGCCAAGGGTGCGTGCTTGCCCCTCTACTATTCATTTTGTATGTAAACAAGCTCAGTTCCCAGCTCATTAATTGTACTCCTGATGTCCTCACGATAAAAAGGCACACGTTTGCCACTACTGCTATACGCGGACAATGCTGTCTATTTTTTGTAGATTTCATGGCCAATTTCGACCTGTCCACAAACTGAAAATTATTTTATTATGGAGTATTGCCCTAAGTGTAATTGACTGCCAAGTGTCAAAGTAGGTTCCAACTGTTTATTATGTACCAGTACTTTCTGTTATTTATTTTTTGGGGGGTGGGTGGAGGGGTGCAAGCAAAGATTAAATGCAGAAATTCAGAAGCCAACTGAAGCGGTTTACTTATGCCCTAAGAATTCCCCCACCAGCTATTTGTGGGACACTAGGGGGACCTGGGATCGCTCGCTATTGTTCCACTTTAGGGCTGATACAGTTAAAGACCTGCTTTGCTTCCCATTTGGATTTCAGCGCGTTCTTGAGTCTCGATTGTGCCCTTGCGATGACTCCTCTAACCAATCGATATTGCACTCAACCTTCTTCTGCAGTTTTTATGAAACATTTACCAGAATGTTTTTAGTTTCTTTTATGAAATCGAGAAATTGCAAGCACTGTACTCAAGCCCATCAACTCCTTTTACACCTATCTGATGACGAGACTTGTTTTTATGTGAGTGCTTTCCCTCGTTACGCTCTCGGGGCACAATGCTTTCTTACCTCAATTTTGTTCCTTTCTTTTATCGAATAGGCTGTTTATATTTACTTTATCATGTATTTTATTAGAACGTGCCTTACTGTGTTATTGCATTAGGTTCTGCCACAATACCTATGGTAATGTGAAAGTGGTGTCGAATATTGCACGTTTATTTTAGCGTATCTACTGTTTTAAAATGTTTTTGTATACTTTTATGGCTGTCTCATAACCGAATAAAGTTTTTAAAAGTGAAATGGACGATTAACATTAAGCATAAAAAAAGTCTATAACTCGATTTAAAAAAAATGCAGTTGTCTGCATGGCTGCATTGTAATTGCACTGTGCTCCAACTACTCCAAGCATGTGACTTTCTGTAAGATAGTGTGATTTCTGACAGAAAAGCAATCTGTGCAAAGGCCACTCTGGTGTCCCAAAAACTCTAAATAACTTGACCTTGTTTTTAAATCATGGGTTGCCAAGGCAGCTTTGTGACGAAGTTGCGCTGACAATCCCAGACAAATATGCGAAGTATGCCTGTGTGGAACATAGAAACGAAGTTGTAGATTATACTGGCTGAGAATTGCTGTGAAATCATGACAGTAAAAGAATTCACCAATTAATTCCCTGCCCAAAAAATATATGTGGGTAGTAGGCATAAGACACTCCAACTGTGTTTGGGCTGGTACTCTACCACAATCCCATATGCTGTTAAATTCTCTGAAAAATCAGGTTGCATTTTTCAGAACATCAAAACCTATGTTCGTGAGGCTGTCGGTCATTCTACCCAAAAAAACATATTGCAATACCAAAAAGGTAAATTTCAAAATATATACAAACAAAAAAGGTTCATTGTGTAACTAAAGAACTCGCATCCAATGACAGTGAGGAAGAGCACTGCCCACTTTGCCTCTTGAGGCCAGAAAAACAAAGTGTTTCCAGTATATACAAACAATACCAGATACACACAGGGCAGGAGTGCCTCATTGAACTCAAGGAGTGTGTCATCCCAACTATTATGCAATAAGAGATACAGAAGTGGAGACTGTAGGACCAGCAAGGTACTCAAATCTTCACATATTGAGTCTTCTGGTACTAAATTAAAAATAAATTGTGGCTGGATTCTTAGAAGTCTGAATTCTCTGGTGTGAGATCATTCCAATGGCGTTTTGTGGCCAGAGATTTGAGTACCTCTACAAAAGGTCAGCTGGAAGGTTCCAGGCTGAAGAAACTCTCCAGGCTGAACTTCACAATTCTATAGAGAAGACTATGGCTTCGAAGGTGCCCTTATGAAGAAAACGTTGCAACTTTTGGAGTATAGTCTCCTACTCTTCCCCCATCTCATTGCAGCAGAAAAGGCAGAAATTACTGCAGATTAGATGGGACATTGAGGCATAAGGGTCTGGTGCAGTGATGTTGTATCCTGCCAAACAGAGTGGTCTGGTCTAAAAAAGCCCATGTTTATTTGATTTGGAATGCAGCTTGTACCATGCTGTAGGGAGTGTGTAATGGCATTGTATAGAATATGTCTTGATTGTACCCCGACTGGAGAATGTCCTCCTTTGCTTTGTGTCCACAAAGTTGGTGTGAGGACTTCTTGACTGTAGGCTGTTGGCAGTGTTTGTTGGAGCCGACACAGGGTTCTAATTTTTTGGGCTGTGAACTGGTGTTCAGTAATTATGGAATAACCAAATAGCCGCCTGCTATCCACTTTCCTTTTACCCCCCCCCCCTCCTCCCCACACCCCCGTCACTCAGTGAGCTATGGGCCACTCAAGGTATTCAGAAGTGACTTGTTGGTGATGCCACTTCAAAAACGCAGTGCGATTCCTCTCCTGGAGATCCAACAGTGGTTTTTCCTTAGGAGGGAGATTGGGCTTCTACATGTGGTTTCTTATATATTTGCATTATCTTTGACTACTAAAAAGAATACTGGAAAATATGTGCCTGCTAAAAGGCTAAGGAAGGAAGAGTTTGCAAAAGTAAAATAAAATACATAACAGGAGTCTCAAAAAGTTAATGTTGGCCATTAGTGGTGATACGGGATGCTTCCCTTCTGCTTCCATTAGGGGCCTGATTACGACCATGGCGGATGGGATACTCCATCACAAACGTGACAGATATCCTGCCTGCCGTTTTACAAGTTTCATAAGATATAATGGAACTTGTAATATGGCAGACGGGATATCCGTCATGTTTGTGACAGAGTATCCCATCCACCAAGGTCGTAATCAGGCCCAAGGTCTTTTGTGGCGAAAATTTCGCCTCAAAAACAAAGGCCATCCAAATCTATGGAACTTCACACAAGCTCTGCGGGTCCAGAGCCACAGAAGGTAATTCTGTATATAGGCACCATTACACCCTTACCGTATTCACCATTCACACTGCACACACCAATATCCGAGAAATTTACTTACCAGCTTCCCACCAGAAAAAAATGACATTTTGGTGGAGTTGGAGTGCAGGCAGATCTGGTGTTCCCCAGGGGTGTGAGAGGTGAAAGTAAAACGTCCTTCAGAGCCGTACTGTCGAGACATGATGATCTACACAGAAAGAGCATGAAGAACAATTACCACAAGAGCAGGAAAAAGGCTCGCCTCTCTAACTTTGACAAGAACAATCAGAACATAAAATGTCTCACTCAATACTAGTAAAAGGCACTCCATACCAAGATCATATATCCAAAGCAAAACCCCTCCTCACCCTACGGAAGCCTTTTCTGTTGTAAGCATACCAACCCAATAAGAACTCTCTCCACAACTTCAGATTGCTACGGGTGATTACAATTTCATGGCTTTTACCTTGCTGTCCGGGTCTTTCACTTCAACATGCATTCCCAGCCCAGGAGTAGAAGGCAGATAAACTTCAGTCTGTTTATCCCAAAGCTGTGTGCGGTAATTCCCTGCAGTACATGGAGACAAAAATCAATATTGTAAAATCATGTGTTAGCAAAAGGGTCTATGATCACCAGCTCAACTGATATGACAAAGGCGGCATCTATGACAATTACTGTTATCGATAATCAGTGACAATCCACTACAAACCACTTACATGAAGAATCAAAAACTGAATATTAATACTGTCAATCCTCACTACAGTCACTGTATGCATATCGATAGAGGACAAACAAAAACTCAAAAAACAAAACAAAACAGTGCAACAGTACATGGGGTACAATTCATTTAAAACCTCTGTGGTTTGGAGAGACATCCGAAAAACAGGGAAGAACATCTGCCGCCCCCAACTTGCAAAAGCTTGTGTGATACAAATTATTTTAAGGAAATATTTAAATTATTTCCAGCATTATGCTCGCAGTGCCTACAGCGTATTTTAATGCTATAGGGTCCTTTGTTGTTTGTAGGATAGGACTATAAACTAGCTATACCATGGGTAAGTCTTCTGCCCCACTCTCTTCAAGCAGCCACTATTTCATGGGCAACATGCAGCAACAGCACACTTTTGTTAGAATTGCTCAAAAAGTTTTTTTTTTTTTTTTTGTAAATGCAGGATGGCACTTTGTACACAACCAATTCATCATGCTTCTGGAAGTACTGCTGCAACTTGAAGGACTCACGTATAATGATACTGCTTCACAGTTTGGCTACATGTTGGGACTCAATTGCAGAGTTGTGCAATAAACTTTACCTAAATATGAATAAAATACACCACCTCTCTTATTTTGGGACATCATACTTCTGTGTCAAATAAGTTGATTTAAGATTGTGTTGTACCTATATCACAGGTAACAATCAATTCATAAGCAGTCATGCAATTCAACATCCAAAAACCTTTTTAGTGAATTAATATGTTGTGAGAAGATTTTAACAGATCTACTTATTTTAGTTTGAAGTCATTGTTTTTTCTCAGCAATAGCTATTAGGTGTGATCTTTTCAAAAGAAGCTATGATGTAACTTCTCAATTTTTTTAAAAAAAAATTAAGCATTTTAGTAGACCTAGATGTATGCCTCAAAAAGGAAAAAAACACAACGAAGAATACCTCTACTGACTTCTAACTTCTTTCTTCTCAACGTCCTCATAGAAGAGAGGTGGATTCCACTTATAGAACCTGAATATGTAGTTTTAAACAATCTTTTGAATGTCTTACCCATGTCTGAGGCATAAAAAGTGGATCTGATACAGTTTCGCTACTGTTTTTGCTTCCTCATGTAGAGTGTTCTCATTTGTTGTAAAGGGGGTGCTTGGTTAGCTTGTCTTCCATACAACCTCTTAAGGATTTCCCTTACTAGGTGAATAAGGTTGGAATGGCTAGGCCCTGCTTCAGGTTTAGTTTTTAGCAAGCATAATGAAGCCTTAAGATCTTTGTGTATTAGGGGCGTGTCAACTATTCTATATTGTGGCCCAGACTTTCACTTTTTCTGTACGAGGACTTCCGGAGTGTGCCTATATCCAGTTTTCAGAATTTTCAATTCTGAAACATATTAATGGTTTGTACAGGTATATTTCTGGTTAGCCTTTCTATAGGGCAAGTGGTTTGCTGGAAGCAGGCACTGGCTGGCTCAGGAAGCAACACACTGCATGTGTACTAATCTTTGGTAATTTTTCCATGCACCATGGTGCAAAGTTGTCAACATTCAACCAGCTGCTCTGCAATATCTACGATGCAACCTTTGTTGGTAGTGGTCGATTTTGCTCAACAGGCAAGCTCTCATCAGTTCTATGTTTCCATTTGTTTTTGCCCTGTGGTAGAATATAAAACTGTACATTAGGACAATGGTTCTGGATGCACTAGTGGAGAGTTCTTTGAATCCAGTCTATTACTTGCTGCACACAAGATGGAGGTTCAAGCATTACTATCTTTTTGGACTTGCAAGGCTGCTGGTTTATCAGCGAACACACTAGATTTTTGTGTGAATAACCTCTCATTATAGCCTGCTCTCAGGTGTGTATAATGTAACTTGATGGCACATGCAAGCTTCGCTATTTGATCTGCATTTGTCAGTCCTGGGATCATATTAAATCATGCTCTGAAGCATATACTACAGGAATAGTTCTTGCTCAATAGCTGAGGACTTGATAAAACAATGAGCTAGGTTCCTTCCCTATAAAAGAGTGTATTTGTGCTCATAGCACTCCTATAGATAAGTTATTTTATTTCCGATTAGTCAAGGTTTCTTGTTTTTTTTTTGCATCGTGGCTGTCTTTTTTAAGAATCAATCTCAGATGATATGCAGTGGTCATTACTCCTGTCCATCGTGTAGCAGGGTATGTGGAAAATTCTTCTCGATCTCCCCCATGTTATCAAGTTTGACACTGGATGCATATGCTTAGAGCACACTCGTGCCAGAAATCCTCCTGAGGTGCTGCATGAACGAATGTGATGTCTTCTAAATTACTGAAGTTATCTGGGGGTATATAAGCCATGTGGGCATTTTGTTGCCGAAGCAGGGTTACGGATGTGTTCCTCTCTCCAATTTTCCAGTAAGTTCTTTTAGTGGTTAGATCTTTGGAGTGTCGCCTTCTCCTCACTTCTTTGAACCTTGGCTTATCTAGTTCATGCTGTCACGTTGCAAGTAATTTGGAGTCTGGGCACAGCTTCTATAATTTCTAATGTGGTTCCTGTTTAGCTGTCAAGCAGGGTGGCAGTGTAATGGCACTTTGAGGGAGTTGCCAACAACTATCATATGATTTTCCATGAAGCATCAATTCCTTGAGTGAGTTTCACAGGGTATACAATTTTCACCTTGGTCTGGCAGTGCTCTGCAGCTATCTGGGGCCTGCCAGAAGTAGGTTTATGACATTCTTCCTATTGGATCTTTCTAAACTTTTTGTTTTTTGAGTGCTGTTTTTTCAGTCCCTCCTTTTCAAAATATTATAATTAGCAGGGACATTTTTTTCTGCCAGACCAGTGCAAGTGGTGGAAAATGGCTTTCAAGTTGTTCTTGTACCTGAAGGTACCATACTACTTACAATGGTTGTGATCGTTTTGACAGTTAACCCTATGACCATTGCTTTATCTCCAATACAGAAGTCATTTCATTCTATTACTATTAAGATGGATCAATTGGGCTGGGTTTCTTAGAGCCCTCAGAGTACTGGAGGAAAATCAGAGTGATGCCAGATTCTATTCATCTCCTGAGCTCTTGTTGCGCTACAGCAAAGACATAAAATGCTGTTCCTAAAGATTAAAACAGACTTCTGGAAAAAGATGCTTCTGGTTTTCTTTGCATCCTGAATACATGGCTAATTCCTTGTGCCTATGTGTGCCATTACCTGTCTTTTCTTTTTTTTGACCATGGTCTGCTGTAGTTGGTATCAGGGTCGGTTTATTATTTTTTCCCCCCAGAGATGGGTGCCATCCTAACTTGTAAAGATTAAAACAAGAAAACAAATGTCTAGAAGTAATTGTATTACATGTCCAACCCCTTTGGACACATTCAAACTAACCTATGAACTTAATAAGTTTATCAGAGGAATTAAACTCATGATTTTTTTTGGAGGGACATGCTGAGAACAGAGACAAACAAGGGGACACGGTTCTGAGAAATAAGTCCACATTCAATCCACCTAATACATGTATCTCTGTGGAGATACTGACTTTTGAGAAAGCAGTTTTTAAGGAGACAGGTGAAATCAACCCAATAACCCTCAGGGTCTTTCACAATACGCCCAGAGAAGAATAAGTAGCCATTAAGGAACTTTCCAACTATCAAGACAGTTATGAAACCAGCAGATCAAGGAGGTGCCATAGTGATCCAGCATACCGGAGGGAATGCCCAAGACTTCTGGGTGATGCACGGAATTATGAGAAAATTGCGGATGACCCATCAGATTGTTTGAGGGTTAAGATCAGCAGTATAGTGGTACATGTGTTAGCCCATGATCGGCTCTCTCATAAAGAAGAAGATTTTCTCATTAACAGGAACCCCAGGCACCTATACTTCCATACAATTCAAAAAATTCACAAAAACGTAGAGATTCCACCAGGAAAACCAGATGTATCAGGCATTGCATCCATTCTGGAACCCCTACCCCATTTTGCAGATGCTTTCTTAAGACCAATTGTCCATAAAATGGATACTTACCTGAAGGTCACCAAGAATGTCCTACGTCTAATCAAAGACCTATCTTTTGACCCTTATAAGAATTTCCTAATGGAACTGGGCATAGAGAGTCTTTATATCAGTCTTTCCCCTGCAGAAACCTTGAGTATTATTGAGGATGTTTTATTCGAAGTGGATTGGGAATACCAAACACCACAGACTGTGGTTATGTAGTGTTGCAACTGCGCTCTCACAGAAACATGGAACCAGCATGGGCAACACTATAGTGCCGAGTGTAGCCGGCCTGTATGTCCATCACCTAAAAAACACACAAGATTTTAACCCCTCGCCACCCCACACCACCCACACCACCACCACCACCACCCCCCCCCCCAACCCTTTCAGGCCATCACATAGAAATATGGAAAAGATACACAGATGAAGTTCTGGTTATCTGGGAGCGGAATGAAGCAGAAACCACAAACTTTTTGAAATGGCCAAACAGGCAGGACGAGTTTCTCAAATTCACCAATACAAAAAGTAACAAGGCACTGGTCTTCTGGATCTTAATCTCATAGCGGATCAAGGAGCCCTACGCACCACAACCCACTAACAATCTATGGCAAAGAATTGCCTGCTACCACATGATAGTTTCCACCCTCTCCAGCAGAGAGACATTCTCCCCATTAGGCAGTTACTTATATTTAGGAGGAACTGTTCTGAAACCAGATATTACAAGGAGCAGGCGGGCCGTTTAGCAACCAGGCTGAAAGCTAGAAAATACCCTCCTGAAATGATTACACAGGCTATCAAGAGAGCTCGTAATAACAACAGGGAAGCCCTACTGGAGATACCCACTTGTAAAGTAAAGGAGGACAGACCTATATGTGTCACTACATTCAGTAATGCCTCCAACCAAGCGAGCAAGCAAGATAATCAATAGTGGGTCACTTAACATCCTTAGACCTATGCTCTCAAACAGAAGGGGTCAAATTCTCGAAGACATGGTGGTACACACACACCCAAAGGAGCAGACCGCAATGACCGTGCACGGATTACACACTCTTCCCCCAATAACTAGCCATCATCCCAGCGGGGTTGCAGTGTCTGCTGAGAACAACAACGAGCACCACCACCACAACAACAACGAGAACAACCACCACCACCACGAGAACCACCACGAGAACCACCACCAGAACCAGAACCACCACCACCGAACTTAGGGAATTCACCAACTGCAACACACAAAGTGGTGTATTTAACAACATGCCCAAACAACCTCCAATAAGTAGGCATGACCACCTGCAAGATAAAGACACTGATAGGTGAACATCGTAGCAACCGGAGGTACAGGAGGGCCACCGCAAAAAAGTAAAATCACTTTCTGGAAAAGGAGCACACAGTATAGGATTGCAAATGGGTGGTGTTGGAATGCCTGAAGGACGAGCACAAAGGCGAGCCAACAAGGAACAGCGCTGGATTTACAATTTGGAAACTAACACGAAAGGGTTAAATGACGATATTCCATGGAGTCAGGTAAACATTTGAAAGACTCGATGAGACCAGAAACTGCCTGTGTTAATCCAATCAGCCCCGCTCTCAACAAAATCTAATAGGATAACCCACGCACATATGGGACCCTAGCATGCCATAGACACCACAGGGTTATCCTTTGCGGACAACCTTCCATCACTCTTTTCAGTAGTAGGTCACACTCCTTATAAGCTCCACTATATCACCTGACTTGCATACTCACCACTTTTACCATTAATATGACACTTAGGTTTTTTGTTTTATTCCTCAGTTCTACTAATACTTTTTTTAATACAAAGATCTATTATTTTTAACTATTTCGGAGGGCCACAGCCATTTGGGTACTTTTAACATCCCTGTTTGCAACCACGAGGTGTATCACCTTCACAACATAATTGCCATATCTTATTTACTGTTCTGAGGCCTTGAAAGATGTACAACATTTTTCCATATATTTGTTATCGAAATGCAACTATAAATCTTTTTGCTGCTTTCCAATAAAAAAAATAGCAGGAGAGGAGTCCTGGGGGCTATGCTATGGGACCACCTTTTTCTTTCCTTTTTTTTTTAAACTCAGGCAGTCTGGCCAGTCACCTATAACCAAGAAGGGTCTTTAAAGATACTCTCCGCATGTTCCAAAATCCGACCGCCATTTTGAGCGGTCTAGTTTTTTCAGACCCAGAAATGAGAACCCGGTCGGCAGACACGTGAACCTTTTCAGCATTCAAATACACTGCGTCTCGACCGCACGCTAACATTCGGACCCCGGGCTGGAACAAGGGCAGGTTCAGAGGCGGGAGTTGAGCTTTGGAGTAGCGAGTATGGAGCATTTTTCTGAAGCGAGAGCGACATTATGGTAACGCAGAGGTGGGAAACCTCCATTTGCCCATAACATTTTGCGCCCTTTTGCAGAGTGCGACTACAAGCCCACCCCATCACCAGAGGATCCATGATACCCGTAACCATTATCTGTAATGTATGTGTCCACACTTTTTATGTGTTACATGTAGTCTTGTGTCAGATATTGAATGCTTCATTTATCTTGTAGCATCAATAGTGTATTTCACATTTGAAGGTGAAATTCATGATTTTAAAGGCACACCATTTATGTGCAGAGAGCCTTTTACTGCTGTGAACAGGCTCTTTCTCTTTATGTATTCCAGGTTTACTGATTCAACTACGCAATTAGGTGTAGTATGTTTTCTGCACACTAGATGTGCACTGGCACCATAGTTTTTTGCATAAAGACTGGCACTAGGGAGCTGCTACAAGTCCTGATGAAAAGCCTAGGGGTAAGCCAGAAACATGTAGACCTTGTTTTGAGAGGCAGGTTGATAGCTTAACCCTATCCTTTCAACTTACCCCACTTTTAATCATACTGCCACAGGAATAAGTACTAAAACATAGATTCTGCCAGTAGGCAGGTTTTTTTTAGTTTCTTTTATAAACCCCCCCCCACCCCCAACACCTATTTTCACATATAATCATAGTCAAATTATAACGAGTGCTCCCACGTAATTCGCTTATCGCAGCACTCCCCCTCCGTAGCAGAATGGGAAGGACACAATGATGAAGTATGCCACCAAGGGATAACCCTTGTGGGTGAGGGTTTTTCTTAGGAAACTAAATAGTTTCCTGTTTGGAGAGTTAGCTTTGCTTTGCATAGGAACTTGTGGTACGATAAGCCTAGGCCCTTACCTTTCTTCTTAAGTTCTCTTTAGAAGTGTAACCTTCATGAAGTAGTCATGTACAATCCCTGCATAGAGACACTGAATGGTGAACTGAAAAACAAGCGGGTGAAATGCAATAGGTCTCTCATTTTCATTAGGTAGAGCTATTGGCAGTGTAAAAAATCAGAACTGGACTTTTCTTGCCACATAAATTCTTCAACACTGCCTCATAATTTCGTCTTTTCCTGCCATATAAATGCAGTGGCCCTCCATATAACTAAAGCGCTTCCATTTAGCTTCTTCCTCTATCTGCAGCAAAAAACCACACGTCTCCAGATGGCTCAAGCGCTGCCTAGGCTCAACCTAAAAATTAGATGCAAAAGACAATGAATCAGTGTCTACTTAACTAATGCAAACAGCCGTGACTTCGTATTGTATCACCCAGTTTGATTTAAAATAAAGCTGGATGATTGAGGAATTGGGAGGATTGGAACCGGCAACCTTCACCTCACCCGCAGATCAGTTTAGCAAACACTTTAACTTTCTTACTGAAATCAACAACAGTAGCACAGCAAAATAGTCACTTGTTAAGCTATTCTCAAAAAACAAAACAAAAAAAAAAAATGGCTTTGCACACAGAGAATATTCATGTAAACATCACGTTCTAATAATTTAACATTTAAAACACTCATACGGTGTGCCGAGCACCTCAGGCGCCAACCTCTCGACGCTGCAAAACACACCTCTCATAAAGGAGGCAGGCAGATCCTCTCTTCAAGAATAGAGATCATCAGCTTTTGTGTTTTGGTGGTCACTGGCGGCTATTGATATGCATACTCACAAGCCCTTAAGAGGGACAAGAAGGTGACAGCACTACCTCGAGTTGTGTAAACACCTGAACAGAAATTGGAAAATAAGGCTGGAAAAGTATTTTCTTTTTATCTTAACAGAATGAAATGTCTCGCAAGCGTTCTTGCCTTGCATTTCAGCAAAGCTCTAATGAAGTTAATAGAAGAGCAGGCTGAGAATATTTATGGCCCCAATAAAGGAGATAAGCAATGCCTTGTGTCTGGCTGTGTGAGGGTTGGCAGGGAGGGGCCCTGGAGAGATACTCCAGGTGCAAGGCTCTGCAAGTTTCACATCATTGCTTCTAGGTTTATCTACATTGGACAAGAAAGGGCATATTGTGGCCTTCGTGACCAGTGAGCCAAACGTTTAGGAACTGGGTGTTTCTATTGTAAAACGAGCGTATATTTTAATGTTACATAAACACGTGCAAAGCACCTACGGAGGAATTAACACGCTTAAGCTCAGAAGACTCTCTTGAAAAATAAGCTAACTTCAAGATTAAGTCAACGTGTGCACACTGGGCTGTACTAAAAGAACATTAATCAACAGACGCTGGGCAGTGGTAAAACTAGCATTAAGAAAAACGAAGCCTAGGAGCTACCCTTTATTAAACATTTAAAGGTGGTGCAAACGTTCCAGGTGCCAGACATAATCGAGGACAGCACTGGAATAAAGCCAAAACAAATGTTAGCGACATGGGAGGAAGTGGGAGGAATGGAATGCTGCAATAAAATGCAGGCAGCTACAAGTCTAAAACACCCATAGTGAAAAGGGAGCAACAAATAAATGACAGAAGTAGTCCGTCACAGCAACAGATAAAGAAACCAATGTGCAATAGTACAGTAGTTGGTCACTGATCTGAAAGAGAAAAAGGAGGAAGAAAAAGGCAGAACTGACCACTAGCGAGCAAGAATTTTTAAAAGAGACTGCAACCAACAGATGACTTTAAGTCATAAGAAGTATACCAAAAGCATACAAGAGGTCGTGTGCTTACACTTGACCTAACAATGTTTTAGGGCTGTATTACTCAAATCAACCATTTATTTACAAAAACTTTGAGGGATTTTATTATGATCTGTCCATGAAGTGAGACATTGAGAATAAACTTTAGAGACCTGAAAATCTAATGGAAGGGGGGGGAAATATTCTTTTGACGTGCTTGTTGCCTGAGACTATGACGTATCATGGGTGGACAGATCCAAAAATCCATTGTATTGGGATCCAATATTTCTGTGAAACCTTTTGCTTCTGTTTTTTTATTTTTATTTTTTAAATCTGGAGGCCAACGGCAAGAGAGGTCTGAAGTCTTTGCTCCCTGCTTTCAAATTATATTTTTCTTTAGTTGACCAAATTGGGAACACGCGAAAATAAAATAAAATTATTAATTTAAGACCGTTTTTCGTAACGGTTACATTAGCACTGTCTGCGTTGATCAGTAAGATAGGTACTGACTTGGATTTGCATAAGCAGTCACTAAATTGTGAGCTTTCTGCAATATTTTGTTCAGCTTTAGGAAAAAGAGGAGAGTGGTAAATATTCTTATGATGAAACATTAAAAAGAGAATGTTACATGTATTGCCATCAACTATAAAATACAGAGGCAGACAGAAAGGCAGTTAAGGATGGGTCAAAGTCAGTCAGTGGCATGTCTGGCAGACGATTAATTCTGCCCTGACTTCAGCCACTGCAAACAGTCACCACTCCCAATGTGAATTTTCTTTTCTTTTCCCCCAGGCCTGTCCAGTTCGGTAATCATCTGTTTACACTACAAAAATATATGGATGGTTAAGTGTCCAAAGAACAGCTTTAACAGTTAATTGAGTAGTGTAAAGCACTATAAAAAGAAAACTAAAGCAAACTAAAAAATTAACACAATACCATGCTGTTACATAAAAGAATGTTACCAACCAATCAATTCTAAAAGCAACTCATTCACATAAGCCTCATAATGTTGTTACCTTTGCTTCAATAGGCACCCTGAACTTTGTTCATCAATACAATATGGAAATAAATTATATAATAAGCTATTGTTATCACTTGTGTTCTCATTCAGACAAGGTGATCTACAATCACTGTCGTGAGCAAAGCAATAAACATGAGTGATCTACAAACATTAACAGAATCAACAGGTTCTAGTTCTAGACCAAGCAAGAGGAAGAGCGTGATCAGATCACATGGCACAGCAGCACATTTCTTCCCAGAGCTCACAATCCTGGGTGAAAAGCCACTGCTCCAGCAACAATACAGCAAACCACCCATCCATGGTGTCGAGGGGGACCTTGTGTCAGTTTTGCCATGTATCGCAAACATTGTGGATTCCCAGTGCATTATGCCAGCCTCCATTAGTCTCCGCTCTGACCCACTTTTGGACCATCATCAACAACTGTTTAAAATCTCGTGAATGACTGGACTTCCAAGACATTACTATGGCCTGTTTGACTAAAAACAGGCCCAAGAAAAACAACAGTCTGCCTATGTGTTTGTGCCAGGAGCATCAGTCCCAACATGTAAGTCAGCACGTCTTGAGGCACAGCCCTACCCGATAACCTCAGCAAGGGCCAACACTATCCGAGTCCAGTATTCAGATATTACCAGACAAGTCAACTCTATTTGTAAATATCCACCCCTCCTCAGTCGTTAGACGTCTAGGGCAGGCTTCTGTAGAACTGATCTTTCTTAAGCTTTTTTTAATAGTGAATATGTGGCTGAGAGAGGAGAATGGATATTGGTAGGTGATAGATGTGAGTCAGTGGATAGGAGTCAGATGGGGTCAAACAGTCAATGGCAGCAGAGGAAAGATACTCCATGGGTGCTGTCAGACAGACAATTGTGAGGGAAGAAAAACAAAAGGAGGAGAGAGTGGACTACTGACAGGAAAAAGGAAGGGAAAAAGGAAGTGCTAAAAGCAAGTTTGTTTGGTCAGTGAGTTACATATTCATACAATTATTTTTTTACTTTCTAATCGTCTGCAATTGGATGCTTCTATAAATATAGATTAGCACTAACTCAGTTGTTTTGTGAACTGCTGTGATAAACGTTTTGCTATCTGGATCTGCAGTGTGTAAACAAAGCAGCAGTTTGTTTCTTAATTGAGGAAAGGTGTCAATGACAACAAAACGTTATTAAAATGGGAGAACTACTTCACCTTCTGATGCGTACATTTGCATCTTCATGTGAGGAAGAATGTGCTAAAGCTTTTAACTATATCCATGGTGGCATAAATCACCACAATGGAAGATGCCTTTTAAAGAATAAAAACAAAATGTAAAGCGGTTTGTCTCGTCCCAAACCAGGTCTCACAAAGATAATGCTGGTGCAACAATTCCTGCCTCTTTGTACTTTCTGCATAAATATCCAAGGAACTACCATATTTCCAATATAGCATTTCATGTAGGATGATTGATTTCTAAGCTGTATCGGGAACAAACCACTTTTTGCGTGATCCTTTAAGGCTCAAGTCAATTCACAGATTGAGCTATGACTTGACAACACTTAGTGTGCAGCACTTCTTGAAGACCATTCACAGCTCTGATGCTTTAACCACACTACCCTTCATGCACGGTTTCCGACTGCTTCGGCAGCCGTAGATGACTTCCTACATGCTAGAGGCCTGTCCAAGTACGACGTTGTAGCCCTAAAATGAAGCGTACCACAGAAGTCAGGTAGCATTTTTTATATAAATGTACAAATCCCTATCGCTGAAATTAAAGTTTCAATGGACATTAAATCTAGCAAGGAGCACAGAATTTAAATATGTTTGTGTTGCCAATTCCTCCTTGGACAGTGGTTGTGGTGGCAGTGGCGGTGTTCTGGTACATATCTGGAGCGGAACTGAACCGGAACCTGGGGTGGGCTAGACAAGTCAACCAATCGTGGCAGGGCTAACACTTCAAACAATGAGGCCAAGCTACTCTTGGAGATAATACAATAAAATAGAGTTCATATTAAAAACACTGGTAAACCAGATAGGATTACAAACATACACGTTATAGCAGATCTGACAACGTTTATAGGCTACTGACAGATATCTTTGAAGAGGAATGAGAGATATAACAACCAAAAAGCAGCTTCTACTGATTTCAAAACAAGGCACTTGAGAACCAGTTTGCGAAAAGTTACTTTAAGATGCTGACTCTTGCCACCAGGTCCTTCTGTAAAGCGACAGTGAGCTCATGAAATATTTTTAATTCCATCTTCAGAAAGATGCTCCTATCCGACTGTTGCCCAAAGGACAGTTTTCAGTCTGCTCATTGCGACATTGCACATATGCTTGTTTGAGGCCAAAGATTATGGGTTAACATAATATCAGGATGTGTGACTGGCGTATCAGTGATTTGATTCCCAATACAGCTCCCATTCCTTCTAAGACCGATAAAGAGTGCCCGCCAGTTCGCAATATCACAGCTTGTTAATGACTGCCACAAACCTATGTTATCGTATCAAAATGTATTTTTTTTGTTACCGCTCAACAGTGAACAAATCTCATAAAGGATGACAGAGCTACATCCATGCAGAAAGCCACGAGGCCTAAAGAATTAGCAACAAGCATTTGCAATGCAATGGGTCTCGCATTTGCTTGAGTTAGAGCTACTGGTGTTGTAAATTCATAACTGGACTTTTCTTGCAACATAACTTGGCCAACCCTGCCTCATAATTTGGTCTTTTCCTGCCACACAATTCCAGTTGCCCTTCATATACCTAAAGCACTTCAGTTTACCTTCTTCCTCCATCTGCAGCCAAAAATGGAAATGGTGGCACTTAGAATCCTAATTTAAATCTGCCATGCTGATTCCAATAGAATACCACTTTCACCACCCCACCATCGGAGTTGCTGGCTAGCTAACAATTCCCAAATAAATACCACATAAGATAAATAAGGGGGTAAGAAATATCAGCTCGGGACTTGGAAATACTAAATAGCATAGCACCTTAGTTATGTTTTTATGTAAAAAGATCGGAAAACAAAGTTTTTGAAACTAGTTTCTACCTACTCCTTTAATGGGACTGGCACAGGAAGAACAGCAATGACAAAGTTTTAGCACTTGTGCCTGGAGGAAATGGAGGCAGGCAGGTGCCATGCAAAGGTATTCCAGCGTCTCTTCCATCACTCACCTCGATTAAGGTTCCAGAACAGTCAGGCCGGCTGCCTGCCATTCCAGATGATGTCCCCCGCTTTGATTATCAAAGCATATAATATTTTGGAGCAGCACACTAGCTAACCTCGGTCTCAACTGAAAGACTTTTGTGGAACCGGAAACAGGTTCTAGTCCCAGCTTCCTAACTGCCAAATTGTGTAATCTTGGGCAAGTCAGTTCTCCATCCATAAAGTCTATACCATAATCCCGTTTGGATAATAATTGTGATCTTGGAAGACATGACATGTCACATCTATGTTCTGAGATCCAAATTTGCATGCTTGGAAGGGGAGAAGCTCATACAAGGGTTACCTTTGGTAGAAAACAATTTCACATGTGTTCATGCTTATTTTCTGATGACTGCTTTTCCATACCTTCTCTCTCTTTTACAGGTGGTGTTCAGGATTGGCTCGAATTGTTTTTTGCAGCTCTACTTACACTAACATTTTGATGCTTAAATCACTGCACCTACACCTCCCATATAGGGGGGCCATTTTTGCTGCTTCTAATGGTAACCTCAGGCCCTCTGCAGATGGAGCCTGTGTGGTTCCATACAAAGGAACTAGAAAATCCTTTGTGGCCTAAGAGCTGGTGAAATGGCTTGGGGTAGTATTTACATGCAAGTTTAGAAATAAAATACAGACATTCAACATGCATAACATATAAAATCTTCACGTGTGCAGGTGGCCTTACTATGAAAGTGGCAGCCACCTACTTTGCTGTGCCACCTGAACCAGCCCTGCTGCTATTCATGTGGCTCAACTGTGGAAAGTTCTGATTAAAGTTCAATCCAGATGCACAAAAACTGTTTTTCGGAGGAGGGGTGGGCGGAGGAATTGCGTAAACGTAAAGCCTCTCCATTCCCGTATGGGTACCTTATGGCTAGGTTGCACAACAAAATTGGTCAATGGTGTTTTGAGATGTGCAATCTCATGATTTTTTCTTTTGTCTTTAGATTTATGGTGTCTGTTAACAATGTGCTTGTAATTGTTGCCAGGAGTTTGAAAAAGCTGTGGCACAGGTGGGAAGAGTGTAGAAAGATAGTTGAGGTTGGAGAAAGGAGTTTACTGGAAAGAGTCAGCCATAAGACATTGGCTGGTCTCTGGATAGAAACTCCAGCAGAGAGGACTACATTAAGGCACTGTACAGAGCAGCAAGGATGCCAGTGGGAAGAGTTTAGCCCCTTCTGTGCCGAGGACGTAGTGGTTACGTCCTTCGGCACAGTGCTGCTGTGCCGAGGACGTAACCACTACGTCCTCGGCACACAGCCCAGAGGGAGCACTTTCGCTCCCTCTGTGTGCTTCCCCCCAGCCCCCCAAAGTCAGGGATGGAAGGGGAAGCCCTTCCCCTTCGACCCCCTCATCCCCCCTGTGACGTCAGCGTGCGAGCTGATTAGTCACAGGGTCTCCCCCATCGCGCTGGAAGCTCAGCATTTCTCTTTCAATCACGTGGTTTTTGAAACCCCACTAGACACCAGGGAATTTTTTTGGGGGAAATTGACAATAGGGAGCGACCCCTTGGGCAAGGGTCACTCCCAGGGGGGGCATTTTTTTGGGAAGGCCTTTTCTGCCCCCCGGGGGCAGAAACCTCTAGGCACCAGGGATCATTTTTTTTTTCTTCTTTTTTTTGGTTTTGTTTTAGGTGGGGAGCGACCCCTTAGGCAAGGGTCACTCCCCTAGGGGGCAAATTATATTTAGGCTATTTCTGCCCCCCTTGGGGGCAGATTGGCCTATTTTGATGAGGCCAATCTGCCCCCAAGGGGGGCATAAACCACTAGGCACCAGGGAGTTTTTTTTTTACATGAATTTCACGCAAGGGGAGCGACCCCTTAGGCAAGGGTCGCTCTCTGGGGGGGGTGGGGAATTATTTTAGGCCATTTCTGCCCCCCTGGTGGGTAGATCAGCCTATTTTGATTAGGCTGATCTGCCCCCAAGGGGGGCAGAAACCACTAGGCACCAGGGATTTTTTGTTTTACAGATGGGGAGCGACCCCTTGGACAAGGGTCGCTCCCCTGGAGGGGCAAATTGTATTTAGGCCATTTCTGCCCGCTTTGGGGGGGTGGGGGGGTTTGGGGGGCAAATTTATTTTAAGCCATTTCTGTTATTAGGCCGATCTGCCCCCAGGGGGAGGGGCGGGGGGCAGAAACCTCTCCTCAACACCTTATCTTGTGCCCTTTTTGGAAATACAAAGGTTTTCTTGATAGCTATTTCTCACTCTTTATATTTCAGCAAATTAATTGCTGTATACCCAGTATAGAATGAAAACGCACTGCAGGGTGCAGCTCATTTATTGGCTCTGGGTACCTAAGGTTCTTGATGAACCTACAAGCCCTATATATCCCCGCAACAAGAGGAGTCCAGCAGACGTAACGGTATATTGCTTTCGAAAATCTGACACTGCAGGAAAAAGTTAGAGTAAAACGTAGAGAAAAATTGATTTCAATATTTTTCTTTTTCAGTTGTTGTTTTCTGTAGGAAACCCTTGTAGGATCTACACAAATTACCCCTTGCTGAATTCAGAATTTTGTCTACTTTTCAGAAATGTTGCGGTTTCTGGGATCCAGCATTGGTTTCATGCCCATTTCTGTCACTGACTGGAAGAAGGCTGAAAACACACAAAATCGTAAAAATGGGGTATGTCCCAGTAAAATGCCAAAATTGTGTTGAAAAATTGGGTTTTCTGATTCAAGTCTGCCTGTTCCTGAAAGCTGGGAAGCTGGTGATTTTAGCACCGCAAACCCTTTGTTGATGCCATTTTCAGGGGAAAAAAAACACAAGCCTTCTTCTGCAGCCCCTTTTTCCCATTTAAAAAAAAAAAAAAACACGAAATTCACTGTATTTTGGCTAATTTCTTGGCCTCCTTCTGGGGAACCCACAAAGTCTGGGTACCTCTAGAATCCCTAGGATGTTGGGAAAAAAAGGACGCAAATTTGACTTGGCTAGCTTATGTGGACTAAAAGTTATGAGGGCCTAAGTGCGAACTGCCCCAAATAACCAAAAAAAAGGTTCGGCACAGGAGGGGGAAAAGGCCTGGCAGCGAAGGGGTTAGCAGAAACCGGACTTAGGGGGTTATTACAACTTTGGAGGAGGTGTCAATCCGTCCCAAAAGTGACGGTAAAGTGATGGATATACCACCAGACGTACTACGAGTCCATTATATCCTATGGAACTCGTAATTCGGCTGGTGGTATATCCGTCACTTTTGGGACGGATTAACACCTCCTCCAAAGTTGTAATAACCCCCTTAGTGTTGAAATACCATTTAGATTAAGGATGCACGTCTGAGGACTTTCTTCCACGCTTTTTGTGGCTGTTTCCAACAGGCGCAAAGATTCCCTTCCCACGTAGTTCATTCTGCCAGCATTTGACACAACCAAGAGGTAGACCACAAGACAAATATTCAGAATTGAACTAGTCTACTGACTAGCAATAAAGTGGTTGATATTTTAACAAAAAGAAATAAAATGGCTGTTGAAAAGTATAAATCTTTTCCCTTCCTTAGCAGCTTCTAAGTTGGCATATGTGGAAGTTACTGCACCTTTTCACATCTTTTATATGATGTACACAGCAGCATGTTTTTTTTCCAGATACCAATAAGTGGCAGTATTTCAAAGCACCCTTATCCTGCCCTTCTCACATGCGTAAAAAACAAGCCAGATGGCATAGTATTAGAATTCATATTTGCACTTTAACGCAATCATTGTAAATAAAAACAGGTGACCTCCCGAAGGCCCCACTTAACATGCACTGCGCTGCACTGACTGAAATGTTCGAACTGTACCCGAGACAGTAAAAGGGCATGACTGCAGCCCAATTTTACTAACCAAACACATGACAAAAGGGTGGGGTCGAACATTAGAAGGAAAAGAAGCCGAGACTGCTCTTTTACCTACTAGAGTGCCAGTCAAGTCAATGTGTCTCATTAACAGGCTGATTATGGGCAAGGCTACGGTAGTTCGAGAAAAAAAAAAACTCGCATTATTGTCGGCAAAAATAAAATCATGTTGAAAGAATGCAGTAAGCAAGTCAGCAACTAGTTGAAATATACGGCCACATCCTGCAAATCAACGAACTTCAAAGGAGGGCTTGGGTGGTGGGAGTGATGGGCAAGCCACAAAGTGCAATGCGACGCAGGAACTAAACCAGTTTGTACTCTATGAAACTTCAAAACCGCATGGCCGCCATGGAGACACAAAATAAACCGTGTGACGAACCTGGTAGCCATGCAAAGCGCTCCAATACTGCCAATCGAGTTTGCGCTGTATGAAACTTGTAAGCGCCATGTACATCCTCAGCATGAGCACGAAGTAGAGAGACAAAATTGAAAAAAAGTAGTTCGCCCACAGTAAAACATATCAGCAATCATGTAATGATCCATGTAACATAGTAGGTCCCCAAGATGGTAACAAAAACGCCACAAGATGGGACAAACAAAGCATTAACCAACAACATCCAGGGATTTTTGAAAGGCAAGCCCACAAACGAATGAAAGTGATGGGCGTGACATGGGAGTGGCTAAAGACCACAGATAGGTAACACGCTGGTGCTACACTCGACCTAAAAAAACAGTAGCTGCCTTGAAATAGCTTTGCAATTAATGGTGTGCTGACATGCAAAGGATGCAGGTATTCCTTCAAACTCCAAAACAAAGAATGTGTGGCTGATAGTCAATGCCTCTCCAAACGAAATGGAAAACGACATCTTAATAGCATGTCTTATGAGCAGGTCAGCTGGAATTATGTGATTCTGCTACCACAGCATTTTTTGCACAAGTATGGATTTGCCACGCAATCCTCATCTGCTGCATAATCTGTAGATTAACAAATAACATTTTAAGATCAATTAGATTATAAATTACTTAAAAAAAGGGGGACGCATGTTCCTGCCCATCAGAAGTACCTTCTCAATCGTTGACTTTCAGTTGCTTTACTAAAATGTTAAACTGGAGAACTATTGCCCCAGACAGTGTTACCATTTCTACAAATGACAAAATAATGGAGTAATACCATCACAAAATGTACCATATTATTTGGGCCTCACCACTGCATAATTCCAATGGACCTTTGTCACTGTTGAATTGGAACAATTAGTGAGCAAAGTGGTGTTTTCATTATACAATGCTATTGCGTTGGTAAGCTATTAAAGATGGTATCGGAGCTGCTTTGGACACATCCATGCTTAGTTTGACAGCAGAACAATATTTCACAAGCATTACTGTTGCCAAACACTAGTTTTAAGAAACAGAGACAGTGATACAACGCATACACAAGCGGAGTGATGATGTAATGCCTCCACATAGAAACCATCTGGGTGAAAAAACACACAAGTCATACATCAATGCAAATTCTACATCTGTCTTACATTACACTCTGAGAAACTGAATACAGGCAGGGAAAATGTAGACTGCCCTCCACACACAAGGGAAAGCTCACTGCTATCTAGGTTGGTTTTGAATTTGGAAAACAAACTCCTGCTTTGAAAGTTTTTCTCAGTTTGCTGAGTGGATGCTATAAAAATGATGACCGCTCAGCAAGCCTGCGGGGTTCTGAAAAGGGCCATTGTGGGTGCTGTCTTCATTGCATAGAAGTCCAAGCCAGGATGTAGGGATCCCCAAATACAGAAGATGCTCCTCTGCCTGAGTGGCAGAAGTTATAAGTTTATCCCCCTGGCAGATATGCAGACAGTCTATCAGCTTCTAAATGTCTCCCGACGTGTCATCTACAAGGTTATAGTGGACAAGGCATTTGACATACCATGCAAGTATCTATGCGTGGACTTGATTCTCTATTTAGCTATGCTTTATGATGTCATCATAGTGCAAGAGCAAAGACAGAGCTACGGACTAAAGAAAAAATGGACAGAACAGATGGGCCCAGTCACTCTTTATACATCCATATGCCACTCCTCTGTTTAGAATATGTAATTGTATCATTAGGGATAAGGCAGAGTAGATTTATTACGGGCTTTGAGGATACCGCGAGTCTATGTAGGTTTGGTGATCCCAGACTAACACTAATATTGTATTGTTGTATTTATCATGTTCTCTTACTCACCACTTTGGTTCATCCATTCCTCTTTAATAATTTCACTTTAGACATCACGGAATGTTCACATGTATTTTCAGACCCTTTCCACTTCTCTTAGTAAAAATTAATCTGTGCAACTGCACCTTCACACATGGGTATCTCTTCTTGTTACAATTCTCTGCTGACAGTGCCTTTGGGTGTGGTAGTACAGCAAAGTTCTCCTTTTAAAATCTTGGGTACCCACCCTTAGGTGTTTATTGATCTATATTATTTAACAATTTTTATTCTCATCCTTAAACTTACCACATTTCATCTTCAACAGCCTTGAGAAAGCCCTGGTGGACACACCCTAGAGGGCGAAACACGTGTTGGCTGAGCACTTTATGTTCTACGCGTCATCTATTATATTACACAATATGCTGAAATTAAAACATCTTTACAAACCACATGCTGGACTAATGTCTCAGGAATCTTTCTCACAAAATTAAGGAACATCATATGCTTACAGAATAATGTACATTTAGATACTTCCTATGGCAATCAGATGCCTATAAATTAATACAAATAAGTGGGCACTCTCCTTTCACCAATAAGACTAATATGTTGCAAACTACGAACATGTATGGATCTCATCACAGCCTAAGCTCCAAGACAGATAAGGAAACTAAGAGCATGATTCCCAGTTATGTGGAATTTGGGTGATAATTAGTGCACCCAATATTTACTGCTACTCTGTGTAGGTATTTAACCTCTCCTGCATTCCCCCATCTCAGAATGAAGCCTGGCGTGGATTACTGATGGATCTGTTCATAGTTTTCCTAGTGAAATCTGTCAGGAGAAAATTAAAGAGTGTGGGATTGGTGCACAACTGAAAACCCCAACATGTTTGCAAACATTCATTTGTGCGTGGATCAGAATTTAAAAAAACAACTCTGAATCAGGGTCTAAGTAAAGTCTGTATACTTATAGAAGGCAGGTATAGTTTATATCAATATAAATTTGCCTTCCTCAGTATTGCCATTATGATGGATTCACAGTGCTGTAAGGTCAGTTAATTATGTATTATTCTGCAGTTTATATTGTGCTTCACAATTCTAACAAGTCGTCAAAGCACATTTGTGGAGTGGTAGCACTCTATTCCTCGGAGTGCTATAGACGGAACAGAGTATGTTTTTCATTCAGCCTATACACAAAGTTTTTCTAATGCCATGTGTCAGGACCAGAGTTATGCTTTTAGCATGTTTTGTTGCTACGACTAAGCATGAGTTTTAAGAGAAAACGAGTGAGAGATAAGTTGATTAAGCAGTAGATTTTAACAGAAGGACAGAAGTGTGAGAGTCCAATCTGGCCTATGTAAGAAGTACTCTGATGTCTGGATATTGCTAAAACTGTGTGATAAAGAAGCGTCTAGCTGCTGCTCACTCATGGGGGTAGGTAAAATGCGCAAAGGCTGGCGCCAGTACTCGTTATCTATAGGGTGGTGTGCAAATACACAGTTTGAAGCATATAATGAAGCGAGCTACCCTTAGTTGGTGCAAACTCAGGGGTTCAGGCAGTTATGAGGCCCAAGAATGCATCCAACCAAACTCAAAACAGCAACAGTGGAAGAAAATGTCATATGAACATCACAGGACAACATGGACCACAGCACCCACAATACACGATGATTTAGCCAACAAGTACCTGCATACAGAAAATAAACCATTTTAGAGGAATGGGGCATTAACTAGAATCATTGATAGAACCTGATAACGGAATATAATCTTAATTTCATACAGTTTCTGTTTAAATAATGCCTGATGTTATCAGTTTGCAGTAAGAAAACACAAGCATTTACAATGCAATAGGGTGCCCATTTGCTCGAGTTAGAGCTATTGGTGTTGTAAATGCATACATGGACTTTTCTTGTCTCATAAATTGGTCAACCCTGATGCATAATTTGGCCCTCTCTTCCACATAATTCTAGCTGTCCTGCATTTAACTAAAGCACTTCCATTTACCTTCTTCCTCTATCTGCTATTGTACTCAAATCAGCTCAAACTCCATGAAAGAACTCGTATGGAGTATATTGCCATTTCCAAGTTTACTTTGAATCTTCATTTGTACAAAAAGCTCACATTTACTGCACGATGCAAATCTAAAAAAACAAGACTGATAGACACACAACTGCACACATACCGCTTATTAAAATACAGAAAGGTGGCAAGGATTAGGTGCTGTACCAAACCAGTTCCGTTCCAAAGTAAAGTGATGCCCCTCGATAAAATGCATAGCAATGTGGGTTGGAAAGAAAAGTGTTTTAAACCTACAATACCAAACTGAGTAGGGAAAACGAGTTATAAAAAAAAAATATATATATATATATATATATATATATATATATATATATATATATATATTTTTTTTTTTTTTAAACTCCGACAAGGCCAGTCCCGACAAAAGAATATCGAAAAAACTATCCCTGGGGATTGGTTAAAAACTAAATGTGGGGGCGGTGACACACATCACTGCAAACTGGATCCCAGAAGAGAAGATGAAGCAGCTGTTCATGGCACTCCAGTGGGGCACTCATGCCCACAATATTTTCACCTTGTGGCTCTGCATGGATGCCCAATTTTGTCTGTAACTTTGGGCAGAGGTCCAAGGCAACAGCACAGCGACTAAAAGTTGCCTACACTGAATTCAGGGTTTAAGGCTCAACGGGAAGAGGAAGAGATGTGGACAGAGCTGTCAAACGTGAAATCAGGGAAACAGGTCCAGGTTTTAAGTCCAGGTCCCTGCTCAACATCCTATAATTCTGGGCAAATCACTTATCATTTCTGTGTTTAAAAACAAAAAATATGAATATGACCTTACTTAATGTAATTTGGTGCCCATGTAAAGCGCTCTAACATCCTTGGACCAAGTTTGCTCTATAAAAAAAAACTGCAGAATAATTTAAAACGCAAAGAAGGAAATACAGATAATGGGGAAGTTAGAAGTTGCCCAATAAAAAATAAAAATAAAAAACTAATGTCTACGGAGGCACAACTCTCCTCTTGCCTAGACAGCCAGCCAGCTCTTCCAGTGCAGAGGTCAAGTGGCTTGCAGCGAGCAGCAGATGCAGCTTCGCCGGGCAAAACAGAAGCAGCAGCAAGCAGCAGCAAGCAGAGCTCGCCCGGACCTGCTGCCCATTCCTAGCACAGGCGTTCATTGCCTATTCCGAGCCCGGCAGTTCAGTGGGTTATGCCAACTACCCAGACACCAACATGGCAAATGGGGGAAGACTGAGCTGCATAGACAAAAAACGCAGACTCCACAAGCGCTTCAAGTTAAAGCAAAGTACACCCCAAAGCTGTACCTGAGAAAGACCAAGGTTACATACTACATTCCACCACCCAGCACTAGACACTTAAAAGATAAAGCCATAAAGACAGACACCCAACCCCCAAAGCTGCACACAAACCACAGGGGATGGCAGGATGATGCAGTGCGGCGCAAGAATACTCGTGACAACAGCGATGTGGCATAACATACAGAGCTGCAGACTTTGGGACAAGTGAACCAGGTTAGAGTCTGGCGTCGGCTACATTGAAGAAGAAGAAGAAGAAGAAGAAAAAAAAAAAAGGGAAAATATGACAATCTAAAAATAAACTCAGTAACAAATAAAATTAAATAAACAATGGCAATCAAAAGAGAGATAGGTAGTGTGGCCGTGTGGAAGTCCATGAAGCAACAGGGGGAAGCATTAACAACGGTACTGAGGCAAAAACAAACAACATACGGGCATGCATAGTGAAGCAGAAAGGCCAAAGAAAAAAAAAAATAGTGCGCCACTTTAAGGTGTGTGGCCGATCCTGCAATCATCCATGTAACAGGGTCAGTCTGGAAGGCGGTAACAAAGTAGCCTCAAGGTAGGAGAAACGTGAAGCATTTGCCAATTAAATCAAGGGAATTTTAAAAGGCAGGCCAAGGAACATATGAAAATGATGGGCGTGAGATGGGTGTGGTTAAAGCCCACAGATGTAGACTACAACATGTTGAAGACAGAACTTGCACACTGCCTAGGTCGACCTATATAAAAAAAAGAAATACAAAAAAACATTGTTTCAGGCATATCTGCGCTTGGGGGGGGGGGGGGGGGGTCTCAATAGTTGGGAACGTGATATACAAATGACAATATGTATCAATATAACATCACTGTATCTTTTACATTCAAATGAATTCACGCATGCTCAGTCTTTTGTTGAGGTTAAAGAGTGGTGAAGTACACCTACGGTACATCTTCTAAGTTGGCTTATTAGGTAGAGAGTGCGATACCATGAGAAACTATGAAAAACAAAGCATTCTCTACCTGTAAATGGCTTTTAGGTGACCTCAGCGGTTGAAGTGGACACGATCTATTGGAAGTGTAATTCCCAATCCTTTTTAATTTTACAATAAATTCCTGTGCTTTTTGTTAAAAAAACAAATGTTCCAGAACAGACAATGTTGACCTTACTTTGCCTCTGGCTGAACCAGAAAAAGGGGGTTTGGGTGAGGGAGGAGGGAATCCCCTATTCTCAGAGGTGGACAAATCACTGAACGGTGGAGCCACATGTTTGGCTTAGGCTCAGCTCTAAGTCCTCTTGGATCCTAAAGCCCAAAGCAGCCCAAGCTTCCATGTGGCTTCTACCCGTCAACCATGATGTAATTGCATGCACAAAGAATACAATAATAGTGACCTCTGATGTAAGAAAGAAGCCAGTAAGAGATGCCCAACTAGTGCCTGGCGTGCAAAATGTGAAACTGGAATGACCTGGGCTCCCCTACCTGACAAAATTGTGCAATTCCAGTGTATAAAGTTGGATTCTGGTTGCAGTAACCCACCCCCAATTTTTGCCTGTTTTTTGATGCAATTTTGACTGAAGTGCACTGGGGTCCTGCTAACTAAGTCCCCAGTTTCAGTGTTCCTTCCACAAAACAAGACACCTGGACACTTGGTCTCCAAGTGACCAGGTCCTTTAGCACCTTTTGTAAGTGGTACCTCTAGTACTTGGGGCCTAGGTAATGCAGAGGGTCCCTAAGAGCTGCAGCACAACTTATGCCTCTCTCTGGGACCCAGCATTAACCTAATGCAATACTGTCATTAAAGGCTGCATGACAAGGTGCTCCCTAAAAGTGAAAACACAACATGGCACGCAGCCTGTGTGCCATGTCCCCTAAACACTGCATGTAATATGTGTAAGTCACCTCTACAGCAAGCCTCACAGCCCTACTGCAGGGTGTATTATATTACATGTGTAAGCATATCTGCAAGATCAGATATGCCCCATCTCTATGTTGATTCTTAGACATAGTAAGTGACCAGGGAAGCCATTTTAAGTACATGTGCTGGACATTTGTCAATATCAGTTCCCCAGCTACATGATGGCTTCACTGAAAATACGGATGTTTGGTATCTAACATCTTGTATTAATAAACCCTGAATGACTCCAGTGATGGATTTATTAATACATGCATTCAGAGGGCACAGTAGAGGTCCACCCCCTGAAAAACTCCCAACTGCTGGCGAGTTCAATGACTAATTCTAACCAGTCTGCCACCAATAGACCAGAATGTGGCCATCAAGGGTGAGAGCCTTTGCTCTCTAGAGGTAAAAAAACAAAGCCTGCTCAGGCAGTGGTTTTACATCCCTCATCCATTTACAGGATGACCTGCGTACCAAGGCAAGGTGCTTCAAACAAGCCCACCTCCTTTGGTATGCAGAACTGGCCTTCCTCACAGGAGGGTGGCAACCCCCCCACCCCAGGGGGCATCTGCCACCTGGACAGGCAGAAAAATTTGCTGTGCAGGAGGAGTGCCAGACTGACTGAGTTTCCAGACTGGACACACCCCTAGGTGACCAGCCTGAAATGGCAAACCCTAGGAAATTCTGCCATGTGTGTGGTGGAATTTAGGAACTCTGGACAGGGTGAAGCCCACTCACCACAGGAAGTGTTCATCTAGGGGGTGTAGTGAACCCCAGGGTAAGTAGCCCATTGGCTACTAACCTTCACTCCCATTAACACCTTCCAAATTGAGTATTTAGGGGAGCCCCTGATACCAGGGCTTCAGATCTTTGCTGGACACAAAAGAAGGCGAGGACAAGAAGCCTGCTGAACCTGAGAACCAAGGAGCACAATGGACTTGCAGCCAACCCAGTTCGCCTGCCTGCTGCACCGCACCCTTGAGGAGCGACTGACCTGCCCTGCCGCTGCAGTCTCCAAGAATCCTGGAGAGCTGCCAGTGCTGCGCAAATCACCAAGAAGAACTCTCTTGAAGTAGAGGAGCTGCTTCCCTGCAACTGCAGGCAACCAAAGAAAAACTGTGAGGACTTGGACTGCCGAAAATCCGACACCGGACATCACCACTGCACCCAAGCTGAAGTAGGCCAATGGGGTCAGTGTGGTTCCCCAGGCCCTCCAGAGATAAAGCCAACCTTGAGTGCACCCACTGTGGACTTCCCGACAGTGTCTGCAGCCTGTTTCTACCAACCCCCCTGCAACCGCAAAACAAAAACATGATGCCTCAGAACACCTCTGCACCCATCAGCCTGGTGAAACCTGTGCCCAATTATTGGCTTGGTGGTACTGGACCCTCAATCCACACCTGCAGACTGTTTCTGTGCACCGCCCCCTTGCAACAGTGAGTAACTCCAGCATCAGACCAGATGCCAGAAGACACCAGTGCACCCGAGCCCCACAGCCTGAGGAGAAATCGACCAAAAGGGGGCCTCACGTGCCAGAGGATCTCAAAGGTCGAACCCCCTGACCTTCCAGTCTCAGCAACTTCCCAACTGGCCAATTTCCCATTGAAGTGAATGGGACACCAGATACCATAGCACACACCTCTGCACCCGGACACCCCAAAGCCTCCCCAGGTGACCTGCTGATGGGGCCTCGAACCCTGCACCATACTCACCTTAAGTCCTGGAGAACAGTCCTGTAAGTCACTCTGAAATGTCTGAATGTAGTAAATGTATTCCCCCATAGGATAACATTACTGAACCCAAAAATGTGTCAACTTTTAAAAATTGTAAAAATTCCTCTCTCGAAAAGTACCCTCCTGATTCTGGTAATCTTGGTATCTAAATTTATATAAAAGTATGTGTTATTTTTATAAATTGGTGTTTGACGTCTTTACTGAGTGTGTTTCTCACTTATCACAGAGCTCAAAAAATCCACTCGCATTGGCGAGCTGACACTGAAAAGGTGTTCTGTTCAGTTGAAAAGTGGAGAGGCAATAAAAGATGCCTCTAAATCTTGTTCTTATGTCACATTTGCTCTGGGTTCACAGACAGAGGTCAAAAGTCAATTTTCCTTACAATTAATTTTTCTTCTGACTGCAGAGTTCGCAGGATTTTGTATGGTGAACTGTGTGACCTGCTGCTTAGAATGTAAAATAAAAGGATATAGGGTGTCAGGTTTTTACTAACACACCACAGTTGAATGACTAAGTCAACTGTACAAACATTTCAAAATATATTTCAGTGGTTGTGAAAGCCCCTTTTTGTATGTGTGTGATGAAAATATATTTTAATAGGATGAAAACAAATCAGAATACTTTACACGTTGATGTGCAAAGGATATGTTTTCTGAAACCCAGTTTTCACAGATTATTAATATACTATATGGTTTTATCAGTAAAGCTGCAAGTTAGTGGAGAAGTTTTTTTTAATTTCTTGGAAAGTTACTCTGGTATCTACACAATGTTACCACATCATGGTTTAGTAATATATTTATTAAAATTGAGTGTTTAAACAAACTGAGAAATACTCCTGCCCTGATGGCAATGCTGTTAGTAAACTAAAAGAAGTCCTAGGGTATGTGGGCTGTACCTCATGGGTATAATTGGGCTAGATTATTGTGATGCATGCAGCAAACTTTAGTTTACTTAATCAAACAAAAGAGTCTTTTTTGTACCACAGAAATATTGCTCACATACTTGAAGGGGCAATCATATGTGAGAATTAAGAAAAAGGCAACTCTGCAAACTATTTGCCTAGGATCACACAATTTGAGACCCATTTACGGATCAAATACATTACAGTTAGGTCGGGGAGATTATTTAAGTTACTCGACCTGCAGGTCTAGTAATATTTTTATGATTTTTCGAACCCTGTTTAGTATGAATGTGTGCCTTACATGCTTAGCACTACCCTCTGATATGCCTAACTGCTCAACCACACTACTCAAAAAGTTAGCATTTTGGATATCATTTGTGACACCTTTGGTGATTGCTTGGACTCTTTGCACAGTGTACCTCATTTTGGTCCACTATATAAAGAGCCAGCTCTTTACACCCAAGAAAATATTTTATTGTCTTTTTCACTATTATCACAAAGGGCACATTAAAATATCCGAGTTCAGGATGTGAACTGTACAAATATGGTGTATCTTTTTTAACAGGCTATAATGTTGCTCCACGCATTATAAGAATTTAGGCCACATATAGGGTACAAATCCCAACTAATTTGTCTCAATTTACTAGTGGCATTGTTGTCACAGCCGGGACTGGAGGACCTGAATGTTTCGGCGTTCATGTTTAAAGACTATCACTTTTAGTAAATGCCTCTCGATGCAGTGATATAATCTGATGTACTAAGGTAATACGCTTATGCAAAATATATTTATGATTTTCACATGCTATCTGTTGGTTAATTTACATACCAAATATTGTCAAAGCTCTGTTCATGCACGGGCTCTTACAGCCAGGCAAGACAGACTTTTGGCTCTGCTTTCCCTGTTAATTTGTTGGCTTGCCCACCTCTAGTTAAGGGATAGAGAGAGAGAAAAAGAAACAGGACTTCTCACCACCTCTTTCCAGTCTCTCGGATATGGAAATAGAGAGCCCAGGAGAGACCAGGCTGAAGCAACACCACAATGAGTGTCAAAGATTAGAACTTGCACATCCAGTACTTAGCACCTATGGAAAAGAGTGTGCAAAAGGATATATATGCATGTAGTTTGCGACAGATCTCTGGGATCCAAGCCTAACATCCAATTAATACCATAATAATTTGCCGTGGAAAAAAGGATGAGAAATGTGAATATGTGCAATTGATTAATCAGTAAATCATATGGCTTCTTGGGTACCAGTAGAGGACTTTCACTGACAGTCATTTGTGCTTCCAAGTGACATTTGTTTCGTTTTTGAGCAATACTGTAAGGGTGTAATAAGCAGAGTTCTGAAGTACGTAATTCTATTCTAAAAGAAACTTTAAAAAAAGGTTCATGTTAGGTATAGTCTGACTGCATTACTAAAAATATATTTTTAACACTTTCTTAATCTTAAATAATAAATGTCTGCACATTTTGTGGCAGCCTTTTTTTCACTGTATGTAATACAATTTTTAAAATAGTATCTTTCGTATTCACAGTGCTTTCAGTAGGGGGCTGGGACTTTGTAGCACTACAAACAGATCTATTGCTATTCTCCTGTGCATCTATCAGGATTCAGTTACGTGACTTTCTACTTTCACACACAGATATATAATGATCAAATTAACCAACTGAGCTTTCATAACATGGAAGAATCCGTTACTCACCAATTACTTTAACTTGTTTTCATTTTAGCGCTAGTATTAGCCAAGACATTTTGTTGGTAATGAAAATAAATAAAGTACACATACTTACAGAGGCTGTTGATCAGTCTTCCTTATCATTCGGTCTGCTGGAGTGCCATTCACATTTTGCTTTTGTCCACCACTACAAGAATGGGGCACAGGGTCATCCCACTTCAGCCACTAGCTTACGTGACTGGGTGATGACATTCTGCTTTTGCACAATGTGCAGGTCCACACAGTAGTTAGTAGTCCACTTCAGTGACTACTGGTGCAATGTGTGATTTTACTTAAAGAATATACATTTTGGTTTCTAGACAATTCTTGTTTTCATACAATGTGTGCCTCATTCACATAAAAACATTTACAAAAAAAAATAAGTGTCACAAAACCAAAAGGTCAGCAGCCAATGCCAGACCTATTGGTTTTACGAACGACTGTTCATTTAAAAGGTGTGTTATATTTTATATGCATTTACCCGAGTGTGAAAGGCCAACAAAATCGCTGCAGAATATTTTGTTATTTTTAGTAATTTCTCAGGCTTTGCCATCAAACTCCCAGGCCTTGCACTCAGTATAACAATTCTCGTATGTTTTTAATACACTTCAAACTCTGTATGAACACCAAAATAATTTGTAAGTGGTGGTCTCCAAGGCTACACTTCCAAAGCAGCCCAAAACACATCAGCAAAAGAATAGTGTGTCCTGGAAGATGCAGCAGCCAGAGATGAAATACACGAGAAGGGATTTGAAGGTGGTATGTGAAGCCCGTTTAGCCCAATAGGGATTGTGCATCCGGTACACAGCATCAGACAGTCACTTATGTTAAAGATTAAGACAAATGTTGACTGCATAGTGAGTTCTGGAAAACTGGGGGGGGAAAAAACACTAATCCGGATTTTGATCTAAATAAAACATAATCGGTCCTTCCACACAATGCAGAAAAAAAGATTGACCTGCACTGCCTGTCCAAAGCGCCATACGTGGCACAGTAGCAAAACCAGCCAGACCAGTTCTTTGACTCCAAACAATGCACAGAAACAACGTCATCAGAAAGGGAATTAGCAGGATATGTCTCTCCTGTCTCCAGCCTCCCCAATCATCATAAACAAATATTATTTTGGAGGTTTTCCACACATATTCCTGATGCTATGTACAGCTTTCCACTGCCACTTTTGGGCTAAGTTCGCACTATGTATATCTTATCTGTACACCCATAAAATCAACTCTAAAAGTGAGATTCAAGAATACTGTACAATGGTGTAAAGGGACACAAACAATATAATTCAACTAAAAACATAGACATGAAGTTACCTCATCACTTTCGAGGATCAAGCGTAAATTCTATGTAGTTATTTAGCTTGAGATTTTTATTACATCTCTTTAAGGTCATAACCTTGATCTCCGTCCTCCAACCTCCCTACAAGACTTAACTTTAAATGGTATAGCCCAGTTCCTGTGGTTTATCCCGGTCTCCTAAACTCCCCTGCACAGTATATTTGTTTGCCTAACTCTAACATACATCACACCCACAAGCAATATGTAAGTCTCCTCTCCACTACATGGTATATCCAAATCGAGTCTACCCCTCCCGTGGTATATGCCACTCTTCTCAAATTCAGAAAAAAGTGTATACTCTTTCCCCATAATATACACATCTTATGGTCCATAATTCAAATCTTATATCCCAGCTTGATATTGTGCCTCCTAAGGTCTTTGCTAAAGTGATGACTCCCTTGGTGGGGTTAATTCTTGATAGGGGCATTGAACTGTTGTCATACCTCGATAATTGGCTAATTTGTTCTAGGGCAGAGGAAGATGCCAGGAAGGTATGCACAGTGATAAAGTTGCATGGTCTCCTCTTGAATCATGAGAAATCAAATATGGAAAATTCACAGAACATACAGTTCAAAGGGGGGAGGGGAGTTCAATGCCAAGGAAAAAAAGATTCTTCTCCCACAAATGCAAATTCAAAGACTAAATTTGGACTTGACTAGACTGTTATCAAGTCAAACTGCTCCTGCCAATGAGTGATTAAGGACCCAGGGGTTGAATGCATCCACGATCATGATTCTTTCCTGGGTCAGGTTACACTTGTATCCACTGATATTTTTTTGCTATTGTTTTAGGACAAGGGTTAGAGAATTACGATCACCAGGAAGTTCCCAAAGATTTCCACATTTGTCAGGATATGCAGTAGTGGTGCTGGTAGGGGGAGGGGGATAGGAGGGATTACTGAGAGGATCCCTGGTGAAACAATGCCCATTACAGTAATTTCTACCGATTCTAATCTCATCGGCTTGGTGGGGTGGTGGTGGGGGGAGGAAGGGGGTCCTGGACCAGAGTTCAGGGTCACTGGTCTGTCTAGGAAAGGAGGGTGTTGTGCAACTGGAGGTTACTCAAAGCAGTATAATAGCTCTGCTCAGTTTTGCCCCATCAATAGAATATCATTTGGTGGAAATAAGATCAAACCAGATTGTAATGAGCTACATAAACGCTCAGGAGAGCTGCAAGTTTCAATCCTTGAACATAGTATTATGTGAAGTTTGTCAATGGGCACAATAGAATTTGACAGTCTTGAAGGCAGTTTATCTGCCCTGGAAAGTCAATTATGCAGCAGATCACCTCAGCAGGTTTTTTCCATCAATGTCAACATTCCCTTTAAGGAGTCAGACAGTCCATCTATTGGTCACCCAATGGTGGACCTGTTGCCTCAGAAGAAAATGTCCTCCTTCCCAGAATCTGCACAATTATGCCTCTCAAAGGCTTGGAGAATCAATGAAAGTCATTTGTTTGACCAAAAGACTTATGTATGCATTTTCCACAATTTCCCTAATTCGGAGCGTGTTGAAGAAGATTAAAGAGAAAAGGAGCGTTCTTGTGGAACTATCGCCCTGGGTACCAGTTCCTCCTGCAATTAATAGTCAGCTCTCCTTGAGAGATTCCTCTAGATCCTTATCCACTGAAGTTCGTCTTACTTTCCCAGCACTTTAGAGACGCAGACTGGCAGCCTGGATATTGAAAGGCAGAACCCAGAAGTCAGAAATTGCTGTCCAGAAGCAGCAAAATTAGTCCATCAGTACAGGTGTCCATCTACCATAAAATTCTATTTTGACACTGGCAATCCTTAAACAGATGTTGCAATAAGTGACAGAATTTAGGGGTGTTAGCCGAGCCAGTATTGGTTCTGGAGTTTTTGAAGGAAGGTTTTGTTGTGTTTGGCAGTCTCTACCTTACAAGCCCAATAGACAGCATGAAAGCTTTTAAAGAGCCAGAGCTTCAGAAAGTATCCTCTTTAGTGAGTAGAATGTTACTCTGTTTTCTTTTACAAGAGACCACTTTTCCATAGTCCTTTACCATTTGGGACCTTCCCATGGGCTTACGTAAATTTCAAAGACACTTTTTGAGATGCTGGAACCGGAACAACGTACGTTTCTGGCCATTTCATCTGTCAGAAGAGTGGGAGAAATGAGAAATTGTTGTCCTCAGAACGGTTTTTGAAGTTCTTTCTGGGGAAGATGGTTTATGTCCAAGACAACATTTTTTTTCCTAATTTGGTTACTGCTTTACATTGTTTAGAAGACTTGAGGCCCGATTTAGATCTTGACAGATGGAATACTCCGTCACAACGATGATGGATATCCCGTCTGCCGAAATCTAATTCCCATAGGAAACAAAAGGATTTAGATTTCGGCGGACAGGACATCCGTCACAAAGGTGACAGACTAACCCCTCCGCCAATATCTAAATCAGGCCCTTCGTTTTAAGGGCTTAATGTCTCTCTCCACGGTTGTAAGATGAAAGGTCTCTTCAATTACTGGATGTAAGAAGAGCCTTTTCTGTTTATTTGGAGAAAATGGGGAATTTCAAAAAGACATGTGCATTCTTTGTGAACTTTGGTTTAGCTGGTCAAGGTTAGAAGCTGTCAGCTACACCATTAAATTAATGGTTGAAATTAGCTATAGTTTCACCACGAGTCAAGAGGTGGGCACATTCCAGGAGTAGTTCAAGGTAAGTCTGTCAGAGGTATACAGTCTCTTGGGCAGCATTCAAGGGAGCTCCAATGCAGGAGATTTGTAGTGTGGCTATTTGGGTCTCACTCAACAGGCAAGAGTGATTCAGCAGCATTTGGAGCTTCAGTGTTGTTGAGATCGGTAGAAGATCATGAAATAAATGGTCAAATTTCTGTTGTTACATATATATTAAATAAGCATTTGCTGTGTTGAGCATATGTCCATGCTGAAGCCGCTTGATTAATGTGGTATCTGCTCAAGGTGTAAATAGTGTGGTGGGAGAAAGGTACGAAAATATAGATGCCAGTTACTTACCGGTAATCTTCATTACTTGCCCGTCACAGTCCACGTTTCCCATGCCTCCCCTTCCCTTTAAGAATGGATTTCGGCTCCACGTGGCTTGGTATAACAAGATTTAAGAGGGCGGTCTACGCATTTATATCATCTGACAGTAAGAATACTTGAGGACATGTTGGAGGGATGGGAAGCCATGTGGTTGAAAAATAAAACTGGTGATTCAGCTGGTGGGATGACCTATAGCTCAACTTGTAAAGACTGTGACAGGGATGAGGAGAACTCGGAGTAATGGAGAGTTATGGTAAGTAACCGTCCATCACACCTGATGGATCCCTAGTAAGGTACATCCGAACCTCAATTAGCCTATAATGTATTTTTGTACGTACCTGGCATACAACTATCCTAGTTCTAAAAAATACCAAGTCGCACTCAAAGCCCACCCTTCTGTAACAGGTTTGCAGTTGTGGTGCTAAGGTAGTGCCTGAGATCGGTTCACGTCTTTTCTTTCTGATCATCCTAGGTTATTTTCACTCTCCCATTGAAACTAACACCTACACACCCTAGCACAAGTGTGCCTTTTGGTCGACCACGTACTCTTATCACAACAGTCACTGTATGTTCAGGGTTTGTCCCAGATTGTTCATTGAGCCATCTTTATCTTTTACCATAGTGCGCCCTAATGTCACTCATTAAACATCATGACTTCGTACTTAACTACAAACTCCTCCCCAACATCGTATGCGCAAACGGGGCCTTCTTAAATTAGCAGTATAATACCGTGATCCCTCACCGAAAAATAACTCTAAGGGGTATGGAAAGAGTTATAAATCCAAAGCCAATAAAATACAATATAGTTTATGATCTAACCCGGTGCATATGAAGCGATTCATCCACAACCTAATCTACGCCCCGATCTCTACCTCACCTATGACCATGGTTTCGTCCGGGATTTCCTCTATAAAGCACCTCTTTTCGGTCTCCCCGATGTGGAAATAAAGGGCCCGGGAGACACCAAACTGAAGAAACAGCAAAAAGAGCGCTGAGGCCCAGAGCCGGCACATCCTGTACTTAGCAGCCATGGCAAAGACTTAACAAAGGAATGCGCATGCGTGCGACTAGTCACAAAATCTCTGCGATCCAAGCCTCGTCTTCGCCCTTCGACATGATGATTGGCCATGGAAGTGAAAAGGAAGCGAGTTAGACTTAAAACGAGGCTTGAAATGCACGTACTAAACGTCATACCACACGTATGCCTGTGGTGGGGACGCCAGGGTTATCAGAATGGAGTCTATAGTGCAAGGTCTAGCTTATGTTCTAAATGAAATGAAATGAAATGGATTGGGAGCGAGGCTTGAAACGCACTCGCTTTTTTGTGCTACCAGGAAACAAATGGAGAAAATGTTGTCACATTCCGATTGGTGGGATGAGACCGTGCCGCCTAGCGTTGACATATAGGCACGGAACTATTAAGCCGTCTGAAAAGCTGGAAACACTTTAAAAGTCAAGGCATGACATTTCATGACTTCCTTCCCCATCAATTTTAAAGAAACTATAACGAGTGACCCCTACAGCACATTATAACTAGGGTTGCTATCTTTTTCTAAAAGAAATAGCGGCCATTTTCTGTTTTTTTTGCAATTCCGGAAGAGCCACGAGCAAGAATGTGAACAATTATATCTGTAAAACTCGGATATTCTCTTTTTGTCTCCCTTGACACAGCGCATCACTTGCGAGAGCTATTTTTCTTTTAATTGAAAATGGCATAGGGCCCATCTATTACCATTGGTTGGCATCCTCGCCACCCTCATTAGGGTCGAGCGCGCAAGCGCTCTGTCGCTGTTGAATGCGAAATTTCCTAGCTCTCGTGAAGGAAAGTTTAAATACTATTAAGGACACAGAGGCGAGGATTATGCAGAACTTTCTTCACTGTTTATTAAATAGAAAGTTCAAAGTTTAACACAAAAAAACACTAAGCGACTACAAGTCCCATGAGTCCGCTTCTATGGCAACCATCTTCCAATGAGTGTTGGCCCTGCACGCTAGTATAAATATCCTCGAGCACGTCACACTTCCTCGACTTCACTGCAAAAGGAAAGATAGGTGTCTCAAGTGGCCGTTGTCTTGGATCCTAAGGAAAACTATGTGAAATTAGAGCGGAGGAAACATGGCTGATTGCCAATGAAAAGAAAATAACCAAATTGATATACAAGATGTCAGACGATTCCAATGAGATACATAGATATAATAAACAAAGGTCTGATACGTCTAGATTTTAACTGATGAACTAAAGCATGTAGGAAAAAACGGTTTTGTACATATGTATAAATGTATATACCACCTCAGTACAAGTAATCCGAATTCTTCGGGTGGGATAATCCTCGCATCCTTGTCCTTAATAGAATTGAAACTTTCCTTCACGAGAGCTAGGTCATTTCGCATTCTATGGCAGGACCGGAGGCGAGGATTATGCAAGTTCAAAGCTTACTTACCACCAAAGAGACTGCCTCATGTATTGGTTTAAAGTAAAACGTTTTAAAAGTTGAGTCAGAAGACCAGTCTGCCGCATTCATGATGTCCTCTAATCTGCCTCCAACATGGATGGCCTTTGAGGCCATGTCACCTCGAGTGGAGTATGCCCCAAACACACGCACATTGATACCTGATTCGGCCAAAATCCATCTGATCCACCTGGCGATGGAAGGCGAAGAGACCGCCTTAAAAGGTTTTTTCAATGATAGTATCAGTTGTTTCTCACCTGGAGGTCTAAGCTCCGCCGTTACCTCCTCGTAGACTTTCAGGCACTGTACCACACACAATTTGGGAGTTTGAGGAAAAACAGGATAGGATACCGACCTGGTATTATTCTTCATCCTCCTAGAGACCATGAAGGTTACTCCTTCCGGAGAAAACACTCTGGCTGAGATATCCAAGGCTCGAACATCCAAGACCCTTTTACAGGAAATGAGGCACAAAAGCATGGCCAGTTTAGCTGACAACTCCTTTCTTGAAAGATATTGGTTGTCCTGCCATGAGGATAGTTGACGCAGTACTAGATTGACGTCCCAGAGCTCTGAATATCTGGGCTGCGGAGGTCTGGAAAGCCTGATACCTTTAAGAAGTTTACAGACCCAAGGGTGTTCCCTGATCGGACGGTTATCAAGAGGGGGATGACCCGCTGAGATGGCTGACCTAAAAGAGTTTATAGTACAATAAGCTAAGCCCGACTCCGCTAATTCAGCGAGGAAGTTTACGATGTCAGTAATGTGGGCCCCCATGGGATCGAAATGTCTGTCCATGTACCAGCGAGACCATCGATTCCATGCAGATCTATACCTTTTGCCTGTCCCTGGTGCCCAGGCCTGTGCAATGAATTTCTTAGCCTCTTGTGAAAGTCGTCAATCTTGCCAGCAAGACCTGAAATCTTCCATGTCACTAGAGGTAAGTGACCTTGAAGGACCGGGGGTGAAAGAGTCCTGCTGGGTCCCGGAGAATGGAGGGGAAGACCGGAAGACGAATCGGAAAATCGCATGAGAGTTATAGTAGAATCGGAAACCACGCCTGGGATCTCCACAGAGGGGTTATTAGAACTATTGTCGCTTTTTGACGGCGAACAAGAGCCGAAACCCCCGGGATAAGAAGGAAGGGGGGAAATGCATACCCGTGGTGCGTTCCCCAGTTCTGCTGGAACGCATCCACTGCAGCCGCTCCTGGATCCGGGCGCCAACTGAAATACAGAGTAAGCTGCGTGTTCCACCTGGAGGCAAACAGGTCCACAGAGCAAGGACCCCACCGGTCCATGATCGCCCGATAAGTCATCTGGGCCAGCTGCCAATCGCTGGAATCCGTCAGAAACCGGGAATTCCAGTATGCCAGAACATTCTGGGACCCCAGGAGATATTCCGCGTGACGGAAATCTGATGTTGGAGGCAAAAGTGCCAAAAATCTTTTGCCAATTCCGCTAAGGCCTTCGACTGCGTCCCCCCCAAGCGGTTGATGTACTGTACCGCAGACACATTGTCCATTCGCAGGAGAACAACACATGAGATTTTTTCCCGAGTGAGGGACCTGATCGCAAAAGAACCCGCGAGGAGTTCCAAACAATAGATATGCATGGTGAGTTCCTGAGGGGTCCAACGTCCCCCGAAAGAGATGTCGCCGCATCGAGCTCCCCATCCCAGGAGACTGGCATCCGACTCTATCACCAGGTCTGGGGAGGCTCCGAAAATGGCCCTGCCATTCCAAGCCTCCATGTGGTCTAGCCACCAGTGTTATTCTGTCATCGCCTCTTGAGAAAGAGAGACTAGTTCGGAGTACGTCACCCTGCGTCAAAGGTGATAGGCCTTGAGGTGTTGTAGAGCCCTGTAGTGGAGGGGACCTGGAAAGATGGCCTGAATCGACGAGGAGAGCAGGCCCACTATCCTGGCTAGCTGACGTAGCAAGATCCTGTCGCGTCTCAAAACTTTCCTTAATTCCTTCTTGATCTTGGAGATCTTCGGGCCCGGGAGACTGAGAGATGTTGACTGGGAATCTATAAGGAACCCCAGATAAATCATAGACTGAGCCGATCAAAGTTCCAGTTTCTGTAGGTTGATCACAAAATCCAGTTCCTGCAGAAGCACAATAGTTGTGCTCGCATTGGAGATAAGTTGAGACCTGGATTGGTTCATAAGAAGGAGATCGTCCAAGTAAATGATGAGACGGATCCCTTGGGACCAAAGAGCCTCCACCACGGGTGTGAGGAGTTTGGTAAAGCCCAATGTGCCGATAACAGGCCGAAGGGGAGAGAAGGGAACTCGAATACCTCACCGTTCCACTGAAATTGAAGGAACCTGCGATGAGGGGGAAAAATTGGGACTGTGAGATATGCGTCCTTGAGGTCCAGTCGGACCATCCAGTCCCCTTGTAACAGGAAATCCCGAAGCAGGTGAATACCCTCCATTTTGAAATGTCGGTATATCACCCATTCGTTGAAAGACCGGAGATTGATGACCGGGAGAAAGCCTTTGTCTTTTTTCTCCACCAGGAAAATGTTGCTCAAGAAACCCCTGGGATGGAGAGATGTGAGGCACATGGCTTCTTTGCGGAGGAGTTCCAGGACCTTCGAGTCTATGAGCCTGGACTCCGCCACTGAAAAAACCAAGGGCGGAGGAATCCTTTCCTGGGTTGGGGTTCCCCAAAACTCGATCTGGAACCCGGAGACAGTCTGCAACACCCATGCATCAGAGGTGATGCGCTGCCAATTGTCTCTGAAGAAACGCAACCTCCCTCCAAGCTTTAGAGGGGAAGAAGGGATAAGCCTTACCAGAAGGTCCTCCTGGGGCGTTATTTGCTCCCCTGGCGATCCTGTTCGCCCGGCCTTTTCCTCTGCCTCTACTGGGGAAGAAAGTCCCCTGTCGACTGTCACGCCAGCATTTGTTCCTGTAGGAACCAGGGCCTTGTTGGTATTGGCGGCCAGATGAGCGACCCCTGCCTCGTCCGGCCCCTCCAAAAACCTTGCCTGGGAAAATCTTCTTTATGAAAGACTGCGCTTTGTCCAGCGCAGAAAAAGTAGCAACAAACTTGCCCAATTCTTTGACAAAAAGATTGCCAAATAAGTTTCCTTGGGCCACTGCCCCTGCCTCCGAGCTGGATAATTCACCCAATTTAGGGTCTATCTTAATGAGCAAAGACCTGCGCCTTTCAGCTGAAATGGCGCAGTTGGTGTTGCCCAGGAGACAAACAGCTCTCTGGGCCCATCCCGCCACGATATCTGTCGGAAGGGGCGTGTTAGACTGCTTGGCACGTTCTGCCAGCTGAATCATCTGTGTCAGGGGTCCCAACACATCAAGGAGCTTGTCCTGGCAAGCCCTCCAGGACCGATCAAGACCCTTTGTAGGGTCCTTAGTGTACTTCGCGAAGAAGGTACACATCTTCGAATCAATGTCAGGTGTAGCCGCAACCTTGTCAGATAAAGTCAGACGCGGGCATTTAGCCTTTAAGCGGGCCCGCACCTCCTTATCTAGCGGTTGGCGAATCTTACTATCTACATACTCTGCCACCTTGTGGTCCGGTCGCCATTCGGAGGAACGAGGGTGGTAGATGCCCCCTGGCTCGAACATATCCGAGTCCGAGTCCCCCGGATCCAGAGGGTCTGTTACGGACGCTCCGGGGCTCCAGGAGCGGTCTGGCTCATCGTCCTCCAAAGAGGAGGAATCCCCCTCTGAGTCAACTGACATGCATCTTGGTGACCCGGTATCAGAGTCCCATTTGCTGTGAAGCTTTTCACGAATTACACCGGGTAAGGATCCCTCCCGGGAGGGTAAACGCTTGTGCGCGCGCTCTCTTACTGAAGGCGTTGGCGAGGAGCGCCACGTCCTCAAGGTGCACCGCGTCGCGCTTGCGCGATTTCTTGGGGGCTGATATAGCAGAGGTACTCTCCGCCCCCGTCGCCCCAAACATGCCCATCCCTTTGGCTACCTGCTCAGTAAGCTGCGCCACACTCTCTTTGAGAGGAGCGAGGGCCTGAGCGATAGCGTGAGAAAACAACATATCCACCCCAGGGGGACGCGGTGAGAGGGGCCCTCACCAGGGGGCATGCTGGGGAAGGAATTGTGGTCCTGTGTGGACTGCATCTAGACTCAGGGGTATGTGACAGGAAAAACACCAAAAAAATATATATAGGGTAAACCCCTCCCCACTCTGTCAAAAGAAAGGAAAAATAATAAAATACTTGCTGTCTAAAAGAAACCTGAAGGTTCAGAAGCAGCAGTTATTATCTTCCATTGCAGGGGTATTCAACCAAAGTGGTGCACAGTGGGGGGGAAAAAACACAGAGACAAGGCTCTGCTACCTTAATGTGAGGTAAAAAGTGGGTGCAGAGTGCAAAAGCGTCTCGAGCACTCCACACGCGCGTAAAAAAATCAAATGCATGCGCCCTCTAGCAGGCTCGACGCGTTACCAAAAGAAAAAGAATGCGCTCGGGCGAAACGCCTCCCGCGCTTAGTAACGCGTCGCTAGCAACACTCGTTGCTAGAATAAATGTTGCTAAAAATAGCCCTCAACGTGCGCAAGCAGTCTAACAGCGCATGACAAGAATTTAAAGTATGCGGAAACAGGCAGTAAGGCACTTATCTTGACGACGTTAGCAGTGAAGAAAGAGGAAGTGTGACGTGCTCGAGGATATATATACTAGCGTGCAGGGCCGACACTCATTGGAGGATGGTTGCAATAAAAGCGGACTCATGGGACTTGTAGTCGCTTTGTGTTTTTTTTGTGTTAACCTTTGAACGTGCTATTTAATAAACAGTGAAGAAAGTTCTGCATAATCCTCCCCTCTGGTCCTGCCATAGAATTCGCTCTGTGGGTATTTAACCGCGCCTATGTCACGCCCATCACTTTAGTTGGTTCTTGGGCTTGCCTTTTAAAAATCGCTTGATTTTATTCGTGAAGGCTGGCAAACTACTGAAAACATAAGAGGCTCTATGTTTTCGGCATGGTTTCTAGACTACTTTATCTTTGTATTTCCTACGCAGCATGACTGCACTGGGTTTTACATAGCACGATCACGCTAATTTTTTTCAGTTTTTGTGGAAAGAAAAGTCCGGTTAGGAGTTTACAACGCTAATAGGTCTAACTCTTTTTAAGAAGTATTGTTCTGTGATGGGGCAGCTGTGGACGTGGGCCCCTTATGTGGCATACTGTAGGCCACGTCAACTCGATTTAAGAGAGCAGAGAAACATTAACGCTTCCCTTGATTCCAATCACATCGTTGTACAGTGAGATGCAGATCTTGGCGTTTGCACGCGCCCTGGTAGTTCTCTTCAGGCTACCGCGCTACGGATGGTATTTACCATGTGCCTATATGCCAGTCTGTCCCAATAGGCCGGTGGTATACCGCAATCTCTGATTCTTTCCATCTTTTGTGCACTTCAGCCTTACTTGCTCTGTGGAAGTTCCTTTGGGAGTAAACTGTCTCCCACATGACCTTCACCGGTCAGGAATAGGAAGTTCATAAAGTCTGACATCCATCTGCAAATCTGTCATGCAGTATTTCTGAGCCTGCAGGAATCAGTGCGTGCTCTGTGCTCCGTGTGACAGAGATCAAAAGATTATAAAGCAACAGAAATTCACATGATTTTCTTGAGTTTGCAAATGTGCTCTCCGAAGGCGTTGTTGTATCTGTTTTTTACGCATCTTGATCTTGCAGGTCCGCTTACTTCAACACTGGAGTTGCGTGTTCGACTTAACCACAGGTGATTGTCCGATTCCTTGGCAGGACAGAGTTAAAAGGGCCGAGCAGGCAACCCCATTGCAGAGCCAGGCACAATCCTCAGTGCCGTAATTCCTGGACAAGGCACGCACTAAAGAGAGTGGCTCTGCTTATTCAGCCTTCTATGTGTTTTATATTTCATTCTTGGAACGTTGTTCCTTTTTCTTCACATTGACTAGAAAACAGCCGCGTCTTAGGACACATTTTTGACACATTCTTGAGCTGAAAACAGTTCTGGGATTTGGAGAGTAGTCATTAACATCTGCGCAGTTTCAAGATGCTAAGTTTGTTCGACACAACTCCAAGTAACATTCTTTTATTCATATCAAATTGTAAAATGATGCAGTCACTGATTCTGAAATGTTTTCTTTTGAATTTTTAATTTATGTGGCAAGAAAAGTCCAGTTAGGAATTTACAATGCTAATAGCTCTAATTCGAGCAAATGCTTGTTTTTTTGTTTTCATTGGTAAACGGCAGCTGGTTAGGTCTCACCTGCTGACAGCGTATGGGTGCTGTTGCTGAGAGGTATTGTTTACAGTAAAGGGCTTAGAGCTCACTCATTGCTTACTATATGTTGGCTTAATTGTCGCTCTTCTTTACTGCTTCCCAATTGGCCAGGGTGTGCCGGGCTTCACTTCAATTCCTCTCTGTGAAGCATGGACCAAGTACAGATTGTTTCTGGTGCTCACGCTGTGCTTGAGGTACTATTCTTTCCCTTCCACTCCCCCTTTTCCTGGTGTCCTTCCTCCCCTCTCTCACCCACCCCTTCTCACTGTGCTTCTTCCTCCTCCTCCCACCCATTCTTCGTGTTGCTGCCCACCGTGCCCCCACTCCTCGCTGTCATTGTTGCTTTCCCATACCACCACCACCTTCCCCCTTTCTTGATTGCTTGTTCCATCTGCCTGAAAAAAAGCACTATGATGCGATGGTAAAGCTGGTCATGTCACAGCGCTTTCTTTTATGACTTTACTTTTAACCATGCTGCACAGCTGTACTGCTATTCAATATGGCTAACAGACTTTGGCAAATTTAATATCTCTCACATAGCTAGAATCATTGGCTTGGCAATGCTTTTTTTACATGCCACAAATGCAGGTACCCGCAGGAAAATAGCAAACCGGATGTGATAACTAGTATAACAGAGGGACAGAGGACCCAAATATTAGTTTTGCTTCCTGTTTCCAAAACATATGCATGCTAAAGATTTTTTATTTTGATGCTGAAAGGTAAAAAAATCACAGCAGACAAAGGCTTTCGGGTGTCTTTTACGTGTTATGGATCATGTACTCAAATAATGTGTTGTCCAACTGCTGTAATAACTAATATCTTCTCCCTGATATCTTTGATCTATTGGCAAGTCAAGTAGTGTTAAAAAAAAAACTTCTCTCCTTCTCCTTTGCACATCTTCCTTCCAAGATGTGCAAAGGAGAGGGAGAGATGCACCTCACTCAGTTTGTAAGGGTTTGTCACAATGTTTGTTATCTAGGAGTCCCAGGCCGCCCGGCCTCCTCTTTTGCATTCTGCTACTCTTTCAGCAGAAGATGGGGCTGGTATTTTTCTGAATTCAAACAGGGCTGATTTAAAGGGCTGATAACAGTTGTGGTGATCCGACTTTGATTGGTGCCACATGGTCATTATGGGTAAATAATAAACCACACCTGCAAATGTAGCAGCTGCCTATTGGGGCTAGAAAAAAACCCGATTGTGTTCAATTTAGGGATCTGACTTGGAAATTCATCTGATCACCAATTTTGAGGTGCAGCAAACTTATGTTATATGTACCCTGCTTACATTACCAACTAACAAATGCGTACAGTGGTGTAACATTAGCGCCGGTAGGCTCCGCGGGGGAGGGCGGCCTGAGATCCAGGGGTTCCCTTAGCATAAAGTCATGCGCACTGGCCAGCACGGGCGGTGGGCCCCTGGCCTGCGAGCTCCTGGCTTGGGGTGGGGGCTGAGGATGCTTACTTGTACTTTGCGTGCTCAGTGGGTGGGGGGAGGTCAAGTTTTGTTACAATGTTGATGCCGTGATTTTGAGGTTGTTCCAATTTTCTTTGAAGAGGCACAATCTTGAAACTGCATAAGTGTTGGATATTTTGGAAAATGTAATATAAACAAACATCCTCTAAACTTAATAGTTTCCAACGGCTTTAGAAGGAAAGATGATTTATTAATCCATGAAAGCACATAGAAAAGGTTCTGTGCTAAGGACCACCTAAAACTGAAACTACTATGCTGCATTAAGTATTCATTCATTCCCATTGCAGTAGCATAATCATGCCATTCTTTCTACTCTTTGTAAGTACTGTATGATCAAATGTTTTTATTTTTGTAGGTAGTGTTGCCCATGGCTACGCAGTGGAAAAATCATTGGCAAAGACAATCAGTATTGCCTATGCAAAAGCTATCGTCTTTGCTAGTGTCTTTTAGCCATGTCTTACAGCAGTGTGACTGTGCAGCATGGCCAAAAGTAATGTTAGGAAATAAGCACTGGTCATGTCATAGCACTCATTTCTTAGGTTGAAGCCTACCAGGCAGCAAAGCTGTCTGGTTGACCAACAACATATTGGGGACATTCTGAAAGCTTCCCTGGGAATGCATTCTGCCCATTTCTTACCATTGGCTTTCTGGATAGTAACTCACATTTTCTGGTTCTCTATTTGCTGACTTTATTTGTTTTAGGTTGTCCAGCTTGAGTTCATCCCTCCTGTTGTCTAAACCTTGTTCACTGTATTCTTGAACAAGCTCGCTTTTTGTAAACAGGTCTTTAAATCTTGTTCTTATCATTTGCTGTGCATTCAGAGAATGAGATCAAATGTCAGGCTGTGACTTCCGAGGGAGTTTGGTGTTTACTTTTTTTTTCTCTGACTTCAGAGTGAAAGAATTTATGTGACAATCCTGCTGAGTACCTATGTAAGAGGAGAGGGTGTAGGATGTCCTTTCCTAGCACAAAACAACAAAATGAAATGTGCAGATGTTTCAGAATGTATCAGAATTAGTACAAATTATGCACATATTTTTGCAGTTCTGAAGTGTAGTGGAAACAAATATTTGATACAATCAAAAGGAAACAAATATTTGATATGATCAAAAACCATCCATACATTAGGTGATGACATTAGCAGACATTATCGTTTGTGCACAGTGAAACCATATTTTGGTGCAAATATAATGGTCATTTCAGTTGAAAATGTGTGGTCAGTAATGGCAGTGCACTACCCCACTGTGCGTACTCCATATTACGCCACTCCACTACACACTATGTACTTCCACTCTATGCTAGTGGTTCCCAACCTGTGGTCCGAAGTTTCCTCAGGGGGTCCGTGACTGCTTAGAAAATTAAATAATATTAACATATTAGGTACCCAGCTTTCAGTAATGACTCAGTGGGGGGGGTCCTCGGATTCCAATAATGATTCAGTGGGGGTCCCCAGGTTTCAATAATGATAAAGTGGGGGGCCACAGAAGTCAAAAGGTTGGAAACCACTGCTCTATGCCACACCACTCCATTCTTTGCCACTCCACTCTGTGACAATCCACTCCACTCCATGCTCCCGCTCTAAGACATTCCACAACACACCACCCAACTCCACACCACTCCAATCCATGCTACTCACTGCACGACACAACACAACACTCCACTGTAAGGAAATGGTTCCCTGTTGCAGTTACCCCCCACTTTTTGCCTGATACTGATGCTGACTTGACTGAGAAGTGTGCTGAGACCCTGCTAACCAGGCCCCAGCACCAGTGTTCTTTCACCTAAAATGTACCATTGTCTCCACAATTGGCACAACCCTGGCATCCAGGTAAGTCCCTTGTAACTGGTACCCCTGGTACCAAGGGCCCTGATGCCAGGGAAGGTCTCTAAGGGCTGCAGCATGTCTTATGCCACTCTAGGGACCCCTCACTCAGCACAGACACACTGCTTGCCAGCTTGTGTGTACTGGTGGGGAGAAAATTACTAAGTCGACGTGGCACTCCCCTCAGGGTGCCATGCCAACCTCACACTGCCTGTGGCATAGGTAAGTCACCCCTCTAGCAGGCCTTACAGCCCTAAGGGTGCACTATACCACAGGTGAGGGCATACGTGCATGAGCACTATGCCCCTACAGTGTCTAAGCAAAACCTTAGACATTGTAAGTGCAGGGTAGCCATAAGAGTATATGGTCTGGGAGTCTGTCAAAAACGAACTCCACAGCTCCATAAAGGTTACACTGAATACTGGGAAGTTTGGTATCAAACTTCTCAGAATAATAAACCCACACTGATGCCAGTGTTGGATTTATTAAAAAATGCACACAGAGGGCATCTTAGAGATCCCCCTGTATTTTACCCAATTATTCAGTGCAGGACTGACTGGTCTGTGCCAGCCTGCTGCTGAGAGACGAGTTTCTGACCCATGTGGTGAGGGCCTTTGTGCTCTCTGAGGACAGAAACAAAAGCCTGCTCTGGGTGGAGGTGCTTCACACCTCCCCCCTGCAGGAACTGTGACACCTAGCAGTGAGCCTCAAAGACTCAGGCTTCGTGTTACAATGCCCCAGGGCACTCCAGCTAGTGGAGATGCCCGCCCCCTGGACACAGCCCCCACTTTTGGCGGCAAGTCCAGGAGAGATAATGAGAAAAACAAGGAGGAGTCACTGGCCAGTCAGGACAGCCCCTAAGGTGTCCTGAGCTGAGGTGACTGACTTTTAGAAATCCTCCATCTTGCAGATGGAGGATACCCCCAATAGGATTAGGGATGTGCCCCCCTCCCCTCAGGGAGGAGGCACAAGGAGGGTGTAGCCACCCTCAAGGACAGTAGCCATTGGCTACTGCCCTCCCAAACCTAAACACACCCCTAAATTCAGTATTTAGGGGCTCCCCAGAACCTAGGAAGATAGATTCCTGCAACCTAAGAAGAAGAGGACTGCTAAGCTGAAAAACCCTGCAGAGAAGACGGAGACACCAACTGCTTTGGCCCCAGCTCTACCGGCATGTCTCTCCACTTCTAAAGACACTGCTCCAGCGACGCTTTCCCCAGGGACCAGCGACCTCTGAATCCTCAGAGGACTGCCCTGCTCTAGAAGGACCAAGAACTCCCGAGGACAGCGGCCCTGTTCACCCAAAACTGCAACTTTGTAACAAAGGAGCAACTTTAAAACAACTTGCGTTTCCCGCCGGAAGCTTGAGACTTGACACTCTGCACCCGACGCCCCCAGCTCGACTTGTGGAGAACAATCACTTCAGGGAGGACTCCCCGGCGACTGCGAGACCGTGAGTAGCCAGAGTTGCCCCCCGGAGCCCCCACAGCGACGCCTGCAGAGGGAATCCCGAGGCTCCCCCTGACCGCGACTGCCTGCTCCTCAGATCCTGACGCCTGGTAAAGACTCTGCACCCGCAGCCCCCAGGACCTGAAGGATCCGAACTCCAGTGCAGGAGTGACCCCCAGGAGGCCCTCTCCCTTGCCCAGGTGGTGGCTACCCCGAGGAGCCCCCCCCTTGCCTGCCTGCATCGCTGAAGAGACCCCTTGGTCTCCCATTGATTTCAATTACAAACCCGATGCGTGTTTGCACACTGCACCCGGCCGCCCCGTACTGCTGAGGGTGTACTTTCTGTGTGGACTTGTGTCCCCCCCGGTGCCCTACAAAACCCCCCTGGTCTGCCCTCCGAAGACGCGGGTACTTACCTGTTGGCAGACTGGAACCGGGGCACCCCCTTCTCCATTGAAGCCTATGCGTTTTGGGCACCACTTTGACCTCTGCACATGACTGGCCCTGAGCTGCTGGTGTGGTAACTTTGGGGTTGCTCTGAACCCCCAACGGTGGGCTACCTTGGACCCAAACTTGAACCCCGTAGGTGGTTTACTTACCTGCAAAAACTAACAAACTCTTACTCCCCCCAGGAACTGTTGAAAATTGCACTGTCTAGTTTTAAAATAGCTATATGTGATTTATGTGAAAACTGTATATGCTATTTTGCTAATTCAAAGTTCCTAAAGTACCTACCTGCAATACCTTTCATTTGAAGTATTACATGTAAATCTTGAACCTGTGGTTCTTAAAATAAATTAAGAAAATATATTTTTCTATACAAAAACCTATTGGCCTGGAATTGTCTCTGAGTGTGTGTTCCTTATTTATTGCCTGTGTGTGTACAACAAATGCTTAACACTACTCCCTTGATAAGCCTACTGCTCGACCACACTACCACAAAATAGAGCATTAGTATTATCTCTTTTTGCCACTATCTTACCTCTAAGGGGAACCCTTGGACTCTGTGCATACTATTCCTTACTTTGAAATAGTGCATACAGAGCCAACTTCCTACATCCACTCTACCCCCTTCAACCCAACCTACCCCACTGCACCCCATTCGAATCTACCCACCCCATCCCAATCTACCCCACACCACTCTATCCAACTCCACTCCAATCTACTTTATTCCAATCTGCCCCACTCCATTTTTATCTGCCCTCTTCCATCTACCCCGCTCCACTCTAATCTGCTGCACTTCACTCTAATCTGCACTACTATGATCCACTCCCTCTAACCCACTTCACCCTAACCTAGCCCCTCTCCACTCCATTCTACTCCTCTCCAGTCTACAATACTCCACACTACCCCACTCTAATCTACCCCACTCAAACCTACCCGAGTCCACCGTTCTCCACTCTTCTCTAATCTACTCCACTTCACTCCAATCTACCCCAATATATTCCACTCCACTCTACTCCAATCTAGCCCATTCCAATCTAACCCACTCCACTCCAGTTTACCCCACTTCCCTCCAGCCTACCCCATTCCACAACAGTCAACCCAACTCTATCCCAATCCACCCAATTCAGTCTACCCCAATCTACTCCACTCCAATTTACCCAACTCTACCTCAATCTACCCCACTCCACTCCACTCCAGTCTACTCCCCCATCTTAATCTACCCCATGCCACTCCAATCTACCCACTCCACTACAGTCTACCCCAATTTACCCCATTCCAAACTACCCCAATCTACCACCACTCCATTCCACTGTACCCTATATATTCTACCTAATTTACCCCACTCCAAAATACCCCATTCTAATATACCCCGCTCCACTCCAAACTATCCAGAATCCAACCCTCTCCACTGTTCCCCAGTCTACCCTACTCTAATCTACCCCAGTGTATCCCACTGCACTCTACCCCGGTCTACCCTACTCCAATCTACCCAATCTATGCTACTCCAATCTACTGCAACCAACCCCCAACCCAATCTATCCCACTCCACCCCAATCTACTCTATTCACCGCAGTCCACCCCACTCCAATCCACCTCACTGCAATCTACCCCAATATACCTCACTCCATTTTACCCCACTCTGCTTCCACTTCACTCTACCCCAGTCTAGCCCACTCCACCCCTGCCCACATATCTATGGTTTATGCGTCTATGGCAGGTCCACACCATGGAACTGCTGTCAGACAGACTAACCCACACTGAGGGGAGATTCACCCATGTCTGTCAACAGCTTATACACTACCTCTCCTAGTTAAAATACACCTGCTTCACACCACCCAGATTCAAAGCCTTACAACTCTTTGACACTTACCTTCTTGCCGGGGACCACACTCATCACCCCCCCCCCCCTCCCCTCTCCGACTCCTCTTCTTGCAATCTCCAAGGACAGTGGGTGAAAGTACAAAATTGCCTTCTATTTAATACGTCCTGATCTCTACATTGTGCATGTTTTCGCTTGTTGAATTGTTCTCCTTATCCCCCACAGTTCTGGGGTGGGGCGGAGGGACCCTTTATTACTAATCCTCTGGTAGGCCTCCACTATTTCTAGGCTTCTGTGCCCCTGGGTCACTATGCATGTACTTACCTATTGCACTCAAAAATTGGGGGATTGTTGTGTATTAAACGTATTGGATTATTGTGGCCTTGCTGCATCAGACTAGAACTGGGAGTCAAGTTTAGGTGGGTGAGTGCACAAGTTCTGATAATGAGTTAGTTCTTTTTTAGCAAAAAGGGCTTCCGTTGATACTTTTTATATGGTACCTGCTTCAAACCTATGAGTAATGTTGCTTGAAAATAAAATACCAATGTTCATAGATGCATGAAGCCCTTGTCTTTTTTATCTAGAATCTGTCTAGCATGATCCTTCTGTACTCCATTTTTCTTTAAAAGTAATGGTGTCTGATTCAGCTTTTATGAGATCTATTGAGGCACATATGTCATCTGTGGCAGACTGGTGAAGCCACTTCAGGCAGAAAAGGTGAGTAAAAGTAAACTAAAACCACCACACCATCTAACAGGAACAGCTGTTTATTATCAAAATATTATCAAAGGTAGGTATCACCTAGTCTAATCTAGGTAGCAATGGCAATGGATTAAAAGTACATCAAACATGCAACTAAATTTGCTTAATGTGGATTCAGAGGTTTAATTAGATTTTGAATACTTTCAATTTTGACAAGGAGGAGTAAGAGGAATACGTTCAAAAAGTTAGTGCCCAATAGCACACAATTTGTACAAATGGAAGGCTGGGATTAAACACAATGTCCAGTGGTTCCACATTCCCAACTAACCCAGTAAACCACAGCTAGAGTAGCAGTGATTCTGATGGCATGTCCAAGGGGATGTCCTTTACAGGAAAACATTATTATGTTGTAGACCTACCAAGCTTTAGAAAACAGTGTTTACTTCTAGCATAGCTGAGCGAAGTAGGAAAGCTGAGATTAGATGTCAAGTATCCTAGTTCCATGGCTAAAATGTACCCAGTGGACCAGGTTCTATGGCAGTAGGTGGTTACTGGCCAGCATGCATGTATGTTTTACTAGATGTTAATGTTTTTTAATCTATAATATGAGCCAATTATTAATGGTAGTATCATCAGGGCAGTGGAGAAGGTGCATGAATGTTTCTAAGTTTATATTTTGTATCTGTCACTACTAATAAATGCCACTCAAATCGGTGATATAGTTTAGTGCAAAGTGAAAGGCTCCTGCAAACGAAAGATATACAGTCTTTTGAATATTAAAAAGTCTTTATCATATTTATACATGTTTTTTTTTGCATGAGACACATGGCAAATGTATTGGTGACTCAGCTCATTTTAGAAATCTTAGAGCAAAGACAAATCCTTGGCTCAGCTCTGGCTTGCCCATCCCTAAAAAACATGAAAAATCACTTATAAAGAATGTAGAACTACCTAAGTTACTGCTGAATGATTATTAAATCAACCAGGGGATAACTTCCATCGTACAAGAAGCATTGGCAAAGCTAAGAGGTCTTGCCTACGCAAGCGCTATTGGCTCTGTCAATGTGTCTAGCTATGTTGTACAGCGGTGTGACTGATGTGCAACATGGTTAAAGGATAGGAAAATGAATGTTGTTAAGCATCTGTGCCACAGAACTTATTCTTCAATTCTGGAGGGGGTAGGGCAGCAACAACAAGTGGAGGTGGCAGGGTTACAGGGCAAGCAACAATGAGGGGGTTGGTATTTTGCCTGGATATTGTGCTCTGTGCAGAGGGGAGGTGACTCCATTATTATGCTACAAGAAATGCACATAAAGATTTTCCTCTATTTTGCAAAACATTCTTTGAAGAATGTTGCAAAACATTCTTTAAGAATCTGTCCATACCTAAGATAGACTTATTTATAAAATATTGCAGACTTGTATTTTTTAAATGTGTGTGGACTACGCACAGCACTAAACTTATGTTGCAGATTTTGGACGTCATCAACCCACTAATACTAGAGAAAGAAAATTAAGCCTGTAGTTAAGTGTGTATTTTCTGGAGAAGGCCATTATACTCTCTTGTGTCAGCGCGCACCTCCAGTTTGTATACGATTCACAAAAAAATAATTTTATGACTCTATTTATTGATCGAGTGCAAAGGAATCAGTTACGTCACCTCGCTGACTGAGTGGAATGCTCTTAGCTGCTGAAGTAGTCCAATGTCTCATTTGCACAGGCATAGACAGAAAAAATAGGTTGAAATTCACCAGAGTATGATGTGATATGTTTAAACTCTTAGATGGGAGAGGGTGTGATGCTAAGGCTAGAGGTGCCTACTTTGGAATAGGGGAACCAATAGTGGTGGCAATAGGGGTGGCTCCTCCACAAGGGCGGAGAAGCGTCGCCCCCCCCCCCCCCCCCACCACCAGCAGCAACCGTTGCAATTCCTTTCACCAGGAAGGGATAATAAACTCTGTTTATTATCCCTTCCTGGTGAAAGGGGAGAGTCGTTGGGGGTGACGAGCAGAGGGGAGTGCACTGTGCACTCCCCTCAGAGCGCATGTGTGTTGGGCCGGCCAAACAGACATGCGCACAGGGCTCTCTGCAGCCTAGTAACACAGTTGCTTGGCTGGAGAGAGCCTGCACAGGCTTCCAGGCTGCCTGGGAGCGCCCAGCCAATCCTGATGCTGCTTCTAGCAGCATCAGGATTGGCCGCAGGCTGGGAGCCTCTGCCTGCGTGCAGCAGAAGAGAAGAGGAACGGTGCGTGAAAGGGGAGGTAAGGGTTTTTTGTTTTTTTTAATGTTATTAATTCTCTCCTATTCCCCCACCACACACACACACGCGTGCTGCCCCGCCCCCAGGATTCCCCGCGAGCCACGACTGGGAACCAGGTTCGAGTCTCGGCGTCAGCGCAACATCCTGTGATTCTGGGCAAATCACTTACTCTTCCTGTGCCAAAAAAACGAATGTGATCTTGTGTAATGTAACTGGTGCTCATGTAAATTGATCCAATACATTTAAGCGGAGTTTGGGCTTACTACAAACTGCAAAAAAGCTGCTATGTGTGTGTGTATGAGTCGAATATAAAAAAGCTGAAAAAAATCCTCCCAAAGGAAAACTCAAAGCTGCTATGTGTGTTTGTGTGTCAAATCTAAAGAAGGTGAAACCAAAATCCTCTCAAAACTGTCTTTATCTAAACCGACAAAACAAGCACTGGCAAAGCCAAAAGGCCTTGCCTATGCAAAAGCTATTTGCTTTGGCAGTGTTGTTTGCCATGTTGTACAGCAGCATGGCTGTGCAGCATGGCAAAAAGAAGTCAGACAAGTATTGGCAAAGCTAATAGGTCACACGTATGGAAGAGCTATTGGCTTTAACAATGTGTTTTAGCCATGTTGTATACCAGTGTGGCTGCTGTTTGGCATGGCTAAAAGTTAGGGGTGAATCTGTCTGACCGCAGTTCCATGGTGTGGACCTGCCATAGACGCATAAACCATAGATATGTGGGCAGGGCGGCAGGTTGTTTCTAGTGTAAAACAATAAGCTGTTTGGCCGCTCCCAACATTTGGGCAATTTAGTGGCATTCGGCATGTGTGATTGCCTGCAGGGTATGAGATCGGATGCAAAGTAGAACAGTGGTGGATGATTCTAGAATCGGTTAACCCAGGGTTCCCTTAATATGGCTAAGGATTTCTTTCCAGAAGGTAGCTATGCCGGGGCATTGCCACCAAATGTGGATGAAATCCCTGGGGGCTGAAGAGCAGCACCAGCATATTGGAGAGGTTGAGGGAAAGATTGTGTGTAGTCGAGTCGGGGTAAGGTACCAGCATGTCATGACCTTATAGGTCGTTTCCCTTTGGGATATGCTATTCAAGATTTGGGGGATATCGCACCATACGCGCTCTCAGTGTTTTATGGGCAGTTCATTCCATAGGTCTGAGTGTGATTGGGATTGGTAGGGGTGAGGTTGTGTGGGGGTGGAGAGTCGGAGGACTTGACATATGCGTGAGATGAGTCCCCGTGATCCATTGAAGGTTCAGACAAGTGCTTTGAAGGCTGTCAGTTTGCGGGTGTCTCCCAACGTATTAGATGGAATGAGAGCCCAATTGGAGAGTTGGTAATATTGGAATCTAGCGGATTTGGGGAGTTTGAACTGCTGACGACATTGCTCAGATCTCTTGATGGCATCTCCCGCGAAAAGATCTTTGAGAGTCTGACATTCCCCCCACTCCATTCTCTATACGAGTTAGGTTGCAACGCGGGGGGAAAGTCCAGAGTTACGTGCCAATGGTGTGTTGGGAGAGGGAAAGGTAGAAAGGCCACGTCTTACCGCAATTTTGTCCTGTATTACCAGGATGGTTTTTGTACGGATAGCAAGGTAGGCACTCCTAGGTCTTGCATGCTTGGGGTGCCGATCTGAGTCCTAGAGCGGGTGACAAGCCACAGCACAGTCAATGTGCAACCAATGCTTGTCGCTTTCACGTACCACCCACTCGGAGATGAAGTGGCGGTGTGCCGTCCAGTAATATTCAAAAAGGTTGGGGCACCACAATCCTCCCCTATCAGGATGAAGCATCAGTACTGTGTTAGAGAAGCGAGGTCACTTCCCACCACATATGAAGGAGCGGATGTCTTTTTAGAGTCGCAAAATTTTGTCTTGTGGAATGGGTGTGGGGAAGCATTGGAAGAGATATAGACCCTCATTACAACCCTGGCGGTCGGTGTTAAAGCGGCGGTAATACCACCAACAGGCCGGCCGTAAATAAAATGGGATTTTGACCCTGGCGGTTACCACCATCCAAGACAGCCACTTTAACACACCAACCACCAGGGTGATAACGGCCGCTGGGCTGGAGCCAGAGTCCTTCCCCACCCTCCCCCTCCCTCTCCTGCCCCCAGCATATATACACACCCACATGTGCTCCCATATACACACATGCACACCCACACCAACATAGCTTCTCACACACATGCATTCACAATCACTCATTCACGCATGCATCCAACGCGACACACACCCGCATGTACGCATACCAAAACATACACACAACACCCCCCTCTGCGATCGGAGAATCCTACTTAACTGCTTGCAGGGGGTCCTCCGGCTGGAGGCAGTCTGCGGCACTGCCGTCAGCAGCAGCATCCCCCAGCAAAATACCACCAGACCATATCATTGCTCATGATACGGTTGGCGGTGTTTTGCTGGCATGGCAGTGCTGCTGTCAACAGCGCCGCTTTACCGCCGTCCGCTGCCATGACCGTAGGCGGTGTTCCACCAGCATGCTGGCGGAATACCGTCGGCGGTCATGATATGCATAGATGGCTGGTAGTCACAGTGGCGGTATGTTGGCGGCCGTCGCCGTGGCGGTAGGCGGTCAATACCGCCAGCGCTGTAATAAGCCCCATAGACTTTTTGGCAAAAGGGATATCTTCCAGCCAGGACACCTGAAGGGGTTTCCAGCGGCATAGATCTTCCAAAACGGTTTTCCAGCAGAGCGACCCATTAGTGCTCGACCAGGTCGTTAGTGTGGGTGTAAGGCATAGGCCAAGATATTGGATAGATCCTTGGGCCCACTGGAAAGGAGAAAGTATTGGACTGATGGTATTTCCATCTGGGGGATAGTTAAATTTAGGGCCTGAGATTTGATCAGGTTGCTCTTGAAGCCGGAGACCATCTTGAAGGCTTGGAGTGCACAAACTAACGTTGGTAGCAATCTCTTCGGCTGTGTGGGGCTCAACAGAAGGACATCAGCAAACAGAGCGACCTTGTGAGCACTCCCGCTGAAGGGTATCCCCACTATATCCTCCATCTACCAGATGGTAAGCTGCCACGGGTTCCACTGCTAAAGCAAAGAGTGGGGTGAGAGGGGACAGCCCTGTCTGCTTGCCCTCTTTAAGTGAATGGCCTAGGAGAGGCCCCTATTAACTTGGATTCTCACTGTCAGGGATGCGTAGGAGGCTATTATGCTATTGGTCTTCTTAGGACCTAGGCGGATTTTGTGGAGCACAGCCATCAGAAAGGGCCAGCTGACACTGTTGAACACCTTCTCTGCAGTGAGCGAGAGGAGGCAAGCAGGAATGGTGTGTCCATGGCCCTTCTCCACTAGGTGTGGTGTGCCAGACGACTAATATTGTCCACACCTTGCTTATTAAGGATAAAACCAACCTGGTCTGGGTTGACTAGACCGGGAGGGGGGGGCTCTAGTCTGTTAGCTAAAATCTTAGTATAGAGTTTCACGTCTGTGTTTAATAGCTTTAATAGCGCTATAGGCTGGTATGAGGCACATAGTGTTGGGTCCTTACCCGGTTTCAGGATTAGAGAGATGTAAGCCTCAGACATAGTGGGGGTGAGACCCAAAGCAGGGGTAAAGGAATTGAAGAGAGCCAGTAGATGATCCTGCAGCTGAGGAAGAAACTTACGGTAGAAGGCTCCTGGTAGGCCATGTCTTTGGGATTTCATTTTGGGATGTCTTTTTGGGATTTCTGGCGCTCCTCCAGGGTGATCGGGCCTCTAGCAGGGCTACGTGGGGAACATCAGTGAGTCCCAGTGACATCCCTTCAGGTAATGTGTGATGGCCTGGGGGGGGGGGTTGCACCTTGCTGGTGTATAAGGCTTGATTGTAATGTTGGAAGGCCCATCTTTTAGCTGTATTAGAAGTAGCCCATTGCCCCGGTGCCAACAACAGGGCCAGGATTTGGGCACATGTACGTAGTTGCTGTAGTTTGCGCACCAGGAGGGACCGCCACCTTGTTGACCCCTTCATAGAATCTTTGTTTTAGAGCAAATAGGGTACGCTCCACGTTACTGGTACAAAGGAAGTGCATTTGACCACGCAGGAGAGCTAGCTATCATTAAATGCGCCGGGATGGGTTGGCATAGTCCTGATGTTCCAAGTCTTTAATCACTTCAGTTAGGCCATTCTCCACCAGTCTGGCCTCCCTCTCATGGGCGAAGGAGAGAAATTTGATTTTGCCCCTGATGGTGGCCCTTCAACTGATCACAAAGGGTGAATGAATGTATGAATTGTAGATTTATATAGTGTGGCTTGTCACCGGTGAGGGTCTCAAGGCGCTGTCAATGGGCGCAGGGAGACTAAGGCCCTTATTACCTTATTATGAGTGTGATGGTCTTGAGACCGCCACACTTGCGGTGGCAGCCGGACCACCGCCAAGGTGGCAGTCCGACCCCCATATTACGACCGTGACGGAGCCACCACGGTCCGACCGCCAGCACCACAAGGTTGCTGCGGGTCGACACCCTGGCGGTCTTAATCTGCCAGGGCAGCAGTTGCCCTGGGTATTACAAGTCCCCTCTCCACCGGCATTTGCATGGGGGTTCCACTGCCATGCAAAGGCTTGCGGAGATGGGGTGCTGGGGGCCCTAGCACTGCCCATGCTCTTGGCATGAGGAGTGCAGGGGCACCCATGGACAGCCCTGTCGCGCTTTTCACTGCCTGAATTACAGGCAGTGAAAAGCGCAATGGGTGCTGTCGCACTTGACGCACCGCAACATTGCTGCCGGCTCGATTACGAGCTGAGGTCAATGTTGTGGCCTGCTTCCTGCTGGGCCAGCGGGCGGAAATGCTGTTTCTGCCCGTTGGCCCAGCAGGAAACTCGCAATAGGGCCAGTGGTCGGAAAACCAAATTGGCGGTTTTCCGTCCAAAAGAGTTTGGCAGGCGGCCTCTGCCACCCACCAAACTGGTAATGAGGCCCGAAGTGATTTGCCCAGAATCATAGGACGTTGGGCCGACGCCAAGGCTAGAGCCCGGATCTCCAGCATCCAAGGGAATTGATCTGACTGCTGTGCTATGTCCTCTCCACTAAGCGTATGTGCTGAGATGTCAGGGTGATTGATCAAGTCAAAGTAGTTAGTTATCACAGTGCGGATTGTCTCAACGTCCACTGGGTCTCTTAATATTGTTGGGTGGAGGTACCAACGTTGGCCGGGTGGAGCACTATCCTCCCATCCACTACAAGTCATTTCTACATGTGCGTGATCTGAAATTGAATTGTCGGAGATGAGGGACGAGTCTTGATCTGATAATGAAGGGTGTGTGAGGAAAAAATAATCAATGCGTGAGTATGACTGGTGGACATGAGAAAAGAACGAATAATCCCTGGTGTTCGGGTTGTGTTCCCTCCAGGCATCTACTAAGCCCAGGTCTGTTATTTTGCGCTTCAGGGCCACCGACATGGTACCAGTACCCTTCGGGGTGGATGTACCACGGTCTAAAGAGGGGTCCCAGGCCAGGTTAAAGTCCCCTCCTAGGATTATATCCCCATCCTCCCCGGGTAGTTGCTCCCTGAGCAAGGACGGAAGGAAAGCATCTTGGTTTTGGTTAGGAGCGTATCCCTCACGAAGTGTGAGGGGACGTTTACCGCTGTACGTAGTGAGTTTGAGGAGAGGCCTCGTATTGAAGGAGGCTTTACAAAAGATCACTACTCCAGCTGTGTTTGTGGTTGCAGAATCCCAATAGCAGAGGGAATATTTGGGGTGTGCCATGCGCACAATATCCTGTTGGAGGAGGTGTGTCCCATGTAACAAGATAACATCTGCATCTTGTTGGAGGGGATATCGCCAAATCTGTTTTCTTTTATTTGGCGAGTTGGACCCCCGCACCTTGAGTGTGAGGTGTTTAATTATAATGGTAGTGGTTATGGGGAGGCATTAGGGGTTGGGTGCGATGACCTTAATGAGAGTATTTGTAATTATTTTAAATGCTTTAAAAATGTATATTGACCTTTTGGAAAACTTATTATGAATTAGTCTCTTGTGGTTATTGGATGTTATGAATTGTTGTTCTGATGTACATTTGTGGGAGGGAGTTTCTTCATTTTTGATTGTTTTTAACATAGATGTTATGTATGTTTTATGTGGCCCTCTGTGGAGTTCTGTAATCATTAATAAACTTTGGAACTTGAAACTAGCAGTACATGTCTCAGCAGCAAAGATTTCTATTTGCTATATAGTTTATTTATCCATTCTGCATCACACTTAACCCCCCCCCCCCCAGTTAAGGCTTATGCATTATTTTGATTTGTTCCACCATTCTGTTCCACCATTCTGTTTGCATTTGTCTTCAAGGGGGTATAGAACGGGAAGTAAACTTTTACTTTCGAAGTAAAATCTAGCCCCTGAGCCAAGTGAAAGTTACACCCTCTACCCACTGCTACCAGGCATAGGAAGTCTTTCACAACCGCGCCAGTCATGAATTGCCACTAACTACAGAAATCTACATCTAGCAGTATGTACTTATATTTATTTATTGGCGTAAGTGGTGTGCTCTGATCAGGAAATGATTGAGCCGAACTCAAAGAGGAATTTAAGGTGGTCTAGTTGCCGTCGAAGTCTGCGTTTACTGGCAGATCTTGCACTGCAATACATACAGCCGAGTCACCTTAGACATTTGGTCACCAATAATGCTCTTGTAGCATATACAGAGTGGGCTAATTCTTTAGGTATATCTCAATATCATACTCTCAATTTAATAACTTCAGGGAGGCCCCGTTATTCCAGTGAAGATCTGGGTCGGTGTTGTTTTGCGGCCTGGTTATGGCAGCTTCTGTGTATAATTGTTTAGCAGATTTCGCAGCCTGGTCAGCGAATTTTGTTTTTGAGTGGACTTTTTTACTCTTGTGGTTTGCCGTGTATCGTATATCCATCTTTTAAAAGCATCCATTCAAACCTAGTGCTGTTTTGCTCCTATCATTTTCCGTGGGATTTTTGGTAATCGTTCGATTCCTAGTGTGTCAGTTCAACATTGTAATCCTGTACACAGAATTATGACTCAGAAACCGTTTTAGGGAGGCAATTGAATGATTTGTTTTTTGCAAAGCTAGAAGTGCATTCAACTCTGCAGTCTATAATGTGACTGACTCGAGTAAGGCTCCACTAATTCCATGCCACCAAATACTGTGTTCATCACAGCAAAAGTAGATGACTATCACTGTTTTGTGCTTACTGTATGTTGCATTGATCTGTCGCTATAAAATACAGTGTGGCACTCATTTAATGGCAAAACAAATGGGGATTTAAGGATTGCCTGTTACTAGTGGAGAAAATCTTGGGCTATCACTGTCACTATTCAGAATTAATATTTGAACTCATTTGGTTCGCGGCCCATTTTACCGCTATAACATGTACAGCCCTAAAATTTGGGCTACTACCTTTAGGTCGGGCTTCTAGGATGGGTATTGGTGACTGTCATATCATGTTCTGGGAACCACAGGTCAAGCTTTGGCCACTAGGCCTCAAGTGTGGCTGTGGGGCTCGGGTTGCCTAGTGCTTTACTTTTAAAAAACAAAATTATTTTGATACTTACCAAAATTAAATAATACACATGCACTAATGGGCAGGTACAATTTAGTGAATAGGGCACTGGGGCAAGTTGGTACCCAAACAACTAACCTATTCCTCACCAAGGGTTCTCATCCCTCCTGTTTTAGATGGTTCCCCTTATTGAAATAGTTAGTAGTGGTAACAGTGTGACTTTAGGCGCAGGCGTATATTAACCCCTTAGTCTTGTGAACTGAGAACAGTTCATGCAGCCTTTTCTCTCACCGTGGTAAATCCTGAAAACGTACAGCTGTTGAGCAGCAGCTAGCCAGTGGCAGAATTTTCCACTTGTGGGAGGGCTCACAGTCCATGCTTCTGATTCAACCTGCTGCAGCAAAGTTCAGGCTGAAGACTGCCAGTGGGGGCAGATGAGATAGAGTCAGCAAAACAGGTAACCTGAAATTGCAGTGGCCCCACATGGGTGCCTCTTGTCACTGCCATACTCTGGCCACCTTCTAGGTGCTAAACTTCACTCAGGCCTTGTTTCAAGGCACTAGGCTCCTTGGCAGAAGTCTCCCAAGCCAGCTCTTTGACTCTTCTGGCTCAGTGCCACATTGGCAAGCCTAGTCTTTGATTAAGAGCAGCTGCAACAGTTTTTTCAGTCGCAGCAGTCCAGGATCAGCTGTGGTCACAGTTCTTTGGGTTAAAACCACAAAGCATCAGTCATGGTTACAGTTCTTTGGAGACACAGTGGCACATATAAGCCACGCTTGCAGGTCTCATCGCAATGGTGCTGGGTGAGCCTCATTCCTCAGTTCCATTCTAAAACTGTGAATTGGAAAGTCTGCCACCCACCAACAAGTAGGGAACACAGATCACTCTCCTGCGTCCTTCTTCCTCTGGCAGACCCCACATCATTGTGGTCTCACAGCACCTGGTTCATCCTGGAAAGCTAGTCCTACTGCAGTGTTGGGAGGCTCTCTCCATCTCTCAGTGGGCAGGCTGGCTTCTAGGTACTTCAAGGCAGATAAACAGCTCCTTCCAGCAAGGCAAGTCCCAGGTGATTTTCTAGGAAGCTGGCTGTCAGGCAAAGAGCAGCCCTGGTTGCACAGCAGGCCTCTGAGGTACTGTGCAGCACACTCCAATCCTTGCTCATATAGAACTTGGAACAGATAAGCAAGTGGGTTAGTAGGTCCAGCGTTAATACAGTTGAAGCAGTCAGTACTTGTGAATGCACTGTTTACACTTTCAGAACCTGTTGGGGTGGTTTTCCTTTTAAGTGTCCTTTCCAGGCTGCTGTCCAGACACAACCTTTGTGTAAAGTGATGCTCCTCACAGCAGGGTAGTCTCCAGCCTAGAGCACCAGCAGCAGAGGCACAGGGAGATGTGAGCTTCCTTCACCTGGCTGTCAACAGCAACAATGAAGAGTGATGAGGGAAAAGAAAAATGTCTGGCCTCTTCCAAAGAGGTCCCTTTCACCTTGAACATCATAGATTGCAGCCCCACCCTTAACGGAAATGGCAGTGCTACTTGAAGACTAATCAGCAGCCTCTCTCAGCAAAAACTCTTGTCAAGTTACAGAATAAAAAATAAAAAAAAAGTTACTAAAATAGCCTTGTCTCCTATTTCCCACTAAAGAGACGAGGTCCAGCTTCAGAAATGTAAGAAATACACTTCCACTCTCTGGGAAGTCAACCTCGCCCCTCATCTTATGCACAGGGCCAGACCAGGGCATTCATAATGGATCTTGCAGGTCTCCATTACTCTGGTTCATAACATATGCACAATGCAGGTACCTTACAGACTACATACTCAAACACTATACACTTGGGACGTTAGCCCTAGTTGGATTAGTGCGTAGAAGCAGAACTTTGTCCGAATGGGCCAGAACTCCAGTGACAAGGATAAAAATGTTTGGGCACACAACGTGGTACGCTTCCATCTCTGCTCTGTGTACTAAACTCATGACAGGAACAGAAGTCCGTACACTATCAGTGTAATGAATCCACAGGTGGTGTGCCCTCAATGCCACGGGACATGCCTAGGACTTCACTCATGTCAAGGGACAGACTTAGGCCTCTGTGCATTAACTAGATTAGTATATGTTCAAGTCCAACTTTAAAAACCAGAATCCCAAATATGCATAGTTAGGCACTGAGTACAGGGTCCAAAACTCTACACCATGCAGGGGACATTCCAGTCCCGACAGTGACACAATGAGATTATTTTTTAACCATGCTGTGGGTCACTCTTTAATAATTACTGTCTGTAGGGCAGCGAAAACCTTCTCAACTGGAGCAACTGAATAGAAATGTGATTTGTATTCAATTGGTATAGTCTGTCCTTTATTATATATTACATATAGAAATCTGACTACGAACCATCCTGAACAAAAATGTATTTGTTATCTTGTTTCTATAGTTATGCAGAATCAACAATATCTTTTTTAATTTCCTGATTATCAAGGTGTGTTCTTACTTTCAATCTTGCATGTAAGTGTTTTAGTAATTATATCTCTGCAGTGTAATAGATATGTTGAACCAGAATTAAAAATCACCCGAATGCCTGCAACATGTGTGTATGCGGGTTCCCATGTTCCACGTTTCTAGAAACTCCAGTGTTAGTACCTATCTTTTGCTGCATTACTCATATCCTCAGAAAATCACATTCAGGATAAAAAATTTCTTTTTTGAGATTCACTTTATAACTTGCGTATGCAAGTATAGAGACTATTTACTACTATTTACTATTTTGACTACATTTGGAAAGTGCTCTTCTAGTTCCTCCTTTATAATGTACATGTCATCCACATAGGACACCACATTCAGGTCTTTTTTGATACAGACAGAGAAGACCCCTTGGGCTACTCTTACACCCATGTGGTACTCAAGAGAATCCATATACTGCCTCTTTGAATGTGAACACAGATAACGTGGGAGTTATACTTTGAGTGAATAATCCATTGACTACATCTATTGCACTTTTATGGTGTTTGCATGTGAGTCACATCATTGGCCCTGTGCTATGGGCATTTTGTACTACATATGTTTTACAGTATTCGTTCAAATCCTTATAGTATAAAATCAATCTGCAAGAGCCATCCTTTTCTAAAATCGAATATAGGGTTTCATGGTAGATGTGCATGGTCTAATTATTCCCTGATATTGAAATTCCGGTAGAATTAGTTTGGAATTCCTTTTTCATCTCATGTTTCTTAGAATGTTGCCATTACGCGTGGCTCATCATCCCAGAGAATTCCATGTGGACTAGCCTTTTTATCTTAACTCACTTGGTTCTTATATAATGTTGGGGCTATCTGTGATGCATATTTGTTGGTATACCAGACCTTAACTGGCTGGGGTGAATGTATGTCAGAACAACGCATGCCTGAACAACGAGGTCGGAACAACGACCGCGTTGTTACCACTAATGCCTTTTCCACGGATGCCTTAACAAAGATTTTTCGTTGTAAAGGCATTCCTGGTAAAGGCATTAGTGATAGACATGCATGGTTCCAGCATGCGTCCCCCCTGGCCCCCCACCCCTAAAAATTACCGCGACCCCCACCCCCTCCCCTAAAACCACGCCAACCCCCCACCCTTGACCCTAAAACTACCCCAACCCCCACCTCGTCCCTAAAACTACCGCAACCCCCACCCTGCCCCTAAAACAACCCCATCTCTGAAACCTAAAGTACCCCAACCCCCACCCCTTAAACCTAAAACCACCCCGCCCCTAAAATTACCCGACCCCCCAACCCACCCCTAAAACCTAAAACCACCACAACCTCCATCCCTACAACAACCCCATCCCTAAAACCTAAACTACCTGAACCCCCACCCCTAAAACCACACCAACACCCCGCCCCTAAAACTACCCCGAGCCCCCCACCCCTCCCCTAAACCCTAAATCTCCCCAACCCCCCACCCCGCCTAAAATTACTTGCCCCCAACCCACCCCTAAAAGCTAAAACGACCCCAACCCCCACCCCTAAAATTACCGAAACCCCTCACCCCGCCCACTAAAACCACCCCAACCTCCACCCCTACAACCTAAACCACCCCAACCCCCCACCCGCCCCTAAAATTACCTGACCCCCAACCCACTCCTAAAACCTAAAACGACCCCAACCCCCACCCCTACCCTAAAACTAAATATACCCCTCCCCCAAACCTAAACTGCCCGACCCCCCACCCATAAAACTAAAAATACCCCTTCCCTCCCTCCCCGCCCCTAAACCTAAACCGCCTGACGCCCGCCCCTAAAACTAAAACCCCAACCCCACACCCCTAAAACTAAAAATAGCCCGACCCCCACCACGCCCCTAAAACTAAAACCCCAACCCCCAACCCGCCCCTAAAGCTAAAACCCCCAGATCCCCGCCCCTAAAACTAAAAATACCCTGACCCCCGCCCCTGAAACTAAAACCCCAACCCCCCATACCCGTCCCTAAAACAAAAAATACCCCGACCCCCACCCCGCCCCTAAAACTAAAAATACCCCTCCCCTCCCTCCCCCGCCCCTTAACCGCCCAACACCCCCTCCCCTAAAACTAAAAACCCCACCCCCACCCCGCCCCTAAAACTAAAAATATCCTGACCCCCCACCCCTGCCCCTAAAACTAAAACCCCAACCCCCCACCCCTGCCCCTAAAACTAAAAATACCCAACCCCCACTACTCTGCCTCTGAAACTAAAACCCCAACCCCCACCCTGCCCCTAAAACTAAAAATACCCCAACCCTGCCCCTAAAACTAAAAATATCCCAACCTCCCACCCGCCCCTAAAACAAAAAATACCCCACCCCTCCCTCCCTGCCCCTAAACCGCCTGACGCCCCCCCTAAAACTAAAACCCCAACCCCTCACCCCGCCCCTAAAACAAAAAATACCCCAACCCCCACCATGCCCCTAAAACTAAAAATACCCCTCCCTACCCGCCCCTAAACCTAAACCGCCCGACGCCCCCTCCCTTAAAACTAAAACCCCAACCCCCGATCCTGCCCCTAAAACTAAAAATATCTCGACCCCCCCACCCAGCCCCAAAAACTAAAACCCCAACCCCCATCACCTGCCCCTAAAACTAAAAATACCCCAACCCCCCACCCGCCCCTAAAACTAAAACCCCAATCCCCCACCCCTCCCCACTTACCTGACTCATCGTGTCATCCTCCTCAGCCGACTCCCTTGTTCTGTGCCTTAACCATGCATGTGCGTTGTTCAGCACATGCGTGGTTAAGGCACAAAACAACAAAGTCATGGTTAACAAAAGCATTGTTCCGCTTTCATTGTCCACGACTTCGTTGTTACGGAGTCGGCGTTCAGGGTGTTTCCCGGCTGGCGTACCAGTGTAGAAAAAGCTCCCATCATAACTTCTCTGCGTGGAGCAGGAGTTACGTGGGGAATCAGTCCTCTTTCGTTAGAATTATATCCCAGGAATCTGTTAGTTGACAATATTGAAATAGTGCACTCAATAAAACCTTTAAATCAGAACAGTGGTTTATAAATCAAATCTGATTTACTTAAATGCCTATCTAGGGTTTCAGCCTAGATGCATTAGTCTCCTCTGTGTTCAGGAAGGGTGTAGGCCTCCAATCGGCTATTGCAATACCTGCAGCGCTGTTTTGGGCAGCTGTTACCCACTTTTTGTGTCATGACCAGAGTAGAGGTCTGCACAAATTATCCACAAGCCTCCCAATTTCCTAATGCCCTTAACCTTAGAGAAATTCCAGAAGTTGAGGATGCAAGTTAAGGAGAAACAGTATTAAGGTAGACAAAGTGTGGACATGTGCATGTATAAGGTCTCCTCTGTCCACATTTCTGTGAAGAATATGAATTATGATCATTAGAGGATTGCTAGCACTCTGATGCTCTTACAAGGTTTCTATCGCTTGTGCTATACTCTCTATGGTCCTCTTCCTTGATAGCACTGAAACATTTTTAAAGTTATCCACCCCAGAATGTTGAACTATCCCCTTGAGAGAATCCCTTGGATTTTTGTGAAAACTTTATTTTCTCTTGGGTGTCCTATTTTTAGCTTTTGGTTTTGATTGGTTATCTGGAGTGGTGGCATATTTTCAGCATGTGGTCAGAAGTGCTGCAGCTTTCTTCCTTGCCACACTGTCAATACTCCCTAGTAGTTTCATACCCGGGTCCATCCCCAGAGATGTTTTTTGTCTAAGAACCTCATACTATTGATGGAGTACCATATGTGGTGGGATACATGGTACTATATATACTCCCTCATGATTGTCATTGTTGGGCACTGAGTACCATTTCTATTGGAAGAAACATATTCATTGTCCTTCATTTGTCTTGTGACATTGATATACCGCCCCTGGTTTTTATGGCAATCCAAAATGGAATCTCATTCTAGGTGACTGGACAATTCCCCATTTTTGCATTAAACGTTTGCAGATTAATGGCAGGTGCATGAGCATGCATGTGTCAAAATTGTGTTTGTCACCTCTGTGCCTCACTGCTGTAATACATATTGTCTTAATTACCTGAATTTCCCTACCAGTTAAGTCAACGTCCCTAGTTCATCTATGGTTAGTGAATGCCTATTAGGGTGCAGTGTGTATCTAGCTAATGCAGACTATACTTGTCCTTTTAGAGTTAAAGATCCCACTTTTACTGTCTGAACTACATGTGATAACCTCCTCTGTAAAAAGGTCATGCTCAATATATGTAGGAGTATTTCAGTAAATTTATACACATCATATTGTTCTGGCGGATGCGTTGGAGCCAATCTAAAGAAATAATCCCGAGCCCCCTGATATACCTCCGTAAAAAATTGTTGGCCAGAGAATTTTATTTTTGATTTGTGTTTCAGGATCATTAGAGACGTTATTTAGCTTGGGTAGACATTTCTGGTCCAGGCCGAAGTTTTCTGGATGACATTTTTAAAAATGGTGGATGTGTTGCAGTGATGATGTAATATTACAGGAACAATGAGACCTATATACTTCAATTTTGTGTCAAAACATAGGTTTCGGGGGTCAAGTAGAAAATAACTCTTCAGAGAAACCCTTGCGCAATTTTCCAGAATGTCGGCTATAAAAGAAGAAGAGACATATATATAGAAATGAAACAAATAATAATGGCTTTTAATCTGTTTATATATACACCAAACAATGTTTATAATTTGAATATGAAATAAATGTTTGTCACTCATGTTTTAGACACATTTTCATAGTTCACTTTATTTTTTTGTTTTTAGCAATCGTTCATGGTACATTTGCGGAATGTTGAACTTTTGAGAAGAGCATATCGACAGGGACATCTTTTTGTAACACAGGTTTTGCAAGTACATGTATGTGTAAGTTTTGTGGGTATAGGCTTTAGAAATTTCATTGGTTTTAGCACCCCGTCAATATCTTCCCAATCAAATTCACACAGATCTTACTATACATATGCATGATCCAAAACATTTACGCGTCTTCTGATCAAGTAGAACGCTCTTTTAATGTGCCCACGCACAGAATTTGACGTTGGTGGGAGGTCACTTAGTGGGACTGATCTCTTGAACTCACTGTACTGAAGATCATCAAATGTGTGACATTCAGAACTCATTGCCACACCCACAGAAGGTATTTTTTCATGTCTTTAAAGTCACTTATTTTTTCTGTTTCTGCAAATCCTTTTAGAAACTTCACAGGTTCATCAGTTAAAGCTCCAAGCTTTGTTCCAGTTTTGCTCATAGTATCATCACCCATAAGAATATCTGCCTTGATAAGAACACTGGGCATCTCCGGGTCAAGTTTCTTGTATAGAATATGAAGTGAGATTAAGTTTCTTTTCTTGCCTGCTCCATAATGTATCCATAACTCTGACAATCCTTGACTTATGAACATTGAAACAAATCTAAGTAGCACTATAATAACATCTCTGTCATTAGACAGTACAATGACTCGATTGGAACCATTTTGAACAGCCCACTCAACATGTGGCATAACCAGAATGTCAGCTTCCTCCAATTTGCTGTTGAGCTCTTGAACAATATGGCCCGTACCTTTTGAATATATCTCTGCAGACACCAACTAATTGACAATCATTCCACTTGCAATAATTGGAAATTCAGTGTTCACTGAAGCATCAGCAATGTTTTGGTGAATTAACATCTCCTAGTTCTTCCTGTTCGATATTAATGACACAAACTTGCACAGGTATAGGTGTCAAATATCTAATCCAGGCAAGATCAATTGTTCCACATGTAGACATTCATCTGATTATCTCACATTCTTTGAAAGATAGTTCAAGATAACTGTCAAAGACAATATGTAGTTCTTGCAAGGTGCACCCTAACTTTAATATCTGTAGAATAGTCTGAATGACCTCTCTAAAGTTTTGCATGGATGAAATCTTGACCATTCCCAACTGTGACATATAGTCCACAGCAACAGCAGTTTTCAATGAGGTCACATTTTCGAATTGAAATTCTTCAGGTGTAAGTTTTTTTTTTTAGCTCTTGTATGAGTTTGTGCTTCACTGGTTTGGTTGCAGCATCTCCATCAAAAAATGCATTTGTTGGAAGAAGATCATGAGACAGAATGTTCTTGATAAATTCATCCCGTTCTTTTGCTACATCCATGTTTGCAAAAGTTGTTTTTTGTAACCTGTTTTGTAGTGGCTGGTTGGATGAAACACTCACTATGGCAATTAAAGTGTAGACGTTTAGCTTTAGTGATTGTCAAACAGATTTTTCTCTTTCAATTCAAATCTCTTCTGCTTCAGTTCTGTGTATTGTTTTGATCCATGTTCCAGGACATCTAGTAGATGTGTCTTTATATTGTTAGCCACATATTGTTTGGTCATGAAGTTGTGTAGTTGCACAGGCACAGTAATTTCAAAGGAGTTTCCTTTCTGCTGCATGAAATGACGAAGGCTGTCAACATGTTTATTAAAACGTCCCCCTCTCTTTCCCACAACTTCATGGTGAGGAACAGTTTAACAATGGTCCATTCATCTTGAATTTGTCATCTCTCTGAAAACATTGCAAATAGAAATGACTTCATGGTAACCTAGCTGCCAATGAGCAACATATTCACTTGTATATTTTTTTTTTTAAACAGATTTTAATAAGTTTCAGAGACAAACATTACAACCCTCTCATGGGTTCCTCTTGTCAGTAGTGCCCCACTGCAATAGACATTGTCAATGGCTTGTACAGGATGATGAATATCTGGCATAGCATTACATTTAACACTTAACATAGACAGTGGTTACTTCATACCCAGTTATTGCACAGTGTCTCTTATTTTCCTGATCTTTCTCGCCATTATATATGGTCCAGCGGGTATTTCACTGTGACAGAGGCCCCTTGGACTCCCAACCCCCCCATCGCCTTTGTGTGCCTAGATATCCTGACATGTTAGTGTGTGGTAAGTATCTCCTACTGCTATGCGGGAGAAGGTCCCCCATCAGTGTGTGGTCTCCTCCCATGTCTCCATATGTGCCTGTATGGTCTCTGTTGGTGCCGAATTCGAGTGTCAGAGTTCCATAGTGGGTGCCAGCATAGAACGTTCAGGGGGGCGCCACCTCATCTTGCGGCCCCTCCTCCAAGTGCTCCAGCTCGCACACCAGTGTCCCCCAAGCCCGCACCCTCTCTGGTGGTCCCTGGCCTCTACGCGCTTCCCTGTGCCTAGTTGCCTCTTCTCCCTTTGCCCATTTCACCATTTCTCTCCTCCATATATTCTCTCGGGGACCCCGTGCCGCCTTCCAAGTCATTGCTATTTCTCTTTTAGCCAAAACCAAGGCCAAATCTTAGAACTGGTCTGTGACTTTGTGCCAGGTTTGCCAGCGATAGCCTCCTAGTAAACAGTGTCTGGGATCAACAGGTATTTCTCGGTCGATCGTGTCTGCGATGTGATGTGTAATCGATCTCCAGAACTCATGTATGTTTGGACAGGACCAAAACATGTGGAGAAATTCTGCATCCTTCTCCCCGCATCTAGGACAACTGGCCTCTGCGAGACCGGAGTGCCTCTTAATTCTGCTTGGGGTCAGGTAGGCCCTATGCAGCAAGTATATATTGATGCGCTCAAATCAGGCATTCCTAGAGACTCGTGGGGTTTGATCCAATATTCCTTCCCATTTATCATCCGCAATAGGTGCCCCCAAGTCTGTCTCCCATTTCTGTTTAAGAATTGTTAGTGGCTTGCAGAACGCAGATCTGATTTTCCTATATAAGCATGTCACTGCCTTCTGTGTACCCGTGGCGCTTACCAGGTATTGGGTCGCTTCTGATAGTGGTGGCTCCGTCCGCCCCACTTGCCAGTGTTGGACAATCGTTTCAGTGACTGCTCTATAAAGCAAAAAGTGCCCCACTGGAATCCGATATCGGGCGCGAAAGTCTTCAAATGGCAGGAGCGAATCTGCCTCGTATAGAGCCCCCACAGTGGTTGCCCCCACCGCCTCCCATCGTAAGAGTCGCCTCCAGTCCCCTCTTTGCAGTAATGACAGCAAACATTTCAGTGATGTGTCACATGTGTAGGGTGTGGCACACTGTGATCTGCGGACATGCCGTAGCCAGCATCTACGCATCACCTTCAGCTCCTGGGAGCCAGTGATAGGCGGGGGCAGTCGTAGTGTGACCCTAGTCAGGGAGTGAAGGGCTGGGGTAAAAGGGGAAACCTATTCACTTTTAAATGCCTGACCAACAATTCCCTTGCAGCTTTTCTTTGATCTCTGGATCATCTGTTCCAGTTTCATATCTGGAGCCACAGCATTGAACCTTCTCCCTCTGTCTTTCACCACAAAATGTCTTTGGATTAATTTTCTGTAGAGGTATGGTTTTTCCTCCTCTAGCTTCTTCATTCTTTCCAAATACCAGGACCCCTATCTCAGGTTGTTTATGCAGTCAAATTCGCAATACACAGTAATCAGTGACTTCACAGTCTTCATGTGCAGTTCTCAATCACCTTCCCGATCAGCATGTACCAAGTTTATCACTAGAGCTATCATGTGTGAAACATTTCCCCAGTACTTGCAAAGTTCAGATTTTTCTTCACATTCTTTGACAAACTCTACAAACTTGGTTTTCAGGTTTTCTCAGTGTATTGAACATTGCCTGGCTTTCCATTATGTCTTTTGAATGAAGTGCACTTTGTGCCTTGTTCACTTCTGAAATAAGATATGCAAAGCTGTATGTGTCATTTTTGTTTCAGAAAACATTATAACGCAATGTTTCTGTAGCCTCAGATATGATGAGCATACTTTGTGATGAACGAACATAATGAATTCCACTCAATACTGACTGGACAGTTTTGCTACCGAAGCTTTTATCCTCAATAAGTGCATCTTCTATGCCACATCCACTAAGGTAACTTCCTGCACACCGCAACACAACTTTTGCCATGTAGAAAATGCCCATTATTGGATACAGATCATCAAATTCTACTGGCTTGCTCATAAAAATGTCAGCTACAAAACAGAAAACACCTCCATCGCAGAAGATTGGCTAGATAGTCTGGTCTTCAAGCTGAGCATGCACATTTTGGATTTTTTTAGAGCTGTGTATACTGTTGCATAGTTTGTGACCGGAGATGGTATTACTGGTAAAAACCCAACCTTCTTCAGTGGGTCAATATTCATGGAAATTAGAACATGAATTTCAGCCCACAGAGGACCTGGCTTTTCTTCATCCTTCAGTCCACACCAAATAAGCGATATGATAAGTTCAGTTAAATCAGCTTTGCGGACCGCAGAATCAGGTAAAAGAAGTTCTATGTACTCAGCCACTTTGAAACTTTCTGATAAACTGATGATGGCTTGTAGTGATTTTGCACACGTTGGCAAGTCAGTTGTGTTACACATTTACATCTTTGTTTGTTTATGCCTACAGCTGACACAGCTTGTTTTCCAGCATTTACTTAATTGATACAGTCTTGAAAAAGCACCTCTGCAGTATCATGTGTGCTGGATGTTCCAGACAAAGAAGAGCTGTCTTCAAAATCAAAATTATCGAGAGCACCAAATGTAAATCCTTTCCTGGTAAAGTGACTTGGAAGTGGTGTGATGTAGGATTCACAAGATTGTCTTCTACTTCTTCACTTATATCTTCAAAGCCATGATCACTGTTGTCGGCTTCCGTTTCGAACTCAAGAACTTTCGTTTGTAACAGTTTTGCTTTGCTGATATTAAACAATGATATAAAAAATGTTAAGACAACATAAGGCATTTTTGTTGACTTCCATGATTTGCGGAGCTCTGGGGCATCACAAAATTTGTCATTATGTCCAAAATCTAAATCTTTTAGGACGCTTCTTAAAATGGTTCCTGCTGATTTTACTGCATCCTGTGATCATATTTTGGCAGCAAGAACTTCAGGAGTCAAATCAACTGAAACACCATAAGTGGGTTATTTTTTTTGTTAGACTGACAAAAACGACTTCTGTCATTGTTACTTCTCACAAGAAAAATCTTAATTTCGTTATTATGGATCAATACAGTTTCATGAATGTTGACCATTATTTATCTGATCTCACTGAGTGTGAACCCATAGCCATCACTCAAGAATGGCTTTAAAACTTATTTTGCTTTTTTCAAAGAATGCAAACTTAACTGAAGGCTGATGGTTACATTGCTGCTGGAAGCTCAATGTACATTCATATTCTCAACTGTATGCATGCATGCAGATCGGGCGGGCATACAGATCCGCTGCAAATACATTCACCTCGCTATTTAGATCAGCTACTCGGCTAAAAACTTCATCTTGGAAGAAAATAACTGCAGATAAAAACATGTTTGCCCTTTGAGACTCGCATACTTTGTTCTTTCATCAGTCCCTTTGGCCCTTGTTCTGGCTAAACCACAAATAACACATTGAGGATCCCCTGCTTTCGGATCAGTTGTTGGAGGTGGATGAGGGGTAGCCATTGATCTTCTAAGTGGATGTGCCTTGGGTTTGATTGTCATCGCTTTCTCAGACGACTCGGATTTTTGTTGTGATTCACTGGTTTCTGCTATTTTTTGTCATTTTTTTCCATGCTTTTTTCCATTGTATATTGTATATGACTTGTAGCATTTGTTGGTACAATGATAAAATATTTGATCTTCTTCACCCACCAGTTTCATTCTTTTGTGAACTTCATTTTGCCGTATTTCTGCAGCATCTCGAATTCTCTTCTGTACAGCCACAGTTGATGTCAGCTTTTCTTTCGGATTAGTTTGGCATATGACATATTCTTCTTTGTTGAAGAAGTCCTCAGATTTTGAAGTTAGTAATACTGGTAAAGATCCTCTGCTACCACCTGCTTCACACAAGTTTACGAATTTGAATTACGGGTAAATCTGAAACAAAAACAATATTAAATTAAATTACCAATATGATGGCTAAAACACATCATTATAGAACCACCATTTTAGAAAATGTCAGAAGGCTTGCTCTGATGAGCTATTTTCTGTCTCTGTAAGACTACTTGGCCCCCAAAACCTATGTTTAAGTATATAGGTCTCATGGTTCCTGAAATATTACATCATCACTGCAGCACAACTGCTATTTTTAAAAATGTTGGTCAGAAAAAATCGGCCTGGATTAGCAATGTCTACCCAAGCTAAATGACTTCTCAAATAATACAAAAACACAAATCAAAAATGAAAATCTCTGGACAACCGTTTTTTTTAACAGAGGTCTATCAAGGGGCCAGGACTAAAAAGCTTTGCTGCACTGCAGCTTTTGTTTTAGTCCTAGAGTAGAACATCTCTGTGGAATAGAAAAGATTGGCTCCAACCACTACTGTGAATTCAACGTATTAAATGGAATCCCCTTGTTATGAAATGGGCAGGAAGAGCAGACGTGCATTTTTTGGTACATCGACAGTTCCTATCTCTATTTTTTCTGCCTCTCAGGCTGTCTTACAGAGATTCAGACTTGGATTTTAACTACAGGATATATTTTTTGTAACTGATAAGCCTCTAACAAAGCTCAATTGGATAAGGAGCCATAATGACCTACTTCTGGCAGGATCGTCTGGGACATTTGAGTAAGGATTGTTACCATAATTATCAACAGTTTAGCGAACAAATGAAGAAAAGGATGAACCCTAAAGACATGTGAATTATACCTCATCACACATCCTAAACCAATTCATTTAATCCCTACCTGTCATAGCGTTAGCCCATATACTGCATGATTAATTTTAGAAAATCTAATACAAGGAATGTAAAGCCCTGTATCGTTTTATGCCTTTAGGGAGAAAGATGGAGAATAATCTCTCACAGGGCCGGCTCTAGTGCGTTGCGACCGGTGTCACTGCACCGGGTGCTGACTTCGGGTGGGCACTGTGTTTACAGGCATATTATGGTTTTAAAAGCAGCGTTTCTGCCTCCAGCAATTTCCAGACAACATTAAATATGTCAAGATAACTCTGGTGATTAATGTCCTGCCTGGAGAGGGATGGAGTTTTCTCTAGTGAAAGTTTGAAGTTAGCACAGAGGGCTAATATGCCTGCTGCACAGAATGGGTACCACGCAGATCAGAAAGTGCGTATAATGCAAATAGGTCAGCGGATTACTACCTTTATTAGAGGGGTCCTTTTGTTACTTGCAGTTACAAGTTAAAATTTTAAAATAGAACAGTAAGCTATTAACTGTCATCAAAGCTCCGCATGCAAACTGCAAGGTATAGATTAGACCATTATTATTTTTCCCCGGTCTTTCATTATCCTAATGTTGCAAAAAGGGTTCATTTGGGTAGAAATCAATTATTATTATTAAAAGGAACCCCCGACCATGGTGTTACATTTTAAATTCTGAGTATATGTTTCTCAAGACCAAGCACTGTTAAACTACACTGCCTACCAGTATGGATGACGTGACTCCTACACCGTGTAGTCCTCTGTCTTACGTAACATTTCCTATACACTGATTGACACAGGTATGATTCATTGTCTCTGTGAAATATGTGTGTGATGTAAAGTGGCCTGATACCCTCCACTGATATGAGTAGCACTATAAAATTAATTAAATGCATCTGAGCGAGAGTGGTTATAGACACTTCACAGGCACTTACAGAGGGTGGTAGTGAGGGAATCCGTGGCAGAGGTAGTCATTAAGGGGCGTCAACAAACATTGTCGCACAGGGAGCCACCAGCGCTAAGGCCGGCCCTGATCTCTCGACATCCCTTGTGAAGCCTTGCAATCTGCCTCGCCTTACTCTCCTCCAATTTGTAGTATCTTTTATGTGTGTGTATGCGTGTGCGTGCGTGTGTGCGTGCATGCGCGGGCCATACAGGACAGTAAATGATGCTTTTGTTCAGATTTCACGAAGCATAGCGATTCTGTCGCTAATCTTACTCTCTAGCTCTTGTGAACCAGACAATGGGTATTAATACATGCTGAGCAGATCCGTAGCTGTCTCTAAATGCAGACTACTGCAGACAGTGGAAAAAACACTTCTCTCGCATGTTAATATGAGCAACAGAAAAGTGTGCGATATTTGAGAACACATAATTCAGAAGTCTTTCTTAAAGCTGAAAGGCTCCCCTTAGTGTTGAAAAGGCCTGTTTCTATCCGAAACTAGTATCATACACTTCATTCAGTACATTCAATGCACAAACATTGGCTATTTTTTAAAAAGATATTTGTACTGAATTTACAAAGAAAACACGACAGTAAAGTAGCGGTGTACGTTCTCCGTTATTCACCAAATCCATCACACACTATAAGCTACTATATTCCAGTGTTGAGTGAGCGCTCGCCGAACGGTGCACTTTAGGGAAAAAAAGCCACCATGAAGCTCTTACAGGGCACACAGTTCCAGGAAGGACAACAACGACCTGATGGAGAACAGATCGCCCAGGGTAGTGACTCCTGAGTGTGCCATTGTGTCAATATTCCATGTACCCCTTCCTATAGGGGTGCCTCAAAGCGGCCTAAGTGGAATATATTGGTGTGATCGTGCAGCTCGGGGGAAGCCCTGCTTCAGGCAGTGTTGGGCCGTAGATCACAGACAAGAACATCTTTTGACTTCGGTGAACCCCCACTTTATCATTACTGGAACCCGGGGACCCCCACTGAATTATTATTGGAATCCGGGGACCCCCCACTAAGAAATTACTGAAAGCGGGGGACCTAATCTGTTAAGAATATTTAATTTTCTAAGTAGTTGCGGACCCCCTGAGGAGGCTTCGCGGACCCCCAGGGGTCCCCGGACTACAGATTGGGAACCATTGGCCTAGAACACGTAACCTTGGGAAATAGAGCGCTATGTAGGGCACCACTGCGTATCTGAGCATGGAATATTCTGTCTCCTCATGATGATACCCCACAAGCCAGTATGCCACCCACTGGAGTTGTGCTGTGAGGTAGTAATGTAGGAAGTCAGGGCCTCCCGTGTCTACACCAGTTGGTGGCAACCTCAGCTTGTTTAGTGCAACTCTGTCTCCCCCTGTCCCTCACCAGCCCCACCAAAAAGGAATCAAGTTCTCGAAAAAGCCTGGGCGTGACCAAAACCGACAGGTTCACAAAGAAATGTAGAAGGCAGGGGAGCATCACCACCTTCTTCAACGGGGCGATTCCTCAGTCATAGACAAATGCACAAACAGTAGCCATGCTAACACACAGAAAGACGTGCTCCATATAACATCACACACACCCTCTCTTTCTCTCTCTAATAAAGGCTGTCACACAAACATCATGAACTCCAAGGCGCCACATATTGAGGCATTTCGTTGATCTATGGTTACCCGAATGGTAGCACTGTCCAATGCCCTCACCCTTGACAATGACTCGCCCTTCTCCTGAATTAGACTAACTTTGTCCCTGTTTTTCCTGTTGTGATTTTTCAAATCGATATAGTAGCCTCCTAGCCCAGTTAAGAAGTTGGCAAGTGGAGCAGGGGAATGAAATCCCAGTATCAAGAAGCATAGGGATCCGCCCTAAATGGTTTGATCAAATAAAAGCAAAGACAGAGATTAGATTATGAATCCATTGTAAGTTAATTAACTTCAATCAGCAAGCCTAAATTCAAACAGGGAATATACAAGGGAAACCTAGGAAATAATTATATATAAAGCAGATATGTTCCCTCTGCAGAATAAAAGGTACATTATTTACAGCTAAAGCTATAGTGCCGTCTTCCCACGAAAACAAAGGTAAAGGAACAGGTGTTGCATGTGGAATTGGTGAGTGTATACAACTTGAAGAAAATCAAACAAATACGTTGTATGATGTAACCTACATATATAGGACCCAACCCCCATTTAATTTTGAGGAATAATGAAATTTCAAATTCTTGTGTACAGTTTGGGGTCCCCGTCTTCCAAAATGAGAAAAGGAATGTATCACATACTAGGGATCCAATTCTGCATTTCTTTTGTCTCTGGGAGTGGTGGTGCCTTCTCACAATAAGACGTGATAGAACATGTCACATTAAGCAGTAAGGTTAACTGAGGTCACAAAGGTAAAGTTGTCCTTCGAGTGTATGTGAATGTTGAAATTGCCAATCGCTAGTTTCTCTTTCACATGGGTTAGGTCTGTTGTTTATTTTGGGAATGCTGTTCTGGTGATACCCCCAATGTTCCAGCTGTGGCAGATGCAGCCTCAAGGACGGAAGGAAGGAGGCAGTTTGTTGTTTCTTGACTTTAGAATAAAGCTATCTTATCTTCACTGCTTGTATGTGGAGCAGCTTTACTGCGGTAAAGAATTGTCTGGGGAAGCTGGCTAACCCCTGAAGGACGTGAAAAGCTCTGATGACCTTCTCTGCACAGTCAGCAGGTATTTCCCTCCACCAGGCCTTGGATTTTGATCTGGTGATTGACTGCCCTGCACAGCGACAGTGTACTGTCAAAATCTGCAAAGCACCAGTGTTGTGTGGTTTTACAGTTGTATGTGGAGCAGTGAATGTGCACTTAACCACTGTGAGACTGAGAACCGCAAAACATCTGCTAAGCTTTCGATGCTGGTCATTAGGCAGTTAAACCAGAAGACAACTATTAATAGTCAGGGGGATATCCCACCTGGTGAATCTTGTAAGCTGCACCACTACTTCACCCCAATAGTTCTGTATCACTGAGCACTGCCAAATTGAATGCAGAAAATCTGCTTCCACGGCTAGGCATTTGGGACAGCTGGGATCGCGGTCTTAGTAGATTACGTGAAATTTTTTAGGAGATAGATAAGTCATGTGGATGACATTGTACTGTATTTGTTTAAATCTCATGCAGACCAACACTCTTCGGACCTCTGCATGGATTTGGGACCAATCATCCGGGGAGAGAGGTCCATCGCCAAGGACCTCCCATTTGTTCTCCATTTACAATGGTTTAAACAGTCTGTCTGCCCATACCGCACAATACAAATGAGTCACTAGCTTACAGCCCGCCATTGACAGCATGCAGAGTAGCGCGTGATTAGGATCTGGGGCTTCCGGGAACGTCGGCCACAGCTGCCTTGCCGTGGCAGCAATCTTAGCATACTGGAGAAACTGTCCAGTGTCCAGAGCAAAAGTTTATATTGCATCAGGAAGCGTTATAAATCTCCCATCTGGATACAAATCCGACAACGTCAGGCAACCTCCCTCCTGCCATTTCACCACTGACATTGTTTTCAATATCTGAGCAAAAAGGGGTATGATCCAACCATGCAGATCAGCTGCAGAAGGCATTCTCTTTATCACTGTTAGTACCGTCCTTTCCCATAGTTTGGCCAATAAACTAATTAGATGTGGACAGGTGATTGGTCTGCACATGTGCCAGACAATAGAGATCGTTCCCAACTAAGGTCTGTACCTAACTAGTAAATTGCATGCTGGAGTTGCAACGCTAGGTAGTATAGTTCTAGATCCTGGACCTTCAAACCCACCCACTCCCACTCATTCTCTGCATTGTGGCAAGGCCTTCCCTACATTTTCTCCCGTTCCACAGTAGTTCCACCAGGAACAAATCTAGTTCTCTGAAAGTGTTTTTCGGTATCGCCTAAAAAGCACCCTGTATGACGTAGAGACATCTCAGCAACACCACCATTTTAATTAGGGCTATCTTACCCATCAAAGATAATTTCAATGTGTTCCAGAAATGTATGGATCGACGCAACCCCTTAGTACCCGTCCCATATTCAGGTCATAGCACGTGTCGTCCTCGAGCGTAACGTAAAATCTGAGGAATCAAATGTTGTCTATTGTCCAGGGTAGCCCAATCTGTGGGAGTAGTCCCAGCTGGGGTCCAGTCTGCCCTCCAAACTGCAATAGGAGAGATTTTTATTTATTCACCCGGAGTCAATAGACTGTCACAAACTTTGCCAGTCCTGTCAATACCAATGGGACTGATGCGACCGGTCTCTGCAGATATAGGAACGCATCATCTGCATAAAGAGAGATGATGTGCTCTGTCGCACCCACTTATATCTCCTATCCCTTAAGCACCTGTCTCATATGATATGCCATGGGCTCCATGGCCAGGGCAAAAATCAGAGGCGACAAGAGACAACCCTGCCGGGACTGCTTTGGTGCTCAATGGCAGCAGATATTGTACGCCCCGTGCGTATCCTGGCCTGTGGGCCAGTATACAGCAGTTTTACCCATTTGATATATTGTGGAACCAGGCCCACCTTGCTCAGCACCACCAAATATAGTCCCATCGAACCGTATCAAATGAATGTATGCCAGAGCAACACATGCTGGAACCACGCATGCCTGAACAACGCGGTAGGAAAAACGCATTGTTACCATTAATGCCTTTACCATAAATGCCTTAACAAATACTTTTTGTTGGAAAGGCATTCCTGGTAAAGGCATGCATGGAATGGCATGCAAGGTTCCAGCATACAAGCCCCCTGATCCCCACCCTGCCCCTAAAACTGCCGCGACCCCTCCATCCCCACCTCTAAAACCTAAACTACCCCAACCCCCTACCCCACTCCTAAAACTACTGCAATCCCCCATCACGCCCCTAAAACCTAAAACTACCCCAACCTCCCACCCCGCCCCTAAAACTACTGCGACCCCCCATCCCGCCCCTAAAACCTAAAAGTACCCCGACCCCCCACCCCCGCCAGTATAACCTAAACTACCCCAACTCCCTCCCCACCTCCCAAATTACTGCGAACCTCCACCCCGCCCCTAAAACCTAAAAGTACCCCAACCACCTGCCCCTAAAACCTAAAACTACCCCAACCCCCCACCCTGCCCCAAAAATCTAAACTTCCTGAACCCTCCACCCCACCCCTAAAACCTAAAACTACCCCATCCCCCCAAACTACTACAACCCCCACCCATAAAAGTCCCCCGCCCCTAAAACCTAAAACTACCCCAACCCCCACCCCTGCCCCTAAAACTACTCTGACTCCCCACCCCGGCCATAAAACCTAAACAACCCCAATCCCCCACCCCTGCCCCTAAAACTACTGCCACCTCCCCACCCCCACCCCTAAAACATAAAACTACCCCAACCACCGCCCCTGAATCTACCGCAACCCCCACCCCTAAAACCTAAAATTACCCCGCCCCCCCACACTCGCCCATAAAACCTAAAACTACTCCGACCCCCACCCCGCCAGTAAAACCTAAACTAACCCAACTCCCTCCCCACCTCTCAAACTACTGCGACCCTCCACCCCGCCCCTAAAACCTAAAAGTACCCCAACCACCCACCCCTAAAACCTAAAAACTAAAACTACCCCCACCCGCCCCTAAAACTACCCCCCAACCCTACCCCTGCCCCACTTACCTGACCGCGTCCTCTCCGATCCCGAGTCTGTTTTCGTCTGCCTTAACCACGCATGTTCATTGTTCAGACATGCATGGTTAAGGCAGAGGAAAACAGGGTCGTTGTTCAGGAAAGCGTTGTTCCACTTTTGTGGACAACAACAGTCGTTGTTCCTGCGTCGTTCTTCAGGCTGCTTCGCCTGGTCAAATGCCTGTTTTATGTCAAGGAAGGACAATGCGTATTCTTCATCTGCCCTTGTCGCCGAGTGCATCAGCTGAACTGCCATTGTTATCAGGAAAGGGGTTCAATTGTGACCACTGCAGGTAGTCACAAATGTTGAAGGCAGATTTGTCCTACCTTATGCCAAGCTGCAGAATAACATGGTAATAATAGTTTTCAAATATAGCCCAAATGTTGATTGCCATAACTTCTTCTGAGAGATTTGGTTCAAGATTATAAAATTGCACCCACAAGCAATTAAATAGGGGTAGTGATTTTAATGTGATAGTAGACCCCTTACGTGATAGACCAAGCCTCACGATGCTGCCTATTTCCTCACAATGCAGCAACTAGCTGAGCTCATGTCCGACTACAATCTGGTTGATCCTTGGCGCATTAGTCACTCGACAGTACAAGAGTGCACCACCCATTCTTTCACATGACTCATGGTCTAGATTAGATTACTAGCTGGTCACTAGAGATGTTTGTTCATGGGCTACCTGGGTGGAACATGTACCAGACCCCCTTCTGACCACTCCCTTGTACTGCTAGAACTGAATAGGCCTGAGTTTATCGTGAGGCTCGCCCACAGTGCATTACAAGATCCAATAGTTAGAGAGGACATTAGGTAGGAGATTTCAGACTATTTCTCCCTAAATCACACTGTCAATATTGCAGCCACCCTGTGTGAGGTTTTTAAGGTGGTAAGCTGGGGTATGTGCGTCATGAAATAAACTGGTAGGTTAACTAATGTTGTAGGCGAGCTTCAGGAGCTAGAAAAAGCTAATCATATCACTAAGACCTGAAACACTTACAGCCCATGTGCACTAGGTTGGATTAATTCAACGAAGTAGGTCATAGCAAACTTAAGTATTTAGGTAGGTAAGCTAGAGCCAGGATCTATGGAAAAGGCGTTAGACAAAGTGAAACCTTTGCCAGGCTACTCCGGCATCCATGAGCCAGCTCAGACATAACCAAATTGTGCTAAAAAGATGGGTCGAAAGTCACCAAAGCTACGGATATTCTGGGTGAATTTTGCTGATTTTATTCACACCTTTATCTAAATCGAACCCCACGGAGAAAGCTATCCATCTACTTTGCACTACTGCGCTAACCTAGTATGAGGTTCTTCCCCGGAAATAACATGATATGACTATAACCACCAAAGAAATCCTGCTAAGGATAAAGAATTTAGGAGGTGCCACGGCCCAAGGGTCAGACGGCCTAACCACCCAGTTTTATAAAGAGAACAGTCTGATACACAGGGCCTCATTACGAGTTTGGCAGATGGTTTTGCCCGTCCTCCGAACTTCTGACGGGGAGGTTGCTGCCATAGTGGCTACCTCCCCGCCGGGCCTATTACGAGATTCCCACTAGGTCAGCAGGCGGAAACCTACGTTTCCACCCGTTGGCCTAGTGGGAAACACCCTACAGCATTGTCTCCGGCTCGTACTCGAGGCAGCAGCAATGCTGTAGGATCCAGGGTGTACCAGCACCCTCTCAGTGTTCACTGTCTGCAAAGCAGACAGTGAACATTGCGATGGTGCTGGCCAGGGGGACCCCTGCACTGCCCATGCCACGTGCATGGGCAGTGCAGCACCCGTTCTCCGCCAGCCTTTTCATGGCAGTGTTACCGCCATGAAATCGCTGGTGGCGAACGAGGTTGTAATCCTCAGGGCAGCACTGCTTGCTGGATTAGGACCGCCAGCCCCTGGGATCCCTGACCCTGGCAGTGCTGACGGTCTGACCGCGGCATGATAATGTCATTATGTGGCACTCGGACCGCCGCATTGGCGGCGGTCTGAGTGCCACCGCGAGTCTGGCAGTCAAATGACCCCCAGACTCGTAATGACCCCTACAGTGTCTCTTGGCCATGAACGAGGAATGCTATGAAAAGGGAAGCCTCCTCCTCCCTCAGGGAAGCTCTAATAATCACTCTCCTGAAACCTGACAAACCTCCGGATAAATGGCATTCTTATCGTCTACTATCTCTAATCGACATAGATAGCAAAACCCTATCTAAAATTCTCGCCAACAGACTTATACCTCTGTTACCTGAAATTATTTGACCTAACCAATCAGGCTTAATATGTGAAAAGTCCTTATCACATATCACTGTGGTCCTCCAACAATTGGATACCTAGCTACGGCAGTGGCGGTTTTCTTAGATGCCACAAAAGTATTTGATTCTTTGAAGAGGACATATCTATTCGTTTTCTAGCTAGGATGGGCTTCAGTGGTGGATTTATGAGATGGGCTAGAGTCCTATATTATGTGTTCTCGGCTTGCATATGACAAAACGGGCTTCTGTCTGCACCTATCAACAGAGGCACCCGCTAAGGTTGCCCCTTGTCACCCATCATTTTTGCTGTTACCATGGATCCGCTGGTTGCTAGGCTCCAACAACATCATGGTGAAATGGGATATCAGTTTTACATCCATACGACTAATTGTCTCGCTGTATGTGGGCGATGTTACTCTTTCTGTGAGGGACACCAATATAAATGTGACACCTTTAAACAGAGAATCCCTCTGATTCTATCTCGCCTCTGGTATCACCATCAACTGGGCTCAGTTGGTCATTTTTCCCCATTCTCTCATAGGTATGCTCTCGTCTATCTGCTGGAGTGGTGTGAATCGTCCATGAAGTGCTTGGGCATTTTGATAAGCAGGAACATTAAAGAGGTAATGCAAGGACATTATAGAGTTGCAATTTCGAAAATGAAACTCCATATCCATACATGTATCAAAGTAATTCTGTCCCTTGCTGGTCGATTGGCGCTGGATAAAATTGCAGTCCTGGCCAAGGTTCGATATGTATTTAATAACATTCCTCTTCCCATTACCAAAGCTTTCTTTAGGAGACTGAGCTCGATTTATGGTTCATTTAGCTTTGGCAGATAAACAGCTGAGGTTAAAGTTGGAATTACTGCCGCTGCCCTTTGAGCGGTGGCATGTTTGCGCCAGATTTTGAGCTAGTACGTTTTATGTGTCCAGGCAGAGTATATCTATTATTTGTATTTGCCCACACCATTTTAACCACACCTAAACAGAGAATCCGATTGCAGGCACCTCTGTGCCTCAGCATGGTTGTTTGTTCCCCTGTTTGTCAGCCTATAGCTGAAACTGACACTGCAAGATACACAGTACGAGTTTAGGACATACTTAGGCCCAGAGCACAACTTGACAAAATGCATGTAGCTAGTTTGCCGCTTGCTTAAGACCTCAGCCTTCCACCAACATGTGATCATAATTCACGCAAACAGCTTACACCCATATAATTAAAGAATATGGACAACCCATCCCCCAGTGATGATGTTATACCTCTTGAAACAATACGAAAAAAAGCTGTTCATAACAGCACTAGACATCTTTCTGTATTTTAAACTTAGGCAAACATGCTGAAATGTCTCAAATTAGATATTCCCCGCCACCCTCACCCCACCCCGAAGACATTTCGCCCGCTGAAGGAAGTACTTTCAATTCCTTCCTTTAAGGAACTTGTGTCCACAATATATAGGATGATGCAACGGGAGTCCTCAGTGTGCCAACCTCTTAAAAAAATGAAATGGGCAGTCAAAATCCATCCTTATCTCACTGATGAGCAGTTGGCGTTCTGTGGATGCAGACGGGTGCCATATCACCCGAATACAAACTTGGAGTAATACATTTTAAATGTCTCCACGGGGTGTACTACTCCCTTAAATCTTTGCACCAGCTAGGCCTCAGGGTCATTGCAAAATGCCCAGATGGTGGACACTGACCGGGAGGGTTTCGTCTAGCGTGAAATCGCCCAGTAATACACAGCTACTAGTTAATCTCTAAAAGGGTTGTTGTCACACTGGAGTTACCCCATTGGTAACTCTACTGGGCTATTTGAGAGATTTTCCTCCATCCTACAGGAAATTATTTTCTTTCTCTTTATTGTCGGCAAAGAGAAGAGTTGCAATCCGTTGGGGATGCAGACGCCCTCCAAAGACATCTGACTGGCTCTGAGATGTGACTTGCCATAATGAGAAGTTGGCCTCTTATTGGGAATTGATGTCTCCTCAGTCAAGGCCAAATAAAATCGCGGCCCCAATACGGGCGTACTTGATTAGTTTATAAGATGAGAGACCCTTGGACACCTCCGATAACAACTCTGGATCTCGATGAACAATCTTCGTTGTGAGCGGGCCACAGGTTTGGAGTAAACGTTTCTAATGTGACTTACTGGAATGTGTCATGCTGGGTTTATGAGGCTGTGGATAATACATTGGTGTAGAAGTCATAGTGGCCCCTATAATATTTAATGGGTGTTGATCGAGCTTCGAGATGTTGTAATACAAATGTATACTGTTTGCACTCTACTGCAAAGCTGGGGTTGTTTACGTTGTACTGTGATAAAACTCAATAAACACACAGAAAAAGAATTAAAAATACAAATTAATACTGTATGCACTCGACCGTGAATCTAGAGGTGATTCAGTTGTACTATGTTAAAAATGAACCATAACAAAAGAATTAAAAATACAAATGTATGTGGAAAGCACTCTACTGAGAAGCCAAATGCCAGGCCTTCTACCCAGATCCTGCTGGCACTGGATTGTGCGCAGCAGAGGTTGGCAATTAAGCACATCATAAAAAAGATTAAATTCATTAAAAAACTTAAAATTTGATTTATAGTTCTGGCTCAAACACGACACACCTCTGAAATTCATCACCTATTGTTACCAGCGCACACTACACATGCCATAGCTGGTGCCACTTGTCATGTTCTTCTCTTTAGGGTTTTCCTTTGTTTCTAGGATGTTTGCAACTTTGTGTTTTAAGGCTGGTGGTTGGCCAAAGTTATGATATTAGTTGTATGCACTGACAACCACAGCTGATGAATTTTAGTAGTTTGCTGCATTTGTGCAAGAACCGTAGCTTGTTTTTAACTGTGTTTTTGCAGTGTTTAGGTGTGTGTTTCAGTGTATCTCCCTCTCTCTCTCTCTCCCTCTCTCTCTCTCTCTCTCTCTCTCTCTCTCTCTCTCTCTCTATATATATATATATATATATATATATAAATAAAATGCAGTTGCACCTCTCTAGTTAGGTTGATGCCTAACTCCTTAGGAAAGATTCTTGCCCCAGTTTGCAAAAATGTGCGGGGGCGCACTGTGTTTAAATATCAGACCTTGAACATGCCAATTGGTAATACGGTTAGAAAGCTACAAGAAATGTTTTTCCAAAAACTTGTCTATTTTGAATTTAACATGGGTTTTCCCATAGCAGACTCTTGACTCCTGAAGTTCAAAACTGTTGGGCAAAAGTTGATCAAAGACTATTAGTCCTGCACGCTTTCTGTTAGTTTGCATACCTGTATATTTCTGACTTCAATGTTCGTGATCTTTGTATAAGCAAATAGAGACTACAATGCAAATATATTTATAAAAAACACTGCACACACACAATCCAAGTGCATGTTTCCTAAGCATATACTCTCCTCTCCGTGACCATGAAAATGAGGATATAAGAAGGAGAAAAAACAGCAGAGCGGGAAGCCATTGCTGCAAAATGTATAAGTGGGCAGGACTTGAGCCCGCCACCCTAGGAAGACCTCCTCCATCCCTCCAGGAGAAGTCTTAAAATATCCCTAAATATCATCCAAACAGAGCAGCGAGCCAAATACTCTAACCGCACCTCCCCCTTGTCTCAAATATTTCGTACTGTTGTGCTCCCAACCAAGGCATGTATCGCTCCCAAGGTGCAACCAATAAAGGTTGGAACAGACACTGGAGTGACAAACACATGACTGTGTGAATTGAATAAGGGATTCTACACATGAAGTGAATGTAACATGTGCGGGTATGGCAAAAACAAGACCAAACAATTTTGTTACAACAAGGGACGAAAATATAGCATACAACATTACATCAATTGTAAAACTAAATTTATGATGTATGTTGTTAGTTGTAGATGTGGCCCGATATATGATGGCAGCACGGTGAGATCCCTTAAGATACGGATACAAGAGAATATATGTGCCATACGAAGGAAGGACAAATGGTATCCTATGACTATGCACATGGTTGAACAACATGCGGGTATGGGTGATGTTTGGTTTCACAGAGTTGATTATGTTCCCCCGAATGTTAGGGGTGGCAATGGGTAATTGATGCTGAGATTAAATGAAGCAGGTTGGATCAACCACCTTCGTTGTGTTGATATGGCGCACAATACTGAGAATGAGTTCCATTATTTCCTTTAATATTCCTTTGCTTATTTGTATGATGTGACTATTTAACTATGAAATTCTCTCTTTGTGTATCGTTTATGAGATTCAATGGATAATATGGTTGTTTGAATTTATGAAGTTGAATATTTGAGGTTAGTGACCTACAGTCACTCCTGTTGACTAGTGGGCACATTTACATATGGGATATGACACAGTGACTTTGATGTACGATTCAGTATGGATGGATCATGCGGATTCCTCTTATAGGTGGAGTTAGAGTGACTGGTTGATGTACTCTTTTAGTGTATTTTAGTGATCGCCTGGTGAGTAATTTGGATTCTGTGCCACTTTGGTTGAAGATATCTTAGGAAGTCTTAGGAATGGAAGAGGGACTCTGGCGTGGTGAGTAATACGCCTTGTGTCCTGGGTGAATTTGTGGGACTAACGCTGGGTTTGAATCCGGCCTATGATGGTATTTGGTTTTTAATTACAGATTTTTTGGGCTTTTCTCAAATTGGTTTCTTAGAATAACCTTGGGGTGATTGGGGTGACCTTTGAATATTTAGAATGGGGCAGACTGTACTCCATTGAGGGCTAGCCCGTCTGTTATTGGAATGGTTAACTTCAATACGGTTGGGCCTATTGGCTCTGTGAGGAAATTTTGAACACTAGTGTTCTGTCACCATACTCTGGATCATGCGAACACATATGAGATGTTTGTTATTGGAATGACTCTCAGTGGACTTTAATACAGTGAATACATATAAAATGTTTGAGTGTGCAATGGTGTGTGCATTTCACTTTAAATAGCCTAACCATGTGACTGCTACATAACATTTAAATAGGAGTCAAATTGGTGGGCAAGGTAATTTACAATGGCGTTATACTGAGCGACAGGTAGGTTTACGAGGGTGGCTTATTATGGCTGTTTAGATTGGAATTGAACCGAATTGGTGAGTCGGGATGTGAATAGCTCTTTTTTCAGTTATTTAGATCAAATATTTTACATTCGGTTGGGAAATATATTGTTAGTGATTTAACATTGTTTCAGGGGGTTTCTATTTAAGGGTTATTGTTTGGTTTCCTTGGAATGTGATTTGTTATATATGGATGAGGTGATTTTAAACGCCACTTGGTTTACATAATATGACTTTTCTTCTGTGTAACGACGTGGTCATTCTGTTTAAAAAAGTGGGTTATTATTTTTTGTCATTAATGAGCATTAGGTAGCATTGTGCCAGCTTTTGAAATTGAAGTATGGTCTGAATTTGTTTGGTTTGAAACAATACCTGGTCGGTACAGATTATGTGATTTTGCATGATATTTTTCAACATATGTTACAGTGTTCAAGTTTTTTGGTAGTATAGCAATTTGTGGTTACAGAATTTGTTATCATGGTCTGGGAGTATCGTTATTTTATTTCAATATTAAAATGGTTAATTATCCACGAATAAGCCTGCTCTGTCTGAAAGTATATTTAACTTTAGAATCAATTACATTTTGGCTCTCAATTACGTGTATATCAAGTTGAATGTTTTTTTGCGGATGATAAATGGGTATTTATATCTCATATGATATTTTATAATAATTTTAGGAGTTACCACACGTGACATAAAGGGACATTGCAAGTGAACACATTCAGTCAAATTTGTGAAGCTGATATATTTGAAGATTGCAACGTTCCTTACTATTACAAAGCATCAATGGTATGTAACCAGAATGGTTTCCTTTAGGTCACATTGAAAGGTGACATATGTTATCTAATTTACCATGGGTTGTATTTGGGGGCAAGACTCTATAAATGAAATAATATCTAGTACCATATAAAAAGTAAATGGTGTTATATGCACACCCTGATTGTATTCTATAGGGGTGTATACTACGTTTAACAGTCTCTCCTACTCAAGGCCCTGTTTGTTTTAACATTGTGTTATAGTAGTATATACGTATGCTCATTTACTAGGGGATAATGAGTATATATCAATAACTACTATGATGATATATACTCAACTACTGGCTTTTGTAACATGGATTGGAACAGCAAATTTGCTTGCACCTAGGTCTTGGATGAAATAAGGTTGTGGAACAACTGACATGGAGGAGACCCATGGTCTAATTTTTTCTTTCATTGGTTTGTGTGTTACGTGGACATGTGCTCCTAACAGTAATCAATATGCACAGAGGGGATTCATACATTTTGAATGTTTTTTTTAATGTTGTATTGGTGAATTTTGGGTATTATTCTTTATACCTGTCCTTAAATCCTCAAATGCATTGTCTAAGTTTGTCCTATTATATGTTTGAATTATGGTGATGTGTTATGTTGTAAATGTGCAATATATGTATTTTGCATACGTTTGTTTTACAGCCCTGAGGAAGTTCACATGTGGTGAATGAAATGCGTTGGCTATTTTCCGCTGTATGGAAGAAAATAAAGGATGCGTTGGAAGCAACTTGTTTGGACGATTCAACCTTTCTTGAAATTTTTGTTGGCCTCAGGTCAGAGATGCAAACTTTTAAGCTCCCTCGGCTGTGGACATAGCTAGGGAGGATCCCCGCCCCGCATAATTAAGGACTCAGAGTAGCCCCTGTGCCCTGGCTGGAAATACCAAGAGGAACCAGGGAAATAAGGGGCTATCATGTTCCTTGTGGCACTCAGCATGTGGCCACAAGTTGCCAGGAACAAAAAAAGAAAGAAAATCCCACTTCGTGTTCCTCACATTTAGATGCCCTGACCCCAGGACAGATGAGGGAGGGGAAATACTCCCATTGTTTGCCTGCCAGAGAGACTAAAATCACGATTATGCAAGGTCGGTAGGGGCGGCAGGGATTTAAATAGAATGAAAAACGTGTGGAGGTCATTAAATGGGGCATGACCTACGTAATTAAGGGTGTTAAGTTTCTGTGATTCCCACAGTGTGCCACTCAACCGGTATCTTGGTGCCTCTGCGAGCTTTCTGTTATTGCATCCAGATATATGAATAACAACTGACAGACCCCTAAAACCAGCCAAGTCAGTCGGTTTTGTCAATTATCGTTAGCCACTCAAGATATAGTGCTATACCAGAGTAAAATGCTACACGAAAAAAAATATCCTGTAAATATCTAACATTCTTAAGGAATGCAAGATTAAGCAGAACATGCGAAATATAAACAGAAACTAAATCGCTGACATGGATTGCCCTAGTGTTGTTTATATTAATTGTTGAGAAATCGAGCAATGTGTATATGCATGGTTAAGGACAAGGATAAGAAGTCGATAGAGATCTGTTTGAAAGTCTATTTTTTGTTACTACAGGCTTTCACACTCGAATGGACAGGGCCCACTTAAAGCCCTGGGAAGGGGGCATTAATAAGCCCTTCGTCCTTCCTTAAAGTAATGTGGGTGGGAGGTGGAAAAGGGCACTGTGGCAGACCTTTTCAATGAAAAATCAATTTTATTGAAAATTATCTGTTTTCCTAACAAAATTGCTTCTTCTTTAAAAACACTAAAGTATGTACTGGAACCAAGCCATACCTGCTTGATGAGGTTGCTTGTATTTTGGTTCAGGGAGAACCTGGTTTGTCAGTTCGGGCTGGACTGTTCCCATTAGTGCAGGGTCATGAAAAGCTAGGCCTCAGAGTAGATGCAAAATGCCCCAGATGGTGGACACTGACTGCAGTAGTTATAGCTGGATCCAAAGTAAGTTGGCATGGTGAGCGAAAAACTACAGATTGAGTTCTTGCCTTAGCGTTTGCCAGGGGCAGAGGTTAATTCAAGCATTCCATACATCACCTTGTTGTTGTTGCAGTTGACACCCTAAGTGCAGAGGGTATGCCCAGACGTGAATCCTGCGCTCACTGTGCCACTGAAATCAAGCTACACATGGCTAATAAGCCCTTATCAGGGCGAAACCAGTCCTAAGTTGCTTGTATTCCTCTTCAGGTAGGCCCTGTCTTGGCAGTTTTGGCTGGAATGTTCCCATTGGAGCAGAGTCAAGACTGATTTGCAGATGGCAGGGTCCAAACTGAGGTGGCATGGTGAGAGAAAAATTGCGGATTGGAATATGGCCTGAGCGATTGCTAGTGGTTAAGACTAAATCAAGCATTCCATCTGCTACCTTGTTGCTGTTTCAGTCTTCTTTGAATCTGTCTGCCTGCTCAATTTTTCTGGATGCTCGAAACATCTAGACAACTAGACAACAAAATAGGTCTCCATCATTACTGGAGAAGGTGGTGTTGTGGAAACCTACACTCACGCTCTTGTGAAAGGCAGAAAACTCAAAAATGTTAGCTGTCTCCCATACTGAGCAGAAGTGGGACATGCACTACCCCACTCTAGGACCAGGTGAGATTTGTACATTTATGAGATAGTTTATGTAAGCAGTTTGTTTTGACCGTAACTTGGGAGAGGGTCAACCCCACCAAATGTGACATACCATTGTCCTGCAGTGTCTCTTCGTGGCGCTTCCATATTTGGGGCAGCAGTGGGAGGAAGAGCTAAATATTTCCAAAGGAGCATTTTAGACAGTGGGTCTTGCTTAAAAATGATAGTCAAACTGAGTGCTCTATAGAGTAGTGTGCACCTCTAGAAAATGGCACGAAGCAGGGGAGTCTTTGTCACTCTCTCTACATGGCTGGTGTGCTTTTCCAAAAGATGGCAACGTTAGATTTTCTACTCAGCTGTGTTGGGTGTCTTTCTTTTTATGTCTCAAATGAAACAGCATATGTGTTGCTACTTGCAGTATATTTTGTTTGCTTTAAGGGGGCTTGAACACTGAGCATTGCTTACATTCCTTTGTTTCATTGTCAGTCTTATTTGCTGGCTCCTGTTTGGTTATCGTGTTCTGGCTTCACTTTATATTTGTGTATTTCCCCTGTCAAGTACTGCTTTGTTTTTTGGGAGTGTCCTATCACTGCTTACACTTTCTGTTACCGACCTATATTCTTTCTTCTCCTTACAGCACTTCATAAGAATCTATGCATTTTTAGGTTAACTTGCTTATGGTTTTGCTCCATGCTGTTGCTTTCACCCGCTCGTTTCCTGTGTTTGTTCCCTTTTCATCCTCTCCCCTTCTAATCTTTTGTGCAAAATAACAACATCAGCATGCCACAGGTTGTTAGTGTTGCTTTTAACTATGATTTCAAAATACATGAATGGCTTTGCTCTATCGCAATTAAGTAATCACTTGTGTAGTTTGTACCATAGTCCTTTTTTAGGATGCCTTAGGCATGATTAAGATGTTTTATGCAACAAAAGAACAAGTTATTTAACTTCAGTAACACCTTATTGGGTAGAGACTCTATCTAGTAGCAGATTCCTTACCTTAGAATATTCCTCAGGCATCAGACTTTTTGAACAGTACTCTTGTGCGGCAGTCGATGTTTTTTTTCATCACCATGTGATATCATTGTACATACCAAAAGTGACATGCACTGTACCTATATACATGCCACCCCAGCATGCTGACCTCAATTCCTGGCAATTTGTTCCTCACCAGGAGCACAGAGCACAGCTGAGCAGAAATGACTAGTGTGCCACTGTGAGGTCCTGAAGGATCTTGTTTATTATACATGACATACAGTTTGTAGAGCAGGGAGAATGGGAGGGTTGGTAAAGAATCTGCGGCTAAATAGTCTCTATCAGAGAAGACTTTACTGATGGTAGATAACTTGTTCATCTGAGAGAGACTTCTAAATTCCTTACCTTAGATATCAAAGCACTCTCTTCTCGAATGAGGGTCTGCGGACCATGTAACACTAAGAAGTCCTCGAGGGCCAAACAGGCAAAATGCCCGTCATGCCAGACCTGACTGTCTAGGCATTAGTGTTTGAAGAACGCGTGCAGTGATGTCCATGTAGCTGTAAGACAGATATCCAGAACTGGGACCCTTCTAGCCAATGTAGTGGTATGAGCTTTGGCTCTGGTAGAATGAGTTCTTAAGCCATCAGAGAGCTGCTTTTTAGTCATTGTGAAGCAGTTTTAATACAAAGGATAATCCAGCTGGATACGGTTCTTTTGTGTACTGTTTTGCCTTTCTTTGCACCCATACAACCAACAAAGAGTTGATAACACCTGGAAATCTCTGATGCAATCGATATAAAAAGACAGTACTCTTTTTGGGTCCAGAAGATGGAGTATCTCCTCTTCAGTGGTATTTTGGGAGTGTGGGGGGGGGTGGAAGAAGGTAGGAGTTGTGATGGGCTGCCTGATGCGAAAACGTTTCACCGCCTTTGCCAAAATATATGCTCAGGTTCTAAGAATCAGCTTGTCTGGGAAGAAAGAAGTGTATGCCGGGTTAACGGAAAGTGCTTGCAATTTGCTAACCCTCCTGGCCGATTATGCTCAGCAGTCTTATAGGGCAGCTGTGCATCAGCTAAAAAGCTGAGCACAGGAGGAAGGTTTGGACTAAATTCAGGCCCCATTGGGGCATAATGAAGGAAGGTGGAGGAAATCCACAAGACATCAACAGCAGAGTTTATCTGTTCTGGTTTTCAGAGAGCCCTCCAGAAAATGCCCTGATGTTCCAGCCATGTCCAGAGACATAGGGCCTTTTGACAGAGGATCTTCAACCCCTCTCTGCCCTGCTTGTTGGAAAATCACACGGTGGTGGTGTTGTCTGTGAACATCTGAACTAGCCTTCCCTTGATAGAAGAAAGAAAGGTTTTCAACACCAATTGAATTTGGTCTCAGTTCCAACAGGTTGATGTTGAGCTGAGACTCTGCCGAAGACCAAAGTCCTCTGATCTCCTCCTGTCTCAGATGGCTGCCCAAACCCAGCAATGACGCATCTCTCACCACTGTGACCTCTGGGTGGGAAGGGAGAGGGGTCTGCCACTGACCCAATCGTGGTCCGTGAGCCACCACTGCAGAGCGTTTGCAGTCCCGCTTGATATCTGGACCAGATCGGAGAGATTCGCCTAATGCTGTGCCCACTGAGGCTTCAAATCGCATGCGGAGCCACATGTGCCAACAAGCATGCAGGAAGCAATGAGGCCCGGCCGCCTCAAAGTCAGTCTCATTGAAATCCAGGGTAGAAGCTGAAAAATCAGAATCATAACCCAAATATACTGGACTCACTCTTCCAGAGGATACATTCAAAACTACACTTTATCCAGAACAGCTCCAATGAGAGGGAGTCAGATGTGACTTCAGCGCTTTTATAGTGAAAGCCAGTGAGTGCAGGAGGTTCACCGTAGTCTGGAAGTGAGAGATGACTGCCCATTGCAATCACGCTTTTGACAGACAATTGCTGAGGTAGAGGAAGACTGGAACCCCAGAATTCCATAGATGTACTGCAACCACCGCCGTCACCTTGGTGAGCACCAGAAAGGAGCTGGCAAGGCTAAAGGGGAGCACAGCAACTGATAATGCTCTTGGCCAACAGAGAACTGCAGGTAACACCTGTTGGCAGCCAAGACCAGAATTTGGAAGTAAGAATCCTGCAAGTCCAATCATCTATCTGTCAGCTATCATCGAGTCTCTAGAGTCAAGGGTAGATAAGACCTGAGGCAAGGTGAGCATTTGAATTTTTCCTTTTTCAGGAAATATTTGAGAGAATGTAAGTCTAATATGGGACAGAGGCCTCCATTCTCCTTCAGCGCCAGACACTAGCAGGAATAGCAACCATGACCTACTGATGGTGATACCCTCTTGATGGCTCTTTTGGCCAGAAGAGCCAATACTTTAGTTGCAAGAGCGAGATGTAGTCCTCTGTCAGCCAATCGGGGGATGGTCGCAAAGTTGGTAGGGTCTGTTGAAATGGGTGACGTAGCCCCATGGAAAATCTGGAGCACTCACTTGCCTGAAGTTATTTCCTGCCAATGGTAAATGTGGTACCAAATCCTGTGACTGAGGCCCATGTTGGAATGAGGACAAATTGAAAGAGGCTATTGTGCTGCTGTTGCTAGTAGGGCGGTGGATTGGTCAACCTCTGACTCTGGGTTACACAACGTCTGTGGGAGCCACGTCTGTGGCAACAAAAGGACTGTGATGTCTGCTGGCTGTGGTGGCTAGAGGGAAATGGATGCGGCTGATAGTTTCTACTGTAGCCAAGGGAGGGGCGGAAGGCAGAATGCAGGTGTGGTAGAGCCATAGTGAGCCCCAAAGTCATAGTGGTAGTGCTACTGCTCTTAAATCTTTCCAGAGCTGAATCTGCCTTGTTACCAAAGATTAGAATCCCATCAAAGGGCATATCTTTAAGGCTGGCCATAATATAACCTCAAAAATCCAGTATTTCTCAGCCAGGTGTTGCATTAAAGCTTCACAGTTGAACCAGTGGCTCTGCCCAGCGAGTCACATTTATCCAATCTGTATCATATTGTGAACTTCACAGTATCTCCCCTGTCAGCAATAGCTTGGGAGAGCAAAGCCGGGCTTCTTCTGGGACCATGGGAAGCACTTGTGCAACAGTATCCCACAATGTGTGGGAATAATAGCCCAATAAGCATGTGGTCTTCATGGACCGCAGAGGTGAAAGAGAAAATTCTCTTACTGAAGGCATCCAGCCCCTTGGATTCCCTATCGGGTGGTGTGGTAGGGAACATGCCAAGATTTATCTGGGAGGTTGAAGCCTGTACTACCAGGCTTCCTAAGTGGGGGGTTCTGGGAGAGGAGGGTTGGGTCCCTGAATTGGGGCGATGGTGGTGAGCAGTGGTCCTGTGGACACAAGTGCCTGTGCATAGTTTTGCTCAAGCCCTGAGGAGAGCATATGTGAAAGCTTTGTTAAATGGTAGAAAGAGTTGTGAGGAATATTCCCAGGACTGAAGCACCGCTGATAAGATGTTAGTCTTGACCCCAGATGTGGGCAGAGTGAGGTCTGGGACCTCAGCTGCCCTCTGGACCATCATCACCAAAGAAGCCTGTTCTTCCATAGCCACTGTCAGAGAAAAGAGGGGGCCAGTGTCTGGTGAGGTGTCCAGACCACTGGCATCAGCCAAATCCTTGTACCAGGTGTTATTGTCCATGGACTCTGATAGTGGATCAGAGAAGCCATAGGGATCCACAGATTCCCTCCATTTGTATTCCTCAGTGGATCCTTCAGGGAAATAAGAATCTATTTTTGATCCAAGCTATATGGGCCTCATCTGCAGTGAACCTTGTGCGAAGGCTTTTCGGGTCTGCATTGGAGTCAGGAATCATAATGGGTTTGGCACCCCTGATAGGCATCAACAGTGCCACTGGTATGGTCCCCGGAGGAGGTCGCAAAGTTGTGGCTGGAGCAGATCTGGATCCACCAACAGATCCTGAGGGACTGACTGGCGCTAAGGACTGAAGTGTCATCAGATCTCCAGTCGAAGAACCTTGTGAACCCATGGGGCTGAAAAAAAATACTGTATATATATATGTGTGTGTGTTTATCAAAACATAAGATGCACAGTTCCAGAGACAAAGGCTCCATGCTACCAACTAGGGCAGGATTCACAAGGTCTCTGCAAGCATATATATATATATATATATATATATATATATATATATATATATATATATATATATATATATGGATATATATATATATATATATATATCTCTACTAGGAACAAGGGCCCTCACCCATCATCCAGAGACATGCTTCATCATTGGGCCATGCTACTCGTCAGGCTGGCGCTGCAATGCCTGACGGACCCTTAAAGAGGGCTCTTTACTGGAGATCTTTTCGATAACTTTGCTGGAGATGAAGGCAAGAATGAGGGATTGAATGAAAAAAATATGTTAAAATCGACTAAGGGTGCCAAAAAGGCCACCCTTTATTCTAACCTGGCACCCCTGTCGAGATCAAACACAAAAATAGGGGAAGCAAGATGTAATGATCTAGTTCCCTCAAAACAGTATCTGATGTGTGCCTCACACCTAAGCTGTTGGTGTTTGCATAACAGGGTTGTGTGTGGATACTTCCTACACCACATAACCCTAAAACTTGGACAACATGTTTCTCATTCAAACAGTCTAAAAGATCTAGTGGTGATTCATCAGGACCTCAAAAATCCTAATCCTCACTAAGAGAGTACACTACTCGATACTGAATAGAAAGATACCACCTTCCTTACTATGGTGCCGCAATATGAGCAGGGACCCCCCTAGATTCAGGCAGTCAGGCCCCTGGGGAAAATATGGGCGCCGATCATTCCTCAGTGCACTAGTAGCTTGTAGAAATGTCACAGTCCATTACACCTACCCCATCTCCATGCCCCCCCACACCTCCGGGGACCATCATCTCCCTGGGGCCCAAATAAAATAAGATATGGGGTCCGTCAGAGAACCACGGCCCGGGGACCACCACCTACCCAGGGCTAAATAGAAACGATGGAGCAGGGCGCAGCCCCCCTCATAGAGCCAGTAATGGTCCTGGGGACCCCCACTCCCCAGGACCAGCTCCTGCTATGTCCCAGGGTGCACACCCCGGGACATAGCTGTTTGCTCTGACTTGGTGGGATCCTTGACAGCTCCCGCCAAGTCAGAGCCAACACTCTGGTTCCTGCAGGCAAGAGCTGGCGGAGTATCGGGGGACGTTGAGGCTCCTCCCACTGTCCCATTGTACACTGGGCGCCTTGGGGGGAACCCAGGAGACATGGTTGGGCCCAGAACACAGCCCTTATCTCCTATTCAATAAAAGCTGGGCCCCTGGGGATGGGGTCCCTGGGGTCGAGAACCGGCACGGGGAGGGTGCTACGTGGCTCCTCTCCTCTATGAAGTTTGTTTCCTCAGAGATTCCATATTCAAAAAACATCTGAACTCCTTTGTGGAGGTGAATACATCGCTAGTCTATTGGACCACAATCTGTATGTAACTGTGAGCAGTGGGTTCTTTCTTGTGGTCTCCTGCTGACAGCAGAGTCCATGGTCCTCCTTTTAAATTGCTACGAGTACGCAAATGTACTAATCATCAGGAAGCTGTGCCCGCTTGGCCCCTCACTGTCCACCTTAGTAGTGTGCATATGTGGATGCCAGGATGATAGACAGTTTATCAAAGGGCCCCCAAGTGCCTTTCCTAATGATTTTGTTGGCGCATTCTTGATGCTGAGGATTATGAGGACATCTCCACAAAACAAAGAAGCACTTATGTCATATAGATAAAAGGAAGGACCCTAGTTTGGTGGAGATTTATGTCTTTGTAGTGTTGTTGGCCTCTCTATAGGAGGATTCATGTTAATCCAGAATTCTAGGGAAAGACGCACTAGGAACAATCATGGTGCCAAAATGCACACAAGGTCACTGGTGACATTTCCATGTGCTCTATTACACAGCTATAGTGTAGTGTACATAATGGGCATTTACTCATGGAGGCAGTAAGATCTCCACTTCTGTAGATATTTTGTGCAAAGCTGTGGACTCTTTTTGGATAAAGGGATAGATGAGGTTCATTTGTGGCTGAGTCACTCACAAAGCTACGAGACACCCACACAGATACTCACACACCCATTCACAGATGTACTCAGACACTAACTCAGACACTCATGCACCCACTCACAGACCCACTCAGAGACTCATGTACTTACTCATAGACCCACTCAGATATCCACGCACCCACTCAAAGACCCTCTCAAACATTCAGGCACCCACTCACAGGCCCACTCAGGCTCATGCATCAACTCACAGACCCACTCAGAGATTCATGCACTCGCTCACAGACCTACTCAGAAACTCATGCACCTGCTCACAGACGCATTCAGAGACACATGTACCCAATCACAGACTTACTCAAGACACTCACACACCTACTCACAGACCCACTCAGAACTCATGCACCCAATCATAAACCCTAAAAGTACCCTTACAACCTAATACCCTTTTCCACCCCTAAACCCTAAAATTATTCTTACAACCTAATACCCTTATCCACTCCTAAACTCTGAAAATACCCTTACCACCTATCACCCTTAACCACCACAAAACCCTAAAAATATCCTTACAACCCAATAGCCTTATCCACTCCTAAACCCTAAAAACACCATTACCACCCAATGCCCTTACCTTGCCCTAAACCCTAAAATTACCCTTACAACCCAATACCCCTACTCACCCCTAGACCCTTAAAGGCACACACATGTCCCTAATTTTAGGGTCTAGGGCAAGGTAAGGGCATTGGGTGGTAATGGGTTGTATAAAATTGGGAACCAGCCAGAGTTCTCTCGTCTTTTTTTTGTGCATAATTTATGCGTCACTCTAAACCTGAAAGGGCATTGTTTTCATATACATATATATATATATATATATATATAGCTAAACGTCAGTCCACACACTCCCATCAGCTAGTGTGATTGATGTATCAGGCATGTGGGCTTATGTAAGTGATGGGCCCTTCAGTGGCGCTGTCTATCGATACGAGTGTTGTAATGTGCTGGGCCCGTGGCTGGTGGCGTGAATGGTCTTGTGCATGTCATGTACGAAAGGTGTGTGAATGGACTGTAAAACGGTTGGTGCCTTGACGCAGCTTTACAGCTCACGAGCTGTGAGTCATTGGTTTCGTTTTTTGGCCTTTCAGTTATTAACAGTGCATTTCATTTTTGTGAAATGTCTTGTTAATAAAATTTGATCCATTTGAACCATCACTCACCCTCGTGCCAAATCCAACCAGTATGTGTGGTAAAAATGACAAAACCTGCTCTGCTGTAATCAGGCGTCACAGCACACCTGTGACACACTAGGTGTCTCAGGTGGGACCTCGATCATAAAACATGCCACCAACTTGGTTGGTGGGTGAGGGGTCTTTTTAACATAATCTAAGTGTGTTTCTTTTCACAATTTTAGTGTTTGGAGCGTCACAGAAGTACGTGGACACATCAAAATGATCTATTACAAAACTTCCTGTGTTTGGGGGGGGGAGGGGGCATCTATGTTTTTGGTCCCGGTGCAGCCTTCATCTAGGGAAACCTACCAAACCCAGACATTTTTTAAAACTAGACACCCCAAGGAGTCCAGGGAGGTGTGGTTTGCGTGGATCCCCCAACATTTTCTTACCCAGACTCCTCTGCAAACCTCACAATTTGCTTTAAAAAAGCATATTTTCCTGACTTTTCTTTGTAGGATCACCGTTCCAGCACAAAATTCCTACTCCCCAGCGTTCCCCTCTGTCTCCCAAGTAAAATGATACTTCACTTGTGTGGGTCTCCAAAGCAGAGTCAGCCTAAAGATGTATAAAAGAACAATATGTGCTTATCAACACTCTATGCTATCCCCTCAATCTGTACAGGTTTTTGGCCTTTTTCTGTTGCAGGCACCTGGGCCCCCACACAAGTGAGGTATCATTTTTATCAGTCGACTTGGGGGAACGCTGGGTAGAAGGAAATTTGTGGCTCCTCTCAGATTCCAGAACTTTCTGTCACCGAAATGTGAGGAGAAAGTGTTTTTTTAGCCAAAGTTTGAGGTTTGCAAAGGATTCTGGGTAACAGAACCTTTCTGAGAGCCTCACAAGTCACCCTATCTTGGATTTCCCTAGGTGCCCAGTTTTAAAAAATGCACAGGTTTGGTAGGTTTCCCTAGGTGCCGGCTGAGCTAGAGGCCAAAATCCACAGGTAGGCACTTTGCAAACAACAGCTCTGTTTTCTGTGGGAAAATCTGATATGTCCATGTTCTGTTTTGGGGCATTTCCTGTCACGGGCACTAGGCCTACCCACACAAGTGAGGTATAATTTTTATCAGGAGATTTGGGGAAACACTGGGTGGAAGGAAATTTGTGGCTCTTCTTAGATTACAGAACTTTCTTTCACGGAAATGTGAGGAGAAAGTGGTTTTTTTAGCTAAATTTTGAGGTTTGCAAAGAGTTCTGGGTAACAAAACCTGGTGAGAGCCCCACAAGTCACCCCATGTTGGATTTCCCTAGGTGTCTAGTTTTAAAAAATGCACAAGTTTGGTAGGTTTCCCTAGGTGCCGGCTGAGCTAGAGGACAAAATCCACAGGTTGGCACTTTGCAAAAAACACTTCAGATTTCAATGTAAAAATGTGATGTGTCCATGTTGTGTTTTGGGTCATTTCCTGTCGCGGGCACTAGGCCTACCCACACAACTGAGGTATCATTTTCATCGGGAGACTTAGGGGAATGCTGGGTGGAAATAAATTTGTGGCTCCTCTTAGATTCCACAACTTTCTGTCACTGAAATGTGAGGAAAAAGTGTTTTCTTAGCCATATTTTGAGGTTTGCAAATGATTCTGGGTAACAGAACCTGGTGAGAGCCTCACAAGTCACCCTATCTTGGATTCCTCTAGGTGTCTAGTTTTAAAAAATGCACAGGTTTGGTAGGTTTCCCTAGGTGCCGTCTGAGCTAGAGGCCAACATCCACAGCTAGGTACTTTGCAAAAAACAGCTCTGTTTTCTTTGGAAAAATATGATGTGTCCACGTTGTGTTTTGGGGCATTTCCTGTCACAGGCACTAGGCCTACCAACACAAGTGAGGTATAATTTTTATCTGGAAAATTGGGGGAACACTGGGTGGAAGGAAATTTGTGGCTTCTCTCTGATTCCAGAACTTTCTGTCACCGAAATGAGAGGAAAAGTGTTTTTTAGCAAAATTTTAAGGTTTGCAAAGGATTCTGGGTAACAGAACCTGGTGGGAGCCCCACAAGCCACCCTTCATGGATTCCCCTACGTGTCTAGTTTTCAAAAATGTGCAGGTTTGGTAGGTTTCCCTAGGTGCTGGCTGGGCTAGAGGCCAAATTCTACAGGTAGGCACTTTGCAAAAAACACTTCAGATTTCAATGTAAAAATGTGATGTGTCCATGTTGCGTTTCCTGTCGCGAGCATTAGGCCTACTCACTCAAGTGAGGTACCATTTTATTGGGAGACTTGGGGGAACACCGAATAGCAAAACAAGTGTTATTGCCCCTTGTCGTTCTCTACATTTGTTCCTTCCAAATGTAAGACAGTGTGTAAAAAAGACGTCTATTTGAGAAATGCCCTGTAATTCACATGCTAGTATGGGCACCCCGGAATTCAGAGATGCGCAAATAACCACTGCTTCTCAACACCTTATCTTGTGCCCATTTTGGAAATACAAAGGTTTTCTTGATACCTATTTTTCAATCTTTCTATTTCAGCAAATTAATTGCTGTATACCCGGTATAGAATGAAAACCCATTGCAAGTTGCCGCTCATTTATTGGCTCTGGATACCTAGGGTTCTTGATGAACCTATACGCCTTATGTATCCCCGCAACCAGAAGAGTCCATCGGACGTAACGTTATATTGCTTTCAAAAAGATGACATCGCAGGCAAAAGTTACAGAGTAAAACGTGGAGAAAAATGGCTGTTTTTTTTAACCTAAATTTCCATATTTTTTCATTTCAGCTGTTATTGTCTGTAGGAAACCCTTGTAGGATCTACACAAATTACCCCTTGCTGAATTTAGAATTTTGTCTACTTTTCAGAAATGTTTAGCTTTGCGGGATCCAGCATTGGTTTCATACCCATTTCTGTCACTAACTGGAAGGAGGCTGAAAGCACAAAAAATAGTAAAAAGGCGATATGTCTCAGTAACATGTCAAAATTGTGTTGTAAAATTGGGTTTTCTGTGTCAAGTCTGCTTGTTCCTGAAAGCTGGGAAGATGGTGATTTTAACACCGCAAACCCTTTGTTGATGCTATTTTCAGGGGAAAAAACACAAGCCTTCTTCTGAAGCCCTTTTCCCCCTTTTTTTAAAAAAAGAAACGAAATTTTTGCTGCATTTTGGCTAATTTCTTGGTCTCCTTCAGGGGAACCCACAAACTCTGGGTACCTATAGGATCCCTAGGATGTTGGAAAAAAAGAACGCAAATTTGGTGTGGGTAGCTTATGTGGGCAAAAACTTATGAGGATCTAAGTGTGATACTGCCCCAAATAGCCAAAAAAAGGCCTTGCACCTGAGGGGGAAAAGGCCTGGCAGCGAGGGGTTTAAAGAAATGGCTGTATTTTTCAGTTATAAATATGGCCACCCTATATAAAGACATACCATACTATACAATCACAGACCATACCATACCATACCATACAATGACAGGTCATAGCATACATACCATACTATACAATGACATGCTGTACCATACCATACCATACTCTGCAGTTACATGCCATACCATACAATATATTGCAATGACAGGCCATACCATACCATACTATTCATTGACAGGCCATACCATACTATAAACCATAGGCCATACTATAGCATACCATACTATACAATGCCAGACCATATCATACTGGACAATGAGAGGCCATATCATACCATATTTTATAATGGCAAGCCATACCATACCATAATATACAATGACAGACCAAACCGTACCATAGCATACTGTAGAATGACAGGCAACACCATACTATACAATGACAGACCATACCAAAGTCGTATCATACCTTACTATAAAATGACAATCCATACCATACCATATAATCACAGACCATACCCATCCTATCAAATGATACACCATATCATAGCATGCTCTACAACAGGCCATGCTACTCTAAAGTATACAGTACCATTCTATACTATACAGTGGCCGGCCATACCACACAATGACAGGCCACACCATAATATTCGATAAAAGATCATACCATACCATACAATGACATGCTACACAATACTACAAAATGACAGACCATACCGTACTATGAATTGGCAGGCCGTACCACAATATACAATGACATACCATACTATACAATTACAGACCATACCATACAATGACAGGCCACACCATACCATACTATAAAATAATAGACCATATCATACTGTACAATGACAGGCCCTGCCATACCATACCATACCATACAATAACAAGGCCTACTATACCATACCATTTTGTACAATAACAGGTTCAACCACACCATACTAATCCAATGACAGACTATTCCATGATATTCACATCTCATACCATATCATACCAACTATACAATGACAGGTCATACCATATCATACCAACTATAAAATGACAAGTCATTCCATACACGCCATGCCATACCATACCATACTATACAAATACAGGCCATACAATGACAGGCCATACCATACTATACAATGACAGGCCATACCATACTGTGCAATGACTGGCTGTACCATGACAGGCCATGTCTTATCATACCATACCATACCATAAAATGATAAGCCATACCATACCCTACAATGACCAGCCATATTTTACCATAATATATTATGAGAGGCCATACCATACCATGCGACACCATACCATAAAATGACAGGTCATATCCTACTATACAATGACATACCATATCAAACAATGACAGACCATACAATAATATGCTATGCCAAACCATACCATACTAGAAATGACAGGTCGTATTATGCCATATCAAACTATATAATGACAAGCCATTATCATACAATTCAATACCCAGGGCCTCTGGAATTATGCAATTGTGTGACCATGGCGTTTTTGCATAAATAGGGAGCTGCCACGTTTGACACATAATCCATCCAGCTAAATTTCCAAAGTTACTAAAAACGCAGCAACCGGCGTTGCACGCAAAGGAAAGCCTTTACAAAGGGTGACTGGTCACATTTCTGTTGCTTATTCTTTGTCTGGGTGTTAAACTGGTAATAATGAGGTGTATCACAAGCCCAGACAGTGCTAACAAGTGTGAAAATGACAAAATAATGAAATAATACTATCAGAAAAAGTGCTGCATAATTTGCCTTTGCTTGCTGTATAATTTACTGAACCCTGCTGCATAGTTCCAGTGGCCCTGTTCATACCATGTTATACAAAGACAGATATACAATACCATCCTATACAATGACATACTATACTATACAATGACAGACCATACCATACTATGCTATACTATGATAGGCCATGCCACACCATACCATACCATAGAATGAAAGGGCATATTATACCATAGCTGATGATAAAATGACAGGCAATACCGTTCCATCCTATACAATGACATACCGTCCTATACAATGACAGATCAAACCATACCATACGACAGGCCATAGTGTACCATACTACTCAATGACAGGCCATACCACACCATAGTATACAATGAAAGATTACAAGCCATACCTTACCATACAATGACAGGCATCACTATACTAGATAATACAATACAATGAAAGCCCATACCATACCAAATAATGCAATGACAGACTATGCCATACCATACAATACTATAGAATGACAGGCCATATCACACCATACCAAACTATAGAATGATAAGCCATACCATACCATACAATGACAGGCATCATTATTTTATACAACAAAGTACAATGACAGCCCATACCATACCAACTGTACAATGACAAACCATACTGTGCCATACCATACCATACCATACCATGACAGACCAAACCATGACAGACCATTCAATACTATACAGCAGGTCATACCATACAGTACCAAACTAAACAGTGACAAACCATGTCATACATTACTACACAATGACAGGCCATATCATACCATACCATACTATAAAATGGCAGGCCATACTACACCATATCATACTATACAAGGGAAGGCCATACCATACCATATAGAATGACAGGCCATACCATCTCGTACCATACAATACTATACAATGATAGACCATACCATACAGTGACAGGCCATACCATACCATACTATATGATAACAGGCCATAGCATACCGTAACACACCATACTATAGAAGGACAGGCCGTAGCATACCATACCATATCATACTATACAATGGCAGGGCATACCATACCATACCATGACAAGCCATAACATTAATGTACAATGACAGATCATACTTTCAATCATGCTGCGTAGCAGCGCACTACTGTATATAAAGCAAAGAAAACATTGACAAAGCCAGTAGATCCTGCACAGGTGAGAGCTTTTGGCTTTGCCAAAGCTTGTTTTTTTTTTTTTAAATGTATATATTTCTCAAAGGGAGCAGGAAGGAAACTCATGACTAAACTATGACAGCCTGATATGGCTATACTGTGGCTAGAATTATGAATTTCGGCTGATTCTCCCTATAACATATTTTTGCCCACATGCTTATTCCCGATTCCAGAGGGAATTCACCTCCCATTTACCATCTGCTCTGAACAAGTGACAAATGGCAGCGGGCTGAAATCGACCCCTGTGCTCCTGTATGTGGTGTACTTGATAGCAGAAGAGTGCCAGGACAAATAACGTGGAACTGTATTAACAACAGCTCTTTCCATGCTCATCAGAATCAGCTTAGTCCAGTTGTGACACAAGGCATGTTGATATTTCTGTAGAAAATAATGAATGGCAATGGTCACCATGGAACATGTTATTCTGCTGGTTTTATTCAGTATGCAGAAAATCCCCATTATCTTGTGACCAGCCTTTTGCCGTTACACATTTAGGCCCTCATTACAACCCTGGCGGTCGGTGTTAAAGCAGCGGTAATACCGCCAACAGCCCGTCGGGAAACAAAATGGAATCACAACCATGGCGGAAACCGCCAACATAGACAGCCGTCTTAACACTCTGACCGCCACGGCGGTAGAAACAAACACCGCGGCGGTCACCGCCAACAGACAGGCGGAACACACGGTTCTGCCCACTGTACTACAACACGCCTACACACCTCCTTTTGCGGGGCAATACCAACGCCATCAAAAGCATGGCGGAATCAGGACTTGGAACGGAAACCACTCACCTTTCGACACTTTACAAACAACCAGGACGCCATGGAGCCCGAACTACAGGTTCTGCCCATGCTGGTCTACCTCCTCTTGTATCAGGAGCAGCAAAGACGCCAGAGACGACCACGGTGAGTACTGCACCTAGCACACAGGGGGAGGAGGGAAAAGAGAGTGACACACACACGCAACACCCCCACCTTTACCCACAACAACATACACACAAATACATGCTGCAACATGACATTTACACCCCGGCACCCCCGGAAGAACACAAGGACAAAAGGAAATGATTGTAACAAATGTAATCAATTAAATATCAGATAGGCCAAATTCAAAAATCAGTTTATACAATTATGTACACCAACTACTCAAGTCCAGATATTAATGAAATCATTGTCCGTGGATCAGTGTCCCAGAATGCATGGGCGAAGCCCGCACAAGATAACTGACTTGAAACGGAGAGAACACTGCAGGGGCATCAGATAGAAAATAAACAGGCACCTCAGGGGGATAGGGATGGGGGGCACTTTCAGCCAGATGAACGGACAATGCCACTGCTCCACGAGGGGGCTCCTTGCCAACTGATTGGTTCTGGGGAGTGTAAAGCCACAGTCTCACAAGTCTCTCCAGTGGTTGTGAATCTCTGTACAGGTTGGTGTTGTGGTTGACAGAAGGGGTGACTCTGGTCCCTCAGCCAGAGCCTCCGTGCCCTGTCCTTACCTGCTCTTCGCCTTGTGTTCCTTCCCCACCTTTGATGTCGCTGCTGGTGCCTTGCCACTGTCCCCTTTTGGCTTGGAGGAGCCCTTGCTTGGTGGAAGGTGCAGCTTCTCCCTCTGGCATGTGGGCACCTTCTTCACTATGGCAGGTGGCAGAATGGCCTGCTCCTTGGCCTCGCTAGGTGGCACACTGGCAGCCCTGATGGCTGGCGCCCACGATGTGACCGGACTTGCTGAGACCACTGTGCTGGAGGATTTGGTGGCTGAGGTGCTGGGCTGGGACATGGACAGCCTGGCCCTAGGGGAAGGAAGGGGGGGAGAGGTGTAGGGAAGAGGTCAATGTTAGCCAGGAAAAGTTTCTTAGACACACTGGGACAGGAAGATGGAGGGGGTTTGGGAGTGGAGGAAGAGGTAGTGGTTGCAGGAGGTGTCCGTTTGCTGAATTTGGGTGAAGGTGCATGGGTCGGAGGCTGTTGTGAGGTGGATGGATGTTGGGTGGGTGTGTGCCTGCATTTGTGTAGTTTGGGAGAAGGTCTCACAGACACACTGGGAGAGGACACAGGGGATGTGTGAATGGTAGTGGGGGTGGTGAGTGCACGTGAGCGGTGTGTGGTGATGGGCGTGCTGGTGATGGAGATAGTGGATGAAGAAGTAGTGCATGCAGGTGTGAGTGGAGACGAGACAGGGAGGGGGGAGGAGGGTGCAGGAGGGGGGCACAGTGGAGGCAGTGGATGTTGGGGTGTCTCCACGGGGATGGTGCTTGTGTGAGTGCCAGTGGGATGTGTGGTGCTTATGTTTGCCATGTCCACTCTTGTGTGTTGATGAGTGTGCATGCTGGTCAGATGGTGTGCTTGGGAAAGGCTGAGGTACAGGGGATTGGGTCTGGGTGGAGGAAGTTGGAGGGGGGAGGAGGGACACACGGACAATGGCTGCCATCAGTCCTGAGGCCAGAGCCTGAAAAGCTCTCTGTTGGGCCACCTGGCCAGAATGAATGCCCTCCAGGTATGCATTTGTTTGCTGCAAATGCCTCTCAACACCCTGGATGGCATTCAAAATGGTACATTGCCCAACAGTGAGGGATCTCAGGAGGTCAATAGCCTGCTCACTGAGGGCAGCAGGGCTGACTGGTGCAAGGGCTGAGGTGCCTGGGGCGAAGGAGATGCCTACCCTCCTGGGTGAGTGGGCATGGGAAACTCGATGAGGGGCTCCTGGGAGGGCTGTGCTGGTAGGAGGGGTGGCAGCTGTACCTCTTGATGCGGTGGGCACAGAGGTGCCCGCCACCGCAAGGGAGCTCCAATCAGAGGAGGAGTCGCTGTCACTGGTGTCTACTCCTGTCCCCGTCGTGGAGCTCCCCTCGCCCTTTGTCCCACTGGTGCCTTCTGACTCCGTTACTGCCCCCTCCAGGGCCATGTGGGATGCAGCTCCCTACTGCTCCGGTGCCACTGTTCCTCAGCCAGATGATGCTAATGCACTCAAGGACAGGGTGACCAAACAAAAGGTGGGGGAGACAGAGGAGACACATGGTCAATGCATGCAACACCACTACCGTTGGTGGACACAACACACAGGGAGCAGCCCTATGCACTAAGCCATGCACTGACACGGCAGGGGAAAAGCATATGCCCATGGGGGACTCTGCCAAGATCCATTTGATGCACAGCTGGAAGCCATAGGAGCCTGACTAGGTGTAGAGGGCAAATGCCACCTTTGGGGTTGGACCGGGAATGAGGCTGCAAATCAATGGATCTACCTTTGCACGTCTGCCCTGGCCTACGGGAGCCCACAACCCACCTCCCCCACCCAGACACCTCGTAATGCGCGCAGAGTCAGCTGAATGAGAGTGTACTCACCCCATTGTGGCTGCTGTGATGCCCTCAAGCGCCCATCCAACTCCGGATATGCCACCACCAGGATCCGGTACATCAGGGGGGGTCATGGTGCGACGGGCACCCCTTCCGCGTTGGGAGTCCATCCCCAGCTGGGCCGCCGCCGTATTCTTGCTCCAGCGGCGCATGTCCTCCTATCTTTTCCAGCAGTGGGTGCTCCGTCTATGGTAGACCCCCAGGGTCCGCACTTCCTTGGCGATGGCACGCCAAATCCCCTTCTTCTGGTGGGCGCTGACCTAGAGGAATAGTGAAGTTATAATGGATGTTACTCCCCTGTACAGTTCTTCTCACACATTGCCCACAAACCTCCCACCCTGGCCCAGACATACATAAACACCATCCTCACATGCTGGCCTGTCCCCCCCCCTCTGTCTCTTCCATCCACGACACTCCATTCAATCATGTGCCATCCACCATGCACACAGTTTACTCACCTGTTCGTCTGGAGGACTGTACAGTTGCGTGTACTGGGGGAGAACCCCATCCACCAGTTTCTCCAACTCCTCCGCAGTGAAGGCAGGGGCCCTTTCCCCAGACACTGTAGCCATTGTCGCTTCCAGACACAGTTCCCAGCAGCACTTGCAGTGTAGGTCCTCTCCTGTTGAAGATCAGGTATCCAGTGAGGAAACTGATAGAAAATGGCGGTCACGTCTGCGGCGGTGGATACCGTCACCGCCGGCGTACATTGTTATTGGCTCCTGGAACCCATTGGGCCCAATGATACCTAATGCTGAATTGCGCCATGGTCTTCAACCGCCTACCGCAACAGTGTACAACGCCAGCGCAGTTACCTCATTTCCCCTTGTCCCACCTTCCAGGTCTGACAGCTGCCATTTCAGGGGGCCACATGGCAGGACAAATAACTGCATCACACCTATTTAGGCCAGGAATACGGACAGACAAAGGCACATAGAGAAATTTTAAAGTTGGTTCTAAATAGCCTTGTGAAACCTATGTGTTGTATGACCCTCTGCTCACCGTTCTCCTCCATAGGGCACGTCCGCCGGGGCAGGTGATGAGATGGCGGCATCCTCCGGTGTACAGACCCCTGGTAGACCTGTCGACAATGGAAGACAGACACATCATTATCACTTACAGACTTGATCGTGCAACAATCCAGGAACTGTGTGCCCAGTTGGAGCCTGACCTTATGTCAGCTATCCGCCATTCCACAGGAATCCCCCTTCTAGTGCAGGTCCTGTCAGTACTCCATTTCTTGGCCAGTGGGTCTTTTCAAACAACAGTGGCCATGGCATCAGGGATGTCCCAGCCAATGTTCTCTAACGTGTTGTCCAGAGTGTTATCTGCCCTGCTGAAACACATGTGCAGCTACATCGTTTTCCCTCAGGTGGAGGATTTGCCCACAGTGAATGAACAGGTGTACAGAAACCGGAAAAGCTACCATTCTATGAATGTGCAGATGGTGTGTTTGGCAGACCAGTACATCTCTCATGTGCCAAGTGAATGCCAAGTATCGTGGCTCAGTGCATGACGCTTACATTTTGAGGAATAGCAGCATCCCTTATGTGATGGGGCAACTCCAGAGGCACCGTGTGTGGCTAATATGTGAGCCTAAAGTCCCCACACAGTTTCATTTGCTGTCCGGGTATGGGAGATTCCCTAATGTTTAGAGGATATCTAACAGTTGTCCCTCGATATTTGCAGGTGACTCTGGTTACCCCAACCTGTCATGGCTACTGACCCCAGTGAGGAATCTCAGGACAAGGGCGGAGGAACACTAAAATGAGGCACATGGGTGAACTAGGAGCATAATAGAGCGCACCTTCGGCCTCCTGAAGGCCAGATTCCGGTGCCTCCATCTGACAGGTGGATCACTATACTACTCACCGAAGAAGGTGTGTCAGATCATCGTGGCCTTCTGTATGTTGCACAACCTGGCTTTGCAACGCCAGGTGCCTTTTTTGCAGGAGGAAGGGCCTGATGCTGGTCTTGTGGCAGCTGTGGAGTCTGTGGACAGTGAAGAAGAGGAGGCAGAAGAAGAAGATGTAGACAACCGAAACAACATCATCATGCAATACTTCCAGTGAGACACAGGTAAGAGGATGGAACTGCTTCCCACATCTCATACTATTGTAGGACCTAGCATAAGTCTGCCTTTTTCACTCTGTGCAGGGACCCTGACTTGTCACTTTGGCTTTCCATTTCACAGATCTGGGTCCCAATGTGTGCCCTTTGCTATGTTTACTCCTGGCCTACAGCTGTGTAACATTGGTAGGTGAACAAGTACATTGACATTGCTATATTTCAGAGATGTTGCAATTACACATTTGTGAAAGCACAGACTGACTCCAGATTGTTTTGTGATTCAAGGGTGTTTATTTCTTTGCTAATAAGTGGAGGGGTGTGTGAAATGGGCTGGGGTGATGGTGGAGGAATGTCCATGCCAGAGTCCAGTCTCTTGGTCTCACAGGTGCATTGTTCAATGGGGCATAGGAAGGGGAGCAATGGCAGTTTAAGGTGGACAGAGTGACAAAGTGGGACACAAGGGTGACATTCAGGAGGGTCTTATTTCCTGGCTGGGGTCTTGGCAATGTTCTCTGTCTTGTTCCTGGATCTCAGGGACCATTTGTGGGGTGGTTCTCCTTCTGCGGGGGGTGGGGTGCTGGTGGCCTGTTGGTCCTGTGGCGGTGCCTCGCGCCGGCGGAGGTGGAGGGCTGTTCATCATCCAGGCTAGCGTCAGGGGCCTGTTTGTGTCCCACTGTGTCCCTCATGGTGTTGACAAGGTCTGCCAGCACCCCTGCAACGGTGACCAGGGTATTGTTAATGGACTTCAAGTCCTCCCTGATCCCCAGGTAGTGTTCCTCCTGCAGCTGCTGGGTCTCCTGAAACTTGTCCAGTACCGTGCCTATGGTCTCCTGGGAATGGTGGCATGCTCCCATGATGTTGGAGAGTGCCTCGTGGAGAGTGGGTTCCCTGGGCCTGTCCTCCCTGTCACACAGCAGTTCTCCCAGCTTCCCTGTTATCCTGTGCCGCTGTCCCCTGAACCATGTGCCCACTGCCACTGACCCTAGGTGCCTGATTTTCTTAGTTTGGTGGGTTTGCCTTGGTTCCCTGTAGTGGTGGACAAACTGCTGATTGATGTGTCCTGGGGACATAGGGATGGGCCCGCTGGGTGGGTGCTGTGCTGGTGTTTCCTGAGGGGGGAGGATCTGTGGTGGCTAGTGACAGTGGCAGGGGAACCAACTGTCCAGAGGTCCCTGATGGGCCGGGCTGGTCATCTTGCATCCAGGCTTGCAGAGCTGCTGTCATCACTGTGGGCCTCTTCTGTGGGGGGACTGGATATGTCTGGCACCTCCTGTCCGGTGATGTTGGGTATGGGTCCTGTTGGGGTGTAAATGCATAGTTTTAGGATCTGTGTGTGTTATCTTGTGCATTGGGTGAGGTACCCTCTACTCCTGTGCTTGCATCATTGTGTTTGCCCTTTTGTGATAGTTGGTTTGGGGTCTGTGTGGGTATCTGTACTGGACATGCTTTGGTGACGGTGGTGTTGCATGCAGTGCTGGGTATTGGGATGGGTGGGTTGTGATGGTGGGGTGTATGTGAGGTGGTGGGGTGATGAGGGCGAGGGTAGGGGTGGGCGCATGTGATGGCATGCAGGTAGGGGACTGATAGTAATAGAGATTTGACTTACCAGAGTCCAGTCCTCCTGCTACTCCTGCAATGCCCTCAGGATGCAGTATTGCCAAGACTTGCTCCTCCCATGTAGTTAGTTGTGGGGCAGGAGGTGGGGATCCACCGCCAGTCCTCTGTACAGCAATCTGGTGTCTGGATACCACTGAACGCACCTTCCCCTGTAGGTCGTTCCACCTCTTCCTGATGTCATCCCGTGTTCTTGGATGCTGTCCCACTGCGTTGACCCTGTTGACGATTCTCCGCCATAGCTCCATCTTCCTTGCAATGGAGGTGTGCTGCACCTGTGTTTTGCTTTCATTAAGGACCGAGCTGAAAACAATCTCTGGAATGCACTTCTTAGTTTAAAGAAGACATTTAATATTACTTCACCACGAGGTTCCTGAGAGACGAGATTAGTAGGTTGGAAGCACACGTTTAAAAGTAGTCACAGCTATTAAAGAAAAATATATCAAAGTGATTCTCAATTGCAATGTACACAGCAAATACATGTGATTATATTATAGCATAACTGTCAAAGCAAAGAATAAAAGTCAAAATTCATCACCGTAGGGCCTATCACTCCTCTTCATCTTTCTTATGCCTGCAAGTTGATGACTCCTGTTTAACTGCGAGAAAGAGATTTTCCACCCATACGGGAGGTCAGGCAGTTGACGTCTGCTCCTGACTGAAGTCTTGGAAAATTCCCCCTCGCTGCTGCCCAGGGCCCCTCTTATAATGAAAAAGCCTGCTAATAGGCCCTTTCCTCTAATAGTCAAAACATGCAGAGTTGGGAAAAAAACAAGCCGTTGGAGGTTGGCCAGATCTTCTAAAGCCCGTTCCTTTCCAAGGCTGGGTAGAGAGGAAAACACCAAAATATACGCTCTCTTAGCACGGTAGGGCTCGGTGAGGATAAAATACAAAAAACACAGCTTGGTCTACCATGTGGAAAAACACAGCTCATCTGCAATGTCTCAACTGCAATGTCTAACACCACGATAAAGCCAATAGGCAGCTAAACTGAATACAAAATGTAATGTCTAATGCCACGTTAAAGCCAATAGGCAGCTAACCTAAATACAAAATGTAATAATGTCTAATGCCACGTTAACACCAATAGGTAGCTAAACTGAATACAACATGTAATGTGCTACTGGTGAACATTGAACAACTAATGTGCGCAGTGGTGAAACAGAAAGTCAGTGGTCAAACACAATTAATGGCATAACAACCTGTGATCCGAATAGCTGTGGCTCTACCCGGATGATTTCCTCCACCATGACCCTGAGCGCCTCCTCTGAAAACCTGGGATGTCTTTGAGGTGCCATGATGTGGTGTGGGTGATGTGTGAGGGGATGTTTGTTGTGATTTGTGGGGGGATGTGTTGGTGTGTGTTGTTTGAGGTGCATGGATGTTGTATGGGTGATGGTATTGTTGTCTGTGGATGCTGGTGTTGTGTTTGCTCATCTCTCTCTCTGTGCTTCTTCCCAAAAATTTGTTGTAAGGGTTTGTGGTTAATGTGGGTGGGTGTTTTTTTTTTATTTTTTTTAATATTTTTATTACATTTTTGCTTTAATTCTGCTTCCAACATTTACTAGTCTCATTTTACAAATATATTGCATCAATAGCGTTGCTGATACACAGTTTAACACACTAACTTAACAACTTAACTGAGGTCATTATCGCACATTAAATAAGGGGTACCGAAATGGTTCCTGAACAGTCGCTCGCCAAAATACAAATATGGGCACTTTTCCGTTACATCAGGTATATACTCTTGTGGAGCTGGCGCCTATGTGCTGCATGGGGGAAGGTCTAATACGGTGGGGATGTGCGTGTTGAGTGTGGGGTATATAACTTGCATTATGGTGTGGAAACGCATCACTTCTGCGGGCGATCGTAATGGAACACCCCTGGCTGGCTCCCGGGTGCAGGGAGGTGCCAACCGCTCCGGTGATTCTCGCTTGAAGAGTCCCTAGTAGGGCAGGGTGGGAAGCTGTCAAGGCTGACCACTATTTGCAGCTGTTTGTGTGTTTTAGTTCAGGGCGGTTTCTCGTCGCTTTTGGCGTCTAGTCTATCTATCAGGATCTCCCACACCTCGCTGCCCGTCTGTCGTGTTCCCATTTTTGTGTTCCTTAGCACCATCAGTTCTGCGATGGCCCATCTTAGTGTCGCGTTGTGCCAGGACATCAGGTCCGGGCGGCGGCCGACTTCCAGTTCATTGCTATCAATCTCTTGTACATTACGAAAGCTAGATCAATAAACTTATGTAGGTGCTTGTGCTTTTTGTTTCTATTTCTCAGGCCTAGCAAACAGGATTTAGGCTCTACTGTGAGTGCCAGGCCCGTCAATTCAGATACCTTTACCACTATTGCGCTCCACTTTTCTCGTACTAGGGGACAGTCCCATACCATGTGATAGAAATGTGCCAGCGGGGCACGGCATCTTGGGCAAGCGGGTTCCGAGGTAGGGAAGATACTTTTAATCCTGGCTGGAGAGAGGTACATTTGGTGTAGATATTTTAGTTGCGTATATCTGAACCTAGGGTTTCTCGATACTCCCTTAGTGTGTAGTAGGGCGCAAGGCCATTCCTCTTGCGTGATCGGGAGTGGGAGCACCTCGTTCCACTTAGTTAGTGCTTTCCCCAGGGCGGGTACCGTCTCCGTATTAAGTACTTTGTACAAGTTCGACACTATTTGCAGTTGGCCGTCGTATTGCAACAGTGTGGGTGGGTGTTTTATAGTGTTGTGGGTGCTGGTGTTGTGTTTGCTAATCTCTCTCTCTGTGCTTCTTCCAAAACATTTGTTGGAAGGGTTTGTGGGTAATGTGGGTGGGTGTTTTATAGTGTTGGGGGTGTGGTGTGTGGATGTGTATCAGGTATGTGTATTTTGAATTGTCCAATGTAGTTGTGTTTTGTAAATGTGTGTATATTATGAGCTCGGCAGTGTGTACCGCCAATGGATTACCACGGTTGAAAGACCGCCTTGTTGATTCGTGAGTCGTGATAGTGTGGGCGTGTTCTTGTTGGCGTGACGGTGTAGGTTTTGGTATCGCCAGTTTATCACTGACCTTTGGTATGGCGGACTTGTGTGGGTGTCTGTATTGTGGTGGATTCCGAGATGTGGGTCATAATACCTGTAGCGGAATTCTGCAACCGCAACGATATGTTGGCGGTCTTCAGCACGGCGGAAAGCAGGATTTACCGCCAGGGTTGTAATGAGGGCCTTAGAGGGTGAGGAGACAGATACCGCACATCCTCCCAACACTAAGGTTGTGGTTGTGGGACAGGAGGGGCTACCATAATGCACCATAGAGCCTGCATGCTGTGACCTGCACATTACAGATTCATCAAGGATCACCAAGACACCACTGAGGATGTTGGACACTCATTGGAACTTCAGTTGGGAGCCAGCGGATCACAGCATACCACCCACTCTCTAGAAGGGGGAAGAGCAAATTACCTCTGTGTCTGCCGAGTGGGAGAAGCTCAGACCACTGTAACAAACTACAGTGTCGCTCAACAGAGAGAACCTGCAATGGCGGGGCATGTAGTGTACACCAGGAGTGGCCCAACTTCACCGCACAGTACCAGACTTGTGAGCACCTGGGGAAAGGACACTTGCTGCACTGCTAAACACTGCCATACCAGGAGAGTGGGAAAGACGAACTGGGCCTCTGGGGATACTTGCTGCTAACGGTGCTGCAGCACCATTTACACTTGTGACTAATTCCTAAAGGGAAAACTCTTGAGTACGGCCTAATAGTTTGCATTCCCTGGATGTGAACACAAGTGAATGGGGAATAACCTCAAACATATTACAGAAAGGAGGGTGGGACAGGGAGTTGCCTGACAAAAGCTACAGCCCGACCTCAAGGGGAATGTCGTATGCCTTTACCTGTGTACAGTTAGAAATAAAATACTTATTTTTTCTATAAATGCTAGTATTGGACTGGACATTGATTTATTGCTCATACTTTTAGCACTTTGAGTTATGAGTAGTGTTCAGTGACCTGTATCTACATCCCCCTGAGGGAGATATAATTGCTCGACCATAGCTGCCATTGAGAGTCAAGTGCAAAAGTGGTACTTGGCCCAGTTGCCCAGGATCCATAGTAGGTCAGGCCCTGGGACATCAGGTGTAGCAGGCCTCAGCCACCGCGGTTGGGTCTAGTAGCCCCTGCGTGCCCCTTGGCCCTCTGAAAGGGGTTCTGACAGACATTTGGTGTGGTGCCTTTGGTGTGGCAGGTTGGATCTTGCATTATTTGTTGCCTTTGCCATTCTGGGCAGCTGCAGTGGCAATTTGCAGGCAAATGCGTTGCTGAAATTATGTCAGGTAGAGACTGGTAAAAGTGTCAAGCCTCTAACTGTGGTCCTCACTTTCATGGTGGCGGGCGAGAGTGACAGGACAAAAAGTTAGCCAAATTGCCAGCACCAGGTTTGTAGAACACTCTTAACACATGGAACATACACTTCTCAATTGCTGGGGCACTGGTTCATTTAGATGAATTGTGACTCTGTTGGTCTCTGATATTCTAAATGCTTCTCTTTCCTCAGCACTGGTACCTGAGCCATGGAAGCTGGCTGTTGTTAAACTAATATTTAAAAAAACATTAGTAGATCCAAATGTTTTATCAACTTTTAGGCCTATTGCCCTTCTCCCTGCCCCTGCTAAAATGTTAGAAAAATTAGTTGACAAGCAAATAATGGATTCTCTTGAAAATTCTAGCATTCTTCATCACTCACAATCATGTTTTAGGCCCAGGCACTCCAAAGAACCTGCACTTCTAGAAGTACCAGAAACAAAAAGGTCATGCTGGATAATGGTCAAAACTCTGTGCTAATCCGCCTATATTTGACCACAGCGTTTAATACAGTTTCTCACTTTGTACTCCTTCAGCTCTTTAGGGAGATTGACATCTGTGGCCAGGCTTGGGCCTGGTTCCAGTCTTTTATTGCAAGTGGTATCTATCAGCCAGTTTCTTCAAAAGGAAAAAACCTTGAGGTATAGCGTACCGCAGGGCTCATCACTTAGCAATACACGATTTCACATATACATATATCCTAATTACTCTGATTGACTCTTTGGGTATTACTTCCACATCCTATGCAAATGCTACCCAATTGATCTTGTCACTTGACAAGAATTCTTTTGGCTCCAAACTTAACTTTAAGAACTGTTCAATAAGTATCATCCTTTGGATGGAGCATAATTATCTAAAGTGTAATAGAGATAGGATGGAGATACTCTTATAACCAGTGGCTGCACCATAAAGGCTGCAGTGTCCTGGCTAGTGTAGGGGGCCTTCAGGTGGGTGGGAGACTCAGGCTGGATGTTGATCTGGTGCTGCAGCACCCATGCAATGGAGGCCATGGTGGCATTTAGATGTTTCCATTGCTCAATGGCCTCCTAGTGGTGTGCTACCTGCAGCCTCTGATTCTGGTCCAAAGTGGCCAGGATCTGGCCCTTCCTGTCCTGGGAATGGTGGTATGCTCCCAGGACCTCAGCAATGACCTCCTGGGAAGCAGTATCCCTCCTTGGGCCACCACCGGGCCACTAATACCCTCTAGTTGGCCCTAGCCGCCTGTGTCCTCTGCACAGGTCTGGCAGTCCTACTTGCACTGGGCCCTTATCATCCTGCCTGGTGGTGGGTGGAGACTCTGTCCTCTGTACATGTGGGCAGCCAGTCCATGGCCTGAGACAATGGTGTGGGGGCATTGGGCCAGAGCTGATGGTGGTGGCTGAGTGGTAGGGGTGTCAGTGGTGCCCTGGGTGGAGCTTCTGGAAGGTGACTGTCTAGGACTGTGGGATGGGCCAGGGATTTCCTCTGTGTCCAGACATGCCTCTGCACTCTCTTGAGTGGGGCCTTTGTCTTCAGGTGGAAGACTGGCACTCCTTGATGTCTCCATCCAGGGGGCATGGGTGGTGGTACCTGTTTGTGAGGGAATAGAGATGTGGCTGCCCTGCACTTTCTTGCACCTTGCAGCACTGCTCAGAAGTGATTGGTGGTTACATTCCCATGTAGTAGCATGCAGGGTCCATTTGTGTTCTTTTTGAAGCATTTAGTGTGGGGGTGGTGGTGCATTCTGGGTGTTGTAGTGCTCCTGACATTACATGAATGGGTTGGTGACTGTGCACAACGGGCTGGACAGTGATTTGTATGGGGGGTTCTGGGCATGCTGGGAACATGGATAGTAGTGTCTGGGTGTTGTGGTCTGGGTAGGGCACGGGGGCATGGTGGTAGTGGGAGGGATGGGGTATTACATGCATTACAGGTGTGGTGACTGTCAGGGTATTGTCGTTGACTCACCTGAGTCCAGTCCTCCAGTGAGTCCAGTGAGGCCCTCCGGGTGCAGGGTAGCCAAGACCTTCTCCTCCCAGTCGATGTATTCAGGGGGAGAAGGTGGGGGACCACCGCCACTCTCCTGTACTGCGATGTTCTGTTGTGATGCCATGGAGCGCAGCTTCCCCCGCAGGTCATTTCATCTCTTCCTGATTTCATCCCTTGTGCGTGGATGAGTTTCCACTGCATTGACCTTGTTGACAATCCTCTGCCATACGTCCATCTTCCTGGCCAAGGGCGTCTGCTGCACCTGTGCCCGAACAGCAGTGGCTCAACCATGTGGATCTCATCCACCATGGTTCTTAGCTCCCTGTCGGTGAAGCGGGGGTATTTAGGGGTGCCATGGTGTGTGTTGTGGGTGGTGTGTTGTAGGTGAGTTGGTGACGGTGCTGTTGTGCGGTTGGGAGTGTGGTTTGTGATGGTGGGTGTGCAGTGTTTGTGTAGTGTTTGTGTTTAATTGGTGATTTTGTGTGTGTGACTTGTTTGATGGTTTGTTCAATGTATGAGTGTTGGGGTGTCAATATGTGTTGTGCTATTGGCGTAGAATAGGATTGTGGGGTGTTTATGTGTGTTTTATAGTGGTGTGGATGTGTGTCAGGTGTGTGCTTTTCAAATCAGCCAATGTGTGCATTTGTTGTTGGCGGTTCCCATTGCTGACGGTGGCGGTTGGTACCCCAATGGTCGTTCTACTTTCACTGTCCGCCGAGCTGATTTGTGCATCATTATTTGGTGGGCGGGAGGTTTGTATCCGTGGCGGTGGCGGGGTGAGGTGTCCTGCGTTTCTGCCATCGTTGGCCCTGGCGTTGGCTGGAGGTTGACAATTTTTTGGCGATTTTCATTTTTGGCATCTTTATACGGCAGTATGCCATCCACCGCCACTGGCGGTCTTTTGTTGGCCATCAGCACGGCAGTCGGCTGTGTTTGCCGCCAATTTCATAATGAGGGTCATTGTTCTAAATCTTCTCCAGGATCACATTTTTTGATAAACTGTAAGAAGTGCCAGATTGACCCTGTGCAGGATATAAAATTCACGGGCTTGATTTTGGTGGTTCTTCTGGAGTGTTGAGAAACTCAAATCAATGCATTATTAAGGCAAGCAGCTCCAGCAATAAGGTTTTAATCGCAGATCCATGTGGCTACTACAGTCTCTTCCATGGTATTGACAAGGTTTTAGTTTCATCTGAGAATTTTTAAGACATCTTTTGTAAGTATGCAGCCCAGTATGCCTTGATTCGACCAATTAGACAGAAATTTTACCGTCCCTTTTGAGGGAGTTGTTTGGTGGGAGGAATGGGTTATCTGATGAATGAGTTCACTTTTTCTAAATTGGACAATAATAACTACAGACACTTGCAAACTGGATTGGGGTGCAGGGGTGATGAACCTGTCTCTTCAGGGCATTTAGTCTCTTCAGAGGCAGAACACTTGTCGAATTGGCAAGAGTTTGAAGCAATTCATCAGGCTCATTTGGATTTTGCTCCATCTGACAGGGAAAGCAGTCCTAGTACAAACAGATAATACGACTGCCAAATCTTATATAAACATGAAGGACACGTAATGTCATTCTTTGCCGGATTTTGACTCAACAGAGAGGGTCCTTGTGTTTCTCTTAGCTAGTCACATTGAGGATGTCTAGAATATTCTTGCAACCAGCCTCTGCAGAAGGTTTCTGTCTTCTCAAGAATACTGTCTATATCCTTGGGTCTGTGCAGCACTCTTTCAGGATAGGTGAATCCCAAATGTGGATATTTTTCCAAACTGGGAGAATGGTTATCTTCATCTGTTCTGCTGGAGCCTTTGGTAAGAGTAGAGTGTGGGGGACAGATGCTCTGTCCTGCCAGTGGTCGCAAACGGCCTCAGAATATAAATTTCCCCTACTACACCTAATGCTAAAATTACTGCTGAGGATACGGAAAGGGGGAACTTCAGTAGTTGTGATTGATCCTGTTCAGCCCTGCTCTTTTTGGTTTGGGATAAAAGGTTCAGTCTTCAGAGAAAAGGCTTGCCAGGGATCTAGCAGTGACAGTGCAAGCCTCTAGGAGGTCATCTAGTCTTAAAGCCTAGTCCCACTGTTGTAATTCTTTTAGGCCCTGGATAGTCATAATCGAATTGGATCAATTAAATAGAGGAGAAGTCTGTAAGAAAGTGGATTATTATTTGGGTGGGAATAATAACACAAACTTGATAGAGTGAACCCCAAAGTCACTAAATTAACTTGAAGTCAGCAACCCCTGGTAGCTACAGCACAGAGCAGACAGAGATAACTTAGAGCAATGTTTAAAGAATGTAAGCATTAGCAAAACATTAATAATGTCAATGCAACAAACAATAAAAATCCCAAACTGAATTAGAAATATACAATACATTTTAATACGTAAATTACAACAAAACAACAGCAATCCAATAAAGAGAACACGAGAATACATTTTAAAAGTTTCAAGTAAAAATAGTGCCTAAAAACACTAAGCACCAGTGATAGTCCATGGAAGCAGTAGACCAGGACGTAGGTGCAATTTCAGGAAGAGAGTGTTCTGAGGAGGGTTCCTTGGGGTGCCACATTTATCATTGGCACTAGCCACTGGGGGGTGAATCGCAGACACTTCCTTACCAACGGTAAAAATCCTTTCCCTGGGCACCCTTACCCACTTGCTCAGTAGTACCTGTTTGCTCTACTGCAAAATATTCTACAGTGCCCCTTTCCTAAACTCCAAGATGAGGGAAACCCTTTCTTCCTTGTGCAGAGCTCTTGTGTCTAGCTAGAGGTGTGGCCAGGGCAATGAGCAGTCCCCTCCCCTGTGTCTACTCCAAACCAGTTCTGGGGTTCGATTCCTTCCCATTGGGTTTGGACCCAGTCTGGCTAGTTAGGACCTTGGGAACAAAGGGTCTCTACTTACACTAAACTATGAATGGGCAGACCACATCTCTGTCCCTTTCAAATTGATGAAGCTCCTTGGCCCACCCCTTGGCCTATCCCAGCTGTCATTCTTGAGCTAATAAGGAACTAATGTCCCACACCCAGTCCATCCTGTCACCAGGCCTAAGCCATTGTTCTGTTGTGGGAGCAGTTGTCATACCTCATTAAGGTCACACATTGCCTTGGTAACTGTTAGTAGACTAATGAAAATGAGCCTGCAGGAGCTTTAGGCTGGGAAAGAGTAACTATATAAAACATATTTTTCCTAAATATCTAATAAAAATCCAACTTCATCAATGAATTGGTCTTTTAATAAATATGAAAAATATTCTGTGAATGACAATCCCAGCCGTTTCCTATAAAAAATTACAGATTCAAATTCATAGTAGCCATTAGGCACCTGGATACCTAGCCTGCCACTTGCCTGTGTCTTCCAGTTTCTGCTTGTTCCAGACCGATCCAGTGACACAACAGCTGCCTGGGTTTTCCCACCAGGGTTTTCCTGACCGAGTTTTCCCACTCACCGGTCTTCCCGCTCACCCCAAGACCTACTTAATGCAGGCTGCAGTGCCAAAAGCAAGCCCCTCTGCACCCATCTGTGCCTGGACTGCACCCAGCTCCACGACCCCTGGCCCTCCCTCGCCCTGAAAATACACCATCGCTGAGCTCTCGACCCTGGACGCAGCAACAAACAGTGCCACCGTGCCGACCCTCGCTCCACATTAGGACCTTTCTCCTGCACCCACTGCCACTTAACCTGCCACAGAACACACACCAGCCCCACCTGGACCACAGATCACAGTCACCACTCGAACATATATACCAACGAGCATGCGCCCTTCTCAACACTTGCTCACTATGCAACCATTCCACCGAATTATGGGACCTCATTGCCACCCTCACCTCCGTCATCGTCTTCCTCACCAAGACCAGGCTCAACCCCACATCCACCCCAGACATTGCCACAGCAAACCGCAACGGATCTAAAATCACTCACCAGCACCACACCAACAAGCCAGAAGAAGGAACAGTCATCATCCACAAAGAGACCATATAATGCACCACTACCACTACCACCGACACCACCACCACCACATTGAACACCTCAACTTCAAGCTCTACATCAATGACAACACAACCATCACAGGCACCCTTGCAAACCAACCCCCAGGCCTGCGCTACAGCTTCTGCAACACCATTGCAGACTTTATTGCGTCCGTAGCCTCCAAGGACTACATCTTCCTCTGCGATCTAAATTTCCACATTAATGACCCCAACGACAACAACACTGCACACTTCAACAGTATGAGCAGCCTCAGATTGACCCAGATCGTCCATGATCTTACACACACCGCAGGACCCCATTTTCACCTACAGTAATTGCATCAAATACAGCCATGTAACAAAACTTACATGGATAGATCAACCCATGGTCCACTTCAGTATCTCCAGCCCCCACACCTCCAGCCCCAAGTTGACTAGGCCCCCCACCAGAGGTGGAACAAAATCTCAGAGACTAGCTGGGCAGATGTCCTCAACACCTCCAACCCTGCTACTGCCACCAACCTCAAACCGGGAGTGAAAAACTTCAGTGCCTGGATCACCAATTATGCCAACAGTATCATTGCCATCAAGAGCAGCATCCACAGAAAATCCTCCAAAAAAAAACAGCTGGTACACCCAAGAACTCAGAACAGTGAAATGAGACAGCAAACAGGTGGAGAGGAGGTGAAGAACCAGCAAGGACACCTCCGAAACAGTAGCCTTCAAGACCTCCCTCAACCTCTACCACCACCTGCTGAGAACAGCAAAGAAGACATCGCTTGCCGCACACATTGAAACCAACAACACCAAGAAACTTTTCAACATTATTAAGGAATTCTCCAACATGGCTGCCAGCCAAAACAACATCACACCCTCACGGGAACAGGGTGACAACCTTGCCCACTTCTTCCACGACAAGATCGCAACCATATACAGAAACTTTGAACCTCCATCCCACACCTAAGGACTTCCTCAACAGATACTCTTCCACCATAACCGACACGAACCACACACTGACCACCTGGAACATCCTCTACACCATGAAATCCATTCACTCTGGAGGCCCTGGAGACCCATGCCCCCACCAAATCTTCAACATTGGAAACCAAAGGATCAGCCATGAACTCACCACCCTGCTCAACACCTCTATCACCACAGCAACATTTCCCAGTGCCTGGAAATACGCCGAAGTCAAACTACTACTCAAAAAATCATCCACTGACCCCAGCGAGCCCAAAAACTACAGGCCAATTTCCCTGCTCCCATGCAAGGTGAAGGTATTGGAAAAAATCATCAACAAGGAACTCATGACATACCTGGAGTAAAACCAGATACTCAATAGCCCCCAATCCGGCTTCCACAACAATCACTGCATCGAAACTGCCCTGATCGCAGCCACCAACGACATCTGAACCCTCCTTGAGCGAGGAGAAACAGCAGCTTTGATTCTTCTCGATCTTTCTGCAGCCTTCGACACCGTATTCCACCACATGCTGATCGAAAGACTCCACCACATCGGCACCCAAGAGGACACACTTAGATGGATCACCTTCTTTCTCACTGGAAGAACCCAGAGGATCTACCTCCCACTTTTCACCTCCAAGCCCAAGGCGATCACCTGCGGTGTCCCCTAGGACTCATACCTCAGCCCCACACTCTTCAACGCATATATGACCTATATATAAGTACTGGTCTTTGGCAACAGCAGCAACACATGGAACGACTCCTATTGGCTAACAGACCTAGGACTCGCACCCACTCCCTCCAACCACCCCAGATACCTCAGAATCATCAGTGACATCAAGCTCACCATGAAATCACAGAACAACCCCATCTGCTCTGCCTGCTTCCTCACTTTCTGCATTCTGCATACAATCCTCAAGTGGCTACCCCTACACACAAGATGCACTTTGATACAGGCCCCCATAACCAGGTGACTGGACTATGGCAACACCCTCTACATAGGAATCGCCGCACACCTCCTACAGAGACTTCATATCACACAGAACATTGCAGCCAGATTGATCCTCGGCCTTCGCAAACAAACCTACCTTACACCCCATCTCAGGCAACTCCACTGGCCCCCCATACAGAAGAGATGCTAATTCAAGTTGCTGACCCACTCACACAAGGCTCTACACAACCAAGGACCTGCATATATTGACCACTGCCTGAACTTCCACCAACTGTTGAGAAGACTACTCTCTGCCTCCCTTTCACTTGCCCATACTCCCTGCATCTACCCAAGCAGCAGTGGAGGACATTCCTTCTCTCACATCACAGCAGAAACCTGGAACACCCTCCCCACACACCTTCGGACCATCACCTCATTTCCGTAATTCCGAATGGCCCTCAAGACTTGGCTGTTTAAATAAGCCTCCAGACCTGCAAGCGCCTGGATACCCTATTTGGTGATTAGCCGCACTTTATATATCCTGATTGATTGACAGAATGTATCCTTAGACATTTTCTAGATTCCAGCTCCATATCCTTGCCAGTGCAAATAGATTTTAGTGGTTAGTGTCTGAGGAACATCCCAACTTTAATTTTGCACATGTTCCACTTATAAATATCAGGCACACTACCTTGTGGGTGAAAGGTTGAAATTAGGGGTGATTTATTAATATTTAAAAGCAGAGTGTCCCGCCTTTCAAACAGGGTTATTTGACAGATTTGACAGCAGGTTTTACACTGCTACAGTCAAGCTACACATGGTTGGCTTGAAGCCATATTTTACAGGCCAACCTTGGGGATGGCACCCGGGTGCTGGAGTCCACATTTGAGCCTTCCAGGCCCTTCGTGTATTTTCTACACCATATGCTAGTGACGTATAGGCAATGTAAATATATAACTCAGTGGTGCGCCAATTTAACCATGTTTACAGGCACCTTTTTCCTGTTTAGCTAGGGTAAAGTGTGCAGAATTAGAAAATCAGGAAAATGGGGTCCAGAAAAAGGTGAAAATCTGAGGGGACCATGCAGAAACTGTGGACTTGCTACAGAGTGCATATGCTTACTTTGCTTCAAGATACTTTTTGGAGCAGCCTGGATGTTTCTACTCTTGTGGTTCAGTGGACTTCTTTTAAGGCTTTTTTTCTGGTAAGAAGTAGACGAGTTTGTAAATGTTTCACTTTACCTTCTTTAAGGAATTTCCATTTAATGTCCCTCATGTAGAATGTGTATTCCTAATTGAGATTTACCTTTGAACTTTGTGGTTTCATATGATCCTGCTTTTGAACATCTCTAGTTTATTAACATCAGAAATCTCTTCAGCTAAAAAGTTGTGAGAAGTGGGTTCTCTTTCTTGTAGTCACCACTTTTTAGGATTTTTTCCAGTTAGAGTAGTATTAAGAAAGGGACACTCTTTGTTTACAAACGTTTTCTTTCCTTTCTATTAAGGAAATTACACTGCCTGATTTTCTTCTTCACCCTCTACTCTTGATGACTATCCCCTCCATAATTTGAATTTTAGAAGTCTTTATTTAATTTATCTTCAGAGGGTTTCTCGCTTTTGCTTGTCAAATTCTCTTTTTGTTAGGTTTGAACCAGCTAAAGAGAGGCAAAACTTCTATTCAAATACTTAGTAGAAAGATTAAGTCAGTCAACATGTTTGGCTTGTGGGATTCAGAATGTCCCTTGCCCTTTGAGTGTCTAAGTGAGGTCTACAAGGGGCACAGTGGCTTATAGGGCTAATTCTATGGGTACTTTGTGGTAACTAGGTGAGATTAGCAGATGCTATGTTTCTATGAGCGCTGGTGATGGTCATGGAACACTGAATACACCATCACTGGAATGTGTAAACAGTCAGTTAATAGCTGACTTAAGTGGAGAAAGGCAACAAATTTGCTAGCTTGGATAGGGCTAATAAATGTGGACTTAAATAAAAGAAGCGTTTATCAACTGATGGCGCCTCTGTATTAATTATACTCTGGTGATGAACGTCATGCAACAGGAGACGTTGAAGGTGAAAGAAAGTGAATCGCAAGCCTGGGATATTACCAAGAAGGAAGCCCTAACGCAGACAGATCCATCTGAAGGACAGTGAACTTCTTCGAGAGAACATGTGATTGGAAATAAAAAGGGTAAAGTTATATTTACAGAATAAACCGTGGATATTGTTAACTGAGAGATTAACAGCAGTGAGATACTCGTGCCCTGCAGCTGACGCATCAGAACCAGCGTGGCACACTCTTTTCACTCACAAGCACCTCGACGCAGTACTCTGCCATTTGCCGTGTCATGTATCACAATGACAGGAAGAACGTCACAACGTCTAGAGTTGCCAAGCAATGACATCTCCAGGAAAGGAAAGAAAAGAAACAAAACAAGGCTGTCCACATGGTCATATGCACACCAACAAGCGTGTCACTGGTAAGCGTGTCATATCCACACGGTGATACACAGACCGTTAAGACTACATTTCCACAATATTTACTTTGGAGGAAAAGTGTATCCACATGGTGATACGCACACCGATAAGACTACATTTTGACAATAGTTATTTTGGAGGAAAAGCGTATCCACACAGTAATACGCACACCATTAAGACTACATTTCTGCATATTTATTCTGGAGGATATGTGTGTCAAGCAGAAAAATGACACTGCATCAAGTTTCTAGTTTAATGAACAGTGTATCAATTAGTCAGACGCACATCACCCAAGTGTATAATGTGGGTCAGTGTGTTGATTAATGTTGCAGAGACAAGCTTTATACTTCATCAAATATTTGGGTCTGCACATCTCTAGGCACTGTCTATTTTTGAAGTATTCTCTGAGGAAAATCTTACAGTGTATGATGCAGAACATTCCGGCGGCACCATTCTTTTTAGTATCACCAGGTGATCCCCTGTACATTGGCAGAAATGGAAGAAAGTTTTCAATAACTATGCCAAAGAATGTGGGGCATCACTAGTTGCAGAAAGGAAAATTTCTTTATTGATGCATTGTTTGGGTACAGAAGGGCAGGAAGTATTTGAAATTCTTCCTGATTTATCAGATAATCATGCAGCGGGCCTTAATGAACAGAAAATGTGTATAAAAAATTATATTTACACTACTTGCCCAATGTGAGTACAGTACTTGAACGCTATCAACTTTGGGAAAAGAAAGCAACGCCAGAGTGAATCAGTAGAACAGTATATAACTGAATTGAGGAAACCAGCTTTAACACGTTCATTTGGTAATTCATATGAAGAACGATGAAGAGATCAGTTTGTGCTAGGATGCTCACTAGAAAACAACAAAGAAAAATATGTGGCAGAAAGACAACCCCTCCTTGAATGAGGTGTTGGTAGTCATAAAAACTAATGTACACTTGAAAAAGTGTGTTGAGGTTCTTCATAGTGCCATCACAGATAAAGATAATTGTGATAAAGAGGAAAATATTGTGATAGAAAGGGTACAAAGCATTGCGAAATAGAGTAAAGTAAAATCACTGGAGAGTAAAGGTAGCATGAAACCGGAGAAAATATTTACAGGAAAATGTTTAAGGTGCAGAAATATTGGACACATGGCCAACGATAAAGATTGCCAGCTTGGAAAATAGTTTGCAAAATCTATTGGAAGAAAGATCACTTTGCAAAGTGTTGTGTAAAACAAGGTACAATAAAGTGAGTAAAATTGAATAAGAAAAGTATGTATGTGCTATAGATTCAGTGAGTGAAGTCCAGATTTGGAAACAAAACATGGGTCACCCAATGGTCCGATGGAAGTGATTTTGGTAAACGGTCAGGAGGTTAAGATTTTGTTTGACTCAGGTGCCAAGATAGCATTCATACCTAAAACATTTTTATGACCAATGTTTGAAAGGTAAAGTCAAGTTGATGAAACCAGATATTAAACCCACAGGATACAGAGGAGAACCAATTAAATTGCTGTTTTTTTTCCTGGGGCACCATCAAATTGAAAGAAAGTTTAGTACCAGCGAAAATATATATTTCTATTAACAGAGACTGATTGATTAGTTGGTTTCACCATTGTTGAAGTACAGGACACAACCAATGATCATAAGAGAAGAAGCTGCAAGGCCATGGGTAGACATAGCATTGGACATACTCAGACCAGTCAGATTTAAATCTTTTGATCGATATGTCATGGTTTGTATTGATATGTATTCCAGGTGGCCAGAAATTAAAATAGTGAACTCTGTTGAGTTGCAAGATGTAATTTGTTTCTTAGAAGAAGTTTTTGAGAAGGACATTTTTCCATGTTCTATGCTCGCTGATAATGGGGTTCAGTTCACTTCCGAGTCAGTAGAACTTTTCTTGAGGGAGAAAGGAATTATGCATAAAAAGGCAGCATTATAGCATCCTGAGTCCAATGGTGTAGTAGAGTGCTTCATCAAAGTGCTGAAGGAAAGTTTGCATCTTGCGCAAGTACAAGGCATAGGTTGGGAAAGTAAGATGAAAAGAAAGTTACATGTGTATCGCATGACAGCTCATTCGCCCACTGTAGTAAGTCCATTTTAATTATTCAGAAGTAGATTACCCTGCAATGAAGTTGCTCCTAGATGGGTGAAGTAGAAAATAAAATAAATTGATGATAAGGTGGATAACATAGAAGGCTAGAAAGAAAGAGAAACACAACTATGATGTGCGCAAGGGCATAAACGAAACTTCTGTGAAGTTGGGAGATTGGGTAAACATTAAGGGGGTCATTATGTCCCCGGCACTTCAGACCGCTGTGCCGGCGGCGGGTGCCAAGCCCGCCACCGGCATGGCGGTCTGAACCGCCATATAATGCTCACAGTGAGGGCCGCCATAGGGGCGCTCCTCCACCGCCAGGCTGCCGCCGACAGGCAGCCTGACGGTGGAGGGAATCATTGTCCAACAGGGCAGCGCTGCAAGCAGCGCTGCCCCTCGGATAATGATCCCTTCTGGCACCAGCCTTTCCCTGGCGGGTTCCCCTGCCAGGGAAAGGCTGGCGGAAGGGGTGCTCTGGGGCCTTCCTGGGGCCCCCGGCACTGCCCATGCACTTGGCATGGGCAGTGCAAGGGCCCCTGTGCAGTGCCCCATCGCGCAGGTCACTGCCCGATTTACGGGCAATGATCTGCACGACGGGTGCAGCTCTACCTGCCGCACAGAGGCATTGACGGTGGTTCCATGTGGAGCCACCAGCAATGTCCCGGCCATGCATTCTGCTAAAGGCCCGCTCCCGCGTTAAATGCCGAAGGCGAGGGCATTTAACAAGGGAAAGGGCCTTTAATAGCCGGTAGAGCCAGCTACGGCGGGCTCTAAGGCTATTAGAACATTCTGCCGGTCAGGGCAGAATATTCTATTAAATCAAACAAATTGCTCACGGAGCCGGAGGAGATTAAAATCCCCTCCGGCTCCGTGAGGCTTTGTTCACAGCTGTTGCTGTGAACAAAGCGAACATTGGAATGTTGGCGCTGCGGGCTTTTACCGGCCAGTAAAAGCCCGCATCACTCCATTGTTTTCAACGGAGCTGCCAACGGTCCAATGTTCTAATAATACATGGTTCAAAGGAAGCATATTTCGCCACTCTATTAAGGATCCAAATTTTATGGTCACTTGCTTTTATTGCCCTGAGTGGCAGAATGTTCTAATAGCCTTAGAACCCGCCGTAGCGGGCTCTACCGGCTATTAAAGGTCCTTTCCCTTGTGAAATGCCCTCACCTTCGGCTTGGGCATTTAACGCGGGAGCGGGCCTTTAATAGCCGGTAGAGCCCGCTACGGCGGGTTCTAAGGCTATAGTGGTTTGCCTGAGTTGAATTTGAACAGAAATGTTGAGGTGAGACCAAGGAGAAATGTCAGGAAGCCAGTATATTTACAAGACTACATGTAATCAGTTACAGCATCTGTTGTTAGCGAATGGATAGTTTATTGTATATTGTTGTTAGTTCAGATATACTGTTATTGTAGTAACATGTTTACTGATGTGGGTATTGGGTCTGGGAAGTGATGTAGATAGGTGAGATTAGCAGAGCTATGTTTCTATGAACGCTGGTAACCATGTGATGATGTATTCATGGAACACTGAATACATCATCACTGGAATGTGTAACGAGTCAGTAAATAGCTGACTCAAGTGGAGAAAGGCAAGAAATCTGCTGATTTGGTGGGGCTAATAAATTTGGACTTAAATAAAAGAATTGTTTATCAACTGATGGTACCTCTGTATTAATTATACTTCAACATAATTCTTTGATTATGAGCTGCAACTCAGTTACCTGGGATGTTTCTTCTCTCTTTGGAAAACATTATAGATGTTAACAGTGTGACTCTGTAGAAGTTTTTGGTACCAAGGTTCTCTCTGCTATGACATAATAAGAAAAAGTCTTGATTTCCTAATAAATTATATTGTGCAGCAGTTCAAATGTGTCTCTTTCCTGTATATTTTAGCATCTTTTTAATGTTTAGCTATAGACCTCATATTGTTGAGACTAAAATGAGGCAGAGGATGAAGGAAGTAATGTGCAAACTACTTACTGGTAATTCCATTTTCAGGTCGAGTGCGCAAGCGCTTGTGACCTGTTGTAAGTATTGTGGGCTTTTAACCACGTCCACCTCATGCCCATCATACTCATTTGTTCCTGGGCTTGCCTTTCAAAATTCTCTTGATGTCATTCACAAAGGGTTTACATTTTGTTACCGCCTTGGGGACTGGCCTTGTTACATGGATTACTGCATGAGTGCCAATATGTTTTACTGTGAGTGAACTTCTTTTTTCTTTTGTGTCTCTCCTTCGCACTTATGCTCATGGCGGTCATGGCACTCTTTATTCGGCTCATACTGCCTCCCCCCAGCACCTCTCACCTATCTTTAAGTTTCCTGTTCGTGTTTGCCCGTACCCACCACCCCTCCCATGTCATTGCTTGTTTCTCCTGGCAGGGAGGCAGCCGGGTGATTACTTCCCCATTCTTTACTTGGCTTTCAGTCCTTCAGTGCCCAACCCAGCTTCTGGGGAGATCACAAAGCGGCCCAACTACATTCCACTAAACCACACCAACCACGGCGCCTCTTCCACTCTCTCTGTGATCACTGATTATGCACTTTGTAATTTGCAGTTGTTTAGTATTTGAGTTCTGCTATCTGGCATCCTTTCTTTTTTGGATGTATGTGACTAAACAACCTGTTTTTACATGATGCTTCATTTGCTGTACGGCGCTTCATACAAAGTCCTGTCTTTAAAACGCATTATGAATAAATCTCTCTTTTGAAAAGTGTGTCATCTTTTTACAAATGAAATGAAAAAACAGAGCAGTTCTTGATGCAGTGTATAATAATTGCTCATGTTTTCTTATTGGCCCACCTTGACCGGAAACCAACTGTAATTATTTATAGGCCAGAAAATGTAATTGTTAGTATGTCTTTTTTATTTAATTTTAATTTAAGAACCCATTCGGAGGTGTATCCAATAACAGTAAGTTGAAGATTTGTAGATGTTTGCTTTGGTTATGAAGTTATGAAGGAATCATAAAGGCAGATAATACTGTGCTGCTGGTGACTGACTCCATTTTTTGGATCACAAAATGCTTGCATTCATTTTTTGAAAACATTTTTTTAAAACCTTTGTTTGACAGAATGGGTTGGGGGATATGCGCCTACCCCGCATTCACAAAACACAAGGCCAAATGAATTTGAATGAGTGTGCCCCCCTCCTCTCTACTGTTCTCAACTTTTGGCAGGTAAACTGAGCACAGTATTCTGAGGGTGTATTTAATATGCATCGCTGTAGGAGTTTTGGAGAGGCGTGTCAGAAAAGCAGAGGGCCTTGCCCATCTGTCAGTGTTTTTTTCCTTTCAAAAATCTAAATCGAATTTAATGCTAGAATGACCCTTCTCCCCATCTCGTCTTATATGTGATGGGGCCCGGGTGAACAGTTTATTTAAATGAACAAATTTGCATGCTGGCTTTTCATCTGTTTTAACTATTAATTTCTTATCATATTGTAGAACTGAGGGGATGGTTCAAGCTTCTGTCTCTATTGGCTAGCTAATAGCGTAGCATTCCAGTCTTGTTTCCTTGTTCATTAATCTTGTGGCAGGTGGCAGTTCAGGTCACCCTCACTGTGTCCATCAGTTTCTGTTTGACTCAATGGTAGGGTCAGGCTACCTGAAAGTGGTATTGTTATCTAAACGGACCAACTGTTTCTCTAGGTTATCTGTGCATTAATTGAGCTTCTCTGTAGCCTGCGCCCTGGCCCTGGTTTCCCCTTTAAAAAGGGCAATACCCACCCACAAATTGTTACCTTAAATGCCACCAATGAAGTGGTCGGGTATTGCACTATACCGACTTTAAGCTCAAAGTATTCAGTTACTTCTTCGTGGAGATAGCGAGCTAAATCTTGATTGTTTAGCCACCACATACTTAATTGCCATGGGCATCTACAGTAGCGATCCAACAAGCCGATCTTCATTTCTACAGGGGAATAGTTTCATAAACCTGTGAGTATTTGCACACCAGGCAGATTTGACTACTCCACCACCAGGACAGGGATAGTTTATTCTGAAAGAAGAACGAGGCAGAGCAGAATAAGTGTTTTGTTTGTCTTCCACGTCACACCTCTACCACGTTTTGAAAAGCATCATGATCATCACCCACCTGGATAGTGCTGCCAGTCTACTCATGGGCACAGAACTGCCAACACCCAACAATGGGTTTTGATGGAGTTAAAATTCACTCCAGTAACCATCTTCCCAGCTGGGGAGTCTATCTGGATATTTGTAATGCTGTGGGGGTACTCTCCCATAACTATGCCTTCCTTTGGCTAAATATATGGTTTGCTTGCACTGCGTTATTTTTGGTAATTTTCTTTTTATGTGGTTATGTTCTCCAGGGGCTAAGTATATGGTTACATGGCTGTGTTTCTTACAAATGCTATTTTCATTGTGGTGTCCTCTGGGGGCTCTTCTAAGCATTACAGGTCTAATGCCAAAAGTTTATTTCTGAGAAAGGTTTTTGTTGGGTTTATATGATAATTGTATATGTTTTATTAATCTCTCCTTATTGCAATTTTGACCATGATTCAGGCCAACGCAACATCCTTATTACACTAAGACTATTTGAACACTCTTAATATGTTTGGGTGACCGTTCTAGTTTATTTCTCTCATTACTCCTCATTGGCTCGCTTGTGTCTTTTTTTAGGGAATTGTGTTAGCCAGCCAGAAACTCTGATGGTGGGGCGGTGAATGCGGTATTCTATTGGAATTAGCATGGCAGATTTAAATTAGGATGTTAAATGGCAACATTTTCATTTTTGTCTGCAGATAGAGGAAGAAGGTAAGTGGAAGTGCTTTAGCTATATCCAGGGCCTCTGGAATTATGTAGCAGGAAAAAAACAAATTATGAGTCTGGGTTGGCCAATTTATGTGACAAGAAAAGTCCAGTCATGAATTTACAACACCAATAGTTGTAACTCAATCGAATGCGAGACCCACTGCATTGTAAATGCTTGTTTGGAATGTTGTCCCTCACTTTCAGTCATGACTTCCCTTCCTCCTTCTCTTGGGTTTGTCGGCTGGGCCACATAAGGGAGTGGAGGTGGATGAGAGTGTCTTGTTCCTTGCTCTGTACCTTCAGGATGTTCTGGTGATACTAGGGGCTATTTGATGCCTGTCAACTTGAGGCTGGGCTGTGATTTGGTGGCTCGGACTAGACTGAAGCTTTAGGGGAGTGTCTGCCTGCTTAAGCCAATCGCTTAATATGTGTAACACTAAAAGAAGAAGGACTCAGAGTAATGGTATTAGTGGTGTGAGCGCTGAAGTTACTGGTAATAAGTATTTAATGTATTTTTGTATTTGATTTTACATAGAAAATGAATTAAAATAGAAAATAATGTGCAACTCAAAAATGTGCCTACTTGAATGGCCGTCATGTATTACAAAAACATTAATTAGAAGTACTTTAATGATCATTTAGAATTTATATAAAATTTAAAATGCAGTAATATGTCTTACTTACAGTTAACTGTTATGTATGTGCTTATATTAACTGCAGGCCTCAAGTTAGCGAGGTCTAGACCTTAATGAATGCACTGCCAAATATTGAAAAATGCAACGTTAGTATAAAATTAACTTATGCTTGCCAAATAACAAATGCATTGCATTAACTGAAGGTTGACCGGGTCTTGCAGTAACAAAATGTTATTCTCTCGAGGAAATGTGTGTAAAACCTGAATGTATTCAAATTGTTACAAATGTTAACTTGACGCGTATGGGAAAGCGAGGTTCTCAGGAACTAAAAATGGACTTACTGATGGAAGGACGGAAGGATGTAAAATTGATTCTTAATGTTTCGAACAATATGCGTAAATGGAGAAGAGACAATCATCAACCTGTTAAAGACTGTCTAATTGTATCTTAGATTTGGAAAATACATTTTATGGGGCTAATGGCTATCACACGATTCTCTTGACCAATGACAACATGGGACAACTTTAACTTAACCACACTGCTGTTGGAGTTCTGAGCCACTCTTCAACACCCTGTCACTCCTCGACAGATCCAGATTCTCTCAACATTTGCCAGACATTCTGATATTTTATTATCATAGTTTACTTTTCTCATGCACCATGCAATGATGTTGGTGTTAACTTTTGCGCTCAATTCTCAGAGCCTGTATCGCTTTGCTGCCTGCCGTAGATATTTCTTCCTGATGGTTCAGAGAGCTTAAAGTTCCCGATTCTGAACCATTACTCCTCCCTTTCCATGCTTTTGATGCTTATGCCTGCCTGGCAAAGACCAACAACGCTTGCTGATCCTTAAGGAAAGGTATAATGTTGTGAATGTTTTATTGTTGAGTTGTCTTTCGTTTCTCGGTACCAACTGCTGCTTTTTGATAGAGCCATAGATAGATGTTTTCCAGATTTGTGTCATTCTAAAACTTTTGCGTGAAGCCCAATTTGCTAATCTGGATTTAGTGAGGTCCTCCTCTACTCATCTGCTTAACAATCTGATGTCATTCAATTGTTGATTCAAATGTATGTTATTTCCATTGCGCAATTACTCTTGCTATTAATTTGTACTTTAGCTGTAGAAAGTCTGGTCATAAATGCTCTAATTAAGTTGAGATTCTTTAGACGACTTGGTCAACCAGTATTATTGTTGTATGTTTATCATGTCGTTTTGAGACTAATTTACGTGATCTTAGCATTGTTAATGTAGGGAAATAAAGCTTCTATCTGATACTAAAGGTGTGGTTATTTGTGACTAAATGGGTCATGGTGTGTGGATTTACTGACTCTAATGAATTTATATTGTTGTTTATTGATGATGATGTAATGTATGGACTTACAGCGTAATCATCTTAACAGGGTTAAAAGGCCCCCAATCAGCGTGTCTTCTTATTAAATATCATCTGGTGAAAAACATAAGGCTTGACACGCTTCTGCAAGAAATGGTAGCAGAGGATGGTTTTGTTTCCATAAGAGCACGTCCTTGAATATAGTCTATGGTTGGTCCCTTTAAGGGATTGTCATAGAGTCACGCAGAAAAGATAGGAAGTCAACATTTTTAATTGGTTGAAATTTTCAGATTCAGTTATGCAAAGTAGAGAGAAAATATGTCCCTAAAAGCCTAGGGTGACTTTCTCAGGTCCTTGGAGTTTGCCTATGCTTGTGTCAGGATACTTCAATTTGATTTCCTCAGAAGCAGAAGATAACTCCTCAGTCCCGACCCGAGCTACTCACAACGAATATTAATCCTTCGTGCTGAGTACCCCGGAGGGGGAAAGGGGAATGGGATGGTAGAGAGACTGCCACAGAGATGATGAACGCCAGTACTCAGTCTGCCTCTTCACATCTAAGATTGGATACAGCACCTGCAAGAGTCACAGTCGCAATTACTAGGGACATACAACATCAGTTTTTTCATTTTCTACTCTCAACACTTAATTCTCTTTAATTCTATTATTTCTTCACTCACCCTGAGTTCTCTGTAGCCTTGCTTCTCTCTATAAATGATAGCTCTTCTTAAAAAAAATGCTTATTACTGATTCTGGAAGAACTTCTCAACCTTTGTTAGAGATTGGTTTTATGTTGCTATATATATATATAGTTGGTGATAGTGCGTTCTTCAAATCAGCTGATGTTATTTAATTTCTTCTGTCTTATTGTGACTTCTGTCAATACTTGTATTTGTAAATGCTTGTTTAATAAAGTTCGTTTCTCCTTTCTTACTTCGACATTTGTTGATAACTTGTATTTGTAAATGCTTGTTTATTACAGTTAGTTTCTCCTTCCTTAGTTCGACATCTGTCGATAACTTGTAGTTGTAAATGCTTGTTTATTTAAGTTTGTTTCTCTTTTAAACTCTATTTTGGTTTATTACCATTGAATTTGTAAATGCTTATTTGTTAACAGTTCGTTTCTCCTTTAAACTTGGCCTTTGTTTATAACCTTGACATTTGTAGATACTTGCTCTTTTAAAGTTCGTTTTTTCTTTGACTTTAATATCTTAAACAAGAACCTTGTAAACATAAGGTTAATTCATACATTAACTCTGTAGCCTTGCCGACTTCCACGGGAACGGTCTACTATCAAACTCTTCGAATAAACCTTGACAATATTTATCTGTTTTCTGTAATATAATCTTCAAATGTAATTTTACCTCACAGGAGTTTCTGTTCTGAAGCGCGCTCTCTCTCCACACAGCTGATTCCTGTCAGACCTCAGTTGAAGTGCAAGGCTTCCAGCTGGAGAGCTCGTAACCTAGCAACCAACCGATTGCAAGACTAGAACTGTAACTAACCTTCAGGACTCACAGCGGCCATCTTGGATCTTCTCTTCTTGATTCTTCCTTTGAAATGAGCGCAAGATTACTCTGCAAACCTTCTTCCAGTTTGGGCTTTGCTGTCTCCACTGAGGATATCTCTTTGCTTTTCTCATGTACTTCTTTGATTTGACTTGACAAGTTTGTGTGGTCATGACAGTACTCCCCCTCAAGGAACAGTTCTCCAATTTAGGTTTGCTTGGGTAGGTTCTATGAAAGTTTCTCACTAATCTTGAAGCATGTACATACTCGTGCGGCTCCCAGGATCGTTCCTCTGGACCATAACCTTTCCAATCAATTAGATAATAAAGCTGGCCATTACGGATTTTGGAATCTAAGATTTGATTGACCTCATACTCTTCTGCAGAGCTAATCTGGATAGGAATTGGAGGGGAGTTTTGACGTAAATTTGGAGGACTGTTCTTTAACAAGGAGACATGGAAAACAGGATGTATCTTTAGAAGAGCTGACAACTGCAATTTAACTGCCACTGGATTGATCATCTTGTCAACTTTGAATGGGCCTATAAATCGTGGCTGAAATTTGCGATTTCCTTTGAGACGTAAATGACGAGTGGATAACCAAACTTTGTCTCCTTTCGAATAAATGGGGCTCTCTCTTCTTTTTCTATCAGCTTGAGTCTTATATGAGTCTTTTGCTTGAATGATGTTTTTTCTAGCCCTAACTAACGTGGTCTGCAAATCCCTCACCATCTCTTCTACTGCAGGCACTGAATCATCTTCTTTACCCAACATTACATTAGGATGTCTACCATGGTTCAGATAAAAGGGGGTGAACCCAGTGGTGGAATGAACAGCATTATTGTAAGCAAATTCAGCTGTCCACATCAACTCGGGCCATTCCTTCTCTTTATTGAATAAATTGAGTCTTAAATACTGTTCTAACTCTTGATTCACTCTCTCTGTTTGCCCATCGGTTTCAGGATGGTAACTGGTAGAGTGACGAGAATCAATTCCTAATCTTTTACTAAAGGCCTTCCAAAAGCGAGAAACAAATTGGGACCCCCTGTCTGAGACTAGAATTTTTGGGATACCATGGGCGCGTACTATGTGTTGTGTAAACAACTGTGCAACCTGTGGGGCTCGAGGGATTTCTTTCAAAGGAATGAAATGCGCCATTTTAGTGAAAGTGTCTACAAAAACTAGGATAGTGTTAAAACCTTGGCTACTAGGGAGGTCCACTATAAGATCCATAGTAACAGTATGCCAGGCATGGGGTGCAGTGGGCAAAGGTCTTAACAGACCTTGTGAAGCTGTTCTATTTGATTTCCCTCTTTGACATTTGTCACAAGTTGACACATATTGTCTTATCTGAGTTTTCATTTTTGGCCACCAAAATTCTCGTTGTATTAGATTTTGAGTCTTTTGAATTCCTTTGTGTCCAGCCAATTGATCGTCATGATAAGCCTGAAGAATTTTTTCTTGCAGCTCCACAGTCGGAACATAGAGTGCACCTTTAAAGTATGGCAAACCTTTTTTGATTTCTCTTCCTTGGCCTTCTTTGGACCACTTCAGCATTCCTTCGAATGTTACGTTTTCTTGAATTTCTTTGGTTAAATTTTCATACAATATGGCAGATATTAACTTTTCTTGTGGAATAATCAATTCTTTTTCTGGAGGCTCTTTAACTGCACCGGTATCAATTCGAGATAGAGCATCTGCCTTCCCATTTACTTTTCCTGGTCTGAAAGTGATAACAAAATCAAAGTCTGCAAAATATAGGGACCAACGCAGTTGTCTAGCTGTTAGAGTTCGAGCTGATTTTAAAAACTGTAAATTTCGGTGGTCCGTGTAAACAGTCACTTTATGCTTAGCTCCCAAAATGTAATGCCTCCACTCACGAAAAGTTTCTTTGACTGCCAATAGCTCCTTATCCGCAATTGAATAATTTATCTCTGGTGGTGTTAATTTTCGAGAGAAATAGGCCACTGGATGTAATTGACCTGTATCTTTATGATGCTGGGAAAGGATACCTCCTATGGCAACATCTGAAGCATCTGCCTCCACATAATATGGCTCATCTGGATTGGGGTGGAGCAAGATTGGAGCTGAGACGAAGGAATTCTTAAAAAAATTAAAAGCATTTTCAGCTTCTTTTGTCCACTCAAACTTCACTCCTTTCTTCAAAAATCGAGTAATGGGTGTAACTGTTTGAGAAAAATTGGATATGAATCTTCGATAAAAATTAGCGAACCCCAAGAAACTCTGGATCTCTTTGACATTGCAAGGAGAAGGCCAATGTTGCACTGTCTTTATCTTGGCAGGATCCATACTAACTCCTTCTGGTGACAAAATGAATCCTAAGAACTCAACTCGTTCCACATGAAATGCACACTTCTCCAATTTTACATAGAGATAGAGATGGTTTTCTTGCAACCTTGTGAGGATGGATCGAACATGGGAAATGTGCTCCTGTAGATTGTTGGAAAAGATTAAAATGTCATCTATATAAACCACGGCAATCCGGTCGAGGAATTCTCGTAATATATCATTAACGAAATGCTGGAAGGCAGCGGGAGCAGTGCATAACCCATAAGGCATCACTTGATATTCAAATAATCCGTATCAAGTCCGAAAAGCGGTTTTCCATTCATCCCTTGAAGCCACTCGAATCAAATGATATGCTCCTCGCAGGTCCAATTTGGTGTAGATTCTAGCATTCTTTACATGATCTAATAAAACTGACACTAAAGGCAGTGGGTATCGATTCTTGATGGTAACCTGATTGAGGGCTCGATAATCAATGCAAGTTCGAAGACTCCCATCCTTCTTTGGTATGAAAAATAGTGGGGATGAGACTGGAGATTCAGAAGGACGAATAAAACCATTAGCAAGATATTGATCCAAATACTCCTTTAAATGTTGATTCTCTGCTTCGGTCAATGCGTATATTCTCCTACATGGCAATATCGCACCTGGCTCCAGTTCAATTTTGCAGTCGTAGGGTCGATGTGGTGGCAATTTCTCAGCCTCCTTATCATCAAAAACTGCGACTAAATCCTCATATTTCTTTGGGATTTCTGCTGTCTTTAGTGCACAGATCATTGAAGAGCGTGATGATAAACAGGCCGCTTGGGATTTGGTGGACACTTCCACTCCATCATGAAAGCATTTCTCTTTGCAGTAAGAGGAATTCATCTTGATCATTCTTTTGCTCCAATCAATTTGTGGATGATGTTCTGTAAACCAGGGCAGACCCAAAATGAGTTGAAATTGTGGAGCATCTATCAAATTAAAGATGATCTGCTCCTGATGTCCACCAAAACCTTGCATCTGAATTGGTTCGGTCTCATGAGAAATGGGTCCTGAAGAAAGATTGGTTCCATCCACAGCTCTTACTACTTCCAAAGTAGATTTCTTGATAAATCAAATACCCATTTTACAAGCGTATTTGATATCACAGAAGTTGCCCGTAGCTCCAGAGTCTATCATAACTGAGATCCCTTGAATTTCCTTCTCAAAGGTCTTAACTGATACTGTTTGTACCAAATGTGGCGCTGCGGTTTGTAAGGTATTCGCCACTCGTTGATCTAAAGGAGTTGTCTTGGGTTCTGCTTTCATCAGGGCAACTCCCTCTACTGATGAAGCTGGCCTTTTCCCGACTGAAGAGCTTTGGGTTTCTTGGGACAGTTTTTAACAAAATGCCCAGATGCACCGCAATATAAACATAGTTGATTCACTCTTCTTTTTTCTTTTTCTTCCTTAGATAAAGGACCTCGGATGGAACCAATTTGCATTGGTTCTTCTATCGTTATCCCTTCTCCGGCTCTCGTATGATCATTTCTTACACGATCAATTCTCAGGGGAAATGGTCGATACTCTCTTCTCTTTTCTGCTCTTCCTTCAGTTAACCGGTGGTCAATCTGTAACACAAGATCAATTAACTCCGAAATTTCGGTGGGTCTATTTGGAACTTGTGCTAAGGCATCTTTCAATTCATCTCTCAGTCCACGATAAAATATGGCGGCTCTTTTTGACTCCGGCCAGGCAGTCTCTACAATGAGTTTATTGAAATGAGCCAGATAGGCTACTAGATCTTTATTACCTTGCCTGATTTCCAGTAGTTCATTGTCAGTGGCTTGAGCTGCAGTTCGCCGATCAAATATTCTTAAGAACTCTTCCTTGAAATTTTGGAAATTATATAAAACTGGATCATTTCTGGAAATTATTGGCATGGACTATGCGGCCGCATCTCCTGTCAGATAAGACAATATAAATGCCACTTTGGACTGGTCTTTGGAAAAAATTACTGGTCTACATAAAAAATGCAATGAGCATTGGGTCAGAAAAATCTGCGCCTTATTTGGATCCCCACCGAAGCGCTCTGGTTGAGCCAAAGGAATAATAGGGGAAACCGCATGAATTACTTGAGTGGATATACCTGCAGACTGTGAAGGGCTAGGGATTTGTGAAAAAAATGGAAATGGGTCCTGAAGAAAGATTGGTTCCATCCACAGCTCTTACTACTTCCAAAGTAGATTTCTTGATAAATCGAATACCCATATTACGAGCGTATTTGATATCACAGAAGTTGCCCGTAGCTCCAGAGTCTATCATAACTGAGATCCCTTGAATTTCCTTCTCAAAGGTCTTAACTGATACTGTTTGTACCAAATGTGGCGCTGCGGTTTGTAAGGTATTCACCACTCGTTGATCTAAAGGAGTTGTCTTGGGTCCTGCTTTCATCAGGGCAACTCCCTCTACTGATGAAGCTGGCCTTTTCCCGACTGAAGAGCTTTGGGTTTCTTGGGACAGTTTTTAACAAAATGCCCAGATGCACCGCAATAGAAACATAGTTGATTCACTCTTCTTTTCTCTTTTTCTTCCTTAGATAAAGGACCTCGGATGGAACCAATTTGCATTGGTTCTTCTATCGTTATCCCTTCTCCGGCTCTCGTATGATCATTTCTTACACGATCAATTCTTAGGGGAAATGGTCGATACTCTCTTCTCTTTTCTGCTCTTCCTTCAGTTAACCGGTGGTCAATCTGTAACACAAGATCAATTAACTCCGAAATTTCGGTGGGTCTATTTGGAACTTGTGCTAAGGCATCTTTCAATTCATCTCTCAGTCCACGATAAAATATGGCGGCTCTTTTTGACTCCGGCCAGGCAGTCTCTACAATGAGTTTATTGAAATGAGACAGATAGGCTACTAGATCTTTATTACCTTGCCTGATTTCCAGTAGTTCATTGTCAGTGGCTTGAGCTGCAGTTCACCGATCAAATATTCTTAAGAACTCTTCCTTGAAACTTTGGAAATTATATAAAACAGGATCATTTCTGGAAATTATTGGCATGGACCATGCGGCCGCATCTCCTGTCAGATAAGACAATATAAATACCACTTTGGACTGGTCTTCGGAAAAAATGACTGGTCTACATAAAAAATGCAATGAGCATTGGGTCAGAAAAATCTGCGCCTTATTTGGATCCCCACCGAAGCGCTCGGGTTGAGCCAAAGGAATAATAGGGGAAACCGCATGAATTACTTGAGTGGATATACCTGCAGACTGTGAAGGGCTAGGGATTTGTGAAAACACAGATTCATTTGATTTAGCGGTGTTCCCTAACTCATTTATTCGCTGTTATATTTGGACTGTTTCTTCTATTGTGTTATTTAATTGTTTCTGTAACCCTTCCAAAACGGTGGCTAATGCTTTTATATCAATTCCATCTGCCATTCTGCTCAGGAGGAAATCTTTTTTTTCCCTAAAATTAGGGTGATGGCACTTCAATCTGTCAGGATACTTCAATTCGATTTCCTCAGAAGCAGAAGATAACTCCTCAGTCCAGACCCTAGCTACTCACAACGAATATTAATCCTTCGTGCTGAGTACCCCGGAGGGGGAAATGGGAATGGAATGGTAGAGAGACTGCCACAGAGATGATGAACGCCAGTACTCAGTCTGCCTCTTCACACCTAAGATTGGATACAGCACCTGCAAGAGTCACAGTCGCAATTACTAGGGACATACAACATCAGTTTTTTCACTTTCTACTCTCAACACTTAATTCTCTTTAATTCTATTATTTCTTCACTCACCCTGAGTTCTCTGTAGCCTTGCTTCTCTCTATAAATGATAGCTCTTCTTAAAAAAAATGCTTATTACTGATTCTGGAAGAACTTCTCAACCTTTGTTAGAGATTGGTTTTATGTAGCTATATATATATATATATAGTTGGTGATAATGCGTTCTTCAAATCAGCTGATGTTATTTAATTTCTCCTGTCTTATTGTGACTTCTGTCAATACTTGTATTTGTAAATGCTTGTTTATTAAAGTTCGTTTCTCCTTTCTTACTTCGAGATTTGTTGATAACTTGTATTTGTAAATGCTTGTTTATTACAGTTAGTTTCTTCTTCCTTACTTCAACATCTGTCGATAACTTGTAGTTGTAAATGCTTGTTTATTTAAGTTCGTTTCTCTTTTAAACTCTATTTTGGTTTATTACCATTGAATTTGTAAATGCTTATTTGTTAACAGTTTGTTTCTCCTTTAAACTTGGCCTTTGTTTATAACCTTGACATTTGTAGATACTTGCTCTTTTAAAGTTCGTTTTTTCTTTGACTTTAATATCTTAAACAAGAACCTTGTAAACATAAGGTTAATTCATACATTAACTCTGTAGCCTTGCCGACTTCCACGGGAACGGTCTACTATCAAACTCTTCGAATAAACCTTGACAATATTTATCCGTTTTCTGTAATATAATCTTCAAATGTAATTTTACCTCACAGGAGTTTCTGTTCTGAAGCGCGCTCTCTCTCCACACAGCTGATTCCTGTCAGACCTCAGTTGAAGTGCAAGGCTTCCAGCTGGAGAGCTCGTAACCTAGCAACCAACCGATTGCAAGACTAGAACTGTAACTAACCTTCAGGACTCACAGCGGCCATCTTGGATCTTCTCTTCTTGATTCTTCCTTTGAAATGAGCGCAAGATTACTCTGCAAACCTTCTTCCAGTTTGGGCTTTGCTGTCTCCACTGAGGATATCTCTTTGCTTTTCTCATGCACTTCTTTGATTTGACTTGGCAAGTTTGTGTGGTCATGACAGCTTGTTTGAAAATGTTCCCAGCATTTGAGTGATAGTGTGAAAGAAACAAGTTTTGGCTTGCACAGCTTCAGCATACCAACGGTGAATTGTGATGTTTGTGAGGGTTTAGGGAGTTTTGCGTTCTCCAAGTAAATGTTATTGAAGGAGTTTGCGAGTGTGAGAGTTTGAAAGTCATTGAACTTCACATGTGTGGCGCTTTGTGCTGAACAATTGTCACTGTGGTTGTTGGTATACAGACCCTGCGAGGTCTAAGACTCCAGAGTATATTAAAAGTGTATGAGACACTTGATTTTGTTGTAATTTGTTTAGTAGGTCAACCTGGCGTGGTTGACAAATTCAAGAGTGCGCGTTAAACTGAGTGAAAGGTTTTTCGACTGAGATTTGGCGAGTCCTATGTGCATTAGGACAGACCCATTGATTAGTTGAGAGTAAAATTTGCAGGGCAAATTTTGCTTGCAAATCAGGGGAACTGAGAAAGAAGGAGTAGCTGTTAGAGCAAAAGCCGTCAGTGAAAAATCCATAAGGTTTCTGAAGCGACTGTGTTCCCCTACCTGTAGTAAACAGACAAATTTGGGTTTTGATTTTTGTTGAAGTGCTCGCCATAAATTTTGCATTAGTTGTGAGTGATTCTGAGTTTAGGAGGACAAGCCACAAGACCTTGTCAGCCGCTGTACCTGTAAGTGTGATGTCATTGGAGCCGCTCTGGGATAGGTTGGTTAGTAGGAAGGGTTGCACACAGATTGGCTAACAATAGAGAAGCACAGTTGGTTGAGAAGGTAGACAAAGAGGATCTTGGGATTAAAAGTCACTTTCTGATTATTGAAAACTAGCGTAAAATTGCAAAACTGAGATTTTTCAAAGCTCTAAAGAGTGCCCTAAAAGGGGAAGTGTATATTCCAGCGACAGTAGGGGAAGCTACTCCACCAGAAGGTACACCCACCTATGTAGTATTTGAAGAGCGGGGTGCCGCGTCATGCCCTTGGTTAAAACAGTAGTGCAAAGCGACAGAAAAGGATGGAAGTTTATCGTTTCCTACCCATGGGACATTTAATTTGAGAATTCTAGAGAACCTGAGGAGGATAATGTACTAAGTAAAACCCCTCCCCAGACCAGCACAATTTGAAGCGTTAGCAGTCTGGGAACTAGTAGCTAGACAGCAGCAGAAATTAAAATTTTAAAGAAGAATGAGAAAGGCAGAAAACACACTAGGGGAGGCTAGATGGGACAGTGATCAGAAGTTTTGGAGATCAGAGACTTTACAGGGAATTAAATTGTTTCCTGCAATTACACAGGATAGCAAGAGAGAAGGGAGGAAAACTACCAAGAAGACAAATAGAAGTCCTTCCGAGAATAGAGAGCAGAAATCAAAGGAGACTTTAACCCCCAACAAAGAGTCAGATGATGACGAGTTCATTTTACAGTTGTTGAGGAATCGTCCCCCACCATATGCACCACAATATCGAGTCCCACACAAAAGAAGAATTGCGATACTTGTGCCCAAAAATTACATAGTACACCAAAAGCAAGCAGATATAGCAGACAAATATGAGATAGACCTTGAGAAAACTAAACATTTGAAAAGGAGTTACATATTAGAGTTTGAGACAAAGGACTTTGAACACATGAGATCCGCAGGAATGAAAGCACACCTTAAAGAGTTGCTTCAGAGCATCCAGACATGGAGGGCACTAGAAAAATGGGGAGGCAGATGGGTGAGGAAAAGAGATAAAAAGAAAAAAGATTCTGAAGCTCCCCCTGCAGATACGCCGCAGGCTGGGGAAGCAGTAAAAATACCACTGATGAGAGAAAACCCAGAAGGGAATTTTGTGCATGCCCCTTGGAGCAGAAGTGACATTTTGTAATTTAACAATGACTCCCCCAGATTGAGAGAAAAACCTGTAGAGTGGTACCAGCAAATGGACAGGTTTGTAAAACTTACAAAATGTCTATAGGAAGACGTAAACTCTCTATTAGAGATAGTTGTTCCAGCATACTTGTGGGTAGAGTGCAAGAGGTGTGTAGATTGGCCGTCAAGGGAACCAGCGAGAGATCCAGCTACAGGTACCATCTCCTGAAGTAATGAAATATTACTATAAGGTGATTGAGTTTTTGAAAACCAGAATTTCACCTAAAAACATTGACTGGCAGCACATAGACAGGGCAGGACAGGAAGCTAAGGAATCTATACATGCGTACTATGAGAGATTGTTGCAGGCATTTAACATTATAGTGGTACAGAGACAATTGAGCCGAAGGACATGATTCATTTGTGTGGTCAGATTTGTCGAAGGATTGAGACCTGAAATCAGCCAGATGATTAAGAGCCATTTGATTTGTTGGCAAGCAAAGCCGATTGATGAGGTGTTGCAGTATTCGAAACACTGTAGTGATGAGATTGAGCTGAAGCAGAGAAAGTTGAAGAAGAAGGCGATTGTGATGCAGAATTAAGTGACACAGACAGGGATTCAAAGACGTTTTCTAGCTCAGCAGCAGCAGAGAAACAAATTGTTTCAAAACCAAGCAGAGGTAGAGATTGCGGCGGAATGGGAGGTGTGAATTGTGGTCCTGATTTGAACACCGTAGTGGTGCAAGGTGTGGTGCAGGGAATGAAAAGAATGTTGCCATGTCACGCTTGCGGGGCTTTGGGCATTGGAAACAAGAGTGCCCGATGGTAAGTCAGGGAGGTGTTGTTCAACAAATGAATGATGTCAATTCTTTCCAAAACATGAGAGGGCCACAAATGAGAACCCAAAATCCAAATTTTCAGAATAATGTGAATCCGATGCAAGGGTTGCAGCCCATGCAGCCATTCCAGTTACAGACGCCCCTGACACAGCAGATGCAACCCTAGGTTCAAATGGTGCCTAGACAACAAATTTAAATACCTCAAGCACCTACGGACTAGCAGCAAGTGATGCTCTCTCAGACGGTCCCAGGTCAAAGGTTTAACCAGAGTAATAATACTGTACACCAATTCCCTCTACACAGTGAGGATGAAATAAACAATGATTGGATAAGTGAGAGTTCGGATGATGAGGAGAGTGTGTTGGCCGCATCACTAAAGGTAGATCAGAAAGTTCCCTATGTAAAAGGAAAGGTGTGGGGTCACAAAGTCTAATTTTTGATTGACACTGGAGCTACACACTCCTCAGTAAGGTCAGCACAAGTCCCAAATATGCCTCTTTCAGGGAAAACAGTCCAGATTGTAGGAGTTGCAAACCAGTATTTGACCAACCCAAACACAGAACCAGTCCCAGTAAAAATTGGTAATTACAGGGGATTACACAAATTCGTAGTCTGTGACTCAAGCTCTGTGTCCCTACTGGGAAGGGATTTATTATGCAAAGCAAAATGTACAATTACTTGCTCAAATGATGGCATCGAGATTCAGACAAACAGTGATGATGAAGATGAGAGATCTTCCTTCCAATTTACAGGGATCTGTTGTGGCAAAGGTATGGGATTTTTCAGGAAAAGACATTGGTCTGATAAAAGGGGTTGAGCCAGTTAGAGTTGCAGTCAAGCCAAATGCAGTTTTTCCCCAAATTCTGCAGTATCACATGACAAAAGAGACAACTGAAAGTGTGGCACCAATAAATGCAGAATTTTTAGACAAAGGAGTGCTGAAAGAGGTGCTGAGCAGCCCATGTAATTCACTAATAATGGGACTGCGTAAGCCATGTCGTAAAGTTCAAATTGTTCAAGATTTGAAAAAAGTAAATGACAATGTGGTCAAATATTGCTCAGTGGTACAGAATCCCGCGGTGATCATGTTTCAAATCGCATGTGATGCTGATTGGTTTACTGTGGTGAACCTGTCACAAATGTTCTTTTCCGTACCTCTTCATGAGGATAGCAGATTTATCTTCTGTTTCAAATTCTTAAATCAGGTCTACTGTTGGTGTAGGATCCCACAGAGGTTCTCGGAGTCACCTTCTATTTTCAACCAAATCTTGAAAAAGAATCTATTGTCACTGGAAATGTCTTACCAGTCGACACTGGTTCAGTACATTGACAATTTGCTGATTGCATCCAAAATGAAAGAGGGATGCAAGTATGACACAATTCCATTAACGAACCATTTGGGAGACAATGGTCACAAGGTGTCCCCAGCCAAATTGCCGTACTGTCAGAAAGAAGTGAAATATTTGGGTCATTTGATTAAAAGAGAATTTGGAAAATATCCAGAGAAGGGGTCACAACCAGATTACAAATGACTCCACCGACTACTCAGAGAGATGTTATGATGTTCATGGGAATGGTGAGCTACTGCCGCCAATGGATCCCAACTTTTTCAGTCATTTCAAAGTCCTTGCAGAAACTGACTCACAAGGAGGTCTCAGACCCTTTATTGTTAGATCAAGCCTGTATGAAAGCTTTTGTGAATTTGAAAGAGAGCTTGTGTCAAGCCCCAGCTTTGCGTATGCCTGATTACACAAAACTCTTGTTGTTTTGTCATGAATGTGATGCATGTTCTTTGTCTGTCTTGACTCAAACACATGGCGGTGTAAACCTCCCAGTAACATATGTTTTTCAGCTACTTTGGACCCAGTTGCAGCAGCATTACCCCGCTGTCTGCGGTCTGTTGCAGCAGTTGAACAGAGCCATGCTCAGAGTGAGAGCATTGTGATGGGCTACCCACCTATGATTATGGTCCCACAGTCCATTGAAAGTTTGCTCACTAGGTCCAAGACACAGTATCTGACTAGTGCAAGATTGACTAGATATGAGGCTGCTATACTGGGGTCTCCAAATGTATTGATCATAAAATGTACAGTGCTTAACCCAGCAACTTTGCTTCCAAATGAAAGTGCTAAGATTGATACAATGGATGATACTGAACCTGATTGTCTAGAAGTGACTGAATTGTGCACAAAACCAAAACCCGACATTAGAGATACCTGTTTGGAAGAGAATGACCAAATTGTCTTTGTTGATGTCTCCTGCCTGAGAGATGACATGGGCACATTGAGAGCAGGGTATGCTGTATGTACTATCTCTGGCATATTAGGAGTGTCCTAGCTTCAAGGAGTATTTTCTGCACAAGTGGCAGAGTTGGTAGCTCTTACTAGAGCATGCCATATTTCCGCACAGCTTAAGGTCACCATCTATACAGACAGTCAATATGGATTTGGAATAGTACACAACTTTGGCCAATTGTGGTCACAGAGAGGTTTCCTGACCTCTTCTGGTTCACCTGTGAGAAATGGTGAGAGAATACATGAACTGTTACAAGCCATCCAGTTGCCCAAAAAGATGGCTGTGTTGAAATGCAGTGCACATCAGAGATAACAAGATTTTGTGTCAATGGGTAATTGATATGTAGATCAAGTCACAAGCTTTTGCACATTGAACTGCATATCATTCAAAGAAAAATGGGAACTGTTATCTGAAAATGATTAAATATATGCAAATTATGCAATGCATGTTATAGACACTATGGAAGAGCTAACAACATTACAGGATAACTTGTCTAAGGATGAGCGGAGGGAATGGATTAAGATGAAATGTGTGCAGAGGGAAGATGATGTTTGAGTATCAGAAGAGGGAAAGTGGTTTTGCCCAATGGTATGTTGACTCAAATGGCTAGATATCATCATGGGCAAGCAAATTTCGGAAGGGATGCCATGGCCAGGACATTTAAGCAATTTTGGTTCAATCCAAAGTTTAAACAGGTTGCTGAAGCAATTTGCCACAGGTGCGTCATTTGCCAGCAAATGAACGTGGGAAAAAGAAGAGTACTCAACATAGGCCCCTTCATAAAAGCTGGAGGTCAGTTTAGTAGGATGCAGGTGGATTTCACTGAGATGCCTGCGTGTGGAGGATTGTGATATGTGTTGGTGATTGTGTGTATCTTTAGTAATTGGATTGAGGCTTACCCTACACGAATAAATGACAGCCTCCCAGTAGCAAAACTACTGCTTAGGGAGCTGATACCACGTTTTGGTTTTCCAGTCTCTTTAGAATCAGATTGGGAAGACACTTCAACAATGAATTAATCAAACTGCTATGTTCAGCTTTAAACATTAAGCAGAAACTGCACTGTAGTTACCGCCCTGAAGCCTCAGGACTCGTAGAACAGATGAATGGTACCTTGAAATTGAGCATGACACGAATCTGAAATGGTCTGATGCACTACCGTTAGTTCTGATGTCAATGACGAGCACGCCTGGCAAGAAAACAGGACTGTCACCACACAAAGTCCTCATGGGGAGAGCAATGAGGTTGCCAGCGGATCCCGCAAATGCTCTTGTGAACATTACAGAAGATATGGTATTGGACTACGGCAAAGGTCTGGCTGATGTGGTTTGCTCTTTCTCTCATCAGGTGGATGTTACCACACTGCAACCATCTCAAGACCAGGGACACAACCTAAGAGCAGGTGACTGGGTTGAGATGCAAAAACACATCAGGAAGTTGTGCTTGGACCCTCGGTGGAAAGGCCCTTACCAGGAAATGCTGATCACTATGACAGCTGTAAAGTGTGCTGGACTTCCGAACTGGATCCACGCCAGTCACACTCAGAAAGTACCAAATCCTCCGGAACAAGAAGAAGAGTTGTTGAGAATACCAACAATGTCTAAACACACTCCAGGGATGGAGACAACAGAAAGCAAACTAGAAACTGTGCCTGAGCACCCTACATCCAGCATACCCTCTCCTGTGAGTGACGAAGTTGAAGGGGTACGGCAAAATGACAATGAACCTACGTCAACTGAAGGAATAAGAGAGTCCGGCCAGAGGAGGGCTGTTTTGGAAAAATATGGTCTTGGAAGTCTGAGAGAACAAATGACTGAACCCAGCGGGAAAGGAGTTGAGGCAAATCAAAGCCAAAACTATTTAACTCCACCTGGACCGGTTGCGGAAACGTCAAAAGAAGATGTCTCATGTCTCATGTCCAATACTGAAAAGAGCATTGACAAGAAAGTCATTGAAAGTAGACAAGTGATCAGAAACACAGCCGACAGCAAAGACAGCAATCTCAGTGACAACCATTGAAGAAGAAATTGACACCACAAGAAAAGAAGATTTGAGCGATGGAGAATTAAGTGGTGATCGAAAATTGAAGAGAAAAAGAATCAGAAACCAAGTACTCAGGTCCTGAATGGGCATATGTAACTACCAGTGAGTGGCAGGAAGGATTTCTGAATTTTTATTTTGAACGAGACATTCCAGGTCACTATTTTGGCACTTGAAGAAAGTGAGCTGAACTGTTGAAAGATCCTATGCACTGAGAAAAAGGAAAAAAGAGACAGTGAAATTTTACCGGAAAAGACTTTGATAACCTGATTTGAAAAGCTACTACCTGATTTGACAAGCTGCTAAACAATTTTTGACAAAATTCCTGGAAGAAAGTTTGAAAGCTGTAAATAAGTGCAAACGTTTTTGAAGATTTGCTTTGCTTTGATTTTGCTGTATAGCTGTAACTTTTTCTTTTGCTTCTACTTTCTAATTCTATACAGATCATGGGTTACCATAACCAGCAGGGTGGAAAGAATAGATGCTGTAAATACATGGGTGCTGGTGTGACCATGGTATGCATGAAATTATGTTTGGTATTGATTGCTGGTGTGATTGTTTATGACAAGAATGAGGCCAACCATACCTCAGCTTTACAAACAACTACTGCACTCACAAAAGAAGATACGTTTAAGTTAGATGATAAATACTTACACACACGGAGAGCTTTCTTCTAATGTTTTCTTTCGCTTCCTAAGTGAGTATGTTGAGACAATGGATGCGAAAGATTGTTACGTTTGCACACACATTCCTGCCTTACTCAAAGATTACCAATGGCATGAGTTGTAGTCTGTTATTAACAAGATTTAATAACCAGGAGTACATCCAATATTTCTATTCCAATCATGATGTCATGTTTTCCTTTCTCCCTATAATTCAGTATTTGAGTAAAGTAGCTAAAGATAATAACATAGAATTAGTGAGAGGATTCTTTGAACCTACATTAACTTTTGGGACTGCAAATGGTCACCACAACAATTTAACATGTTTGCTGACACCAGTAGAAAAGAGCTTCTTAGACCACACAGATGATAGAAGGAGGGCAATGAAGGTGAAAATAGATAAAGGGTTAGTTTTAAGAAAGCCAGGAAATGATCATGCATTTAGTGATATAACAAAGCAAGGAAAATCGACAGCAGACAGAGTGTTTGTAGGAACGAGTGAATGTAGGCATGTGTTTTTGTTTCAGTATAAATGGACATTCATATTAAACGGGCAGGATCCTGCAGTACCTGGAGTTTATTACATCTGTGGGCCAAAAGCCTATTACCGTATTCCTAGAGGATGGTATGGCACATATTACTTCGGAATAGTTTTCCCAAAAATGTACCAACTTGAAGGCTTGAGTAAATTACCTAAAATGACTGAATTACATCAGAAAAGACAAAAGCGAGATTTAGTTTCTGAAAAGTTGTTGGAGATATATTTGGAACAATAATTCCTTCAGTGGGAGTTGTTCTGAATTCTATTAACCTCCAGGGTGCCTCGCACGAGCTGGTCTCGTCCTTTCATACGGTTCCCAGGTGCCGAGGACGAGACCAGCTCGTCCTGCACCGGGTCCACGCCGGGAGTGCTCGCGCTCCCCCCTGGGGCCTCCCACTCACCCCCCCAGGGCAGGGATGGAAGGAGAATCGCTTCCCCTTCCACCCCGAACCCCCCAGTGACATCTGGTGACGTCAGCATGCAAATCGCACGCTGACCTCATCAGAGGTCACCTCCGATCGCGCCAGAAGCATACTTCCAGCGCGATCCCAGAATAGAAATGCAAAAGCATTTCTCTTCCGATCGGGAGGTGGGTTGGGGGCAGATCGGCCTAATATAAATTGGGGGGCCAGATTATTTTTTGGCCAGTTCTGCCCCCTGGGGCAAAAACCTCTAGACATCAGGGATATATATATTTTTTTATTTACTTTATGTTTTTATGTATGGGGAGCAACCCCTTAAGCAACGGTCACTCCCCTGGGGGGCAAATTGTATTTAGGCCATTTCTGCCCCCCTTGAGAGCAGATCAGCCTATTTTTATTAGGCCAGTGTGCCCCCAAGGGGTCAGAAACCACTAGACACCAGGGATTTTTTTTTATACTTGCGCATAAGGAGAGTGGCCCCTTGGGCAAGGGCCGTTCCTTGGGGGGGCAAAATATTTTTAGGCCTTTTCTGCCCCCCTTGGGGGCAAATCAGCCTATTATAATTAGGCTGATCTGCCCCCAGGGGGGCAGAAACCTCTAGACACCAGGGATATATCTTTTTTTTGTATTTACTTTATGTTTATATGTATGCGGAGCTACCTCATAGGCAAGGGTCGCTCTCCTGGGGGGCAAATTGGTTTTGGCCCATTTCTGCCCCCGTTGGGGGCAGATTGGCCTATTTTTGTTGGGCCAATCTGCCCCCAAGGGGGGACAACAATCACTAGACACCAGGATTTTTATTTTTTGCATCAATTTCACGCAAGGGGAGCGACCCCTTAGGCAAGGGTCATTCCCCTCGGGGGCAAATTTATTTTAGGCTATTTCTGCCCCCTTGGGGGCAGATTGGCCTATTTTTATTAGGCCGATGTGCCACCAAGGGGATCAGAAACCACTAGGCACCGGGGATTTTTTTTGCTCCAAGGGTCGCTCCCCTGGGGGGGGGCAAATTATTTTAGGCAATTTCTGCTCCCCTTGGGGGCAGATCGGACTATTTCTATTAGGCCGATCTGACCCCAAGAGGGCAAAAACCACTTAGGCACCAGGGATTGGTGTGTGTATGTGTGTGTTTTGTTTGGGTGGGCAGCCCCTTCGGCAGGGGTCGCTCCCCATGGGGGCACATTACTGTTGGCCATATCTGTTCCCCTTTGGGGCAGATCGGCCTATTTTGGAAAGGCCCATCTGCCCCCAGGGGGGGGCAGAAAGCCTGCAAGAGACCAGGGAAGAGTTTTTTTCAAAATAAGAGTGTGGGAGTATGGCCATACCTCCACCCCAAATAAATGGGGCCAAGTTGTTTTGCCCACCAGTGGGCAGATGGGCAATTACCTACGATCCACACCCCAGGGTGCCAGAAAGTCTACTAGATGGCAGGGAATAAAAAATTAAAAAAATAGTGGGGTGGTGGCTACCAACCAGTATGGGCCTGGTTATGCCCCCACCCCAACTGAAGGGGGTAACAGTCTTTCAGCTCACCCCCGCACACTAAAACCTCTTATCCCACGGCAAGCAAGAAGACATTTGATTATTTGGGGTTTTGGTTTTACATTTGGGCCATGAAAACTTGGCTAACTCTCAAAATCGTCCCACTTGGAATGGTGAAGGCTGCACTTTTTGGACTTTGGGACACTGCCATGTGGAAAAATACACAAGACCTAGACACATCTGAAAACTAAACATCTGGGTGATTCCAGGGTGGTGTGCTTCACATGCACCCGCACCATTTTCTTACTCACAATCCCCTGGAAACCTTCAACTTTGCTGGAAATCACACATTTTTCCCACATTTTTGTGATGGAACCTTCCGGAATCTGCAGGAATCCACAAAATACCACCCAGCATTGTGTCATTTATACCGATACAAATTCTGCTGCACTTGTCAGCCTAAAAATGGTTTTTTTTCAAACTGCCCTTTTGGACCCGCTTTGGTTCCCCCTCAATTTCGACATGTTTTTGTCTCTTCCCTGTCATAGGCACTTGGCCCACCTACACAAGTGAGGTATCATTTTTACCGGGAGACTCAGGGTAACATTGGGTGGTAAGAAATTTGTCCCGGGCGGTGATCCAACACAGAAATGTGGGAAAATGTAATTTTTCTTTAGCTAAATTTGAGGTTTGCCGAGGATTCTGGGTAAAAAAACATTGGAGGATCCACGCAAGTCACACCTCCCTGGACTCCCTCTGGTGTCTAGTTTTCAGAAATGTGTCTGGGTTTGGTAGGTTTCCCTAAATAGCTGCTGAGCTCAGGACCAAAAACACAGATGCCCCCGCAAAAACAGGTAGTTTTGTATTTGATAATTTTGAGGTGTCCAGACAGTGTTTTGGGGCATTTCCTTTCGCGGGCACTAGGCACACCCACACAAGTGAGATACAATTTTTATCGGGAGACTTGGGGAAACACTGGGTGGAAGGAAATTTGTGGCTCCTTTCAGATTCCAGAACTTTCTGTCACCAAAATGAGAGGAAAAAGTGTTTTTTTGGCCACATTTTGAGGTTTGCAAAGGATTCTGGGTAACAGAACCTGGTGCGAGCACCACAAGTCACCCCATATTGGATTCCCCTAGGTGTCTAGTTTTCAAACATGCACAGGTTTGGTAGGTTTTCCTAGGTGCCGGCTGAGCTAGAGGCCAAAATCTACAGCTAGGCACTTTGCAAAAAACATGTCAGATTTCAAAGTAAAAATGTGATGTGTCCATGTTGCGTTTCCTGTCGCGAGCATTAGGCCTACCCACACAAGAGAGGTACCATTTGTATCAGGAGACTTAGGGGAACACAGAATAGTAAAGCAAGCGTTATTGCCCCTTGGCTTTCTCTACAATTTTTCCTTCCAAATGTAAGACAGTGTGTAAATGCTTGAGAAATGCCCTGTAATTCACATGCGAGTATGGGCACCCCGGAATTCAGAGATGTGCAAATAACCACTGCTTCTCAACACCTTATCTTACGCCTATTTTAGGAAGGCCCATCTGCCCCCAGGGCAGAAAGCCCACCAGAGACCAGGGAAGATTTCTTTTCAAAATAAGAGGGTGGGAGTATGGCCATACCCCCACCCCAAATAAATGGGGCCAAAGTTGTTCTGCCCACCAGTGGGCAGATGGGCAATTACCTACGATCCACACCCCAGGGTGGCAGAAAGTCTACTAGATGCCAGGGAATTAAAAACAAAACAAAAAATAGTGGGGTGGTGGCTACCAACCAGTATGGGCCTGGTTATGCCCCCACCCCAACTGAAGGGGGTAACAGTCTTTCAGCTCTCCCCCGCACACTAAAACATCTTATCCCACGGCAAGCCAGAGGACATTTGATTATTTTGGGTTTTGGTTTTACATTTGGGCCATGTGAGCTTGGCTGACTCTCAAATTCGTCCCACTTGGAATGGTGAGGGCTGCAGTTTTTGGACTTTGAGATGCTGCCATGTGGAAAAATACACAAGACCTAAACACATCTGAAAACTAAACATCTGGCTGATTCCAGAGTGGTGTGCTTCACATGCACCCGCACCATTTTCTTACTCACAAGGCTCTGCAAACCTCCAACTTTGCTGGAAATCACACATTTTTCCCAAATTTTTGTGGTGGAACCTTCTGGAATCTGCAGGAATCCACAAAATACCACCCAGCATTGTGTCATCTATACCGATACAAATTCTGCTGCACTTGTCAGCCTAAATTTTTTTTTTTCAAACTGCCCTTTTGGCCGTGCTTTGGATCCCCCTCAATTTCGACATGTTTTTGGCTCTTCCCTGTCACAGGCACTTGGCCCACCTACACAAGTGAGGTATCATTTTTACCGATATACTGAGGGTAACGTTGGGTGGTAGGAAATTTGTCCCGGGCGGTGATCCCACACAGAAATGTGGGAAAATGTCATTTTTTTAGCTAAATTTGAGGTTTGCTGAGGATTCTGGGTAAGAAAACATTGGCGGAACCACGCAAGTCACACCTCCCTGGACTCCCTCTGGTGTCTAGTTTTCAGAAATGTCTGGGTTTGGTAGGTTTCCCTAAATAGCTGCTGAGCTCAGGACCAAAAACACAGATGCCCCCGCAAAAACAGGTAGTTTTGTATTTGATAATTTTGAGGTGTCCAGATAGTGTTTTGGGGCATTTCTTTTCACGGGCACTAGGCACACCCACACAAGTGAGATACAATTTTTATCGGGAGACTTGGGGAAACACTGGGTGGAAGGAAATGTATGGCTCCTCTCAGATTCCATAACTTTCTGTCACCAAAATGTAAGGAAAAAGTATTTTTTGGACCAAACTTTGAGGTTTACAAAGGATTCTGGGTAACAAAACCTGGCGAGAGCCACACAAGTCACACCATCCTTGATTCCCCTTGGTGTCTACTTTTAAAAAATGCACAGGTTTGGTAGGTTTCCCTAGATGCCGGCTGAGCTAGAGGCCATAATCCACAGCTAGGCACTTTGCAAAAAAACAGTCTGTTTTCTTTGGGAAAATGTGATGTGACCACATTTTGGTTTTGGGCATTTCCTGTTGCGGTCGCTAGGCCTACCCACACAAGTGAGGTACCATTTTTATCGGGAGGCTTTGGGGAACACTGGGTGGAAGGACATTTGTGGCTTCTCTCAGATTCCAGAACTTTCTGTCACCAAAATGTGAGGAAAAAGTGTTTTGTGGACAAATGTTGAGGTTTGCAAAGGATTCTGGGTAACAGAACCTGGTGAGAGCCCCATAAGTCACTCCATCTTGGATTCCCCTAGGTGTCTAGTTTTCAGAAATGCACAGGTTTGGTAGGTTTCCCCAGGTGCTGGCTGAGCCAGAGGCCAAAATCCACAGCTAGGCACTTTGCAAAAAACAGCTCTTGTTTCTCTGGGAAAATGTGATGTGCCCACGTTGTGTTTTTGGGCATTTCTTGTCACGGGGGCTAGGCCTACCTACACAAGTGAGGTACCATTATTATCGGGAGATATGGGGGAACACTGGGTGGAAGGAAATTTGTGGCTCCCCGCAGATTTCAGAACTTTCTGTCACCAAAATATGAGGAAAAAGTGTTTTTTTAACCAAATTTTGAGGTTTGCAAAGGATTCTGGGTAACAGAACCTGGTGAGAGCCCCACAAGTCACCCCATCTTGGATTCCCCTAGGTGTCTAGTTTCCAAAAATGTGCAGCTTTGGTAGGTTTCCCTAGGTGCCTGCTGAGCTAGAGGCCATAATCCACAGCTAGGCACTTTGCAAAAAAACAGTCTCTTTTCTTTGGGAAAATGTGGTGTGTCCAGGTTATGTTTTGGGGCATTTCCTGTCACAGGCAATAGGCCTACCCTCACAAGTGAGGTCTCATTAGTATCGGGAGACTTGGAGGAACGCTGGGTGGAAGGAAATTTGTGTCTCCTCTCAGATTCCAGAACTTTCTATCACCAAAAGGAGAGGAAAAAGTGTTTTTTTGGCCACATTTTGAGGTTTGCAAAGGATTCTGGGTAACAGAACCTGGTGAGAGCCCCACAAGTCACCCCATCTTGGATTTCCCTAGGTGTCTAGTTTTCAGAAATGCACAGGTTTGGTAGGTTTCCCCAGGTGCCGGCTGAGCTAGAGGCCAATATCCACAGCTAGGCACTTTGCAAAAAGCAGCTCTTGTTTCTCTGGGAAAATGTGATGTGCCCACGTTGTGTTTTTGGGTATTTCCTGTTGCGTCGCTAGGCCTACCCACACAAGTGAGGTACCATTTTTATCGGGAGGCTTTGGGGAACACTGGGTGGAAGGACATTTGTGGTTTCTCTCAGATTCCAGAACTTTCTGTCACCAAAATGTGAGGAAAAAGTGTTTTGTGGACAAATGTTGAGGTTTGCAAAGGATTCTGGGTAACAGAACCTGGTGAGAGCCCCACAAGTCACCCCATCTTGGATTCCCCTAGGTGTCTAATTTTCAGAAATGCACAGGTTTGGTAGGTTTCCCCAGGTGCTGGCTGAGCCAGAGGCCAAAATCCACAGCTAGGCACTTTGCAAAAAACAGCTCTTGTTTCTCTGGGAAAATGTGATGTGCCCACGTTGTGTTTTTGGGCATTTCTTGTCACGGGCGCTAGGCCTACCTACACAAGTGAGGTACCATTATTATCGGGAGACATGGGGGAACACTGGGTGGAAGGAAATTTGTGGCTCCCCGCAGATTTCAGAACTTTCTGTCACCAAAATATGAGGAAAAAGTGTTTTTTTAACCAAATTTTGAGGTTTGCAAAGGATTCTGGGTAACAGAACCTGGTGAGAGCCTCACAAGTCACCCCATCTTGGATTCCCCTAGGTGTCTAGTTTCCAAAAATGTGCAGCTTTGGTAGGTTTCCCTAGGTGCCTGCTGAGCTAGAGGCCATAATCCACAGCTAGGCACTTTGCAAAAAAACAGTCTGTTTTCTTTGGGAAAATGTGGTGTGTCCAGGTTATGTTTTGGGGCATTTCCTGTCACAGGCAATAGGCCTACCCTCACAAGTGAGGTCTCATTAGTATCGGGAGACTTGGAGGAACGCTGGGTGGAAGGAAATTTGTGTCTCCTCTCAGATTCCAGAACTTTCTATCACCAAAAGGAGAGGAAAAAGTGTTTTTTGGCCACATTTTGAGGTTTGCAAAGGATTCTGGGTAACAGAACCTGGTGCGAGCACCTCAAGTCACCCCATATTGGATTCCCCTAGGCGTCTAGTTTTAAAAAATGCACAGGTTTGGTAGGTTTCCCTAGGTGCCGGCTGAGTTAGAGGCCAAAATCTACAGCTAGGCACTTTGCAAAAAACATGTCAGATTTCAATGTAAAAATGTGATGTGTCCATGTTGCATTTCCTGTCGCGAGCATTAGGCCTACCAACGCAAGTGAGGTACCATTTGTATCGGGAGGCTTGGGGGAACACAGAATAGTAAGGCAAGTGTTATTGCCCCTTGTCTTTCTCTACATTTTTTCCTTCCAAATGTAAGACAGTGTGTAAAAAAGACATCTACTTGAGAAATGCCCTGTAATTCACATGCTAGTATGGGCACCCTGGAATTCAGAGATGTGCAAATAACCACTGCTTCTCAACACCTTATCTTATGCCTATTTTGGGAAGGCCCATCTGCCCCCAGGGGGGGCAGAACGCCCACCAGAGACCAGGGAAGATTTTTGTTCAAAATAAGAGGGTGGGAGTATGGCCATACCCCCACTCCAAATAAATGGGGCCAAAGTTGTTCTGCCCACCAGTGGGCAGATGGGCAATTACCTCCGATCCACACCCCAGGGTGGCAGAAAGTCTGCTAGATGCCAGGGAATAAAAAAAAAAAAAAAATTGTGTGGTGGTGGCTACCAACCAGTATGGGCCTGGTTATGCCCCGACACCAACTGAAGGGGGTAACAGACTTTCAGCTCTCCTCCCGCACACTAAAACATGTTATCCCACGGCAAGCAAGAGGACATTTGATTATTTTGGGTTTTGGTTTTACATTTGGGCCATGAGAGCTTGGCTAACTCTCAAAATCGTCCCACTTGGAATGGTGAGGGCTGCACTTTTTGGACTTTGGAACACTGCCATGTGGAAAAATACACAAGACCTAGACACATCTGAAAACTAAACATCTGGGTGATTCCAGGGTGGTGTGCTTCACATGTACCCGCACCATTTTCTTACTCACAATGCCCTGCAAACCTCCAGCTTTGCTGTAAATCACACATTTTTCCCAAATTTTTGTGATGGAACCTTCCGGAATCTGCAGGAATCCACAAAATACCACCCAGCATTGTGTCATCTATACCGATACAAATTCTGCTGCACTTGTCAGCCTAAAAATGTTTTTTTTTAAACTGCTCTTTTGGACTCGCTTTGGTTCCCCCTCAATTTCGACATGTTTTGGCTCTTCCCTGTCACAGGCACTTGGCCCACCAACACAAGTGAGGTATCATTTTTACTGGGTTACTGAGGGTAACGTTGGGTGGTAGGAAATGTGTCCCGGGCAGTGATCCCACACAGAAATGTGGGAAAATTTCATTTTTTTTTGCAAAATTTGAGGTTTGCTGAGGATTCTGGGTAAGAAAGCATTGGAGGATCCAAGCAAATCACACCTCTCTGGACTCCCTCTGGTGTCTAGTATTCAGAAATGTGTGGGTTTGGTAGGTTTCCCTAAATGGCTGCTGAGCTCAGGACCAAAAACGCAGATGCCCCTCGCAAAAACAGGTAGTTTTGTATTTGATAATTTTGAGATGCCCAGATAGTGTTTTGGGGCATTTCCTTTCGCGGGCACTAGGCACACCCACACAAGTGAGATACAATTTTTATCGGCAGACTTGGGGAAACTCTGGGTGGAATGAAATTTGTGGCTCCTCTCATATTCCAGAACTTTCTGTCACCAAACTGTAAGGAAAAAGTGTTTTTTGGACAAATTCTGAGGTTTGCAAAGGATTATATGTAACAGAACCTGGTGAGAGCCCCACAAGTCACCCCATCTTGGATTTCCCTAGGTGTCTAGTTTTCAGAAATGCACAGGTTTGCTAGGTTTCCCCAGGTGCCGGCTGAGCTAGAGGCCAAAATCCACAGCTAGGCACTTTGAAAAAAGCAGCTCTTGTTTCTCAGGGAAAATGTGATGTGCCGACGTTGTGTTTTTGGGTATTTCCTGTTGCGGTCGCTAGGCCTACCCACACAAGCGAGGTACCATTTTTATCGGGAGGCTTTGGGGAACACTGGGTGGAAGGACATTTGTGGCTTCTCTCAGATTCCAGAACTTTCTGTCACCAAAATGTGAGGAAAAAGTGTTTTGTGGACAAATGTTGAGGTTTGCAAAGGATTCTGGGTAACAGAACCTGGTGAGAGCCCCACAAGTCACCCCATCTTGGATTCCCCTAGGTGTCTAGTTTTCAGAAATGCACAGGTTTGGTAGGTTTCCCCAGGTGCTGGCTGAGCCAGAGGCCAAAATCCACAGCTAGGCACTTTGCAAAAAACAGCTCGTGTTTTTCTGGGAAAATGTGATGTGCCAACGTTGTGTTTTTGGGCATTTCTTGTCACGGGCGCTAGGCCTACCTACACAAGTGAGGTACCATTATTATCGGGAGACATGGGGGAACACTGGGTGGAAGGAAATTTGTGGCTCCCCGCAGATTTCAGAACTTTCTGTCACCAAAATATGAGGAAAAAGTGTTTTTTTAACCAAATTTTGAGGTTTGCAAAGGATTCTGGGTAACAGAACCTGGTGAGAGCCCCACAAGTCACCCCATCTTGGATTCCCCTAGGTGTCTAGTTTCCAAAAATGTGCAGCTTTGGTAGGTTTCCCTAGGTGCCTGCTGAGCTAGAGGCCATAATCCACAGCTAGGCACTTTGCAAAAAAACAGTCTGTTTTCTTTGGGAAAATGTGGTGTGTCCAGGTTATGTTTTGGGGCATTTCCTGTCACAGGCAATAGGCCTACCCTCACAAGTGAGGTCTCATTAGTATCGGGAGACTTGGAGGAACGCTGGGTGGAAGGAAATTTGTGTCTCCTCTCAGATTCCAGAACTTTCTATCACCAAAAGGAGAGGAAAAAGTGTTTTTTTGGCCACATTTTGAGGTTTGCAAAGGATTCTGGGTAACAGAACCTGGTGCGAGCACCTCAAGTCACCCCATATTGGATTCCCCTAGGCGTCTAGTTTTAAAAAATGCACAGGTTTGGTAGGTTTCCCTAGGTGTCGGCTGAGTTAGAGGCCAAAATCTACAGCTAGGCACTTTGCAAAAAACATGTCAGATTTCAATGTAAAAATGTGATGTGTCCATGTTGCATTTCCTGTCGCGAGCATTAGGCCTACCAACGCAAGTGAGGTACCATTTGTATCGGGAGGCTTGGGGGAACACAGAATAGTAAGGCAAGTGTTATTGCCCCTTGTCTTTCTCTACATTTTTTCCTTCCAAATGTAAGACAGTGTGTAAAAAAGACATCTACTTGAGAAATGCCCTGTAATTCACATGCTAGTATGGGCACCCTGGAATTCAGAGATGTGCAAATAACCACTGCTTCTCAACACCTTATCTTATGCCTATTTTGGGAAGGCCCATCTGCCCCCAGGGGGGGCAGAACGCCCACCAGAGACCAGGGAAGATTTTTGTTCAAAATAAGAGGGTGGGAGTATGGCCATACCCCCACTCCAAATAAATGGGGCCAAAGTTGTTCTGCCCACCAGTGGGCAGATGGGCAATTACCTCCGATCCACACCCCAGGGTGGCAGAAAGTCTGCTAGATGCCAGGGAATAAAAAAAATTAAAAAAAATTGTGTGGTGGTGGCTACCAACCAGTATGGGCCTGGTTATGCCCCGACACCAACTGAAGGGGGTAACAGACTTTCAGCTCTCCTCCCGCACACTAAAACATCTTATCCCACGGCAAGCAAGAGGACATTTGATTATTTTGGGTTTTGGTTTTACATTTGGGCCATGAGAGCTTGGCTAACTCTCAAAATCGTCCCACTTGGAATGGTGAGGGCTGCACTTTTTGGACTTTGGGACGCTGCCATGTGGAAAAATACACAAGACCTAGACACATCTGAAAACTAAACATCTGGGTGATTCCAGGGTGGTGTGCTTCACATGCACCCGCACCATTTTCTTACTCACAATGCCCTGCAAACCTCCAGCTTTGTTGTAAATCACACATTTTTCCCACATTTTTGTGATGGAGCCTTCCGGAATCTGCAGAAATCCACAAAATACCACCCAGCATTGTGTCATCTATACCGATACAAATTCTGCTGCACCTGTCAGCCTAAAAATGTTTTTTTTTAAACTGCCCTTTTCGACTCGCTTTGGTTCCCCCTCAATTTCGACATGTTTTGGCTCTTCCCTGTCACAGGGACTTGGCCCACCAACACAAGTGAGGTATCATTTTTACTGGGTTACTGAGGGTAACGTTGGGTGGTAGGAAATGTGTCCCGGGCAGTGATCCCACACAGAAATGTGGGAAAATGTCATTTTTTTAGCTAAATTTGAGGTTTGCTGAGGATTCTGGGTAAGAAAGCATTGGAGGATCCAAGCAAGTCACACCTCCCTGGACTCCCTCCGGTGTCTAGTATTCAGAAATGTGTGGGTTTGGTAGGTTTCCCTAAATGGCTGCTGAGCTCAGGACCAAAAACGCAGATGCCCCTCGCAAAAACAGGTAGTTTTGTATTTGATAATTTTCAGATGTCCAGATTGTGTTTTGGGGCATTTCCTTTCGCGGGCACTAGGCACACCCACACAAGTGAGATACAATTTTTATCGGCAGACTTGGGGAAACTCTGGGTGGAAGGAAATTTGTGGCTCCTCTCATATTCCAGAACTTTCTGTCACCAAACTGTAAGGAAAAAGTGTTTTTTGGGCACATTTTGAGGTTTGCAAAGGATTATGGGTAACAGAACCTGGTGAGAGCCCCACAAGTCACCCCATCTTGGATTTCCCTAGGTGTCTAGTTTTCAGAAATGCACAGGTTTGGTAGGTTTCCCCAGGTGCCGGCTGAGCTAGAGGCCAAAATCCACAGCTAGGCACTTTGCAAAAAGCAGCTCTTGTTTCTCTGGGAAAATGTGATGTGCCCACGTTGTGTTTTTGGGTATTTCTTGTCGCGGGCGCTAGGCCTACCCACACAAGTGAGGTACCATTTTTATAGGGAGACTTGGGGGAACCCTGGGTGGAAGGAAATTTGTGGCTCCCCTCAGATTTCAGAACTTTCTGTCACCAAAATATGAGGAAAAAGTGTTTTTGTAACCAAATTTTGAGGTTTGCAAAGGATTCTGGGTAACAGAACCTGGTGAGAGCCCCACAAGTCACCCCATCTTGGATTTCCCTAGGTGTCTAGTTTCCAAAAATGTGCAGGTCTGGTAGGTTTCCCTAGGTGCCGGCTGAGCTGGAGGCCAAAATCCACAGCTAGGCACTTTGCAAAAAAACGGTCTGTTTTCTTTGGGAAAATGTGATGTGTGCAGGTTATGTTTTTGGGGCATTTCCTGTCACAGGCGATAGGCCTACCCTCACAAGTGAGGTCTCATCAGTATCTGGAGACTTGGGGGAACGCTGGGTGGAAGAAAATGTGTGGCTCCTCTCAGATTCCTAAACTTTCTGTCATCAAAATGAGAGGAAAAAGTGTTTTTTTGGCCACATTTTGAGGTTTGCAAAGGATTCTGGGTAACAGAACCTGGTGAGAGCCCCATAAGTCATCCCATCTTGGATTCCCCTAGGTGTCTAGTTTCCAAAAATGCACAGATTTGGTAGGTTTCCCTAGGTGCTGGCTGAGTTAGAGGCCAAAATCTACAGCTAGGCATTTCGCAAAAAACATGTCAGATTTCAATGTAAAAATGTGATGTGTCCATGTTGCGTTTCCTGATGCAAGCATTAGGCCTACCCACGCAAGTGAGGTACCATTTGTATCGGGAGACTTGGGTGAACACAGAATAGTAAAGCAAGCGTTATTGCCCCTTGTCTTTCTCTACATTTTTTCCTTCCAAATGTAAGAGTGTGTAAAAAAGACATCTACTTGAGAAATGCCCTGCAATTCACATGCTAGTATGGGCATCCCGGAATTCAGAGATGTGCAAATAACCACTGCTTCTCAACACCTTATCTTATGCCTATTTTGGAAATACAAAGGTTTTCTTGATACCTATTTTTCACTCTTTATATTTCAGAGAATGAATTGCTGGGTACCCGGTATAGAATGAAAACGCATTGCAAGGTGCAGCTCATTTATTGGCTCTGGGTGCCTAGAGTTCTTGGTGAACCTACAAGTCATATATATATATATATATAGATATATATATATATATATATATATGCAACCAGAAGAGTCCAGCAAATGTGACGGTATATTGCTTTAAAAAATCTGACATTGCAGGAAAAAGTTACAGAGTAAAACGTGGAGAAGAATGGCTGTTTTTTTCTCTTCAATTTCAACATTTTCTTATTTCAGCTGTTAATTTCTGTAGGAAACCCTTGTAGGGTATACTCAAAGTACCCCTTGCTGAATTCAGAATTTTGTCTACTTTTCGGAAATGTTTTGCTTTCTGGGATCCAGCATTGGTTTCACACCCATTTCTGTCACTAACTGGAAGGAGGCTGAAAGCACACAAAACTGTAAAAATGGGGTATGCCCCAGTAAAATGCCAAAATTGTGTTGTAAAATGGGGTTTTCTGATTCAAGTCTGCCTGTTCATATATACCAGATAATACCAAAGCAATTAGAGGCTTTATTAACAATCTAACTAATGGAAAGGCTGATTTAAAAGAAGTAACCGAACCTGGTTTGTGGGGAAATGTTGGAAAAAGCATTGCTTCTGTGGGTAATTGGCTCGCAACCTGGGAAAAGGGATAGTAATTAAAATAATACAAGCGATGTTAATTATTGTGATTTGCTTAATTGGAATATGAGGAATACATAAATTGTATAATGTGATTAAAATGAAAATATTGAAAAAGAATCAGAGGAGGGAAGAATTTAAAATGGAAAAATTATTTAGGGAAAATAAAAGGGGGAAAAGGATTAAAAAAAATGTGTAAGGGACTGAATTTTGAAAATGTGCATGTTAAAATAATTAAATTTATTTGGGAAATGTAAATGTGATGACATATTTAGTCATCATGGGAGGGATTGTGAGCGCGAAATTGCTGCTCATAATTATTTCAAGTATTTCTGTATTTTACATAGAAAATTAATTAACATAGAAAATAATGTGAAACTTGAAAATGTGCCTACTTGAATGGCCGTCATATACTACAAAAACATTCACTAGAAGTATATTGATGATCGTTTAGAGTTTATATGAAAGTTAAAATGCAGTAATATGTCATACTTGCAGTTAACTTTTATGTATTTGCTTAAAATAATTGTAGGCATCAAGTTAGCGAGGTCTAGGCCTTAATGAATGCACTGCCAAATATTGAAAAATGCAACGTTAGTATAAAATGATCTCATGCTTGCTAAATGACAAATGCATTGTATTAACTGAAGGTTGACCGGGTCCTGCAGTAACAAAATGTTATTCTCTCTAGTAAATGTGTGTAAAATCTGAATGTTCTCAAACTGTTACAAATCTTAACGTGAAGCGTATGGGAAAACAACGTTCCCAGGAACTAACAATGGACCCACTGACGGAAGGATGTAAAATCGATTCTCAATGTATCAAACAATATGCGTAAACAGAGAAGAGCCAATCATCAATCTGTGAAAGACTGTCTAGTTCTATCTTAGATTTGGAAAATACATTTTATTGGACTAATGGCTATCGCACGATTCTCTTGACCAACGAGAAAGTGGGACAACTTTAACTTAGCCGCACTGCTTTTGGAGTTCTGGGTCACTCTTCGACACCCTGTCATTCCTTGACAGATCCAGATTCTCTTGACATTCGCCAGACATTCTGGTATTTTAATATCATAGTTTACTTTTCTTATGCGCCATGCAGTGGTGCTGGTGCTTACTTTTGCACTCAATGCTTAGAGCCTGTAGCACTTTGCTACCTGCCTTAGATATTTCTTCCTGATGGTTCAGAGAGCTTAAAGTCCCCAATTCCAAACCATTACCTCTCCCCTTCCATGCCCTGATGCTGATGTCCGCCTGACGAAGACCAACACCGCTTACTGATCCATATGGAAAGGTATAATGCTGTGAATGTTTTATTGTTGATTTGTCTTTTGTTTCCAGGTACCAACTGCTGCTTTTTGATAGAGCCATAGATAGATGTTTTCCAAATTTGTGTCATTCTAAAACTTTTGCGTGAAGCCCAACATGCTAATGCTAATCTGGAGTTAGTGAGGTATCCCTCCACTCATCTGCTTAACAATCTGATGTCATTCAATTGTTGATTCAAATGTATGCTATTTCCATTGCGCAATTACTCTTGCTATTAATTTGTACTTTAGGTATAGAAAGTCTGGTCATAAATGCTCTAATTAAGTTGAGATTCTTTAGACGATTCGGTCAACCAGTATTGTTGTTGTATGTTTATCATGTGGTTTTGAGACTAATTTACGTGATCTTAGCACTGTTAATGTAGGGAAATAAAGCTTCTAACTGATACTAAAGGTGTGGTTATTCATGACCAAAAGGGTCATGGTGTGTGAATTTACTGACTCTAATAAATTTATATTGTTGTTTATTGATGTTGATGTAATGTAGGGACTTAGGGCGTGATCATCTTAACAGGGTCAATTGACCCCCATCTATCTGCGTGTCTCCTTATTAAATATCGTCTGGTGAAAAACATAAGTCTTGACGCGCTGCCGCAGTGGTAAGTAATTTAAATATTTCTCAGTAACAGCCTGTAGGTCTTGATGTCTGCCCCGCCTGCTACCCTATTCTCCATCTGAGCTAAGTTATTTTGTAACTATACCTTCACAAAGGTAGCAGTTGGGGTCCTTGTTTGCTTTTCAACACCTTCTGAAACCATCTGAATAAGCAGAACTCTTTACATCAACAGAGCCTGAGTGGGGTACAGGTAGGTGGAGGCTACCTTAGATCTTTATAGATCTTGCTAGAAATTACACACAAAACAATAACCTATTCCCTGCAAAGCCAAACATGTAAACAAACCAGCTGAACATCTGACCTTCTACCCGAAATCCTTTATGCAGCAGACCACTAGTGCAAATACCCAGCGCTGACTTCCTGTGCGAACTCCCCTCCAAGCCACACCTGGAAGAGGAAAGCTCGAGCTGCATGCTCATAAGTTTCTTGGCCTCTGTACTGAAGCTAGTAACAGTGATTTAATTTGTATGATAATTATGGTGGCTTTGAGTGAACCTGTATGAGAGACGCAAACTCAATAATAAAAACACGACGCAGAAATGAAGGTTTTACATTTATTAGCGCATAAACGTAGTACTGCAATAATCAAGTGTGACTTTAACCGAACTAATAAAGATTGTACGGGGACAAATGTGCCCTCAGAGTAGTTTGCCAACATTATAAGCGTGCTTTATATAATGTGATGTATTAGAATTGCACTGATCTGACATAATCGTAAACGTGCGCTATGATTTGCTTACGTGAAAATGTTTTAGCTTAGCATAACTTTAGCGAAGGCTTCGGCCTAGTTGCTTGTCTCACGGTCTAGATGCTCGTATTTTTCCACTGTGCTAATAAACGTGTATTCTTGCTTGAAGCTGTACTTTTCCAGTGAGACCGGCTCACATGCTTATCTTTAAGGTTTCGTGCCAGCCTGGCATCTTTTTTCGTTGCTCCAAGGTCAATCTGCAGGTGCGGACAATGGAAGCTCTGAAAGTGAGTTAATTGGTAAAATATGTTGCAACTTACGTACCCGTCTTCAAGGATAATGTATGCCCAGGTGGAAGCTTGTAAACTGTTGTTTTTGATTGGACAATTTGAAGCTAACCTATGAACCCTCCAATGGAAGACCCTACTGGATTTGAACTGTTGTCTATAAAAACCAGGTGCACAAGGAGAAAGTACGCCATTATTGGACATTGCCCATCGAGACATTGCAGATTTTATGGCCCATCGTGCTGCGACGCCATTTTGAATGAGACTTTGATGCTTTCTCTAGTCGAGAGAAAGAGACTTAAAAATAATTCTGGCCCTAGAGACTTTAACTTTGATTTGCCCCTTTGCATGAAGTAGTAGTTCATCTTGCCGCTGTGAGGCAATTGCCCCGTTCACCCTACCCCTTTGCCCCGTCCCATGCTGATCGTATCCGGTACCTGTGAGACGAAGACTTCCTTGAATGCTGATCGAATTTGGTAAATATGAAAGGAAAATGTACAATTGCATTGTGTTTTCTTTTTAGGTAACCAACTGCTGATTTTTGATGAGAGCCCTAGTTAGGAGTTTTCCAAATTAATGTTGCTAAATTGTTTTTGCATGAAGTCCCACATGCTGATGCTAATTTGAGGTTAGATGAGGATCTATTTGATGCACAATGCAATTTGAGACCTTGTTATGCTGACTAATGTATGCAATTAGTTCGTTACAGATTATTGTTTTAGTAGTTTGTGTTGCCATTATAGAAGGCATTATTATCCAAATGCTGCATAGATTGCATCTTTTCCACCGATATGGACAGCTATTAATGTTCATTTACATATATCATTTGGTGTTGAGACACATTTACATTGTGCTAGCTTTGTTAATATAGGGAAATAAATTCACTAACTTTGCATAATTTGGTGTGGTTATTCATGACCTAAAGGTCATGGTTTCGTCGAAATGTATTCTGGACTAATTGTGAAGTGTTATGTTGACCATGGTATTGCTTATGTTCGATATTGATGATTAGAGGTTGGATCAAACTGATTTCCTCTCTCGGGTAAGGAGAGCCCCACTTGGTCAAAAGATTCGTCGACCTAAGAGCGTCCAAATACAGGTAAATTATATGGTCGGAACGCTCTATCAGTAGATGGTAGCAGAGGACGGTATATGGTGTTGAATTAACGGTTTCGTCCTTTGGGACCCTGTTCGAGAGGTTGAATTACATTTTTCTTGGATAAAACAGATTGAGAGAATGATGATGGGCTAAGTCCACCGCGACTTTCCCGGGATCCCGGAGCTTGCGAATGGAGAGAATGGAGATGTGGAATCGGCGTTGGTGGTACTAGTGACGGTATGAGTGAAGTTAGGGTTTTGCGCTTGCACAGCTTATTGCCGCAGATTGTGTGAAAAGGTTGCGAGGATTTTAGAGAATAGCGGAGGTGCGACTCCAAGTGTAGAAATAGGGAAGTCGTCGAACTTCATAGAGAATAGCGGAGGTGCGACTCCGAGTGTGAGAGTAGGGAAGTCGTCGTACTTCATGTGCATGTGGCGCTTTGTGCAGGAAAAAGGTCCACGTGGTTGTTGTTGTTGAGACGGGCCCTGCGAGGTCAAGAGACTCCGGAGTATGTTGAAAAGTGTATGAGACACTTGTTTTATGTTGTGGTCTGGTCGGTTTAGTAGGTTGATCGGGCGTGGTCAACGAGTCGGTACGTATGTTAAGGGAGTGAAAGAAACTTCGACTTCGGGCTTTGACAAATTCTAAGTGCACTAGAATAGATCATTGACAAGTTGAGAGCAGAGTCTGCGGGTCAGATTTGCTTGCGAAAGTGGGGACCGAGAAAGATGGAATAACTGCCGAGGCTAGTGAAAAATCCCTAAGGTCCTAAAGCGATTGTGTTACCCTTCCTGTAGTAAACCGACAGATCTGTTTTATTATTATTTGGTTGCTCGCGATACATGCCAAGTTGTTACGAGAGGAGCTGAGTGAAGGAGGACAAACCGCGAGGCTTTGTCAGCCGCAGTGTGTGTGAGTGTGACGTCACTAGGAGCCGCGCTGGGATAGGTTGGTTGCAGAGAAGGGTCGCGCACGGATTGGACGCAGTCCGTGGGGCTCGATTGGAAGGGGAAAGGCAAGCGAAGAGTATTCCGGGAATTAAAGTCACTTATTGATTACAAATTTTGTGAAATAAAAGACGAGAAAATGAAATTTTTGAAAGCATTAAAGAGTGCGATGAAGGGGGAGTCTTACATTAAAGCGAGCGTAGGAGAGGAGACGCCACCCGAAGGTACACCAGCTTACATTGTGATGGAAGAAAAGGGGGTAGCTCCGTGGCTTTGGCTAAAGCAATGGCACAAACTAACAGAGAAACATGGGAGCGTAGCGTTCCCGATCCATGGGACATTCAATATAAGGATCCTAGAGAATTTGAGATTCGCGATGTACGACATGAAGGTACCTCCAAGGCCAGCACAGTTTGAGGCTCTAGCGATTTGGGAACTAATAGCTAGACAGCAACAGCAAAAGAAGTTCGAGACCAGGATAAGAAAAGTAGAAAAGACACTAGCGGACGCTAGGTGGGATAATGCACAGAAGGTGTGGAGGTCAGATGTATTGCAGGGGATAAAAATGTTTCCCGCAATTGTTGAGGAAGAAAAGGAGACAGGTAAGAAAGCCACCTGTAAGACAAAAGGGAGGTGTTTCAAAGATAGAGAAGACGAATCAGAGGATGAGGAGTTCATCACTCAGTTGCTGAACGACCGTCCACCACCTTATGCGGAAAATGAACAAGGTCCAAGTACCAGTTCTGCCCCTCCGGCACCGGCACAGAATAATGAAACCCCGAATTCAGAAACGCCATCGGGATCTAAAGACCCGAGTTTACTGTTCACCCCACAGATACCGCAGATTAGGAGAATATATCCAGATGTGCCTGTGTTGAAACCAGCAGAAAGTTATCAGCCGCAGGTCCCAAGGTACTACAGCAGTGACAACGGTACGGGAATGATTCTAGATCCAACCGTAATGGGAGTACAGGGTGGTCGCAACACAACATTGGCACAAGCTGAATCAACACAGCTTTTGATGCCTCAAAAGCAGATGCAAGGGGAAATCGCACATGCTCAGACGACAGGAAGTCAGATGGGCATGCCGGCAATGATGACCCATAGTGTGGGAATGAACATGCCTCAGAACCTGGGAAATGGACAGAACGCAGATGCGATATCCCTACCCATTATTGTAGGTCCACCGGTACCTTTGTACATTCAGCCTAACTCAGGTATGAGCGGTCAGGGATCAGTGGTGCAGAATGGGATGGAAAGAAGGTACATACAAAACACTCCAGAGACAACTCCGATAGTGGCTCAGCCAACTGGATCTGGGTCCTTGATGGAGTTTAGTCCCATATGTGCTCAGTCAACAGTGGTGAGGTCGAGTCCCCCACTGATGATACCGCTGTCATCGAACACTGAGAAGTTGCCACAACCATCAATGGCAGTCGATGTGAATGCTACACTGATGGGGTTGAATGCGCAACAGCTGACACAATGGTTCAACAGTCTGAATTCCACACAAAGCTCAGCCAGCGGGAAGGGAGAAGACTATCTGAATAGGGTCAGGTTGGGCATGGAAGCAGAAGAATTGGTGGAAGGGACTATGGGTTTGAATAGGTTAGAGTCCTACTCAGAAGAAGAGCTGAGGTATTTATGTCCCAGGATTACGAGAGAAGTGAACAAGGTACATAGAAGGTTGCAAGAAATAGCTGACAAAAACGGGGTTGAGATAGACAAGACAAAACACTTGAGCAGGAGCTATAGATTGGATTTCGGGACCACAGACTTTGAACACATGAGGTCAGCAGGCATGAAAACGCACCTTAGAGAATTGCTGCAGAGTGCACAAGTGTGGAGGTGCTTAGACAAATGGGAGAGCAGATGGGCGAGGAAAAAGGAAAAGAAGAAAGACAATGTCCCAGAGCACAACGAGAAAAGGCCACAGAGTAGTGATGCAATAGCCATGTTACCAATGAGGGAGACAGCAGGGGGAAAATTAATACATGTACCGTGGCACAGAAGTGACATTCAGGGGGTCATTCTGACCCTGGCGGCCGGTGGCCGCCAGGGCCACCGACCACGGGAGCACCGCCAACAGGCTCGCGGTGCTCCGACGAGCATTCTGACCGCGGCGGTTCAGCCGCGGTCAGAAGCGGCAAGTCGGCGGGCTCCCGCCGACTTACCGCTGCTCGGGGGAATCCTTCATGGCGGCGGAGCGCGCTCCGCCGCCATGAGGATTCTGACAGCCCCTACCGCCATCCTGTTCATGGCGGGAAACCCGCCATGAACAGGATGGCGGTAGGGGGTGCCGCGGGGCCCCTGGGGGCCCCTGCAGTGCCCATGCCAATGGCATGGGCACAGCAGGGGCCCCCGTAAGAGGGCCCCGCAAAGTATTTCAGTGTCTGCCATGCAGACACTGAAATACGCGACGGGTGCAAACTGCACCCGTCGCACCCCTGCAACTACGCCGGCTCAATTCTGAGCCGGCGTCCTCGTTGCAGGGGCATTCCCTCTGGGCCGGCGGGCGCTCTTTTGGAGAGCGCCCGCCGGCCCAGAGGAAATGTTAGAATGGCCGCCGCGGTCTTGTGACCGCGGTGCGGTCATTTGGCGGCGGAACCTTGGCGGACGGCCTCCGCCGTCCGCCAAGGTTAAAATCAGGCCCTCAGTCTTTTACGGATGATTTTCCCAAACTGAGAGAGAAACCGATTGAATGGTATCAACAGACTGATAGGTTTGTGAAGCTTGCAAAATGTCTTTGGGAAGACCTGAACACCCTCTTTGAGATTGTGGTTCCGGCAGATTTGTGGGAAGACTGCAAAAGGGCTGTAGGTTGGCCGACAAGTGAACCAGAGAGAGACAGGGATACAGGTGCACCATCACCTATGGTAATGAGTTTGTACTATAAGGTGATTGAGCACTTGAAGACGAAGGTTGCCGCGAAAAATGTGGATTGGCAGAAGATTGATCGAACTGCCCAAGAGGCTAAGGAGTCGATTCACAGTTACTATGAGAGGTTGTTGAAGGCGTTCAAGAACTACAGTGGCACGGAAACAATAGAGGCGAAGGACATGCTTCATTTTGTGTTTAGATTTGTGGAAGGGCTGAGACCAGAGATAAGTCAGATGATAAAGACGCATTTGATTTGTTGGCAGTCGAAGCCGATTGATGAGGTGTTGACGTATGCGAAATACTGTAGCGACGAAATTGAAGTGAAACAGAAAAAGTTGAAAGAGAAAGTGATGGTGATGCAACTCAAGGCAGCTCAGACAGGTTTGCAAGGGTTGCAAGGTTTCTCACAGCAGATACCGCAGATGCAGCCGCAGGGAAATATGGTGTTTCAGCCACAGGCGAGAGGCAGAGGAAGAGGAGGCTTTGGGAGTAATGGTCTGGATTTGAACACTGTTGTGATTCCGAATGGTGTGCAGGGAATGAAAAAGGTGACGCCGTGTCACGTGTGCGGAATCGTCGGACATTGGAAACGCGAGTGCCCGATGGTGGTGCAGGAAGGTGTAGGTGTTGGTCAGCAAAACAATGATGTCAATGCATTTCAGACAATGAGGGGACCGAAAATGAGAGGTCCAAACCCAAATTTTCAGACCGTGAATCAGCTGCAAGGATTACAGCCCATGCAGCCGCAGCAGATGCAGATGCCCCGTATGCAGATGACGCAAATGCAGCCAATGCAACAGCAGTTTCCCATGGTACCTAATCAGCCAATGCAAATACCCTTGGCACCAATGAATCAGCAGCAAGTGATGGTTCCTCCACAGGTCTCGGGTCAGGTGATGAACACAAATGGCACAGTACAACAGTTCCCATTACACAGTGAGAATGGAACAGACAATGTATGGGAGAGTGAAAGTTCAGATGAGGAGGGAAATTGTGTGCTTGCAGCATCCCTGGAAGTTGATCAAAAGGGTCCGTATGTGGAGGGAAGAGTAATGGGTCATTGTGTCTCATTCTTGGTTGACACAGGAGCCACACGTTCAACTGTTAGGAGCATTGAAGTACCAAATTTGCCCCTCTCAGGGAGAACAGTTCAAGTAGTGGGAGTAGCAAACAGGCACCTGACGAACCCAATCACAGATCCAGTACCAGTCAGAATTGGTAACTATCAAGGGTTACACAGTTTTGTGGTATGTGACACAAGCCCGATAGCACTGCTAGGGAGAGACCTATTGTGCAAATTGGGATGTTCGATTATGTGTTCGAACGATGGAATTAAAATTCAAACGAGCAGTGATGGGGAAGAAGAGGACAGCGTAGAAGGGGACGAGATGGAAACTGTCAATGAAGAATATCCTCTGATTAACCTTTTTCCGATGATAACTGAAGAGGATATTCCAGCTGAGTTACGGGAAACAGTCGGAAAAGAAGTGTGGGATATGACAGGAAAGGAGGTGGGATTGGTGAAAGGAGTGGAACCAGTGAAAGTGACCGTAAAACCCAATGCAACCTTTCCCCAGACCCCACAATACCAAACAGGAGGTATTCCGGTCCAGAATGGGCATATGTAGTCAATGACGATTGGACAGACGAATTTGTATCTCTTAGCCTCGAGAACGAAGAAGAAGAGATACCAATAGAAAAGAAAAGTTTTATGGACACTGTTGATTGAAAAGCTGGTAAATGACATTGCTTGCTATAATCTAACGTGATACAACCAGCTGAGACATTGCTGAGACATTGCTAAAACCGGATGAGACATTTGCTAACTTGATAAGACTTTGATAACCTGATTGACTTTAAAACAGATTTGAGACCACGTTGCCGACTTGAGACTTTGCTGCTAACCGATAAGTGACTGGCCTCCTGAGGAAGACTGTGTGAACATTGCGCTCGTTCAGCTTTGTAACTAATTGCCACATCGTTTCTTTTATAAGTGTTTTCAGCTCTCTGATTCTATACAGATCATGACTAGGTACGCTACACAACACAGTAGAGTGAAATGTTGTAAATATGCGTGTATAGGCTTGATAATTGCATGTATAATAATAATACTGGCAATAGTGCTTGGAATGCATGGTAAGGGTGAGAATGAGAAAATTGATGCTTCTACTTTTGCTCCTGTTACTGTCACTGAACTAACTGCATTGAAAAGACTAGAATTAGATGAGAGACACTTGCATGAGAAGAAGGGACTTTCGTATAATGTTTTCTATCGCTTGCTAACAGAATATGTTGAGACTATGGATGCGAAAGATTGTTACGTGTGTACACAGATACCAACATCAGTAACTGAAGGGGTGACTTATCATCACATGCCTCTTACATATGGGATTACATGTAGTATAGTAACTTCTAGATTTTATGGTCAAACTAACATACAGTATTTCTATTCAAATTATGATGTTACCTTTGCATATGTTCCTATAATAACGCAGCTAAGCCAGATTGCTAAAGATTGGGATGCTAAAATAATGAGGGAATTTTTCGAGCCAATGCAACCTTTTGAAACGGCTCACGCTCATAGGGAAAACCTTACTTGCTCGCTCTCTGCAGTAGAAATAAGCTTTTTAGATCGCACAGATGATAGAAGGGCACAAATGAATGCGAAATTAGAAAAGGAGCTACATAAGAGGACTTCAGTAGATAATTATGCTTTTGCCGCAATAAGAACACAAGGGAAAATAGCTTTAGATGCTTGGCATGTAGGGAAATTTTGTATATATCGTGGTGAGTCTTATTATGATAATATTTTTGTAGGTGCGAGTGAATGTAAACACACGTTTATCTTTAAGGCCAAATGGACATTCATGCTGAACGGACTTGACCCTGTCATACCAGGTGTATATTACATTTGTGGGTATAATGCCTATTATCGTCTTCCAAAGGGATGGTGGGGGAGATGTTATTTGGGTATAGTATTCCCAAAGGTTTATCAACTGGATGACCTATCGGTGATTCCAAAGACGTCTGGATCTCATCGTATCCAGAAAAGAGAGACCACAGCTGCTGTGGTAGGAGATATATTTGGAGCCATGATTCCTTCATTGGGAGTTGTGTTGAATTCCATCAAAATAAGAAAGTTGTCTACTATAGTGGATAACATGTTGACAAAGTTTTCAGGTGCTATAATCCTGATGGATGCTGAACTTGCAGCGGAAAGAGCTATGACTCTTCAAAACAGGCTTGCTTTAGACATTCTTTTAGCAAAGGATGGCGGCGTTTGCAAAATGCTTGGTGCGCGTCACTGTTGCACTTATATTCCTGACAACAGTGTGAAGATTAAAACAATGCTTGCAAATCTAACAAAAGAGAGTGCAGACTTGAAGGAATTGAAAGAACCAGGAGTTTGGGAGAAGGTTGGAAAGGGAATTGCGTCAGTGGGAAGTTGGCTAGGTGGAATTTGGAATGGAATATTACTGAAGATAATACAGGGAATTCTAATAGTGCTAATTTGCATCTTTGGAATTTGGGGAATAAAGAGAGGAATAATAATGATAATGGAAAGAATTAAGAGAAGGAAAGAAGAGAAAATGATGAAAAGAATGGCAGAAGAATACAAGGCAAGAACAAGGGGAACCAAAAGGCAGAGAGAACTGACAGAATTTTAATGGAATAAAATTTGTGGGAATGGTTTTATGTGATGACTGATAGTCATCAGAGGAGGGATTGATGACGCAGAAATGAAGGTTTTACATTTATTAGCGCATAAACGTAGTACTGCAATAATCAAGTGTGACTTTAACCGAACTAATAAAGATTGTACGGGGACAAATGTGCCCTCAGAGTAGTTTGCCAACATTATAAGCGTGCTTTATATAATGTGATGTATTAGAATTGCACTGATCTGACATAATCGTAAACGTGCGCTATGATTTGCTTACGTGAAAATGTTTTAGCTTAGCATAACTTTAGCGAAGGCTTCGGCCTAGTTGCTTGTCTCACGGTCTAGATGCTCGTATTTTTCCACTGTGCTAATAAACGTGTATTCTTGCTTGAAGCTGTACTTTTCCAGTGAGACCGGCTCACATGCTTATCTTTAAGGTTTCGTGCCAGCCTGGCATCTTTTTTCGTTGCTCCAAGGTCAATCTGCAGGTGCGGACAATGGAAGCTCTGAAAGTGAGTTAATTGGTAAAATATGTTGCAACTTACGTACCCGTCTTCAAGGATAATGTATGCCTAGGTGGAAGCTTGTAAACTGTTGTTTTTGATTGGACAATTTGAAGCTAACCTATGAACCCTCCAATGGAAGACCCTACTGGATTTGAACTGTTGTCTATAAAAACCAGGTGCACAAGGAGAAAGTACGCCATTATTGGACATTGCCCATCGAGACATTGCAGATTTTATGGCCCATCGTGCTGCGACGCCATTTTGAATGAGACTTTGATGCTTTCTCTAGTCGAGAGAAAGAGACTTAAAAATAATTCTGGCCCTAGAGACTTTAACTTTGATTTGCCCCTTTGCATGAAGTAGTAGTTCATCTTGCCGCTGTGAGGCAATTGCCCCGTTCACCCTACCCCTTTGCCCCGTCCCATGCTGATCGTATCCGGTACCTGTGAGACGAAGACTTCCTTGAATGCTGATCGAATTTGGTAAATATGAAAGGAAAATGTACAATTGCATTGTGTTTTCTTTTTAGGTAACCAACTGCTTGTTTTTGATGAGAGCCCTAGTTAGGAGTTTTCCAAATTAATGTTGCTAAATTGTTTTTGCATGAAGTCCCACATGCTGATGCTAATTTGAGGTTAGATGAGGATCTATTTGATGCACAATGCAATTTGAGACCTTGTTATGCTGACTAATGTATGCAATTAGTTCGTTACAGATTATTGTTTTAGTAGTTTGTGTTGCCATTATAGAAGGCATTATTATCCAAATGCTGCATAGATTGCATCTTTTCCGCCGATATGGACAGCTATTAATGTTCATTTACATATATCATTTGGTGTTGAGACACATTTACATTGTGCTAGCTTTGTTAATATAGGGAAATAAATTCACTAACTTTGCATAATTTGGTGTGGTTATTCATGACCGAAAGGTCATGGTTTCGTCAAAATGTATTCTGGACTAATTGTGAAGTGTTATGTTGACCATGGTATTGCTTATGTTCGATATTGATGATTAGAGGTTGGATCAAACTGATTTCCTCTCTCGGGTAAGGAGAGCCCCACTTGGTCAAAAGATCCGTCGACCTAAGAGCGTCCAAATACAGGTAAATTATATGGTCGGAACGCTCTATCAGTAGATGGTAGCAGAGGACGGTTTCGCCCTTTGGGACCCCTACTCGAGAAGTATATGGTGTTGAATTAACGGTTTCGTCCTTTGGGACCCTGTTCGAGAGGTTGAATTAAATTTTTCTTGGATAAAACAGATTGAGAGAATGATGATGGGCTAAGTCCACCGCGACTTTCCCGGGATCCCGGAGCTTGCGAATGGAGAGAATGGAGATGTGGAATCGGCGTTGGTGGTACTAGTGACGGTATGAGTGAAGTTAGGGTTTTGCGCTTGCACAGCTTATTGCCGCAGATTGTGTGAAAAGGTTGCGAGGATTTTAGAGAATAGCGGAGGTGCGACTCCAAGTGTAGAAATAGGGAAGTCGTCGAACTTCATAGAGAATAGCGGAGGTGCGACTCCGAGTGTGAGAGTAGGGAAGTCGTCGAACTTCATGTGCATGTGGCGCTTTGTGCAGGAAAAAGGTCCACGTGGTTGTTGTTGTTGAGACGGGCCCTGCGAGGTCAAGAGACTCCGGAGTATGTTGAAAAGTGTATGAGACACTTGTTTTATGTTGTGGTCTGGTCGGTTTAGTAGGTTGATCGGGCGTGGTCAACGAGTCGGTACGTGTGTTAAGGGAGTGAAAGAAACTTCGACTTCGGGCTTTGACAAATTCTAAGTGCACTAGAATAGATCATTGACAAGTTGAGAGCAGAGTCTGCGGGTCAGATTTGCTTGCGAAAGTGGGGACCGAGAAAGATGGAATAACTGCCGAGGCTAGTGAAAAATCCCTAAGGTCCTAAAGCGATTGTGTTACCCTTCCTGTAGTAAACCGACAGATCTGTTTTATTATTATTTGGTTGCTCGCGATACATGCCAAGTTGTTACGAGAGGAGCTGAGTGAAGGAGGACAAACCGCGAGGCTTTGTCAGCCGCAGTGTGTGTGAGTGTGACGTCACTAGGAGCCGCGCTGGGATAGGTTGGTTGCAGAGAAGGGTCGCGCACGGATTGGACGCAGTCCGTGGGGCTCGATTGGAAGGGGAAAGGCAAGCGAAGAGTATTCCGGGAATTAAAGTCACTTATTGATTACAAATTTTGTGAAATAAAAGACGAGAAAATGAAATTTTTGAAAGCATTAAAGAGTGCGATGAAGGGGGAGTCTTACATTAAAGCGAGCGTAGGAGAGGAGACGCCACCCGAAGGTACACCAGCTTACATTGTGATGGAAGAAAAGGGGGTAGCTCCGTGCCTTTGGCTAAAGCAATGGCACAAACTGACAGAGAAACATGGGAGCGTAGCGTTCCCGATCCATGGGACATTCAATATAAGGATCCTAGAGAATTTGAGATTTGCGATGTACGACATGAAGGTACCTCCAAGGCCAGCACAGTTTGAGGCTCTAGCGATTTGGGAACTAATAGCTAGACAGCAACAGCAAAAGAAGTTCGAGACCAGGATAAGAAAAGTAGAAAAGACACTAGCGGACGCTAGGTGGGATAATGCACAGAAGGTGTGGAGGTCAGATGTATTGCAGGGGATAAAAATGTTTCCCGCAATTGTTGAGGAAGAAAAGGAGACAGGTAAGAAAGCCACCTGTAAGACAAAAGGGAGGTGTTTCAAAGATAGAGAAGACGAATCAGAGGATGAGGAGTTCATCACTCAGTTGCTGAACGACCGTCCACCACCTTATGCGGAAAATGAACAAGGTCCAAGTACCAGTTCTGCCCCTCCGGCACCGGCACAGAATAATGAAACCCCGAATTCAGAAACGCCATCGGGATCTAAAGACCCGAGTTTACTGTTCACCCCACAGATACCGCAGATTAGGAGAATATATCCAGATGTGCCTGTGTTGAAACCAGCAGAAAGTTATCAGCCGCAGGTCCCAAGGTACTACAGCAGTGACAACGGTACGGGAATGATTCTAGATCCAACCGTAATGGGAGTACAGGGTGGTCGCAACACAACATTGGCACAAGCTGAATCAACACAGCTTTTGATGCCTCAAAAGCAGATGCAAGGGGAAATCGCACATGCTCAGACGACAGGAAGTCAGATGGGCATGCCGGCAATGATGACCCATAGTGTGGGAATGAACATGCCTCAGAACCTGGGAAATGGACAGAACGCAGATGCGATATCCCTACCCATTATTGTAGGTCCACCGGTACCTTTGTACATTCAGCCTAACTCAGGTATGAGCGGTCAGGGATCAGTGGTGCAGAATGGGATGGAAAGAAGGTACATACAAAACACTCCAGAGACAACTCCGATAGTGGCTCAGCCAACTGGATCTGGGTCCTTGATGGAGTTTAGTCCCATATGTGCTCAGTCAACAGTGGTGAGGTTGAGTCCCCCACTGATGATACCGCTGTCATCGAACACTGAGAAGTTTCCACAACCATCAATGGCAGTCGATGTGAATGCTACACTGATGGGGTTGAATGCGCAACAGCTGACACAATGGTTCAACAGTCTGAATTCCACACAAAGCTCAGCCAGCGGGAAGGGAGAAGACTATCTGAATAGGGTCAGGTTGGGCATGGAAGCAGAAGAATTGGTGGAAGGGACTATGGGTTTGAATAGGTTAGAGTCCTACTCAGAAGAAGAGCTGAGGTATTTATGTCCCAGGATTACGAGAGAAGTGAACAAGGTACATAGGAGGTTGCAAGAAATAGCTGACAAAAACGGGGTTGAGATAGACAAGACAAAACACTTGAGCAGGAGCTATAGATTGGATTTCGGGACCACAGACTTTGAACACATGAGGTCAGCAGGCATGAAAACGCACCTTAGAGAATTGCTGCAGAGTGCAAAAGTGTGGAGGTGCTTAGACAAATGGGAGAGCAGATGGGCGAGGAAAAAGGAAAAGAAGAAAGACAATGTCCCAGAGCACAACGAGAAATGGCCACAGAGTAGTGATGCAATAGCCATGTTACCAATGAGGGAGACAGCAGGGGGGAAATTAATACATGTACCGTGGCACAGAAGTGACATTCAGTCTTTTACGGATGATTTTCCCAAACTGAGAGAGAAACCGATTGAATGGTATCAACAGACTGATAGGTTTGTGAAGCTTGCAAAATGTCTTTGGGAAGACCTGAACACCCTCTTTGAGATTGTGGTTCCGGCAGATTTGTGGGAAGACTGCAAAAGGGCTGTAGGTTGGCCGACAAGTGAACCAGAGAGAGACAGGGATACAGGTGCACCATCACCTATGGTAATGAGTTTGTACTATAAGGTGATTGAGCACTTGAAGACGAAGGTTGCCGCGAAAAATGTGGATTGGCAGAAGATTGATCGAACTGCCCAAGAGGCTAAGGAGTCGATTCACAGTTACTATGAGAGGTTGTTGAAGGCGTTCAAGAACTACAGTGGCACGGAAACAATAGAGGCGAAGGACATGCTTCATTTTGTGTTTAGATTTGTGGAAGGGCTGAGACCAGAGATAAGTCAGATGATAAAGACGCATTTGATTTGTTGGCAGTCGAAGCCGATTGATGAGGTGTTGACGTATGCGAAATACTGTAGCGACGAAATTGAAGTGAAACAGAAAAAGTTGAAAGAGAAAGTGATGGTGATGCAACTCAAGGCAGCTCAGACAGGTTTGCAAGGGTTGCAAGGTTTCTCACAGCAGATACCGCAGATGCAGCCGCAGGGAAATATGGTGTTTCAGCCACAGGCGAGAGGCAGAGGAAGAGGAGGCTTTGGGAGTAATGGTCCGGATTTGAACACTGTTGTGATTCCGAATGGTGTGCAGGGAATGAAAAAGGTGACGCCGTGTCACGTGTGCGGAATCGTCGGACATTGGAAACGCGAGTGCCCGATGGTGGTGCAGGAAGGTGTAGGTGTTGGTCAGCAAAACAATGATGTCAATGCATTTCAGACAATGAGGGGACCGAAAATGAGAGGTCCAAACCCAAATTTTCAGACCGTGAATCAGCTGCAAGGATTACAGCGCATGCAGCCGCAGCAGATGCAGATGCCCCGTATGCAGATGACGCAAATGCAGCCAATGCAACAGCAGTTTCCCATGGTACCTAATCAGCCAATGCAAATACCCTTGGCACCAATGAATCAGCAGCAAGTGATGGTTCCTCCACAGGTCTCGGGTCAGGTGATGAACACAAATGGCACAGTACAACAGTTCCCATTACACAGTGAGAATGGAACAGACAATGTATGGGAGAGTGAAAGTTCAGATGAGGAGGGAAATTGTGTGCTTGCAGCATCCCTGGAAGTTGATCAAAAGGGTCCGTATGTGGAGGGAAGAGTAATGGGTCATTGTGTCTCATTCTTGGTTGACACAGGAGCCACACGTTCAACTGTTAGGAGCATTGAAGTACCAAATTTGCCCCTCTCAGGGATAACAGTTCAAGTAGTGGGAGTAGCAAACAGGCACCTGACGAACCCAATCACAGATCCAGTACCAGTCAGAATTGGTAACTATCAAGGGTTACACAGTTTTGTGGTATGTGACACAAGCCCGATAGCAATGCTAGGGAGAGACCTATTGTGCAAATTGGGATGTTCGATTATGTGTTCGAACGATGGAATTAAAATTCAAACGAGCAGTGATGGGGAAGAAGAGGACAGCGTAGAAGGGGACGAGATGGAAACTGTCAATGAAGAATATCCTCTGATTAACCTTTTTCCGATGATAACTGAAGAGGATATTCCAGCTGAGTTACGGGAAACAGTCGGAAAAGAAGTGTGGGATATGACAGGAAAGGAGGTGGGATTGGTGAAAGGAGTGGAACCAGTGAAAGTGACCGTAAAACCCAATGCAACCTTTCCCCAGACCCCACAATACCACATGGCACAAGACACCCTCATGAAAGTCGCCCAACTAATTGACGAATTTGTAAAGCAGGGAGTGCTGAAGGAAGTGTTGAGCAGTCCATGTAATTCACCAATCATGGGACTAATAAAGCCAAGTGGAAAGGTCCGAATTGTGCAGGACTTGAGAAAAATAAATGACATCGTAGTTAAGTGCTGCCCTGTAGTACCGAATCCAGCTGTGATAATGTTTCAAATTCCTTGCGAGGCCGAGTGGTTCTCAGTCATTGATTTGTCACAAGCATTCTTTTCGGTGCCTCTTCATGAGGATAGCCAATTTCTCTTCTGTTTTAAATTCCTAGACAGAGTTTACAGTTGGTGTCGAATTCCTCAAGGGTTTTCTGAGTCACCGTCAATCTTCAATCAGATTCTAAAGAAAGACTTGGAAGCGTTAGAATTGCCATTCGAGTCAACCCTGGTACAGTACATTGATGACTTACTGGTCGCATCTAGGACAGAAAGTGACTGCACAGCCGACACCATTGCTCTACTGAACCATTTGGGAAGGAATGGACACAAGGTGTTTCCTTCAAAATTGCAGTTCTGTCAGAAGAAAGTGAAATATTTGGGTCATCAAATAGAGAAAGGGTCACGGAGAATAATGAAGGAAAGAATAACAAGTGTACTTCAAATGAGTCCACCTAAGACGAGGAGGGAGGTGAGGAAGTTTTTGGGAATGGTGAGCTACTGTCGCCAGTGGATCCCCAACTTCTCAGCTCTAGCAAAGCCTTTACTGAAACTGACCCAGAAGGATGCATTGGATGCGATTGAGCTGAAAGGAGATGAGATGGATGCTTTTATTGAATTAAAAGAGTGCATGTGCAGGGCTCCAGCTTTAGGTATGCCTGACTACACCAAGCCTTTCACATTGTTTTGTCATGAACGTGATGCATGTTCTTTGTCTGTCTTGACCCAAGCCCATGGTGGCATAAACAGACCAGTAGCGTATTTTTCAGCTACTTTGGATCCGGTCGCAGCAGCACTTCCAGGGTGTTTGCGCGCCGTAGCAGCAGTTGGTATCAGCCTCACTCAGAGTGAAGGAATAGTGATGGGACATCCAGTAACAGTCATGGTCCCTCACTCAGTTGAGATACTTTTGACCCGCTCCCGAACGCAACACATGACTGGAGCAAGACTCACAAGGTATGAAAAAATAATTCTGGGCTCACCGAATGTGCAGCTGAAGAGGTGCACTACGTTGAATCCAGCAACCTTGCTGCCCGGTGAAAATGCTGAAATTGAGAACGCTGAAGACGTCGAGCACGATTGTCTTCAGGTGACTGAATTTTGCACAAAACCTCGACCTGACATTAAGGATACTAAGCTTGATGAAAATGACCAAATTGTTTTTGTTGATGGGTCATGTTTAAGAGATGCATTGGGAGTATTGAAAGCAGGATATGCTGTATGTACTGTCGCAGGTGTTTTGGAAGCGTCTTGGCTTCAAGGAGTCTATTCTGCACAAGTAGCAGAGCTTGTAGCCCTTACAAGAGCATGCCAACTGTCTACATTGATGAAGGTTACCATTTACACTGATAGTCAGTACGGGTTTGGAATTGTGCACGACTTTAGGCAACTATGGTCACAGAGAGGTTTCCTGACTTCTTCAGGGTCCCCAGTGAAAAACGGGGAGAGAATAAGGGAATTGTTACATGCCATTCAAATGCCAGCCGAAATTGCAGTGGTAAAGTGTAGTGCTCACACAAAAGGACAGGACTACGTTTCTCTGGGAAATGCATATGCGGATCAAGTCGCAAGATTTTGCGCCTTGAACTGTATATTGCTCAAAGATGAATGGAACTCAATAAGTGAGCCAGAGCTTGAACCAGCTGAAGCATTTGCCCTGAAGGTTGTAGATACAATGGATGAACTAAAAGCATTACAGAATAGCGTTAGGGAGGAGGAAAGGGTTTCCTGGATTAAGGCACAATGTACAAAAAGACCAGATGAGTTATGGGTTTCAAATGAGGGAAAATTTGTCTTACCAAATAGTCTCTTATCGCAGTTAGCGCGGTTCTATCATGGGCAAGCTCACCTAGGGAGAGATGCCATGATAAGATTGTTCAAAACTGATTGGTTTAACCCCAGATTCCGACAAGTTGCAGAAGCAGTCTGCCACCGTTGTGTCATCTGTCAGCAGATGAACCCAGGAAAGGGAACAGTTGTTAACATGGGCCACATTGGCAGGGCGGCTGGCCCGTTCAGTCGAATGCAGATGGACTTCATTGAGATGCCTGTGCATGGAGGTTTGAAGTATGTGTTGGTGATTGTGTGCATTTTTAGTCAATGGATTGAAGCATACCCCACACGTAGAAATGACAGCCTTACAGTTGCAAAACTATTGTTGAGGGAGTTGATACCACGTTTCGGATTCCCGATCTCTTTAGAATCAGATAGGGGAAGTCACTTCAATAACGAGGTGATAAAGTTACTTTGCGCAGCGCTGAACATCGAGCAGAAACTGCATTGCAGCTATCGCCCTGAAGCCTCAGGACTGGTGGAACAAATGAATGGTACACTGAAATCGAGAATGGCGAAAATTTGTGCATCGACAAATTTGAAATGGCCTGACGCATTGCCTTTGGCGTTAATGTCAATGAGAAACACCCCTGACAGAAAGACTGGATTGTCCCCGCACGAAATTCTCATGGGCAGGGCCATGAGACTTCCTGCAGTTCCCGCAAACGCGCTTTTGAATATTACAGATGATATGGTGTTAGACTACTGCAAAGGTCTGGCTGACGTGGTTCGCTCTTTCTCTCACCAGGTGGAAGCAACCACCTTGCCACCGATCCAAGGTCCAGGACACACACTGAAAGCAGGTGACTGGGTCGTGATAAAGAAGCACGTGAGGAAGTCGTGTCTGGAACCCCGTTGGAAAGGCCCTTTCCAAGTGATCCTGACGACAACTACCGCTGTGAAGTGTGCGGGAGTTCCCAACTGGATTTACGCCAGTCACACAAAGAAAGTGTTGTGTCCCACAGATGAGGAAGTTGAAGCGCTGAAACTGCCAGTACCTGATAACAAAGTGCCGAGCGCTGAGACAGAGCAAAACAAAAGTGGAAGCGAACAGACAGAAACAGAGGAGAGAGAAACATTCTCTGAGGACGAAACGACCGATTCACTTGGGGAAGACCAAGGAGAAATCTCGGACAGCGACGACGCAGCTGAAGGTAGCAAAGAGCCTGAAGCAGCTGAAAGTGATACCGAGCCTGAAGAAAGTAACGGTGACAAAGGGGTCGAAAAAGGTGAAAAAGAAGGAGAGCCTGATCAGAGGAGGGCTTTCCCAGAAGCAGACGGTACAGAAAAGGAAAAAGAAAACGTGACTGACTCCCCAGAAGAAGGGGACAAGGAAAAACAGAACGAAACTGTTCAGACTTCTTCAGAAGAGATCGCAGGTCCATCAAGTGGACACAGTGCAAAGAAAAGACCGAGCATATCACCCGCAAATCTAAGAACTAGAGAGAAGCCGAATGACAGTGAAGGGCCAAAAGTAAAAGAGAAAAGAAAGGAAGTGTCTGTCGTGGTACCAACATCAAGTGAAGAAAAAGACTTGACCAAAGAGGAAAGTACCAGTGAGGTAGAATTAAAGAGAGATGCAAAATTGAAAAGGAAAAGAATAAGGAGGTATTCCGGTCCAGAATGGGCATATGTAGTCAATGACGATTGGACAGACAAATTTGTATCTCTTAGCCTCGAGAACGAAGAAGAAGAGATACCAATAGAAAAGAAAAGTTTTATGGACACTGTTGATTGAAAAGCTGGTAAATGACATTGCTTGCTATAATCTAACGTGATAAAACCAGCTGAGACATTGCTGAGACATTGCTAAAACCGGATGAGACATTTGCTAACTTGATAAGACTTTGATAACCTGATTGACTTTAAAACAGATTTGAGACCACGTTGCCGACTTGAGACTTTGCTGCTAACCGATAAGTGACTGGCCTCCTGAGGAAGACTGTGTGAACATTGCACTCGTTCAGCTTTGTAACTAATTGCCACATCGTTTCTTTTATAAGTGTTTTCAGCTCTCTGATTCTATACAGATCATGACTAGGTACGCTACACAACACAGTAGAGTGAAATGTTGTAAATATGCGTGTATAGGCTTGATAATTGCATGTATAATAATAATGGCAATAGTGCTTGGAATGCATGGTAAGGGTGAGAATGAGAAAATTGATGCTTCTACTTTTGCTCCTGTTACTGTCACTGAACTAACTGCATTGAAAAGACTAGAATTAGATGAGAGACACTTGCATGAGAAGAAGGAACTTTCGTATAATGTTTTCTATCGCTTGCTAACAGAATATGTTGAGACTATGGATGCGAAAGATTGTTACGTGTGTACACAGATACCAACATCAGTAACTGAAGGGGTGACTTATCATCACATGCCTTACATATGGGATTACATGTAGTATAGTAACTTCTAGATTTTATGGTCAAACTAACATACAGTATTTCTATTCAAATTATGATGTTACCTTTGCATATGTTCCTATAATAACGCAGCTAAGCCAGATTGCTAAAGATTGGGATGCTAAAATAATGAGGGAATTTTTCGAGCCAATGCAACCTTTTGAAACGGCTCACGCTCATAGGGAAAACCTTACTTGCTCGCTCTCTGCAGTAGAAATAAGCTTTTTAGATCGCACAGATGATAGAAGGGCACAAATGAATGCGAAATTAGAAAAGGAGCTACATAAGAGGACTTCAGTAGATAATTATGCTTTTGCCGCAATAAGAACACAAGGGAAAATAGCTTTAGATGCTTGGCATGTAGGGAAATTTTGTATATATCGTGGTGAGTCTTATTATGATAATATTTTTGTAGGTGCGAGTGAATGTAAACACACGTTTATCTTTAAGGCCAAATGGACATTCATGCTGAACGGACTTGACCCTGTCATACCAGGTGTATATTACATTTGTGGGTATAATGCCTATTATCGTCTTCCAAAGGGATGGTGGGGGAGATGTTATTTGGGTATAGTATTCCCAAAGGTTTATCAACTGGATGACCTATCGGTGATTCCAAAGACGTCTGGATCTCATCGTATCCAGAAAAGAGAGACCGCAGCTGCTGTGGTAGGAGATATATTTGGAGCCATGATTCCTTCATTGGGAGTTGTGTTGAATTCCATCAAAATAAGAAAGTTGTCTACTATAGTGGATAACATGTTGACAAAGTTTTCAGGTGCTATAATCCTGATGGATGCTGAACTTGCAGCGGAAAGAGCTATGACTCTTCAAAACAGGCTTGCTTTAGACATTCTTTTAGCAAAGGATGGCGGCGTTTGCAAAATGCTTGGTGCGCGTCACTGTTGCACTTATATTCCTGACAACAGTGTGAAGATTAAAACAATGCTTGCAAATCTAACAAAAGAGAGTGCAGACTTGAAGGAATTGAAAGAACCAGGAGTTTGGGAGAAGGTTGGAAAGGGAATTGCGTCAGTGGGAAGTTGGCTAGGTGGAATTTGGAATGGAATATTACTGAAGATAATACAGGGAATTCTAATAGTGCTAATTTGCATCTTTGGAATTTGGGGAATAAAGAGAGGAATAATAATGATAATGGAAAGAATTAAGAGAAGGAAAGAAGAGAAAATGATGAAAAGAATGGCAGAAGAATACAAGGCAAGAACAAGGGGAACCAAAAGGCAGAGAGAACTGACAGAATTTTAATGGAATAAAATTTGTGGGAATGGTTTTGTGTGATGACTGATAGTCATCAGAGGAGGGATTGATGACGCAGAAATGAAGGTTTTACATTTATTAGCGCATAAACGTAGTACTGCAATAATCAAGTGTGACTTTAACCGAACTAATAAAGATTGTACGGAGACAAATGTGCCCTCAGAGTAGTTTGCCAACATTATAAGCGTGCTTTATATAATGTGATGTATTAGAATTGCACTGATCTGACATAATCGTAAACGTGCGCTATGATTTGCTTACGTGAAAATGTTTTAGCTTAGCATAACTTTAGCGAAGGCTTCGGCCTAGTTGCTTGTCTCACGGTCTAGATGCTCGTATTTTTCCACTGTGCTAATAAACGTGTATTCTTGCTTGAAGCTGTACTTTTCCAGTGAGACCGGCTCACATGCTTATCTTTAAGGTTTCGTGCCAGCCTGGCATCTTTTTTCGTTGCTCCAAGGTCAATCTGCAGGTGCGGACAATGGAAGCTCTGAAAGTGAGTTAATTGGTAAAATATGTTGCAACTTACGTACCCGTCTTCAAGGATAATGTATGCCTAGGTGGAAGCTTGTAAACTGTTGTTTTTGATTGGACAATTTGAAGCTAACCTATGAACCCTCCAATGGAAGACCCTACTGGATTTGAACTGTTGTCTATAAAAACCAGGTGCACAAGGAGAAAGTACGCCATTATTGGACATTGCCCATCGAGACATTGCCGATTTTATGGCCCATCGTGCTGCGACGCCATTTTGAATGAGACTTTGATGCTTTCTCTAGTCGAGAGAAAGAGACTTAAAAATAATTCTGGCCCTAGAGACTTTAACTTTGATTTGCCCCTTTGCATGAAGTAGTAGTTCATCTTGCCGCTGTGAGGCAATTGCCCCGTTCACCCTACCCCTTTGCCCCGTCCCATGCTGATCGTATCCGGTACCTGTGAGACGAAGACTTCCTTGAATGCTGATCGAATTTGGTAAATATGAAAGGAAAATGTACAATTGCATTGTGTTTTCTTTTTAGGTAACCAACTGCTGATTTTTGATGAGAGTCCTAGTTAGGAGTTTTCCAAATTAATGTTGCTAAATTGTTTTTGCATGAAGTCCCACATGCTGATGCTAATTTGAGGTTAGATGAGGATCTATTTGATGCACGATGCAATTTGAGACCTTGTTATGCTGACTAATGTATGCAATTAGTTCGTTACAGATTATTGTTTTAGTAGTTTGTGTTGCCATTATAGAAGGCATTATTATCCAAATGCTGCATAGATTGCATCTTTTCCGCCGATATGGACAGCTATTAATGTTCATTTACATATATCATTTGGTGTTGAGACACATTTACATTGTGCTAGCTTTGTTAATATAGGGAAATAAATTCACTAACTTTGCATAATTTGGTGTGGTTATTCATGACCGAAAGGTCATGGTTTCGTCGAAATGTATTCTGGACTAATTGTGAAGTGTTATGTTGACCATGGTATTGCTTATGTTCGATATTGATGATTAGAGGTTGGATCAAACTGATTTCCTCTCTCGGGTAAGGAGAGCCCCACTTGGTCAAAAGATTCGTCGACCTAAGAGCGTCCAAATACAGGTAAATTATATGGTCGGAACGCTCTATCAATATTTCTTCCTGATGGTTCAGAGAGCTTAAAGTCCCCAATTCCAAACCATTACCTCTCCCCTTCCATGCCCTGATGCTGATGTCCGCCTGACGAAGACCAACACTGCTTACTGATCCATATGGAAAGGTATAATGCTGTGAATGTTTTATTGTTGATTTGTCTTTTGTTTCCAGGTACCAACTGCTGCTTTTTGATAGAGCCATAGATAGATGTTTTCCAAATTTGTGTCATTCTAAAACTTTTGCGTGAAGCCCAACATGCTAATGCTAATCTGGAGTTAGTGAGGTCTCCCTCCACTCATCTGCTTAACAATCTGATGTCATTCAATTGTTGATTCAAATGTATGCTATTTCCATTGCGCAATTACTCTTGCTATTAATTTGTACTTTAGGTATAGAAAGTCTGGTCATAAATGCTCTAATTAAGTTGAGATTCTTTAGACGATTCGGTCAACCAGTATTGTTGTTGTATGTTTATCATGTGGTTTTGAGACTAATTTACGTGATCTTAGCACTGTTAATGTAGGGAAATAAAGCTTCTAACTGATAGTAAAGGTGTGGTTATTCATGACCAAAAGGGTCATGGTGTGTGAATTTACTGACTCTAATGAATTTATATTGTTGTTTATTGATGTTGATGTAATGTAGGGACTTAGGGCGTGATCATCTTAACAGGGTCAATTGACCCCCATCTGCGTGTCTCCTTATTAAATATCGTCTGGTGAAAAACATAAGTCTTGACGCGCTGCCGCAGTGGTAAGTAATTTAAATATTTCTCAGTAACAGCCTGTAGGTCTTGTTGTCTGCCCCGCCTGCTACCCTATTCTCCATCTGAGCTAAGTTATTTTGTAACTATACCTTCACAAAGGTAGCAGTTGGGGTCCTTGTTTGCTTTTCAACACCTTCTGAAACCATCTGAATAAGCAGAACTCTTTACATCAACAGAGCCTGAGTGGGGTACAGGTAGGTGGAGGCTACCTTAGATCTTTATAGATCTTGCTAGAAATTACACACAAAACAATAACCTATTCCCTGCTAAGCCAAACATGTAAACAAACCAGCTGAACATCTGACCTTCTACCCGAAATCCTTTATGCAGCAGACCACTAGTGCAAATACCCAGCGCTGACTTCCTGTGCGAACTCCCCTCCAAGCCACACCTGGAAGAGGAAAGCTCGAGCTGCATGCTCATAAGTTTCTTGGCCTCTGTACTGAAGCTAGTAACAGTGATTTAATTTGTATGATAATTATGGTGGCTTTGAGTGAACCTGTATGAGAGACGCAAACTCAATAATAAAAACACGAAGAATGGTGGTGGGAGGGAGTAGTACACAACATTTAAGTGGATGAAGGAAGAAACACTCATTTCATTTTCGGTTCAGTCCCTGCAGTGTGTAGGAGTTATCAACGGCAGGTGGTCTGAAAGTGTGCAGAATACACCACAGGGGCATCTACATGCTAGAACTATTATGATATTTTAGAGAAAACTGAAAATGTAAGGGACCTATCAGAAAAGCAACACCCATCTGCATAGGAATGGATGCAAAAAAAACTCAAGACAGTAGCGACAAAGCATGAACTGTTTTGCCAGAATACGAAAACAATCCCTCAAATATTCAACATGGCAGTAATGATTAGCAACATATTAGTGTAGCACAACAGAGCTGCTTCCACGTGTTTGGTGTGTACTCAGTGACTTCACTGCTGTTTAATGGTGTATTAGGATGGAGCGTTGCCATATTGCCTTGTATTGTGCTTGCCTTTGTATACAGTTGAACAGCCCTTTGAAGAGTGCTGAAGTGCTTAGTCCATGTCAGCACATATTGAAGTTCTGGGTTTTCATTTAGCAACTAGTGTATTCTGTGAGTCATATTGGTTAATTTATATGAAACAGGAGGACTATAATAGCTGAAAAAAATATTTATAAAGAGAGACGCCAGGATTGGCATATTTTGTGACAAAGCTTCTAGAAAGCTAACAGCTGCTCAGGGCCTTGTGAAGTCTGCCAGGCGCCTCAGTTCCGCAGGCTTATATACTGTAGCCCTCTGCTGGGGACTATACCAGTTGTTAAGGGCACTTATCCTCGGTGAAGGTCTTTAACAACAGGAATAGTCCAGACAGAGGGGTTCTAAAGCTACTAGAACATCCCACTCACTCAGGGTAGATTAATTAATAAGGAAGAAACGAAAAGATAAACATAGTAACATTGGAGCAGAAGGCTCGAACCAGAAGTTATTAGCCCTGAGCCACTTCATTGTCTTCAGTGGAGCTTCCAACATTCTGATGTTCTAAACGTCTTTTAGGAATGATTTAAACTGGGGGTTGTAATGACTGTTTGCCAGATACAGGGATGGATTTGGTATGACAATAATTGGTGAGAGACATATGTGCCCTGGAATTCGATTACTTACATTGCTGTGTGCAATAGTCATCCTGTACATAGTATAAATTATTTCATACTCCCTCAGGAATCATATTATGTTTTGTAACTTATGGGAGAATTACCTCACAATTTAAAGAAAAAAAGGACACAAATCATCTCGTCAATACCTTCGGCAAAGGTTACCTCCTAAACTTTTAAACCACAGTGGAAAAATGTTTGTTGGCCAAAGAGGTGAACATGAGAGTGTTCCTAAATAAACTGAAAATATAAACTAGAGGGTCTGCAAAGACAACATCAGATATTATAAACATTAGACAAAAGAAAATTAGAAAAGAGGAAACGCTAAATACATTTGAAGACCAAATTAAAACTGAAGATATAATTTTTGTGCCCAACACAGAGATGCAAAAGTAACAATAAGTATTCCAGAATTGTAATCATACTGAATCTCTCAAGTGGAGCTTGCAAGCCTTTAAAACTGTGTACCAAGCAGTCATGTTCGTACCAACGGCAATTCTGCTGCTGCCATCTCGGCCACCTAGCTTTCACAGTGCCCTTTTACAAAGTCTGACTTGTTAGCAAATGTAAGTGTAAAATTAGCTGTAAAATGCAAAATATTTCGGCGTTCAACGCCCGGAGCATTTCTTTCAGTGGGCCACAGTCTTCATTGCCACCTTTCCGGTGACCACATGCCTTTTTGGCTGGTGCTGCTGTTCTAGGTGATCAGATTGTTATTATAGCCACTTGGGCAGAGGGTTGATCTTGACTGCAGACAATTCAGAGTCAGTGTATTGTACAGTGTGAAAACGATCCTATGTGAGCTTACTGACAAAACACATGCCAAGATCCTGCAAGATTAGGTTTTGAAATTGGGAAGATGCCCAACTTACCACCTGTGCCCTGATTTATTTTGCCTCGCCGTAGAGCTTGCATCTGCTAGGTAGTTCTTTTAGACAAGAATAGAATGACAAATATTTTTGCTGCTACCTTGTTTGGCTTGATAGAGATGTAATCGCTCATAATCAGGATTGACACAGGGTCACAGTGTGTATTAAGGGTTGCAAGAACCGTGGCGTAGGTGAATAGAGGTCCTGATTTTATCTAGCGGTCTGATTAGTTTATTCAAAGCCTCACCTGCTAGATGAAGCATTGAAGATATGATCTCAATGTTAAATGCAAAATTACTTTCTGGGAACTCTACCCACAAATCCCAATTGCAGGGTTTTGTGCAAGGTGGGCTGTGACTAATTCAGATGGCTTTATCAGGAGTATGGATTTTTGGAAATATCTACTTATCCGTGGGACAGGATGCTTTAGAAATCGAGTTGTCTTTAAAAAAATAATCTTCTCTCTTTTGGTGCCACGCTGTAAGGGGACAAATCATGACGGTACTTTAATGATATCAGAGGCTTGATTGTCTCTCCAATTATACAGGAACTCATAGTGTGTCAGGATTTGGATTCTAACAAGGCTCTGATTTTGCCACCTTTCTGCAAATCTATACATAGGAGATTTAAATGAGCAGCAAGCTGCAGTTTCTGGGCTGGAATATCATGAAAGTTTGTGCACACCCACAAGTATATATGTTTGAGTGTATTTTGATCTCAATTCTGAACAGGAAGAGGAATTTCAACGAGAAAGAGACAGCCCTTGTAGTAACATATGTGGTAAAACACTACAAACAACTAGATGGGCTGCATCATTCTCAGTGGTGCACAGAAGGCACAGAAGGCAGGCTTATGGCAGGAGATGACAGACTTATGTCAGTGCCAGTGAGGGAGAGGAGACACACACCCTAAAAAGTGGTAAGATAAGAGGAGGTGGGGAGAAGGAGAAGTTCTCCAGGATACAGTGGTACAAGCTCTTCTAGGAAGGCCATCTGAAGCTTGTCTACGTTTTACCAACCATCTCCACAATACACCCTCACCTGCTACGTAGGCTGTCTCTTTCCGACAATATTAAAGTGGTGCCGGTAAGATTCTAACCATCTCTCTATGGCTAAAAACAAACTTACAGTCATTCACCCATATCTGTCCGACTCTCTTACCTACATTATTTCACACATCACATATATACCCAGTAAAAACACCCTCTGACCCATACCAAAAACATTCCCAAATGTTTTGATTACAATTCTTTTATTTCCACTTGTTTCATATAGCCACGCTATTGAGTAGAATGGTTGCCTCAGCTGGGACAGAAGTCATTGCAAGTGCAGCAAGGCAACAAACAGGGCAGGTCTCTCAATGCAAACCAAGTACACATACAAGTAGGTCCTCATGCTACCAATGGTACTACCACAGTGTAGGGTATTTCTATCACTTACTTTGTAAAGCCTAACACTATTTTACTATGTGTTTTATAATGACTTATAATAGTAGTCAAATCTGACTTTAACATGTATATTGTTAAACTATTATGTACTCATACACTTTCTTTTTTTACCTTTAAGGCCGTGTGTTGTTAACCTCCAACCACGACATCTACTTCTGTTCCTAGCACTACACAAAAACCTAGACCGCCACCACAGATAATACAGATCGTACAGACAAATAAATAAACTGTCTATTCTTTTGACTTTGAGTGTAATGTCTTAAAGTGTGACATACAGGGTAGATGTATGTGTTTTGCCACACATCTCGATGTGCCCCCAGGTCAATCTATAATACGATTGTTGAATAAGTTATAGGTTTTCTAATTAAATTGTCCACAAACTGTTAGGCCATGTCTTAACTTGCAGTAGAGGAATCTTTCCGTGTATCAAACTTTGTATTTGAACTATCAAACTATACTCCTCAGGAATGATTTAGGATGGCTTACTCCCTTCTGTATGTCTCTCTCTTTCTCAGTCTCCTATCAGCTTCTGTCATTGAACAGCCCTTGGTGTTAATATTCCGAACATCAACACCAATGACAACAGGGCCCTCTGTCAAATCATCGGTCAGATAAGTCTTCGAACCTCTAATCATAACTTGTGTATCTCACCCTTAGTCCTTTAACTAACGTATTTTTCATAATTATTTTACAGCATACAAAGTTGAAGCTTTTTCTATTGTTGTTGACTATTTTGCATCCATGTATTTAGTTCTAATGTTTCAGCATTTGTGGTTGTGATCACCTTTATAGATTGACAGTAAACATTCTTCTCTACATAGGTGCTGGATCAGGAGACACCTTGGCAACACCAATTATGAGGACACTGATTTAGCAGTTGAGCTCACAGTGTCATTCAGAAATCACACATCCGAGGCTTGGGCTTGTGAGTTGACATTGATGAGACATAATAATCCCATGCATGCATCAACCCTTACTATCATATGTTTCGTTATGTTCACATTGTACTATTTTTTTAAAAAGCAATGTCAATCAAAGTAATCTCTTGAACGTTACACATATAAGTGTATCTGTTATACTTCAACTGCTTACATCTTCTAGCAGATACCAAGGACATTGTGCTGAGGAGATGGTGCTGAACCGTCTACATGGGGAGGGTAGCAGGTAATCCAAGGACTAAGGGGGTCATTCCATCCTTGGCGGGCGGCTACCGCCGCCCGCCAGGCGGAAACCGCCATGCGGCCGCCAATGCGGCCGCACTCACGCGGCCTCCATTCCGACATTCCCGCTGGGCCGGCGGGCGCAAACCAAGTTTGCACCCGCCGGCCCAGCGGGAATGATGCCGCAACATAGTAGCCGGCTCCGAATGGAGCCGGCGGTGTTGCGGCCGTGCAACGGGTGCAGTTGCACCCGTCGCGCTTTTCACTTTAGCTGGCCGGGGCCCTGTTAGGGGGCCCCAGGACACCCCTTACCGCCAGCCTCTTCCTGGCGGTGAAAACCGCCAGAAACAGGCTGGCGGTAAGGGGGTCATAATCCCCAGGGCAGCGCTGCTTGCAGCGCTGCCCTGGTGGATTATCACCGCTGGGGCAGAAATGGCAGAAAACCACCGGCCCCGGCGGTGCGACCGCGTCTCTACCGCCGCGGTCAGAATAGGGAAGAAAGCACCGCCAGCCTGTTGGCGGTGCTTTCAGTCATTTTTGCCCTGGCGGTCTCAGACCGCCAGGGTCAGAATGACCCCCTAAGTCTAATCCTTCTCCAAGCAATGATCTCCACGGACATGGAAGAGATGGAGGAGGGGCAGGAGCTGGTCGAGGAGTACAGAGAGAAGGAGGATATTGTTGCCTCTGAACAGACCATCTCCAAGAAGGCTGCTTCATTGCCGGGAGCAGTCTTCCTCTAAAATCAGTTCTGAGGATTGCCAGTCTCCAACCATTCACTATGCAGCCACAGATACTTGTTCGGCCTAAGCAAGCCTCACATCTACACAGTCTTCAAGTAACAGGTAAGTCTGCACATTCTCCTACACACCCTTCCCATGAAGGTGCACTTCAGGTCTTCTTTCATTCATCTGAGGGAGAGAATGCCACTGGTGAGGAACCAGCATCTATATTACATTCTGACCATGTCAGACAGCCATGCCTTGGGGTGTCATGGTCTAACATTGCTCTCTGGGAGGATCTTTTTACCAACAACAGTTTATTGTGCAATGGAGGGGAATCTCCCTGAGGTAGATTTCTGCATTAAAGGACTCCCTCAGATGACTGACAAGCAGACCAATGCCTTGTATAATAATGTAAAATGTTTCCAAGGCATGACAACGATGCAGTAAGAACATCATAGAAGTTTTAGGGAAGAGAGTGCAAGGCATCATGCCTTGGTCAGGAAGATGATAGAGACAAAAATCAAAACACGCAAATGTCATTCTTCACGGCCATTGCATGCACAAGATTCTAAGGAGGCATCTCAACGTAGAAGGCACACACCATCTGCCAACCTCTGTCACAGCTACTTGCACCACTTCCTACTGCACTACCTCCGCCTCCACCACCACCAACTCAACCACCAATAAGACAAGCACACTCTCAAACTATCACATCATTGTTATTACTTAGATGGAGTAGCAGGAACAACTCCCCAAAATAAACCTTGTGCCTGATTTAAGAAAGGTCGTGCTGCACACAGTATAGCGCCACTTTTCTTGCACCCATTAGTGCCCCCCAACTCCACTATGTGTGCATCATATCTAAGATATGGCGCACCATGGTGGTAGTTAGGGGAACTAACAACAGCATTTTTTACGCTGGATCAAAGCTTTGCAGGATTAGCGTAAAAAATGTTGATGCCAATCCCGCAAAGCCCACTGAGGCCCATTGTAATCAATGGTGTGCCTCCTTTTAACGTCTGCTCTGAGCAGGTGTTAAAAGTGCTGGAAAAAATAACACAAAGAAATCTCTTAGATTTCTTTGCATCATTTTTTTGACCCCTTCCCCCAACAGGGAAACACCCCCTTTGCATACATTATGCCTGGTGCAGGCATAATGTAGCACAAAAGGTTACAAAGTGGTGATTTTGGCCTCGTTGGCCCACGTTAGCATAAACAAATTGTCGCTATTGTGGCACATGGAGGTGCTAAGGGCTCTTAAATCTGCCCCTTTGTTTTGTGAAATGTCTCAATGGCCTCCCTTTGACACTAACTGAAAAAGTTGTGGAAACATATAATATTGTATACTTTTATTTCAAAAGAAAACATTTGTCTTCATCTATGTAGAATGTTTGATGTTACTGCATAGGAAAGTGTTAATTTTGTTCTATTTTTGTTTACCTTCAAAGTGTATTGTACTTAAAAAATCTTTATGATATTATGAGCATCTTCTGAGTAACTAAATATTTTAATAATCAAGAAAGACATTGTTTCAATCTTTAGCTTTTATATATATATACTCCCAAAACGTTATTTTGAATAAATATTATTTACAGGAAAATTATAAACTATCAGTGGAGAGGATAAAATTAATTAAAACAGAGTCTTAATTGAAAGGGTAAATACTAACTTAGAGGGAGGTGGGCAAATAATACAAACCTGTCAGGAACATCAAAGGAAGAAGTCTATATACATGGAAGACCAATTAATAATGTTCCTAAGGGGCAATAAGAAATCAGCCGTTAAAAATTATGTTCAATACTGGTTATCAAATGTAGTTCATTTTAAAGGGATATTATGGGGGTCATTCTGACCCTGGCGGTCTCGAAATGACTGAAAGCACCGCCAACAGGCTGGCGGTGCTTTCTTCCCTATTCCGACCGCGGCGGTAGATACGCGGTCGCACCGCCGGGGCCGGCGGTTTTCCGCCATTTCTGCCCCGGCGGTGATAATCCGCCAGGGCAGCGCTGCAAGCAGCGCTGCCCTGGGGATTATGACCCCCTTACCGCCAGCCTGTTTCTGGCGGTTTTCACCGCCAGGAAGAGGCTGGCGGTAAGGGGTGTCCTGGGGCCCCTGGGGGCCCCTGCACTGCCCATGCCACTGGCATGGGCAGTGCAGGGGCCCCCTAACAGGGCCCCGGCCAGCTTGTCACTGTCTGCTTAGCAGACAGTGAAAAGCGCGATGGGTGCAACTGCACCCGTCGCACGGCCGCAACACCGCCGGCTCCATTCGGAGCCGGCTCCTATGTTGCGGCCTCATTCCCGCTGGGCCGGCGGGCGCAAACTTGGTTTGCGCCCGCCAGCCCAGCGGGAATGTCGGAATGGGGGCCGCGTGAGTGCGGCCACATTGGAAGCTGCATGGCGGTTTCCGCCTGGCGGGCGGCGGTAGCCGCCCGCCAAGGTCGAAATGACCCCCTATATCCCTAAATTCAAGAACTGACATTGTGCAATTACCACCACACATAAAGCAAGCTAATGCTTTTACAATTTTAAGAACTTCCCAAATAGTAAGAAATTATGATTTCAAAAATGTTTTGTAATCAGGCCTTCAAAGGAGGAGACTTGGTCAAAGGCGTTTTTTAGCATAATCCTGTGATCAAATGTTTTAGTGAGTTTTTGTATAGTCTTCACCACATTGTCTACCTTAAGTTAGAATGTTTTTGTATAGGGCAACAAAGCAGTTTAAAGGATTATGTATTACTGGTGATTTTAGAGTGAAGGTCTTGAACATTTATTTAATAATTTTGTGAATTAAGATCTTTTTCATGTACAAAAAATATGGTGGTTTGAAAGTATGGTGAAGGTACACAATGTCAGCATCGAAATGTAACAGACAGCAACAGTTTTAACTTTCATCGTCTCAAAATACATAGGTGGTCATTATGACATTGGCGGTCAGCTGACCACCACGCCGGCAATGGCAGTAGTACTGCTGCCAGGCCGGCGGTCATGACGCCAAATAATGACCATAGCGGTGATCCCTCCCATAGACAGCCAATGTATCAACCACCCCAACCACCAGTATGGTACGACCACTGAACACGGCGGTAGCAATCTCCAGACAGGCGGAAGACAAGGGTCCGCACACCATATTATGACATAGCACACCACCAGGATTTCCCGGCCTGTAGCAACGTCACCAAAAGCCTGTCAGAAACACATCATATAAAAGGAGACACTCACCCCCAGGGACACAGAGGAGTCAGCGGCCGCCATGGAACCTGAACTGGAAGTCTTCACGATGCTGTACAATGCCATGGCTGTCCTGGAGCACCAACGTCGACGAAGACTACGACGGTGAGTACAGCCGCCTAGCACACAATGGAGGGAGGGAGGGGAGAGTGACACACACACATACAACACACACCATACACACACCACACACCCAGAACCATCTGCAGAGTAAATTGACAGTAACAGGACCCAGGAGCAAAGAAAACTAGGACACATACCTCTTTCCCAACCATTGTAATCCAGTAGGTTGAAGAGCTCAAATCCAAAAAAACCTACAGAAATGCAAATTTACAAGCATGGCCAAAGTCTGAAAAAGCCCACAGGGCAAAGTCCAAGGCCCAGCTTGACTCCTGACAACATTGGGGCTCCACTGTGCAGGGGCATTATGTTAGAAATAGACAGGTACCTCAGGGAATGGCAGTGTGAGTGGGCTTCTTTTTGGGAGGGGTGTCCTTGGGTTTGGGTTTGAGAGGGGGTGGGTTGTTACCCTTCCAATTTAGGGGAGGAGGAGTGGGCTTGGGGTGGGGGGTAGGAGTTCCACTCATGTGCCCCTTGGTGGCAGCTGAAGTCTTAGGGGGTGGAACATGGGCTAGATTTGGTGCTGGAGGTACCGGGTTGGAGGGGGTGGGAGTTTCCTCTTATGGGCAGGACAGGGGGAGGGATAGGGAAGACGTCAAGACGGGAAAGGAAAAGCTTCCTAGGACCAGTGGGGCAGGCTGTGGGACGACGTATGGGAGAGTAGGCAGAGGGAGTGGTTGCAGGAGGAGGAGGTGTGCTGGACTTGGGTGTGGGTGCATGGATAGTGTGCGTGTGTGAGTTAGATGGCAGTTGGGGGTATAAGTGTGAGCGTTTGTGTGTCTTTGGAGAGGGGGAGGGAGGGTGGGGGCGGTCAAACAGGATGGGCCGATGGATGTTTTGGTGGTGTCTGCAAGTGAGGTGGGTGTGCTACATGATGTGGTGATGGTGGTGGTGGAGGTGATTGCGCATGTGGTGTGTGGGATGCACGTCTGTGAGTCTGCTGTTGTGATGACCGTAGGCAAGGCTGTGCAGGTGGCAGGTTCTGGGCCTTTTGATAGAGTGCATGCAGGTGTGAGTGCCGATGTGACTGTGAGGGAGGAGGGGGAGACAGTGGAGGCAGTGGATGATGTGTGTGCATCTGTGTGTTGGCTGTGTGAATGCTTGTGGACTGAAGTGTGCTGCCTGTGTTTGTCTGTGCGAGTCTTGTCTGTTGTTTTAGGTGCATGCTTGTCAGAATGTGTGCGTGTGATGGGCTTGGGGAGAGGAGACTGGGACTGGGAAGTGGTAGTTGGAGGGGGGACGGAAGAAACAGGGACACTGGCTGTCATCAGAGAGGAGGCCAGTGCCTGGAATAATCTCTGTAGGACCGACAGGCCACCGTTAATGCTCTCCAGAAAGGCATTGCTGCATCTGGGATGCCTGCCCCTGTATGGCATTCACTATGGTTGACTGCCCTACAGAAATGGATTTCAGGAGGTCTATAGCCTCCTCACTGAGGTCAGCAGGGCTGACTGGGGCAGGGCCTGAGGTTCCTGGGGCAAAGGAGACGCCCACCCTCCTGGATAAGCGGGCACAGGCAACTCAGCGGGGGCTACTGGGAGGGTGGTGCTGGTACGGGGTGATGGAAGATCCTGTAGCTGGAGTGGTCCCTGAGGGGTCCGCCATCACCAGGGAGCTCCCATCAGAGGAGGAATCAGAGTTAGTTGTATCAGCTCCTGTCCCCCCTGTGGTGCTCCCCTCGGCCTCCTGGGTCCCGTGGGCTGAAGCTCCGTCACTTGCCGGTGCCCCTGCTCTTTTGCCAGATGATGCTAATACACACATGGACAGGGTGACAAAAGGAGGGGGGGGGAGAAAAGGAGCACAGGGTCAATCACAGCAGCAACAGCACAGATGGCATACACATCACTATCATTCACTGAGACTAAGAATGGGCAGTACGGACTACACTGGCATACTATTGGCTAGGAACTACAGCAGGTAGGAGCCAAACACTGCCATCTGCACACCAGCTGGGACCAACTAAGCCCTGTTGACATGGAAAGCCAGCAACCTAGCTATCTAAAATATACATTACACCCAAAATACCTAAGCTGGACCATGCAACAATGTCTAAACTGGCATATTGGGGCATCCACTGACTAGAACCCTGTACCCAAATCCCATGCCAGGCAACTAATGATGGTTGTCACACACACTCTACTCACCACGTTGTGGCTGCTGTGATGCCTTCAAGCAACCATCGAACTCTAGGTTGGCCACCACCAGTATGCAGGCCATTAGGGTGGTGAGGTTCCGACGGGCACCCCTCCCTCATTGGGAGGCCGTTCTCAGCTGGGCCTCAGCGGTCTTCCGGGCCCAGCATCTCAGGTACTTCCACAGTTTCTTGCAATGGGTGCTCCGCCGGCTATGGACCCCCAGGGTCCGCACGTCCTTGGTGATGGCACGCCACAGCCCCTTCTTCTGATGGGCACAGACCTGCAGAGGAATCACAGACAGAGGGACACCATGAACCAGACAGTCCAGCCTGTCACACATATGGCCTACATACTACATTTGCCCCTCATCAGGCACACACATGACCTGTGCCTCTGCATTAACACTGCCACCAGCCATACTCCCCAAAGTGACATACTTCCAGCACACACGCACATCTACATGCAGCCATGTCGCATGCAACGTACCCATCATGTACTCACCTGTTGGTCTGAAGGCCTATGCATCTGCCCATACGGGGGTAAGACCTCATCCACGAGCCTCTCCAACTCTCCGACATTAAGGCTGGGGCCCTTTCCCCTGTAGCACAGGCCATGGCAGGTAGCAGACACAGGTCACAGCAGCACATACAGTGAAGATGTAGTCTTGTGGAAAGTCAGGAATCAAGTGAAGTGGTAGGAAGAAAATGGCAGTTACGTCCGCAGCTGTGTACACCGTCACCGCTTGCGTTGATCATCATTGGTTCCTGTACTCCATAGAGCCCCATGTTAGCCAGTGAAGTATTGCACGGTGATGCAGACCCCCTCCTGCCATGATGCCTAACGCCGGCGGAGTGAGGTCACTTTCACTTGTCCCTGCATACAGGACAGGCGGTTGCCATTTTCTACTGCTATTTCACATGTATTGATTAAAAGTGCATCATTGGTGTTGACCATACACAGCTAGACCAGTGGTTCCTAATCTTTTCACTTCTGTGGACCCCCACTTAATCATTAATTTAGCCCGGGGACCCCCAGTGAACTTTTGTTGGAATCCAGGGACCCCCACTGTGTTATTACTGAAATATGGGGACCTAATCTGTTAATATTATTTCATTTTCTAAGCTGTTGCAGACCCCCTGAGGAGGCTTTGTGGACCCCCAGGGGTCCTCAGACCACAGGTTGGGAGCCACTGACCTAGAAAATTCCAGTGTCCAACATACACACATGCTCTATGTACACTGATGTTGTGTGTCCATAGTTCCTGTTGTCACTCCCTTCTTACTTTTGGGTCACTTAGGTACCAACCATTGCAGAGGACTAGGAGCAGGAGGCAAGCACCAGTGTACAGACCCCTTTGTTGGCTTGGCTACACTGGAGGACCGGCGCATCGTACTCACCTATTGTCTGGACAGAGCCACAATCACAGAGCTGTGTGCACAATTGGAGCCTGATCTGGTATCTTCGTTGCACCACAGTAATACCCCCTCTTGTGCAGGTACTCTCAGTGCTCCATTTCCTGGCTACAGGTGACAGTGGGCTTGGCTGCAGGAATGTCACAGCCAATGTTCTCTATTGTGCTTGCAAGGGTTTTGGTTGCCTTGCTGAAACACATGTTCAGCTACATCGCAGTCCCCCTATGTAGACCAATTGCCCACTGTGAAGGCTGGATTCTATGCAATGGGACACATACCACATGTGACTGGGGCCATTGACGGTACCCATATTGCTTTAGCCCCCCCAAGGCCAATGAACAGGTGTACAGGAATGGGAAGAGTTATCACTCACTCAATGTGCAGATGGTGTGCCTTTCTGACCAGTACATCTCCCACATCACTGCCAAGTTTCCTGGGTCAGTGCATGATGCCTTTGTCCTGAGGAATAGCAGCATCCTACAGCTGATGGCACAACTATAGAGGCACAGAGTGTGGCTCATAGGTGAGCCTGAGTCCCCACCCACTGTATGTCAGTGTATGCCTTCAGGTGTCATACACCATGCCATTGTGCAAGGCTAATGTCTGTCCCTCATTTCTTGCAGGTGACTCCGGCTACCCAAACCTGTTCTGGCTTTTGACCCCTGTTAGGAATCTGAGAACAGGGGCTGAGAATAGGTACAATGATGCTCATGGGTGTACCAGGAGGATTGTTTAAAGGACCTTTGGTCTCCTGAAGGCCAGGTTCAGGTGCCTCCATCTAACAGGTGGATTCCTATGCTACTCCCCTGAGAAGGTCTGCATGATTGTTGTTGTGTGCTGCATGTCGCACAATTTGGCCCTCAGACGCCATGTCCCGTATCTGCAGGAGAAGGGGGGTGACAATGCACCTGTGGCAGGAGTGGACAGTGAGGACATTGAGGAGGAGGAGGATGTGGACAACAGGACACATATAATACAGCAGTACTTCCAATGACACTCATGTAAGACTGTTGAACTAAACATTTCTCCATTTTAGTGTTGTGTTGTCTGGCTGTAGAATAATGCCAGTCTCTGCCTTTGCATCCCAACTGACTGTCACCTATGCCTTCCCTTACTGCAGATTTTGATGTGGTTTCAACAGTGTAATGTTGTGATAGACTGCTGAGACACCTATGTAGGAGGAATCAACATATTACAGGACATTTGCAAAGGATCATGCAATTCAATACAGTTCAATACACTGTACATTACCTTTGGATAATGCACTATTACTCAAGTTATGTCCAAGGGTGTTTATTAATGAATCAGGTATCCAATGCAAGTGCAATAGAGTGGGGTGATGGTTGGGAAAAGTTCAGTGGTGTTGGGCCAGTCTGTTTGTTGCACAGGTCCGGTGTCCAAGGGACCATAGGAGGGGGAGCAATGGCAGTTCAAAGTGGACATGGTGACACAGTGGAACACAAGGGGGACATTCTGGAGGGGCTCATTTCCTGGCAGTGGCGTTGGCAACTGTCTCTGGTGTCTGTCTGGGTCGCAGGGAACGTTTGCGGGGTGGTTCATCTTCTGCAGGGAGAGGGGTGCTGGTGGCCTGTGGGTCCTGTGGCAGGACATCTTGTCCACTAGCTGCAGCAGATGTTGATGGCTGCTGGGTGGAGTGGCTAGTGGAAGTGGCCCGCTGTTGTGCTCTGTTCTCCCACATGGTGTCGGCCATGTCACCCAGCACCCCTACAATGGAGGCCATGTTGCCATTTAGGCCCTGCAACTGCTGCATGACCTCCTGGTGGTGTACCCCCTGCAGCCACTGGTTCTCCTGCATGATCTTGAATGCCTGACCCATCCTGTCCTGGGTATGTTGGTATGCCCCCAGGACATTTGTGAGTACCTCCTGGGCAGTCGGTTCCCTGGGCCTGTCCTCCTGCTGGCGCACAGCTGTCCTCCGAGTGTCCCTGGCCTCCTGTGCCTGTGTCCCCTGAACGGTGTGCCCACTCCCACTGACATTAGGACCCTCATTGTCTTTCCTCTGTGGTGTGGACCCAGGTCCCTGTAGAGGTGGGTACACTACTGATTGACATGTGCTGGGGACAAGGGTCTGGGGGGGGTTGGCTGGCTGCTGTGGTGTTAGATTCTGAGGGGGGGCTCTGTGGTGGACTGGCTGTGGGATGGGGTAGCCTACTGACCAGTGGTCCCAGATGGGCCAGGGAGTTCATCCAGATCCAGAGCTGCTGAGTTGCTGTTATCACTGGGGGCATCGTCTAAGTAGCTGTAGCACCTTCTTACCACTGACATTGGCTGGGGCACCTTTGGGGATGTAAGTGATGTGTTAGGTTACATATCTGTGACATATTCTTCATTTCTAGCTTTCCCAATGTTATTGCTCTTTGTCCTCCCACCTTTGGTTCTGTATGGTGATGGATTGTGGAATTGTTAGTTCCCATGCTGTGCATGCATTGGTGGTGGGTGTGCATGCAGAGATGGAAGGGATGTGCATGCAGTGGGTATGGCATGCATAGCTTGCCATTTAGGTTTGGGAATTGGGGTGGTGCACTGTGTGGGATGGAGTGGGGTGATGGGAGTCAGGGTGAGGGGTTGTGGTGGCATGCAGGTATGGGGGTGATAGGTAGTAAATGTTGACTCACCAGTGTCCAGTCCTCCGGCTACTCCAGTGAGTCCCACAGGATGCAGTATTGCCAAGACTTGCTCCTCCCATTCTGTCAGCTGTGGGGGAGGAGATGGGGGTCCACTGCCAGTCCTCCTGATGGTGAGCTGGTGCCTTGCTGCAATAGAATGCACCTTCCATTGTTCCACCTCTTCCAAATGTCGTCCCTTGTTCATGGATGTTGTCCCATGTCGTTCACCCTGTCCACGATATTCCGCCATAGCTCCATCTTCCTGGCAATGGAGATCTGCTGTACCTGTGCTCCAAACAGCTGTGGCTCTACTCTGACTATTTCCTCCACCATTACCCGCAACTCTTCATCAGTGAAGCGGGGTGCCTTTGTGGGTACATGGGTGTTATGTGAAATGTGTGTTGTGCAGAGGGTGATGTGTGAAGTAGTGGGGTGTGTGGTGCGTGACGGATTAATGGGTAGTTGCGGTATGTGTGTGCAGTTCTCTCTGGGATTGGTGCAGCAAAGTGTAGCGGTCTTCTCGTGTTTGCAAAGGATTGCGGGTGATGTGGGGGGGTGTTTTATAATGGTGGGTGTGTGGGGTGGGTGAATTTGTGTCAGGTGTGGGTTTTTGGTTCTGGACAATGTTGTCTTGTTTTTTGTTTTTGGGTGGCCATATCCGCCTTGGCGGTGTGCACCGCCAATAGTTTACCGCCGTTGAATATCTGCTGTGGTGATTCGTGGGTCATTATTTGGAGGGTGTTGTTTTGGTGGTGTAACCGTATGGTGGTAGTACTGACAGTTTATCACGTTCAGTGGGTCTGGCGGATTTGTGGTTGTGGCTATTTTCTGTCGGTTTTGTGTGTATGTGTCATAATCTGGCGGATGGATGTTTGCCTCCGTGGCATGTTGGCGGCAGTCACCGCAGCGGTATTAGGGATTTACCGCCAATGTCATAATGATGGCCATAGTGTCCATTTTAGCTCCAATCAATGATAATCTGCATTTCCTGGCAACCAGCAGTATTTTCATGTCTGTGGCATCATGGGAAGAGTCTAGAGGCTGCTCTTCTACTTTGGAAGTACCAGCGGTGTCACTTGCCCTCCTCCCCGGCCGCTTCTGTTAAAATTGTAGTTTACAGGGAGTGCAGAATTATTAGGCAAATGAGTATTTTGACCACATCATCCTCTTTATGCATGTTGTCTTACTCCAAGCTGTATAGGCTTGAAAGCCTACTACCAATTAAGCATATTAGGTGATGTGCATCTCTGTAATGAGAAGGGGTGTGGTCTAATGACATCAACACCCTATATCAGGTGTTCATAATTATTAGGCAACTTCCTTTCCTTTGGCAAAATGGGTCAAAAGAAGGACTTGACAGGCTCCGAAAAGTCAAAAATAGTGAGATATCTTGCAGAGGGATGCAGCACTCTTAAAATTGCAAAGCTTCTGAAGCGTGATCATCGAACAATCAAGCGTTTCATTCAAAATAGTCAACAGGGTCGCAAGAAGCGTGTGGAAAAACCAAGGCGCAAAATAACTGCCCATGAACTGAGAAAAGTCAAGCGTGCAGCTGCCACGATGCCACTTGCCACCAGTTTGGCCATATTTCAAAGCTGCAACATCACTGGAGTGCCCAAAAGCACAAGGTGTGCAATACTCAGAGACATGGCCAAGGTAAGAAAGGCTGAAAGACGACCACCACTGAACAAGACACACAAGCTGAAACGTCAAGACTGGGCCAATAAATATCTCAAGACTGATTTTTCAAAGGTTTTATGGACTGATGAAATGAGAGTGAGTCTTGATGGGCCAGATGGATGGGCCCGTGGCTGGATTGGTAAAGGGCAGAGAGCTCCAGTCCGACTCAGACGCCAGCAAGGTGGAGGTGGAGTACTGGTTTGGGCTGGTATCATCAAAGATGAGCTTGTGGGGACTTTTCGGGTTGAGGATGGAGTCAAGCTCAACTCCCAGTCCTACTGCCAGTTCCTGGAAGACACCTTCTTCAAGCAGTGGTACAGGAAGAAGTCTGCATCCTTCAAGAAAAACATGATTTTCATGCAGGACAATGCTCCATCACACGCGTCCAAGTACTCCACAGCGTGGCTGGCAAGAAAGGGTATAAAAGAAGGAAATCTAATGACATGGCCTCCTTGTTCACCTGATCTGAACCCCATTGAGAACCTGTGGTCCATCATCAAATGTGAGATTTACAAGGAGGGAAAACAGTACACCTCTCTGAACAGTGTCTGGGAGGCTGTGGTTGCTGCTGCACGCAATGTTGATGGTGAACAGATCAAAACACTGACAGAATCCATGGATGGCAGGCTTTTGAGTGTCCTTGCAAAGAAAGGTGGCTATATTGGTCACTGATTTCTTTTTGTTTTGTTTTTGAATGTCAGAAATGTATATTTGTGAATGTTGAGATGTTATATTGGTTTCACTGGTAATAATAAATAATTGAAATGGGTATATATTTGTTTTTTGTTAAGTTGCCTAATAATTATGCACAGTAATAGTCACCTGCACACACAGATATCCCCCTAACATAGCTAAAACTAAAAACAAACTAAAAACTACTTCCAAAAATATTCAGCTTTGATATTAATGAGTTTTTTGGGTTCATTGAGAACATGGTTGTTGTTCAATAATAAAATTAATCCTCAAAAATACAACTTGCCTAATAATTCTGCACTCCCTGTAGATACAGCTCTCCGCAGCGTGGTTATGTCAGGGCAGTTCTCCTGGTGTGGTAAGGTTCAATATTTTTGCGCTCAGTAGTCTTTTTATGCCGTGAAGGGGTGCAGCTGAGGCAGAGTGAATCAGTGGCCAGCCTATGGGATCAAAGAGCAACTTTACTATAACGCACCACCTGTTCTTGTGCAGTATAAGCCAACAGTGGTATGTATGGGCTGTCTCTACCTTGTGATGTGTGTACCATAGCGGTGCGGTCGCTCCCCGACTCACAGGCAATCAAATAGGGGGAGACACAAGTTGACCAGGCATAGATGGGCATGGCAGTCTATGTCACTTTTCAGAGCAGGGAGGCGTGCAATCACAATGCAAGTATTTGACAGTGTGGTGAGTATGTAGAGTGTTCAAAGGTCAATGGGACCCTTCTTGCCCCACACTCAATATTCTGGTTCCTGAACGCTGCACCCGCATGGTGCTGGTCGCACATGCCAATTATATCATATGTGCAGCCCAGCAGGTCCCAGGCTGCACGGTGCGCAGGCAGCAATGCCCAAAGCACTGCACCCCTTTCCTGTGGCACGTACACTCGAACCTCAACACCCACAGCTAGGACCCCTGCTCCACTCACCACTCTGTGCCCGTGCGGGCTTTGCCCAGCCCGGGGGGGCCGAGTGGCACAGGCCCAGAACGGTGCGACCCCACCACCTCCAAGATTATGTCTCAGCCTCACTTCCTCACCTTCACCGCTCCTCAGCTCCCGGCTTGCCCCTTCACATGGCCAGTAATCTACAGCGAGGTTAAGGACAGGATTAATGTACGGTGGATCCTTCTCAGTTATCGCCGCACACCCCCATCTATCTGCGAAGGGCCCCTTTGACAGCAACAGAATCTGGACAATTCACGGCCACCATCTTAGGCCTTCCACGATCCCCACATCTCCACTGAATATACAGGGCTGCCGGCTTCTTCACCCTCGGTAGCTGTGCTCCAACGCATAGCAGGTAGTTGAACAGTGCGTAGGGTGGGTACAGAATGCTGCTGATTATGATAAATTTTGTCCCCAGGTCACAGGAGCCTCACGAATGTGCAGCCATCTTGCACGCCGGCACTCTGGCATTCCCAGTCTTCCTGTATCTGAGAAAGAATGTAGTTTGCAGACCAGCAGAACCATAGGGAGGACATGCTGATATCCTTCAGATCATGAGACTAAAAGACATGGGCCCTCATTACAACCCTGGCGGTAAATGCCGCATACGGCCGTGCAGAAGACCGCCAACATACCGCTGCGGCCACGGAATTTCGCTACAGGTATTAGGACCCACAGCTCGGAATCTGCCATGCAGTCACCCACACAAGTCTGCCACATGTGGAGAAGTGTGGCACAATGGTTAGAGCGGCAGACCCTGAAGCAGAGATCTGGCTCAAGACCAGGGTTCAAGTCCCGCTTGGGCAGGTCTTGGGCTCAATTCCCTTGGACCAGATAATTCTTGCCTTGGTGCCTAATCTAATTAATGAGTCCCACTCTGCAACTCTGGGCAAAAGCGTGCTTAATCTCCACAACGGCCCCAACAGTGTTTGGATGCCTGGCTTCACCCTGGGGGTGCCCAGGAGTGGGCACCTCACAGGGAAAAGCCAGGAGGGGTTCCATAGCGGTATGAGTACAGCGCCTTGGGACCCTAACGGGTGAGTAGTGCGCTATACAAGTGCAAAGTTTACAGTTTACACCAAAGGTCAGTGATAAACTGGTGATAACAAAACCAACACCGTCACGCCAACAGGAATACGCCCACAGTATCACGACCCACGAATCAATGCAGCGGTCTTTCAACCGCGGTAATCCATTGGCGATACACACTGCCGCGCTCAAAATACACACACACTAACAAAACACAACCACATTGGACAAATCGAAATACACACACCTGATACACATACACACACCACACTCACACACCCAATCCAATATATAGCACACACCCACATCACCCACAAACCCTTACTACCAGAAATTTGAAAGCAGGCCACAGAGAGACACTACCTAAAACAACACCAGCATCCACAGACACACAACACCATCACTTACACAACATCAACGCACCTCAACAACACACACCAACACATCCCCTCACACGTCACAACAGACACCACCTCACACATCACCCACACCACATCATGGCACCTCAACAACACCCCAGGTTCTCAGAGGAGGAGCTCAGGGTCATGGTGGAGGAAATCGTCCAGGTAGAGCCACAGCTATTCGGATCACAGGTGCAGCAGACTTCCATTGCAAGGAAGATGAAACTATGGCGCAGAATTGTCGACAGGGTCAACGCAGTGGGACAGCATTCAAGAACACGGGATGACATCAGGAAGAGGTGGAACGACCTACGGGGGAAGGTGCGTTCCGTGGTCTCCAGACACCAGGTTGCTGTACAGAGGACTGGTGGTGGACCCCCACCTCCTCCCTCACAACTAACAACATGGGAGGAGCAAGTCTTGGCAATTCTGCATCCTGAGGGCCTCGCAGGAGTAGCAGGAGGACTGGACTCTGGTAAGGCAAATCTTTACTACTTTATCCCCCACCCTACCTGCATGCCATCACATACCCCACCCTTACCCTCACACCCATAACCCCATCAACCCACAGATACCCCACCAACACAACCCACACATCCCAAAAACAAGTCCTGCATGTAACACCAATGCATGGACACCCATCACCAAAGCATGTCCACTACAGATACCCACACAGACCCCAAACCAACTATCACACAAGGACCAAGCCAAGAATGTAAGCACTTGAGTACAGGGTCACTTACCCCTTGCACACAATGGCACACACAAATGCAATAATCATGCCTTTACACCCCTACAGGACCCCTACCCAACGTCACTGGACAGGAGGTGCCAGACATATCCAGTCCCCCCACAGAAGAGACCACAGTGATGACAGCAGCTCTGCACAACTGGATCAAGATGACTAACCCGGCCCATCAGGGACCTCGGGACAGTCGGTTCCCCTGACACAGTCACAAGCCACCACAGAGCCTCCCCCCCCAGGAAACACCACCACAGCACCCACCCAGTGGGCCCATCCCTCTGTCCCCAGGACACGTCAATCAGCAGTGTGTCCACCACTACAGGGAACCCAGGCAACCCCACTAACACAGTACGATCAGGGACCTGGGGGCAGTGGGCACACGGTTCAGGGGACAGAGGCACAGGACCACATGGAAGCTGGGAGAACTGCTTTGCAACAGGGGGAGGACAGGCCCAGGGAACCCAATCTCCTTGAAGCACTCTCCAACATCATGGGAGCTTACCATCATTCCCAGAAGACGATGGCAATGGTACTGGCCAAGTTTCAGGAGACCCAGCGGTGGCAGGAGGAACACTACCTTGGGATCAGAGAGGACTTGAAGTCCATTAACAACACCCTGGTCACCATTGCAGGGGTGCTGCAAGACCTTGTCAACACCAGGAGGGACACAGTGGCACAACAAGGGGTCCCTGACACTAGCCTGGACGATGAACAGCCCTCCACCTTCACCGGCGCTAGTGGACAGGAGGCACGGCCACAGGAACACGACACCAGCACCCCACCCCCTGCAGATGGAGAACCACCCCACAAACGGTCCCTGAGATCCAGGAACAAGACAGAGAACATTGGCAAGACCCCCACCAGGAAATGAGACCCCCCTGAATGTCACCCTTCTGTCCCACTTTGTCACCCTGTCAATCCTTCAACTGCCATTGCTCCACTTCCTATGCCCCTTTGGACAATGCACCTGTGAAACAAATAGACTGGACTCTGCCATGGACATTTCTCCACCATCCCCCCAGCCCATTTTACAACCCCCTCCACTTATTTGCACAGAAATAAACACACTTCAGTCACAAAACAATCTGGAGTCAGTCTGTGCTTTCACAAACGTGTAATTGCAATAAACATGAAATATAGCAATGTCAATTTACTTGTGCACATACCGATGTAACACAGCTGTAGGCCTGGAGGAAATATAGCAGAGGGCACAAAGTGGGACCCACATCTGTGAATTGGAAAGGCAAAGTGACAAGTCAGGGTCCATACACTGAGTGAAAAAGACAGACTTATGGTAGCTCCTGAAATTGTATGAGATGTGGGAGGCAGTGACATCTTCTTACCTGTGTCTCACTGGAAGTATTGCATGATTATGTTGTTTCGGTTGTCGATATCCTCTTCTTCTGCCTCCTCTTCTTCACTGTCCACAGGCTCCACAGCTGCCACAAGACCACCAGCTGGCCCATCCTCCTGCAGAAAAGGCACCTGCCGTCGTGAAGCCAGGTTGTGCAGCATACAGCAGGCCACGATTATCTGGCACACCTTCTTTGGTGAGTAGTAGAGGGAACCACCTGTCATATGGAGGCACCGGAATCTGGCCTTCAGGAGGCCGAAGGTTCGTTCGATCACCCTCCTAGTTCGCCCATGTGCCTCATTGTAGCGTTCCTCTGCACTTGTCCTGGCATTCCTCACTAGGGTCAGTAGCCATGACAGGTTGGGGTAACCAGAGTCACCTGTAAATATCGAGGGACAAGTGTTAGACACACACTAACCCGTAGGGACAAACCATACCCAGACAAGTATTCACACTGTATTGGGTCCTTGGCCTCACCTATTAGCCACACACGGTGCCTCTGGAGTTGCCCCATCACATAAGGGATGCTGCTATTCCTCAAAATGTAAGCGTCATGCACTGAGCCTGGAAACATGGCATTCACATGGGAGGTGTACTGGTCTGCCAAACACACCATCAGCACATTCATCGAATGGTAGCTCTTCCGGTTTCTGTACACCTGTTCACTCCTGCGGGGGGGGTACTAATGCCACATGTGTCCCATCAATGGCACCAATGATGTTGGGGATATGTCCCGGGGCATAGAAGTCACCTTTCACTGTGGGCAAATCTTCCACCTGAGGGAAAACGATATAGCTGTGCAGGGCAGACAACACTCTGGACAACACGTTAGAGAACATTGGCTGGGAGATCCCTGGTGCAATGGCCACTGTTGTTTGAAAGGAACCACTTGCCAGGAAATGAAGTACTGACAGGACCTGCACTAGAGGGGGTATCACTGTGGAATGGCAGATAGCTGACATAAGGTCAGGCTCCAACTGGGTACACAGTTCCTGAATTGTTGCACGATCAAGTCTGTATATGACTATTATGTGTCTCTCTTCCATTGTCGACAGGTCCACCAGTGGTCTGTACACTGGAGGATGCCGCCATCTCATCACCTGCCCCAGCAGAGGTGCCCTATGGAAGAGAACAGCATTCACAAAATGTCATTTGCACAAATGTATTAATCCGCAATGTGCCTGTAACTGTGTGTATTCCAGCCCTACATAGGTGTGACGCAGTTATTAATAATGCCATGTGGCCCCCTGAAATGGCGGCTGCCTGACCTGTAAGGTAGGACAAGGGGATATGAGGTAACTGTGCTGGCGTTGTACACCGTTGCGGTGGGCGGTCGAAGACCGCAGCACAATTCTGCATTGGTTAACATTGGGCCGTATGGGTCCGAGGAGCCAATGACGATGTATGCTGTCTGTTCACTCACTTGATACCTGACCTTCAACAGGAGAGGACCTACACTGCAAGTGCTGCTGTGACATCAGTCTGGAAGCGACGATGGCTCATGTCTCTGGGGAAAGGGCCCATGCCTTCACTTCGGAGGAGTTGGATAAACTAGTGGATGGGGTCCTCCCCCAGTACACGCAACTGTATGGTCCTCCAGACAAACAGGTGAGTACACTGTGAGCATGCTGCATGGGCAATGCCTGTTTTGAGTGGTGTGGATGGACGATACATGGGGGGGCTGAGGCCTGCATGTGCGGATGGTGAGTGTATGTGCGTCAGGGCAAGGGTGGGAACGGGGGGCAATGAGTATGACAGTCCGGACGGGTAAGTAATTTCCTTTCCCCTTGTACAATTCCTCTAGGTCCGCGCCCACCAGAAGAAGGGTATTTGTCGTGCCATCGCTAAGGATGTCTGGACCCTGGGGGTCCACCACAGACGGAGCACCCACTGCCGGAAAAGATGGGAGGACCTGCGCCGCTGGAGCAAGAAGACGGCAGAGGCCCAGCTGGGGATAGCCTCCCAACATGGGAGGGGTGCCCGTTGCACCATGATCCCCATGACGTTTCGGATCCTGGCGGTGGCCTATCCGGAGTTGGATGGACGCTTGAGGGCATCACAGCAGCCACAAGGGGGTGAGTACACTCTCATTCAGCTGACTTTGCGCACATTACGAGGTGTCTGGGTGGGGGAGGTGGCCAGTGGGTTCCCCTAAGTCAGGGCGATCTTGGTAGGCAAGGTCCCTTGTGAGGCAGGCTATGTGGCACCCCACCCCACTAGTGGTTAGAGCCATCTACAGGCTCCTGTGACTTCCAGGTGTGCAGCAATTGGGCTTAGGCCTCGTACCCCATGTGCATGTGATTAATCTAGGAACTATAAGTGCATGGCGTAGTGCAGAGGGCTGCTCACTGTCTGTTGTGTCCGCCAACGGTAGTGGTGTTGCATGTACTGAACATGTTTTTCTTCTGTCTCCCCCCCCCTTTTTGTGGTCTCCCTGTTCTTGTGTGCAATAGTATCATCAGGCAGAGGAGCATTGGCACCGGAGCAGGAGGGAGATGCATCCCACTTGGCCCTGGAGGGTCAAGCTACGGAGTCTGAAGGCACCAGTGGGACGGAGGGCTAGGGGAGCTCCACAGCGGGGACAGGAGCAGAGACCAGCGACAGCGACTCCTCCTCTGATGGGAGCTCCCTTGCAGTGGCGGGCCCCTCTGTGCCACCGGCATCAACAGGTACAGCCACCACCCCCCCTACTAGCACTGCCCTCCCAGCAGCCCCTCAGCGTGTGTCCCGTGACCGCTCACCCAGGAGGGTGGGCATCTCCTTCGCCCAAGGCACCTCAGGCCCTGCCCCAGTCAGCCCTGCTGCCCTCAGTGAGGAGGCTATTGACCTCCTGCGATCCCTCAATGTTGGGCAGTCTACCATTCTGAATGCCATCCAGGGTGTTGAGAGGCATTTGCAACAAACAAATGCATACGTGGAGGGCATTCATTCTGGCCAGGCAGCCCAACAGAGAGCATTTCAGGCTCTGGGCTCAGCACTGATGGCAGCCATTGTCCCTGTGTCCAGCCTCCCCCTCCAGCCTCCTCCACCCAGAACCAATCCCCTGTACCTCAACCTATCCCAAGCACACCATCAGACCAGCATGCACACACATCAACACACAAGAGTGGCTCAGGCAAACATAAGCACCACACATCCCACAGGCACCCACACAAGCACCATACCCATGCACACATACCAACATCCACTTCCTCCACTGTGTCCCCCTCCTCCACATTTCCCTCCTCCCTCCCAGTCTTATCTGCACTCACACCTGCATGCACTACATCCTCAGCCACTACCTCCATCACCAGCACGCCCATCACCACACACCGCTCATGTGCACTCACCACCCCCACTACCATTCACACATCCCCAGTGTCCTGTACCAGTGTGTATGTGACCCCTCCTCCCAAAGTACACAAACGCAGGCACACACCCACCCAACATCCATCCACCTCACAACAGCCTCCAGCCCATGCACCTTCACCCAAATTCAGCAGGCGTACACCACCTACAACCACTACCTCTTCCTCCACTCCCAAACCCCCTCCATCTACCCGTCCCAGTGTTTCTAAAAAACTTTTCCTGTCAAACCTTGACCTCTTCCCTTCACCTCCCCCCCATCCTTCCACTAGGGCCAGGCTTTCCAGGTCCCAGCCCAGCACCTCAGCCACCACATCCCCAGGCACAGTGGTGCCAGCAACTGCAGGGTCATGGAGTGCGCCAACCATCAGGGCTGCCAGTGTGCCACGTAGCGAGGGCAAGGACATTCCGCTATCTGCCAAGGTGAAAAAGATGCCCACATCCCAGAGGGATAAGCCGAAAACCCCAGCCACCAAGGGTTCAGCGAAAACGAAAGGGGATAGTGGCAAGACAACTGCACCACCATCAAAGGTGGGGAAGGGCCAAAAACTGAAGGGCAGGTCAGGAGAGGGCATGGTGGCACAGACTGAGGGACCAGTGTCACACCTTCTCTCCACGCCAACCTGTACGGCGGTGAACACCGCCACCTGCGACTCCACCTGCACCGCCTCCGGCACGTCTACAGGCGCTGCAACAGTCCCCAGCCTCTTCCCTGGTGGGCAGCCGTCCAAGGCTGCAGGAGACATCCTGCTTTCTCCCTCAGCAGGTGCTGACACATGCCCCGCCGCCACAGACCCCGCTGCCAGCACTGCCGCCACAGACCCCACCGCCAGCACTGCCGCCACAGACCCCACCGCCAGCACCGCCACCACAGACCCCGCCGCCAGCAACGCTGCCACAGAACCTGCCGCCAGCACCGCTGCCACAGACCCCACCGCAAGCACCGCTGCCACAGACCCCGCAGCCAGCACCACCACGACAGACCCCGCTGCCAGCACCACCGCCACAGACCCCACCGCCAGCACCGCCACCACAGAACCTGCCGCCAGTACCACTGCCACAGACCCCGTCGCCAGCACCGCTGCCACAGACCCCGCCGCCAGCACCGCTGCCACAGACCCCGCAGCCAGCACCGCCGCCACAGACCCCACAGCCAGCACCTCCACGACAGACCCCGCCGCCAGCACCGCCGCCACAGACCCCGCCGCCAGCACCACCACCACAGACCCTGCCGCCAGCACCGCCCCCACAGACCCTGCCGCAATCACTGCCGCCACAGATCCTGCCGCCAGCACCACCGCCACAGACCCCGCCGCCAGAACCACCGCCACAGACCCCGTCACCAGCACCGACGCCACATACCCCGCAGCCAGCACCGCCACGACAGACACCGCCGCAAGCACCACCACAACAGACACCGCCGCAAGCACGCCAGCGGCCCTGCGTCATCCTCGGACAGTGGCACCACCGCTGACATGCCAACCATCCCCAGAGGTCAGTCGTCCAAGGCTGGTGGTGAGTTCCAAGACCCTGGGCAGCTTCCATGAAGTATTACTGTCATCACTGTTGTCACCTGCAGGTGGAATGCGAAGCCGCAGCAGTGTGGGGTATGTCACTGCCTCCATGGCGTATCATGCTACCTGTACCTCGGCAATCTCGTGGCACACACACCCAGGTGAGGGAATTGTACCGGCCACACTACACGTGGAGCACTCTGGGCACCAGGCCCCCTCCAGAACCACTGGAGAAAGTCATCCACTACCTCAGTCCTTGGCAGGATGAAGCACTCTGGGCACAAAGCCCCCTCCAGAACCAGTGGAGAGATACATCCACTACCTCAGCCCTTGGTAGGATGAAGCCCCCTCCAGAACCAGTGGAGAGATACATCCACTACCTTAGTCCTTGGCAGGATGAATCACTCTGGGCACAAAACCCCCTCCGGAACCAGTGGAGAGATATATCCACTACCTCAGACCTTGGCAGGATGAAGCACTCTGGGCACAAAGCCCCCACCATAACCAGTAGAGAAAGGCATCCGCTACCTCAGTCCTTGGCAGGATGAAGCACTCTGGGCACAAAGCCCCCTCCAGAACCAGTTGAGATTCACATCCACTACCCCAGTCCGTAGCAGGATGAAGCACTTTGGGCACAAAGCACCCTCCAGAACCAGTGGAGACTGACATCCACTTGAGAGACTGTGGCTTTGCAGTCCCCAGTATAAAGCAGTGGGCAACCCTCCCACTGGAGAGACTTGAGAGACTGTGGCTTTGCACTCCCCAGGATAAAGCAGTGGGCAACCCACCCACTGGAGAGACTTGAGAGACTGTGGCTTTGCACTCCCCAGGATAAAGCAGTGGGCAAACCACCCACTCAAGAGACTTGAGAGACTGTGGCTTTGTACTCCCAGGATACATCAATGAGCATGGACCCCCCTCGTGCAGCAGTGGCGTCGTGCGTTCATCTGGCTGAGGTGCCCTCCCTTCCCCTCCCCCTGAGGTGCCTGTTTCATTTCGATCTGATGCCCCAGCAGTGTTCTCTCCATTTCCAGTCAGGTATCATGTGCGGGCTTTTCCCATGCATTTTGGGCCCAGTGGTCCACGGACAATGATTGGTGCACTATCCGGACTTATGTAGTTGGTGTACATAATTGCGTTTACTGGATTTTGAACTTTGATAATGAGATTTCACATGATTACATTTGTTCAAATCAATACCTTTTGTCCTTGTGTTCTTCCAGAGGGTGGGGGGGGGTGTATGTTTACTGTTGCTGCATGTATTTGTGTGTATGGTGTTGTGGGTGGGGGTGTTGCATGTTGCATGTGTGTGTCAGTCTCTTTTCCCTCCCCCCTCCACTGTGTTGTAGGTGCAGTACTCACCGTGGTCGTCGCCGCCATCATTGGTGCTCCTGATAGAAGAGAAGGAAGACCAGCATCGGCAGTATCTGCAATTCGGGCTCCATGGCGTCCTGGTTCTTCATGGGGTGTGGAGAGGTGAGTGTTTTCCCTTCTGTGTACTGTTTCCGCCATTTTTTTTTTTTCACCTTGTTCCGCCCCGGAAAAGGTGGCGGATAGGCATCTTGTGATAGGGTGGGCGGTACATTGTCTTTCGCCTGTCTGTTGGCGGTTACTGCCGCGCTGTTTGTTTGTACCGGCGTGGCGGTCGGAGTGTTAAAGTGGCTGTCTATGTTGGCGGTTTTCGCCATGGTCGTAATCCCATTTTTTTTTCTGCCGGCCTGTTTGCGGTATTACCGCCGCTTTAACACCGACCGCGAGGGTTGTAATGAGGGTCATTGTGCTTATTAGCAAAATGTATCAATAGCAGGTGCACTTCAGTTGCATTTGTTTTGCAGGAAGCTATTGCTTTGTGCTGAAATTATTAGAGACAACAATGTACCAAGAAAGCACTTAATTAATATGCATGCCAGTGATGAATAGGCTTTCATTGTTGCTTTGAGTCTCTATGAGACACTGGGGGTCATTCTGACCTCGGCGGTAAAAGGCGCTTACCGCCGGTCAGAAGACCGCCATAACACCGCCGCGGCCGCGGTAAACCGCCACGGCCCTTCTGACCCGCAACTGGCAAACCGCCAAAAACCCGACATCCACAAAAGTCCGCCACACCAAAGGTCAGCGAAAAACTGGCGATGACCAAACCTCCACCGTCACGCCAACAGAAAAACGCCCATGCCATTACGACCCACGAATCCACGCAGCGGTCTTTCCACCGCGGTATTCCATTGGCGGTACACACCGCCGCGCTCAAAATACACACACCCTTACAAAACACAACCACATTGGACAATTTGAAACACACACACCTGATACACATACAAACAACACTCCCACACACCCAATACAATATAAAACACACACCCACATCACCCACAAACCCCTTCGAAAAAAAAAATCTACAGAAAGCCAGAGATAGACAGCACTGCTTAGACAACACCATCACACAGAGGCAAACCACACCATCACCCACACAATATCCACGCACAAAACACCACACATCACCACACTCACCACACTCATCAACACATACACCACCCCACACCTCATCCACATCACCCTATGGCACCCCAAAGACACCCCCGGTTCTCAGACGCCGAACTACGGGTCATGGTGGAGGAAATAGTTTGGGTAGAGCCCCAGCTCTTTGGGACACAGGTGCAGCACACCAGCATTGCCAGGAAGATGGAGCTATGGCAAAGGATAGTCAACAGGGTCAACGCTGTGGGACAGCATCCACGAAATCGGGATGACATCAGGAAGCGCTGGAACGACCTACGGGGGAAGGTGCTTTCCATGGTATCAAGGCACAACATCGCGGTGCAGAAGACTGGCGGCGGACCCCCACCTACTCCCCCAGAATTTACAGCATGGGAGGAGGAAGTCTTGCACATCCTGCATCCTGAGGGCCTCGCAGGAGTATCTGGAGGAATGGACTCTGGTAAGTCAAATCTTAACTACTTCTTCCCACCCCCACCCCACCTGCATCCCAAATCATACCCCCACCCTCACCCCCACCCCATCACACCTACTCCCTGCAAATGGCTCACCATCACAACCCACCCATCCCAACACCAAGACCTGCATGCGTCCACAAAGCATGGACACCCATCACCAAAGCATGCCCACTGCACATACACATCTCCCCCACAAGCCACCCTCACAAACGCCCACACACAGGAATGCCAGCCCTGGGGTACACGGGCACCCACCCATTGACCGATATGGCACACACTGAAGCAATAACCATACCTCTATACCCCAGCAGGACCCGAACGCCACCACACCGCCCAGGAGGGTCCAGAAATGTCCATCCCACCCCCAGAAGAGGCCACCAGTGATGACATCAGCTCTGTCTCCCTGGACCCAGATGACCAGCCCGGACCATCGGGGACCTCTGGACAGTCGGTTCCCCTCACACAGCCACAGGCCACAGCAGACCCAACCCCCTCTGGGAACACCAGCACAGCTCCCACCCAGCATGCCCATGCCTCTGTCTCACCCAGGTTAACCCACCACCCCAACAAAAACAGGGACCTGGGGAGAGTGGTAGTGGGCACACAGTCCAGGGGACAGAGGCCCAGGGAAACAGGGGAACTGGGAGGGCTGCTGTGCGACAAGGGGGGGACAGGCCAAGGGAACCCACTCTCCATGAGGCCCTCTCCTCCATCATGGGAGCATACCACCACTCCCAGGAGACGATGGCGACGGTACTGGCCAGGTTCCAGGAGATCCAGGTCATGCAGGAGCAACAGTACATGGGGTTCAGGGAAGAACTTAGAACCATCAGTTCCGCCATGGGCACCATCGTAGGGGCACTCAACCAGATTGTCACCACATTGCGGGACCATGTGGCACCACAAAGGGCCCCTGTCACTAGCATGGACCAAGAACAGGCAACCACCTCCGCCGGCGCTAGTGGACAGGAGGCCCCCACACAACAACAGGCCACCAGAACCCCACCTCCTGCAGAAGAAGAACCACCCCGCAAGCGGGCCTGAGATCTCGTAAGAAGACAGAGTAGGATGTCAAGACCCCCGCCAGCAAAGGATACCCCCTGATGTCATCCCACTGTCCCACATTGTCACCCTGTCCAACCTTTAACTGCCCCTGCTCCACCTTCCACAGGCATATGGACAATGCACCTGTGAGACTGAAAAGCTGGACTCTGCCATGGACATTCCTCCACCATCACCCATCACCGATTTCCCACCATGTCCCTAAATTCAGCTTTTTTAATAAAAACACTTATTGCACAAAAACAATCTGGAGTCTGCCTGTATTGTGAACAAATGTATTGAACATAATGCTGCCAAAATGTCCAGTTACACAGTGATGAAAACATACCACTGTCATACAGCTGTAGTCCATGGGGAAACAAAGCAGAGGTCACGCAGTGGGGGCCACATCTCTGAAATTGGAAGGGAAAGTCACAACTCAGTTAACATACACTGGGGGAATAGGTCAGACAGTAGAGAGGCAGGAGACTGTAAGTAACTGTAAAATGCCGGTGTTGATTCTTACCAGTGTGTCATTGAAAATACTGTAGTATCACTGTGTCCCTGTTGTCTGTGTCGTCCCCGTCGTCTTCCTCATCTTCACTGTCCACAGGTTCCACCGCTGCCACAACACCACCATCTGGACCATCGTCCTGCAGGAAAGGCACCTGGCGTTGCAAAGCCAGGTTGTGAAACATACAGCAGGCCACGATGATATGACACACCTTCTTTGGTGAGTACATTAGGGATCCACCTGTCATATGCAGGCACCTAAACCTGGCCTTCAGGAGGCCGAAGGTCCGCTCAATCACCCTCCTAGTACGCCCATGGGCCTCATTGTACCGTTCCTCTGCCCTGGTCCTGGGATTCCTCACAGGGGTCAGTAGCCACGATAGGTTGGGGTAACCAGAGTCACCTATTAGCCACACCCGGTGTCTCTGTAGCTGTCCCATCACATAAGGGATGCTGCTATTTCGCATGATATACGCGTCATGCACTGACCCACGGAACTTGGCATTTACATGGGAAATGTACTGGTCAGCCAAACAGACCACCTGGACATTCATCGAATGATAACTTTATCTGTTCCTGTACACCTGTTCACTTCCTCTGGGGGGTACCAAAGCCACATGGGTCCCATCAATGGCACCAATGACGTTGGGAATATGTCCAAGGGTATAGAAATCACCCTTCACTGTAGCCAAATCCTCCACCTCAGGGAAAACAATGTAGCTCTGCATGTATTTCATCAGGGCAGACAACACTCTGGATAAAACCTTAGAAAACATAGGCTGAGACATCCCAGATGAAATGGCCACTGTTGTTTGGAATGATCCACTAGCCAAAAAATGGAGTACTGACAGAACCTGCACTAGAGGGGGAATCCCTGTGGGTTGGCGGATGGGTGACATCAGGTCTGGCTCCAGCTGGGCACACAGTTCCTGTATAGTGGCACGGTCAAGTCTGTAGGTGAGTATGACATGTCGTTCTTCCATTGTCGACAGGTCCACCAGCGGTCTGTACACAGGAACAGCCCTCCATCTCCTCACAAGTCCCTGTGGACGGTGCCTAGGAAGGACAACATGGAGCACAGAGTCAATCAACCCACAGGTACGTTCACACAGCTTGCACTGTACACGATTCTCTATGCATTGAATGGCATGTATGAGTGGCAATGCAAGGCCTAGGCCTGTGTGACGCAGTAGAAATTAAGCCATGTGGGCCTTTGAAATGGCGGCTGCCTGACCTGTGAAGTGTGACAATGTGATGTGAGCTCATTGCGCTGGCGTGGCACACCGTGGCGGAAGGCGGTCGAAGACCGCGGTGCAAAGCCGCATTGGTTAACATTGAACCCTATGGGTTTCAGGAGCCAATGAGGATGTGCGCCGGCGGTCGCGGTACGCACCGCCGCGGTACGCACCGCCGCGGGCGTAACCGTCATTTTCTATCTGCTTAATCACTCGAGACCTGATCATCAACAGGAGAGGACCTATATTGCAAGTGCTGCTGTGACCTCGGTCTGGAAGTGACAATGGCTGCTGCGACTGGGGAAAGGGCCCCTGCCTTCACTTAAGAAGAGTTGGAGACACTCGTGGATGGGGTCCTCCCCCAGTATGCGCTACTCTACGGTCCTCCAGACCAACAGGTGAGTACACTGGGACCATGCTTAGTGGGCAATGCCTGGGTTGAGTGGGGTGAATGAACGATGGTGGTGAGGGGAGCGAATGAGGAATGCATCGCACAACAGATGAGAGCATGTGCCACATGGCAAGGTTGGGGAGGGGGGGCCACTCACATCGACCATGCAGAAAAGTGATGATGTTTCTTTTCCCACCCTGTACATGTCACATAAGTCAGCACCCATCAGAAGATCGACATTTGGCGTGCCATCGACAAGGACGTCCGGGCCCTGGGGGTCCACAACAGACGGGGCACCCACTGCCACAAGAGGTGGGAGGACATCCGCCGCGGGAGCAGAAAGACCGCCTCCCAACCTAGGAGGGGTGGCACACGGCAATTGACCCCCCTGATGTCCCGGATCCTGGCGGTGGCCTACCCCGATTTGGATGGGCGCGTGAGGACATCACAGCAGACACAAGGGGGTGAGTACCAGCACATTCTGCTATCTTTGCGCGCAGTGGAGGTGCCTGGGTGGGGGAGGAGGGCTGTGGGTATTCCTAGGCCAGGGCGATTTCTGTAGGCTAGGCCCCTCCGTGAGGCATGGCCCTGTGCCCCCACCCCCCACCTCTGTAGGGTGCCAAGTACAGCTATTCATGGCCCTGTGTCATCTATGTGTGCAGTTGTCGTCCATAGGCTTGTAGGCCATGTCCCAGTGATTGAGTAGTGTACCCCAAGTGCGCGGCGTAGTGCAGTGGGCTTCTGTGTCTGTCCTCTTCGCCAACGGTGTCGCCAATGCATGCACTCAACATGTCTTTATTTCTTCTCCCCCCCTTTTTTTTGGTCTTCCTGTTCATGTGTGCATTAGCATCATCAGGCGGAGGAGAAGTGGCATCGGCGCACGAGGGAGCTGCATCTCACATGGCCCCGGAGGGCCATGCAACTGACTCCGAGTTCACCAGTAAGACGGAGGGCGAGGGGAGCTCCACAACGGGGACCCGTGGAGACGTCAGCGACACCGACACGTCCTCGGAAGGGAGCTCCCTTGTGGTGGCAGCAACATCCGTGCCCACCGCTACAACAGGTACAGCCGCCACCCAGCGCACCAGCTCCGCCCTCCCAGCAGCCCTTCAGCGTTCGCCCCGTGCCCGCTCGGCCAGGAAGCCGGCCATCTCCTTCGCCCCAGGCACCTCAGGCCCTGACCCAGTTACCCCTGCTGCCCTCAGTGCGGAGATCATTGACCTCCTCAAGACGCTCATTGTTGGGCAGTCTACCCTTTTGAATGCCATCCAGGGGGTAGAAAGGGAGGTGCATCGGAGCAATGCATACCTGGAGGGCATTCATTCGGGTCAGGCTGGCCCATCAGCGATCGTTCAATGCTCTGGCCTCAGCACTGACGGCAGCCATTGTCCCTGTCTCCAGCCTCCCTCCTCCAACTCCCTCCACCCAGTCCCACTCCCCTGTTCCTCTGCCTATCCCATCCACACCTACAGACCCGCCTGCACACACCTCAACACCCAAGGGCAGCTCATCCAAACATAAGCACCACAGATCACACAAGCATTCACCCAAGCAACATCCACATGCAGACATGCCAACAGTCACTGCCTCCTCTGTGTCCCCCTCCTCCTCGTCTCCCTCCTCCCTCCCTGTGACGTCTCCACTCACACCTGAATGCACACCACCATCAGCCAGTACGTCCATCACCAGCACACCCTCCAGAACACTCCGCACATGTGCAGTCACCACCCCCACTGCCATTTACACGTCCCCTGTTTCCTCTCCCACTGTGTCTGTCACCCCCTCTTCCAAACCACACAAACTCAGGCAGCCACCCACCCAACAGCCATCCACCTCACGACAGCCTCCGTCACAAGCACCTGCACCCAAAGACTGCACACTTGACTCTCCTACAACCACATCCTCTTCCTCCACTCCCATACCCACTACAACTACCCGTCCCTATCTTTCTAAATTGATTTTCCTTTCCAACCTTGACCTCTTTCCAACAACTGACCCACCCCCTCCATCTCATAAGACTCCAATCAGCACCTCAGCCACCACAAGCCCTGCATCTACTAGGACCATAGTTCAGGGCTATTGGAGTCCACCAGCTCCTAGGGCAGGAACATCGGCCAGCAGCAAGGGGACAGCCAGCCCACCCCCTGGGAAGAGAACCAAAAAAGTGAAGGGCCGGCGCGACAGGCCTGAGACGGCTGCCCCCAAGGGCACTAGCCTTGCCCCGTCACCTGGCACATCCACAAAGGGAGGCAAGGGCCCCAGAGATTCTGCGAAGGAGGGCAAGGGCAGCAGGGCGGACAAGTCTGGCAGGAGGGCCCCACCAGCCCCATTTCGGGTGTGACGGAGGACACCCACGGGCCCAGGACTCCAGCACAGGAGGGCCCCGCAAGCGAAAGGTCGGATGGTGACTGAGCGGGAAATATTGGCCAGATCTGGTTCCCTAGGAACACAAGACAAGCACCGCTGAACAGGGCCCCGCCGTGAGAAGCACCGCTGAACAGGGCCCCGCCAAGACAAGCACCTCTGAACAGGGCCCCGCCTAGACAAGCACCGCTGAACAGGGCCCGCCGTGAGAAGCACCGCTGAACAGGGCCCGCCGTGAGAAGCACCGCTGAACAGGGCCCCGGCAAGACAAACACCGCTGAACAGGGCCCCGCCAAGACAAACACCGCTGAACAGGGCCCGCCGTGAGAAGCACCGCTGAACAGGGCACGCCGTGAGAAGCACTGCTGAACAGGGCCCCGGCAAGACAAGCACCGCTGAACAGGGCCCCGCCAAGACAAGCATCGCTGAACAGGGCCTGCTGTGAGAAGCACCGCTGAACAGGGCCCCGGCAAGACAAGCATCGCTGAACAGGGCCCGCCGTGAGAAGCACCGCTGAACAGGGCCCCGCCAAGACAAGCACCGCTGAACAGGGCCCGCCGTGAGAAGCACCGCTGAACAGGGCCCGCCGTGAGAAGCACCGCAGAACAGGGCCCGCCGTGAGAAGCACCGCTGAACAGGGCCCCGGCAAGACAAGCACCGCTGAACAGGGCCCCGCCAAGACAAGCACCGCTGAACAGGGCCCGCCGTGAGAAGCACCGCTGAACAGGGCCCCGCCAAGACAAGCACCGCTGAACAGGGCCCTGCCAAGACAAGCACCGCTGAACAGGGCCCGCCGTGAGAAGCACGTTCTGAACAGGGCCCACCCGTGAGAAGCACCGCTGAACAGGGCCCCGGCAAGACAAGCACCGCTCCGCTGGGCCCTTCCTGTCAAGCAACGCTCCGTTGGGCCCTTCATCTCAAGCACCGCTCCGCTGGGCCCTTCCTGTCAAGCACCGCTCCACTGGGCCCTTCCTGTCAAGCACCGCTCCGCTGGGCCCTTCATCTCAAGCACCGCTCCGCTGGGCCCTTCCTCTCAAGCACCGCTCCGCTGGGCCCTTCCTGTCAAGCACCGCTCCGCTGGGCACCGCCGTCTCTGAACTGCTCTGCTGGGCCCTTCATCTCAAGCACCGCTCCGCTGGGCCCTTCATCTCAAGCACCGCTCCGCTGGGCCCTTCCTGTCAAGCACCGCTCCGCTGGGCCCTTCATCTCAAGCACCGCTCCGCTGGGCCCTTCATCTCAAGCACCGCTCCGCTGGGCCCTTCCTGTCAAGCACCGCTCCGCTGGTCCCTTCCTGTCAAGCACCGCTCCGCTGGGCCCTTCATCTCAAGCACCGCTCCACTGGGCCCTTCATCTCAAGCACCGCTCCGCTGGGCCCTTCATCTCAAGCACCGCTCCGCTGGGCCCTTCCTGTCAAGCACCGCTCCACTGGGCCCTTCATCTCAAGCACCGCTCCGCGGGGCCCTTCATCTCAAGCACCGCTCCACTGGGCCCTTCATCTCAAGCAGCGCTGGCCCATTGGCAGGGCCGGATCTGTGTCGGGCAGGGCTTCACGAAGCACTCTGGCCACCATGCCTCCTCCATAACCAGTGGAGTCTGTAATCCACCTGATGGACTGTGGCTTTGCACTTCCCAGGATGTAACAGTGGTCAACCCACCCACTGTTTAGACTTGAGAGACTGTGGCTTTGCACTCCCCAGGATGCAGCAGTGGGCAATCCACCCACTGTTTAGACTTGAGAGACTGTGGCTTTGCACTCCCCAGGATGCAGCAGTGGGCAATCCACCCACTGTTTAGACTTGAGAGACTGTGGCTTGGCACTCCCCAGGATGCAGCAGTGGGCAATCCACCCACTGTTTAGACTTGAGAGACTGTGGCTTTGCACTCCCCAGGATGCAGCAGTGGGCAATCCACCCACTGTAGAGACTTGAGAGACTGTGGCTTTGCACTCCCCAGGATGCAGCAGTGGGCAATCCACCCACTGTTTAGACTTGAGAGACTGTGGCTTTGCACTCCCCAGGATGCAGCAGTGGGCAATCCACCAACTGTAGAGACTTGAGAGACTGTGGCTTTGCACTCACCAGGATGCAGCAGTGGGCAATCCACCCACTGTTTAGACTTGAGAGACTGTGGCTTGGCACTCCCCAGGATGCAGCAGTGGGCAATCCACCCACTGTTTAGACTTGAGAGACTGTGGCTTTGCACTCCTCAGAATGCAGCAGTGGGCAATCCACCCACTGTAGAGACTTGAGAGACTGTGGCTTTGCACTCCCCAGGATGCAGCAGTGGGCAACCCACCCACTTGTGATACTTGAGAGACTGTGGCTTTGCACTCCCCAGGATGGTACAGTGGGCATGGAGGCCCCTCGTGGATCTGGCGTCGTGGACTCATGTGGCTGAGGTGCCCCCCTTTCCCTTCCCCCTGAGGTGCCTGTAGTTTTATTATCTGATGCCCCAGCAGTGTTCTCTCCAATGGAATCGGGTCTTGTGTGTGGGCTTTGCCCATGTGTTTATGCACATTGGCCCACGAACAATGGAAGGTTGCCAAAATGTGCCGGACTTTTGGCCTATGTATATATTGTTCATGATGTTATTTATTTTATTTATATATTTCATATTTCACATTACTTCAAATGTGCTATAATATACTTCAATTTTAATGATCATTTTATTTTGTCTTTGCATTATTCCGTGGGGTTTGGGGGTGTCACTCTGACTTGTTGCTCTGCATTGGTGTGTAGGTATTTGGGGGGGGGGTTGGGGGTGGTGTATCGCGTATGTGTGTGCCGTAACCTTTCCTCCTCCCCCCTCCCCTGTGTCATAGGTGCAGTACTCACCGTTGTCGTCTGCGCCGGCGTTCGTGCTCCTGGTAGAGGAGCAGGTGGACAATAGCTGGTAGGATGTTTAATTCGTGTTCCATGCTGTCCTGATTCCTCGTGGAGTGTATAGAGGTGAGCGTTTTCCCGTTCGTAGTCTGTTTCCGCCGTGTTTTTATCGGCGGGGCTCCCGCCCCGGAAAAGGTGGCGGATTGGTGAGTTGTGATAGGGTGGGCGGTACATTGTCTGCCGCCTGCCTGTTGGCGGTGACCGCTGGGCTGTTTGTTTGTCCCGCCGTGGCGGTCGGAGTGTTAAAGTGGCGGGCTGTGTTGGCGGTTCCCGCCAGGGTCAGAATTCCATTTTTTTTACCGCCTGCCTGTTGGCGGGTTGGCCGCCGCTTTATCACCGACCGCCAGGGTTGGAATGACCCCCACTGTCTGTAATGTTTCGGTTAGAGTGCAGTTTAGTCACAGAGCTGATCTGTCCTCCCGGCCATATTTGATAAAACCCTTTACAATATTGCCAACCAAAATTGTGTCGCTTTTTCATTTCTTTGTTCCAACAACATTTGGCCTAACTAACCTGGAGCCAATTCCCTTCCCCAGACTGCAGCTGAATGAGGCACCGCCTGCACTAGATGAATAGAATATTGTACAGAAATGAGGTGAGCATACACCTGCCTATTCAAACAGGCGGGCGGGGCTTTCAGAGGTTACCATCCTTAAGGGTGAGGAGAGGTTGGGCTTTGTACCTTAAAATTTTAATTGCATGAGAGTATGAGGAATTGCATGCAAGAGTTATGTGTTTTTTTCAGGATGCAATGTCATGTTACAGAAATGAAATGTGATTTCCCGGTCAGACAGGAAGACTAGCTAGTGTGAATCCCCTTTTAGTTAGAAGGGAGGAATAACAGGTAATAGTGTATTACCCATGGGACAGTTCCTGGAAGGGACATTCCTTTGGGATTGGCCAATAAGTATCCAGTTAGATCCGGAGGGCCAGAGTAGAAGTAGTGAGGTGGACTGGGTAACAGGTGTGAAGTCTGATGTGGCAAAGAGGCAATCACTTCACCAGCACCGGCAGGACTTGCTCTGAATAGGTCAGACGCCGGGTTCCCAAATTCCCAGACATAAGATATTTGAAAGGCGTCCTTAAAGAAGAGTGACCAAGGCTGAGGCAACAGTGTGGAGTCTGACGTTTAGGTAAGGGGACAACCAGATGGTTGGTGTCAATTGACTTTGACCTGAGCACGGTCAGAACCTTGTGAACCCAAAAAGCGCAGTACTAGCAAGTAGATATCCCCCCATGAGTAATGAGTAAGGAGGATGATGTAAAGAATACAGTATTCCATAATCATAAGGGCCAAAATATAAGAGAAGTGACAGGGGTCCCCGCCAGCTGTCATACAGTCTGATATCCGTGAAGAAGAAAGGGTGCAAGATCTTTACCATATTTTTAACATTCTAATAGAGACCCCTGAAGTGTTCTGGAAGTGGGGAAACATTATTTCAGATAAAAACACAGGGGAAAAAATAAAACATCCCACAACAAGTGTAAAGATGAATAATAAATCCCTATGAGTGATGCTGATGGTTCACTGTGGCAAGAAACAGATACCATTAAATTAAAACTAATATTTCAGTGGGCACATGGAGAACCCTCATGTTGAAACAATAACATAGTCACCTTTTATACTAGAGGCTCTCCTTGATGCATTTCTCACAGACATTAACAATTCAGGACTTTAAACCATGAACGAGACACCACATCCCCAAGCACCACAAATAGTTAGTTACATTCATGATAATGTTATAACATGTATTGCGTCAGGCACCAATCCACTTAGACCCCAGATATAACCATGAAAGAAGTGTTACGCAGACTAGCGATAAGTATGACTGATGTTGACTGATTTGGTCTCACAACAGTATATGTGAAATGAGGTAACACTGCATGAGATTAACTCATGTTTACCTCTGCCATAGGTTAGCGACATTGATAAAGACAAATACACATCAGTAAAGGAGACAAGGTCAAAGAGGGACATAAAATAGTGGACAAATAAACAGGAGATACATTTAGGAAAGACATCCTTTGAGGATCTTGGAGACCCCACTAAAACATAAGATAAAAACCTGCCCTTCAGACAAGAAGAGGCTACAAAAATAATATAAACAATGGTAAAACGGTACCAAGGACCACGCCCAGCCATGACCAAAGGAAGGGACATTTGATGAAGACATAGCCGAACATACATTTACATACATTTGCTCTAAGTATAAGAAAAAGAAAAGAAGAAAAGGGAAGGCACCCTGTCCTTATGGCGGGTATTCTGTGATACAAAAACAAATGTGAAGCCACCAGCGCCAGAAGAGGCAGTGACACAGCCCCTAAAGAAGGCTTCAGGGGAGTCCCCGCCTTATGGTCTTTATCCCATTCTGCTAACTGCAGGGTACCAGGATCCTGTTAGAGGTAACCCTAAAGAGGAGAAACAAGAATCACGAGGAGCTGAGTTAACGTTAGACACCGCCCCTACAACTCTTGGGCCGGTCTAGAACCAGACAGAAGAGACAGATTAATAAATGAATTGCAGCATACTGTGAAACAGGCAGAATAATCTAGGAATATTGCCCCCCTTCAAGGGCAATGGACTATGGGGCATTTTTTCCTTAGGCTGGGAGACACTTCTGTAGAGACTCTGAGAGAGGCAGCTGAGGAATGGATAAGAGAAGAAGAAGGATGGGAAAGGAATGTAGAGACACCACAATAAAACGAACCCCCAACTGAGTTACAAGTAGCTGGGCAGAGGACGATGGAGCATGGGAAGGAAGACTTAACAGGGGTGCAGATGAATAGGAAACTAACTGGAGACCAAATAATTCCTGCCTGTGAGGGTTACTAATAACAGCAAGAGACACCTCAATAGATGAAATGGGTGCTACAACAACAAGTAATTCAAGGACCCCCGCAGGTCCCTCAAGATCAGTGGAACACACAACAGGGGCCAGTGCCACAGAGTGCACTCCAGGGTGTCAGAAACTACAGGAGGACCAACACAAGTCCAGTTGGGAAGAGTAACAGTACAAGGAGGTAGCCCCTTTTACACACAACTCCAAATGTATGGAGGGACACCGACCAACAATTGACCAACAATTATATTCAATGACAGAGCCCACAGGCAACCACTATGGTGGTCATTACAATGCTGGCGGACGGTGTGAAAGGTGCGGTAATACCGCAAACACGCCGGCGGACAAAAAAAGGGAATTACGACCCTGGCGGAAACCGCCAACTAAGACAGCCACTTTAACACACCGCCCGCCACGGTGGTACAGACAAACAGTGCGGCGGACACCGCCAACAGACAGGCGGAAGACAAAGTACCGCCCACACTATCACAACACACCAATCCGCCACCTTTTCCGGGGCTGATTCACCGTGGATAAAAACACGGCGGAAACAGCTTTTGCTATGGGAAAACGCTCACCTCAACACATCCCACGAGGAACGAGGACACCATGGAGCCGGAACTACAAATACTCCCTGCCCTTGTATTCCTGCTCATCTACGACCAACAGCGACGTAGGCGCAGAAGATACCAGTGAGTACTGTACCTATGACACGGGGAGGGGGGACGCAAAAGTTAGGGGGACACCCACCAAACACCCCCATCCTCGCATTAGACAACATACACACCAATGCAGTCACAAAAATCACAGTAACAACCCACAATCCCCCCGGAAGAATGCAAAGACAAAGCGAATTGCGGTCAAACTTTGTATTGTGCCAATGTACTACTCATACAAAAATATACTGATATATATCACGAAATCTGTCAAAATTAAATATACAATACAAGAAGTAGTGCAGATATGTACACAACAATGTCTGTGCACAAAAAGTCCAAAAATGCATGGGCGAGGCCCACAATAGATACCTGACCAAAATCCGAGAGAACACTGCCGGGGCATCAGATTGAAACAATACAGGCACCTCAGGGGGAAGGGAAGGGGGGGCACCTCAGCCAGATGAATGCGAAGCCAGATCCACGATGGGGCTACATGCCCATGTATGCCATCCTGGGGAGTGCAAAGCCACAGTCTCCCAAGTCTCTACAGTGGGTGGCTTGCCCACTGTACCATCCTGGGGAGTGCAAAGCCACAGTCTCACAAGTCTATACAGTGGGTGGGTTGCCCACTGTTAAATCCTGGGGAGTGCAAAGCCACAGTCTCTCAAGTCTCTACAGTGGGTGGCTTGCTCACTGTTCAATCCTGGGGAGTGCAAAGCCACAGTCTCACAAGTCTATACAGTGGGTGGGTTGCCCACTGTTCAATCCTGGGGAGTGCAAAGCCATAGTCTCTCAAGTCTCTACAGTGGGTGGCTTGCCCACTGTTCAATCCTGGGGAGTGCAAAGCCACAGTCTCTCAAGTCTCTACAGTGGGTGATTTGCCCACTGAGCCATCCTGGGGAGTGCAAAGACACATCTTCGCAAGTAGCTGCAGTTCTGTAATGGTGCTGGGTGGGACTGGTGCCCAGACTGGATGAGTCTCCCCGTGAAAGTACATGTCCTGTCACTGTCGCAGCTGCACATGGGAGAACGATGCCTGATGTGCCGGACTATTCATACCCACACGGTCTTTGCCCTGTTCAGCGGTCTTCACCATGGCGGTCTTTACTCTGTTCAGCGGTCTTCACCATGGCAGTCTTTGGCCTGTTCAGCGGTGCTTTGCCATGGCAGTCTTTGCCCTGTTCAGCGGTCTTCACCATGGTGGTCTTTGCTCTGTCCAGCGGTCTTCACCATGGCAGTCTTTGCTCTGTTCAGCGGTCTTCACCATGGCGGTCTTTGCTCTGTTCAGCGGTCTTCACCATGGCAGTCTTTGGCCTGTTCAGCGGTGCTTTGCCATGGCGGTCTTTGCTCTGTTCAGTGGTCTTCACCATGGCGGTCCTTGCTCTGTTCAGCGGTCTTCACCATGGCAGTCTTTGGCCTGTTCAGCGGTGCTTTGCCATGGCGGTCTTTGCCCTGTTCAGCGGTCTTCACCATGGCGGTCTTTGCTCTGTTCAGCGGTCTTCACCATGGCAGTCTTAGGCCTGTTCAGCGGTGCTTTGCCATGGCGGTTCTGGTACGGACATTGGTGTGTGGCATGACGAACTCCACACTGGACATTGGTGTGTGGCATGACGATCTCCACACTGGACATTGGTGTGTGGCATGACGAACTCCACACTGGACATTGGTGTGTGGCATGACGAACTCCACACTGGACATTGGTGTGTGGCATGACGATCTCCACACTGGACATTGGTGTGTGGCATGACGAACTCCACAATAGACGTTGGTGTGTGGCTTGACGTTCCATCATTGCCCAGCGGGGCTGTGGGATCCTGGAACCTCCTGGGCTGTGACTCCGGCGTTGGCGGTGGCCTCTGGACCAGTAACGATACTTGAGCCCTCCTGGGCTGTGACTCTGGCGGTGGTCTGTGGACCAGTGACGATACTTGAGCCCTCCTGGGCTGTGACTCTGGCGGTGGTCTCTGGACCAGTGACGATACTTGAGCCCTCCTGGGATTTGACTCTGGCGGTGGTCTTTGGACCAGTGACGATACTTGGGCCCTCCTGGGCTGTGACTCTGGCGGTGGTCTCTGGACCAGTAACGATACTTGGGCCCTCCTGGGCTGTGACTCTGGCGGTGGTCTCTGGACCAGTAACGATACTTGAGCCCTCCTGGGCAATGAATCCGGCGGTGGTCTCCTGACCAGTGACGATACTTGGGCCCTCCTGGCCAATGACTCCGGCGGTGGTCTCCTGACCAGTGACGATACTTGGGCCCTCCTGGGTAATGATTCCGGCGGTGGTCTCCTGACCAGTGACGATACTTGGGCCCTCCTGGGCAATGACTCTGGCGGTGGTCTCCTGACCAGTGACGAAACTTGGGCCCTCCTGGGCAATGACTCCGGCGGTGGTCTCCTGACCAGTGACGATACTTGGGCCCTCCTGGGCTGTGACTCTGGCGGTGGTCTCTGGACCAGTAACAACGGTGCTAGCAGTTGTGTCAGGACCGCCGGAAATGATGG